>NC_141000.1:45710021-46367732 GCF_052327205.1 Somniosus microcephalus | reverse complement strand
GAGGGGGCGCGGCCGCGACCCTCCGGGGGGGGGGGACGCGGCCGCGACCCTCCGGGGGGGGGGGACGCGGCCGCGACCCTCCGGGGGGGGGACGCGGGCGCCCCCCCCACCCTCCCTTCCTCTCATCCTCCTCCTCCCTCCCTCCCTCCCTCCCCTCCCCCCTCTCTTCCCCCCTCCCCCCTCTCATCCTCCTCCTCCCTCCCTCCCCTCCCCTCCTCTCTCCCCCCCTCTCCCCCCTCTCATCCTCCTCCTCCCTCCCTCCCTCTCCTTCCCCCTCCCCCCTCTCATCCTCCTCCCTCCCCCCCTCTCATCCTCCTCCTCCCTCCCTCCCTCTCCTTCCCCCTCTCCTTCCCCCCTCCCCCCTCTCATCCTCCTCCCCCCTCTCATCCTCCTCCTCCCTCCCCTCCCCTCCTCTCTCCCCCCTCCTCTCCTTCCCCTCCCTCCCCCCCTTCTTCCCCCTCCTCCCCCCCTCTCCTTCCCCTCCCCCCTTCTTCCCCCTCCTCCCCCCTCTCCTTCCCCTCCCCCTCCCCCTCCCCCTCTCCTTCCCCTCCTCCCCCCTCTCCTCCCCCCCCTCTCCTCCCCCTCCCTCCTTCCCTCTCCTTCCCCTCCCTCCTTCCCCCTCCTCCCTCTCCTTCCCTCCTCCCCCCTCTCCTTCCCCTCCTCCCTCTCCTTCCCCTCCTCCCCCCCTCTCCTTCCCCTCCTCCCCCCCTCTCCTTCCCCTCCTCCCCCCTCTCATCCTCCTCCTCCCTCCTCCCCCCTCTCCTTCCCTCCTCCCCCCCTCTCATCCTCCTCCTCCCTCCCCTCCCCTCCTCTCTCCCCCCTCCTCTCCTTCCCCTCCTCCCCCCCTTCTTCCCCCTCCTCCCCTCCTCCCCCCCTCTCCTTCCCCTCCCCCCCTTCTTCCCCCTCCTCCCCCCCTCTCCTTCCCCTCCCCTCCCCCTCTCCTTCCCTCCTCCCCCCCTCATCCTCCCCCCCCTCTCCTCCCCCTCCCTCCTTCCCTCTCCTTCCCTCCCTCCTTCCCCCTCCTCCCTCTCCTTCCCCTCCTCCCCCCTCTCCTTCCCCTCCTCCCTCTCCTTCCCCTCCCCCTCCTCCCCCCCTCTCCTTCCCCTCCTCCCCCCCTCTCCTTCCCCTCCTCCCCCCCCTCTCCTTCCCTCCTCCCCCCCTCTCCTTCCCCTCCTCTCCCCCCCCTCTCCTTCCCCTCCTCTCCCCCCTCTCTCTCCTTCCCCTCCTCTCCCCCCTCTCCTTCCCCTCCTCCCTCCCCTCTCCTTCCCCTCCTCCCCCCCCTCTCCTTCCCCTCCTCCACCCATCTCCTTCCCTCCTCCCCCCCCTCTCCTTCCCCTCCTCCCCCCCCCTCTCCTTCCCCTCCTCCCCCCCTCTCCTTCCCCTCCTCCCCCCTCTCCTTCCCCTCCTCCCCCCCCTCTCCTTCCCCTCCTCCCCCCCCTCTCCTTCCCCTCCTCCCCCCCAGTCGCTCTCTCTCTTCCCCCAGTCGCTCTTTCTCTTGCCCCCAGTCGCTCTCTCTTCCCCCCCCCAGTCGCTCTCTCTCTCTCTCTTCCAACAACAACATTCCCTCGAAAAAGCCTCGGCACCGCCGGGCACTTCAGCTAGTAGAGTCATAAAATGGGTGCCAAGGGTCCACTATTCCATCCCGGAAGTGCGCCGTACGCCATATTGCTGGCAGCTGAAACTGGCATTAGGCCTCCTATTTGCATATGCAAAGGACCCAACGTCAGTTTGAGGCCCCTTTCCTGAAATTGGGCTGCCCTGAACGCAGCCGATGCCGGGACAGCTGTATTCAGGAGAACCATGTCTACATGTGACCCAACAAGCACCCGTGGCGGGACCACAGGAGGCTGCCTCCAAAAAAATTAATTTTGTTTTTTAAATACTTACCTGAATATAGAGCCAGAAGGAGCAGGAATGCTCCTCCTGGGTCCAAAGCAGTCTTGAAGACCGTTGCTGGGCCTTGATCGGGAGGGGGGCGATCGGGAGGGGCCCAATCACTTCGCCTCCTCCCAGGACCTAACAGAGGTTCTTGTGGAACCGGCAAGTTGCCTTTGTATGCCCGATTGGCGCCACAGCTTGCCGGCAATATGCTGATGAGACCTGAGGCCCAATTTTGGGTGAACCTTGTGCCTCTGGCCTATTTCAGGCCGGAAAATGGGCCTAAACTAATTTCCACCCCCTTCTCTCTTGTCAGCTGTAAGGCTCGAAAGTGAAATGAACATGGACAGCCTCTAACCATTTCCTAGTGGCTGAGAGTCTACAGCTCAAATGTACCCACAACTCAGCACCAATTGATACTCAACCTGCAGCCTGGTATGCAAAATGGAAGTGTCTGTTGCAGCAGGGAGGGTAGTTGTCATCGGGGTTATGGCATATCATTAGAGTGGCTTTCCGCTTCATCTAATAAATACAAGACCAGACCTGGTACTGCTTGCAGCAGATACTGCTTGTCCGATATCCAGTACTGGATGAGCAGAAATTTCCTCCAAATAAATATTGGAAGACCGAAAACATTGTTCCCATCATAAACTCCGTTCTCTAGCCACTGACTCCATCCCTCTCCCCGGCAACTGTCCAAGGCTGAACCAGACTGTTCACAACCTTGGTGTCACATTTGACCCCCGAGATGAGCTTCTGACCACATATCCATGTCATCACTATTTCCACCGCTGTAACATCGCCCGACTCTACCCGTCTCAGCTCATCCGCTGCTGAAAACCTCATCCATGCCTTTGTTACCTCTAGACTTGACTATTCCACGCACTCCTGGCTGGCCTCCATGTTCTACCCTTCGTAAACTTGAGGTCATCCAAAACTTTACTGCCCGTGTCCTAACTCGCACCAAGTCCCCTTCACCCATCACCCCTGTGCTCGCTGACCTACATTGGCTCCTGGTTAAGCAATACCACGATTTTAAAATTCTCATTCTTATTTTCAAATCCCTCCATGGCCTCACCCTGCCCTATCTCTGTAATCTCCTCCAGCCCTACAATGCTCTGAGATATCTGCACTCCTCCAATACTGGCCTCTTGCGCATCCCTGATTTTAATCACTCCATCATTGGTTGCCATGCCTTCAGCTACCAAGACTCTAAGCGCTGGAATCCCCCCCCCCCCTAATCTCTGCCTCTCTAGCTTTCTTACCTCCTTTAAGATGCTCTGTAAAACCTTCTCTTTGACCAAGCTTTGGTCACCTGCCCTAATATCTCCTTACGTGGCTCAGTGTCAAAATGTTGTTTGAATACGCTCCTGTGAAGCGTCTTGGGACTTTCAACTACGTTAAAGGCGCTAAAAAAAAAACACGCTGTTGTCGTTGTTCCAAAATATGGACAAATCAATTTGGACTTTGCAAAACATCCGTTTTACACTTGATTTAAATAATATTATGAAAAAAATTAAGGATAAATATCTGTTTGAAATAAGTTGGTTAATGACAGAAAAGACAAAGCAAAGCAACAGTGATGAGTCTGTATCTTTGAACTCCTGCACATAATTACATGACCACATCGAAAAACTTTACAAAATAGCACAATCTAAAGGGTCAGTTAGCAATTTCTCCAGCTATCAGTTCACTGCACAAATCCATTGCTGTGGTTTCCTAGGTTTTCACTACCTCTCATGCAAATACAACTTATATCTCAAAAATAATCACCACCTCTACACGATAATTGCTATCATACCATTTTAACCTAAAAATCCAGTATGGAAAATTCATTGCCCCCGTCTAAACTCTAATCTTCTCATTTGTCCAATATGGCACTGTACTGCATCAAAGTTAGTAACCAACATGGCCTAGTTTATTGGGGCAAAGAAAGGACTGGCAGCCTGGTATCCTGGCAACAGCATTCAACTTACAATCAGTGGTCACAAGTTCAAATCCCAGGGCTGCTGACCGATTTTTACCATTTCTAGGGCAGATTGCTCAGAACAGGAGCATCACATGGCAAGAACAGTATTTCTACTTCAGCAAAAAAACAATCTGCCCTGGTATCTCAACCCTCACTCAGACTGCACTTGGCAACAAGCTTTATGGATATGTCTGGAACTCATTCACCTAATTTGCAGCCGATTCCTCAGGGGTGAGCAGTCCTCAGCACTGACACTCACTGATGTTTTACAGTATCTTGTAAATAGCTGGTTTCTGTGTCGCAGTATACAACAAAGCATATCAACAAATCAGCGACGTGGAATAAGGCAGGGATGGGGAGAATTCGTAAGCACATCGACATACTTCACAACTTCGACATGTACTTGGGTGAAAGCAAATAGTTGGGCTCAAACTTACTGCCCTGGGCCAGATGTCTCAGGTTACCTTTACTGCTGGCAGGAAACACCATCTCAGGTATAAAAGTGAATGATTACAGTCTCCGGTGAATTTAGCTATTTAAATAAATGGGTCACACCATGCAGGAAACAGCTCAATGAGAGACCCTGACTAATTATTGCTAGTAGTGAGGAATTCTGAGTCGGCGACAGTGCCTGAAAAAAGCTCATTAAACAATTTGTTGTGTAAGCTTCGCCTTCCAATAAAGTGGCACTAGTATAATTACAACCACATCATTTTCCTTATATTAAATGTCCATCGACAAATCTTTAAAGTGGTATCTCATACACTGCAAATGCCACATGGTAAAATACTTAGTGCAGGGACAGCAGTGTACTGTACAGGATTGCCACCCCTCCAAGATTGGCCTGGAGTTGCCAGGAATTGAAGATTAATCACTAGGATATTGCGGTGAGCAACCCCGGAGAAAATTTGTTGGGCGTGAAAATTTTTTTTTTCCATTTTCTTTGAACACTTGTGTTTGTTTTATTAGTTATAAAAAATATTCAAGATTTGAAAAAAGGCTGTTTGACTGACAGTCAAGAATCGCCCAATTGGGTAATGAAAAGACTGTTTGCTTTCCAATTGGTGTGGGAAGACAGTGCACTGTGGCGATGGAAGTGTTGGGTGAGAATGGCGGGAGTATGGGGGCAGGGTAGTTGGTCATGTGATGAAACCTCCAGTAATATGTCCAACCAGAGTTGGCAACCCTAGTGTTATACAATACCATCATTCCTACAACCCACATCCGTCAGCTAGTTTGTTGGAATTCAGATGCTGCACCTGCCACCATCTTGATTATGTTCCGACCAAGTTCAACTTCATAGGAGAGAAACAAAATGGTCCACAATTCCCCAATGTAGTAATTTTCCAATGTTGGCCTGGCTCTTGCTGAGGGGGAAGGGGGATGAGTTAAGTGGAACCTCACCCCTTCCTTGCAGTGAGAGGATGGGGGGGGGGGGAAATGAACCTGCATTGGTCTTGTGCACTTCCTGGGCAACTGTGGGGAAGATCCCTTGCACACCCTCCTGGATAAAGAGGGAATAATATAGCACAAGCTTTAGAAAGGGGCATAAATAGTAATAAGCAGGGTCTAAAATCTTTTCAGTTGAAGAATTAAAACAAAGACAAATGATCTGTGAAGCAATTCTCAACTTATTCTGCATGAGTTAGTTCTATATTGATAGCCAAATGAACAGGGCTGTACCGATCCCCCTCTTTTCCATTTCATGGAGGGGTTAGAACACATTATGCATTGTTTTAAAAGAGAAACTTAATTCCTCAACAGAACAATTCCCACTTGCAGGAAAAGTAAAGGTTCCCTTTCCCAACAGTTAATGTGATATAAATGACTATTCCACATTAAGGGAGGAAAGGAGAAAATGCTGGAAATATACAACTGGTTAATCAGAATCTGAAAGAGAAAGACAAGTTAATGTTTCAAATGTGACTTCATCAGATTGACTTGCCGTGCATTTCCAGCATTTTTCTGTTCTTAGTTCAGATTTCCAGCATTCACTATGGTTTTTTTTGTGTCTCGTCTTCAGACAGTCTGCCTTCCATTGCTTCCCTTGGTACAGGAACAAAGACAGATAGATATCAGTCAGCACGTATCTGAGATTCCCAGTGCAGACAGTGAAATGGATGAGAGTTGCTTTTGTCACACTCTTGGGTCAATTTATTTAACCCCAGTGAGCACTTCAGATCACCGTGGTACAACAGTTGGCTTTTCGCTTTGTGACCCATATCAGGTAGGTTATAAACTTGCCCAGTAGTGAAGGGCACATTAGTCATCAGATGTTGCCAGGAATGCTGTAGAGTGATAACTACACAAGGTTGCCTACAATTCAGAACTCATTCAGTTCAATAGCTCTACTAATATTATCTAATTTTGGGTTTTAAGTAAGTTAATTTATTATCTATACTTCTGATTTTCAGCAAGCTAACTTTTTTTAGCAGCTGGAAAAGGTCTTTAAATTGCAGAAACAAATAAATATAGAATTTAAAAAAACTTTTGCATTTGAGCACTTTTCAAATAAGGTAGAGATTGCCCACCCCCTTCAAAAAAATATTAATATCCTATTTAGTTCCTGCTTTCTGCACTGAGCCCAGAAGTAATTCCACGTTGGATAGAAAAATCAGACATATCAGTCAGCTGATTGAATCTGCTACTGAATGAAAGGTCTTCAAGAAGGCCAAGTTAGACTTTTGGGAAATCAGATACAGTAGAGTTCAGTTCAGGAACCCCCTCCTACTAAGATTGAATATTCTACCAACACTCATCATCTAGCCCCATACATGAAAAAATCCTTCATCAAAACCTTGGCTCTATTTAGCTGAATACAGTACCAGGTAAGTGAATACCGTGAGCAAGCGCAATGGCACCATTATACAGTGGTATTGTAGCTACCAGTTTGACATCAGTAACATTTGCAGATGAGTGTGGATAGGGAGTGCTAGGTTACACTGACCCATTCACAGCACTCTGCTCTCCATCCTCTGACTGCAGGTGAAATTTCTAACGGGCAGATCAATTGGCTCTTTTCTCACGTCAGGAACTTAAAGGCAGGTTCAACATTCCATTGGAGCTTTTTTGAAATTGAAGTTTAAAAAGTTAAGCTCTTTGCACCAGATGTAGCTCTGCTGCCTGTGTTTAATGTAAAGCCAAGTGGCACAGGGTTTCCTTCACACTCCATGCAAGATGCACTGGCACTGGTTTGTCAGCACTTACACTACTCACCTTACATTATTGCAGTGCAAAATATTTGTATATCCAATAAACAGAAACATAGCAAAAGTGCAGTCAACCGCTGTCAAACTTTATTTAATACCATTTTATTATTTAAAATTGGAAAGAGTGCAATGCCTGTAACATGGTTTCACTCAGGGTTGTGAATCTTTGGAATTCTCCACCCCAGAGGGCTGTGGATGCTCAGTCAATGGGTATATTCAAGACAGAGATGGGAACCAAAGGATATGGGGATCAAGCAGGAAAGTGGAGTTGAGGTTAAAGATCAGCCATGATCTTATTGAATGGTGGAACAGGCTCGAGGGGCTGTATGGCCTACTCCTGCTCCTATTTCTTATGTTCTTATTTTTTGTTTAGATCCCCTCTGCTTACTTCATTTTTAATCACAAAACAAATTAGACTTCAAACAGAGTGAGCATAAAGCAAGTCACTTGATTGGTGATTTAATATTTGGGAAGCATATTATTACACAATATCTCATCTGAACTGCTCAAATCCTGTAATGTCCTCTCAGTAAACATAAAATGAGCTCACCAAATCTGCACAACTATCAGGAACTTGCCTGCATTCTGTATAATGTACAATCTGGCCAGACTCCCTTATCGTTGTGTTCCATTTTTCTATTATTGCTCTTCAACAATTTCACAAATAAAAATATCACCTTTTATGTCAGGGTAAATTGTATAAAAAATGTTGTTCTCTCGTTACTATGATCTTGGAAGCAATAAAAATCGAAGTGTGTGTAATGCTCAACCTGCATTTACACTATAACTGTGGCCTGATCGGACTCCAGAGTGAAGTGGAGTAATACTGCATCCTTCAGCAGGCTAATTCCACTGTGCTCTGGGGTCAGGTCAGATTCTGACTCTGGATCTATACTACAACTTCAAGCAAAACTGCTTCATGCAATACTACAGTTGCAGTGTAAATACAACCAAAGATCAGCACGAAGAGTTACCAAATGATATCCATGCCAATTATTTATCCACCCCAACTCTTCCGTTGAATCCATCCCAGTCCAGATTTCCACTACCCTTTGTGTGAAGAAGTGCTTCCTGACATCACAACTCTAATTTTAAGGTTATGCCCCTTTGTTCTGGATTCTTCCACCAAAAGAAATAGTTTTTCGCTATCTACCCTATCAAATCCTATAATCACCTCATTTAAATCACTCCTTCATTTTCTCTACTCAAGGGAATATAAGCCTAGTCTATGCACCTATCCTCAATTTAACGCTTTCAGCCCTGGGATCATTCTGGTGAATCTGTGCTGCACCCCCTCCAAGGCCAATATATCCTTCCTCAGGTGCAGTGCGGAGAACTGAACATAGTACTCTAAATGGAGGCCAACCAGAGCTTTATATAAATGTAGCAGAACTTTCACCTCTTTGTATTCCAGTCCCTTTAAGATAAAGGCTAACATGCCATTAGCCTTTTAATTTATTTTTTGTACCTGTCCACTATCTTTTAGCGATTGCTATACATGGCCCCTTAAATCTCTTTGCTCCTCCACAGTTCCTAGCTTCTCACCATTTAGGAAGCACTCTGATCTATCTTTCTTGGGTCTAAAGTGGATGATCCCACATTGAACTCCATCTGCCACAGTTTTGTCCACTCATTTAATCTACCAATTGCAACTTTCTGCTCCCAGCTAAACCACTTACTATGCCACTTACAGCACTACAACATTCTAAAAGTATTTTATCTTGTATTCTGTTCAGGTGTGAGAGGTACTCGTAGAGTAGAAATCAAATCATTGACATTTGAGCATAGAGAGAGTTAAGAGTTGCTGATGGCAAAGTAAGTTTAGTGTGAAAGCAGAAACTGGGCTTCTTGGAAGCTGCTTCAGCAATACAGGAGATGTTGAGGTTAGGGAGGATACGGAGGTTAGAACATCAAAAGATGGATAAGGACCGAGGGTGCAGCTGTCAAAGATAAAGGGTGTTAGCAGTTAATCGTGTGAAAAGTAACTCTGACTTTAAGAAACAAGGGTCCTAAAGGTCCCCAATGGGGCGCAGCCCGGTGTAACTGCTGAGATGTCCATTGTGAACCTCTGCTGCTGAACCAGGCAGACTTTCTGTGGTCAGGGCAAGGTTTGCTGATTTGCGTTCCAATAGCCTGCATCTGCACAACTAGGGGTGTCCACTGCCCAAGGGACTGACAGCCAACCCAAAGATTTGCCTGACTGGGGGAGGTGGGGCATTAAAGACCATCCTGCTCTCTTGGAATTATCAGCAAAGTGCATCCATTTCACTTTCTGTAAAGGGCCACTTTAAAAAAAAAAAAAAAAAATTTTTTCATGATCTTTTACTTTGGGGTCCAGGCCACACACAGAGTGCGAAGGCCTGGGAACTCTTGACGTATGGGCCGTGAATTTAATAGAGGCAGCGGGTTGGAGTCGGCTTGCCTAGTGGGCGGGTTCCGGTCTCGCTTCTGCATTCGGCCGCTCCCAATTTCCAATTTTAGTTTAAGTGCCCTAATTAGTCCCGTCATGCGCGCTGCCCGGTCTAATGAGTGGGAGCGTGTCTGTTGCTCTCCACTGATGACGTCGTTGCTGCAGCTGTTTTTAAGGGGCTCCTGTAGCCTCAGCTTCTCATTTCTCCTTTCTGCTGCTGTTTGAATGGGCCCAGACTACAATGACTGCTGCCAAAACCAAGGCTGCTCCAAGGTTCGATGAGGACTCCCTCTAAGCTCTTGTGGAGGGAGTAAGAGGGTGCAGGGAGATTCTGTTCCCTCCCAATGGCTGGAGGAAGCCTCCACAGCAAACAAAGGCAGCCTGGCTGCACATTGCTGAGGTGGTAAGCGCAAGGTCCTTATGTTCACGCACCTGGGTCCACTGCCGAAAACGGATCAATGATCTTCTGCGATCATCAAAATGGAGTAGGACATCACACTTACCTTCAATCTGTTTCCCTTCTCATCACCAGCACTCTGCTTTGTAAGCCTGCTCCTCCACATCCCACCTTACCCTTACTTCCTTTGCACCCTTACCTAGCCATCTCTCTCTCTGTACTGAATCACTTCACCATCCTACTATGCACCCCTCACACTCGCTCTCACTGTTATGTAATGACAACTAACAACGCACAGGGAGGCAGCTTCCTCTAGGCACCTCACTCCATCTTGGTCTCCCTCTAAGCTTCTATGTTATGGATTCTTCACAGTCACTCCATCACTCTCGCTGAAACACCACTGATGTCCCTCCTTGCGGGAAAAGATAGCCCACAATAAGAGGGAGAGAGCATCGACAGGAGGAGGCCAATCATCCCTGGCGACATTGACAAGTGGTGAGGAGGCTGCTCACGAGATCGTGGGAGGTGGTGAAGAGCTGGAAGTGGGAGACGGAGAGATGGGCGCACTAGACGAAGCTGGTGACAGAATGGATTTTCAATCCTCGCATTTAGATTTCATGATTGACTGCAATGGCATATGATGTTCATAGAGATTGACTTTTGATCATCTGCACAATAGGAAGCGTCTGCTACCTAAAAATCAGATGTTGAACTCATGCCTTTACTCTCCCACAGGACCATCGAGAGCCCCCCTCCCCACTGTCCAGGAGGAAGAGCCGGACGACTCCTCAGAGGTACCTGCAGCCTCTGAGGGAGCAGCGTCACCAGGACTCAGCGCACCCAGCACCGGCACAGAAATGCACACCTCGGCGGGGCCTTCACAACACGGAGTAGTGTTGTCACCTGGTGTATCAAAGCTCGCAAGTGAGCATCAGCAGATGGTGGAGACAGTGACAACAGTGGAGAGTCCTCGTCGGAGGTCGCAGGATGCTCCTAGCTCTGCTCCGCTGCATGTAGACGCTGTGCCTCTGGGGCCATCCAGAAAGAGAGCGGTGCTGGAACTTCAGCAACAAGTGCAGGAGTCTCTGACAGGGTTTGCATCCACGGTAACTGCGAGTGTGCAGAGAATGGAGGAGTCCATCTCAAACATGAGCACTGCCTTTGTAGAGGCAATGGCGAATGAACGTACCGCCACGGAGAGGGTGGCTACCTCCATGGAGGACATAAGTCGCCAGACTCAGGAGAACATGGTGACTCTTCTAAATAGATGGTCTGCTATGGAGGGTAGATGGGCATCTATTGAGGAGAGACACCAGAGGTCCATGGACGTCCCTATTATGAGGAATGTCAGCACAGAAATGGGTCCTCATGGCCCAGCTGATGTGCAGCAAGGTGCTCTCCAGCCATTTGCTAGCAGTGAAGTGCGGGCAACCCATGAGAGGGATGTTGGTCGTCGACAACAAGGAAGTGTGGGCTCCTCTCCAAGCGCTCACACGACCATGCCACTGCGGAGCCCTCGGTCAGAGCCCCAGATTCTTCACCCAACTGAGATGGCCATCTCAGCCCCTGCACAGCCGAAGGAAGAGCAGACTGTTGCTGAGCCCTCCAAAGCTCCCAAACCCAGAGGACGCCCGCCAAAGGCGTCTAAGCAGGCGCAGCATCAAAGTGAGCAAGATGCCTCTACATCTGCTGAAGTCACAGGGGAAGCACCACGTAGAAGCACGCGCAAGAGGAAGCTAAAACACAAATAATCACAAGGGTAGTCACTTGGGTGTTTTGTTCTGTTGTAAAGTATCGATTGTCATCCTTTTGTGACGTGATTAAACAAAAGTGATGACAAACAGTTGAAGTTTGACCTATGTGTTCTAAGAAATGGAAGTTGCAGAGTGAGGGCTCAGGGCAACTTGCATTTGTAATGATGGTGCAGAGAGTGATAGGAAAGCACCGTTTATTGGAGAGATGATGTATGATGTGTTAAGAAGGTCGTCCACACATTCATAGCCATATGCCAGCCACCTGTGGCTGAAGCATAAGATTACGCGAATCTGGCATGGATGAGTGCATCCCTTGTGTGACGGCCAGCAATGTGGTCGCATACTGCTGCATTGGCCACATCCGGCCACGCAAGGCGTGCTTCCTCCTCATCTTCCGAGGAGGCTCTGCGCTGAGCCACTTGTTCCTCAGGTAGTGCCAAGCCATGCTGCTGTGCGGTGTTGTGCAGGGCACAGCAGACAACGATCATTCTGGACACCCTAGTTGGTGCATACTGCAGGGCGCCACCAGATCTGTCGAGGCATTGGCATCACATTTTGATCAAGCCAATGGTTTGCTTGATGATGCTTTTGGTAGAAATGTGGCTCATATTGTACCGCTCCTCAGCCTCCTCATCGGTATCATGAGTCACTTTTTCAGGGGATAGCCCTTGTTGCCAAGTAGCCATCTGGAAAGTTGGGTTGGCGGATTGAAGAGCTGAGGCACAGTAGACTGCCACAGGATGAAGGAGTCATGGCAACTGTTCGGGTACTTAGCGCAAACATGCATGATGATCTTCCTGTGGTTACACACCAGCTGGATGTTCAGGGAGTGGAAGCCCTTGCAGTTGACAAATACAGCTGGTTTGTGATGGGGTGCCCTAATGGCCACGTGTGCAGTCCACGATGCCCTGCACCCTTGGGAAGCCTGCCATATTTGCAAAGCCAACCGCACACGTGGTCACACTTGCTTCATCCGTGGAGAAGTGGATGTAATTGTGCGCCTTTGCAAAGAGGGCATCGGTAACCTGCGTGATGCAACTGTGGGCGACCGGCTGGGAGATGCCGTTGATGTCTGCTGATGAGCCCTGGAAGGATCCTGAAGCAAAGAAGTTGAGTGCGGTGGTAACTTTGACTGGTAAGGAGCGTCCACCTGCTCCTCTGGGCTCCAGGTGTTGATGCAGCATTGCTCAGATGTCAGCAATTATGTCTCGAAAGTCTCAGCCTCCTTTGGCACTGTTGCTCACTCATGTTGAGGAAGCTCATCCTCTGCCTGTAAACATGGTGTTGGGGATATTTCGTGCGGTGAGGTGCAGGCCTGCGCTGACGCCCTCTGCCCTGTGCATCATCAGGAGGCCGAGGAGAAGGTTGGCGCTCCTGTTGTTAGTGCTGCTGCTGTGACTGGTTGCGTTGCTGCTGCGGCTGCTGTTCCTCCAAATCTGACGACCAGGATGAGAGGATATAAATGGTTCCCATACCGCTGGTATATATCTCAGTCGAGGAATGGAGGTTGTTTGCGCTCAGACAAGGTGGCCAGAGGGTATTCCAAGGTGGTCACACTGCAGATGGATTTCAGGGTGAACACACACAAGATTAGTAGAGCTGCAAAAAGTGTCCCAAACCTCAAAGCACTGAGTTATGGCATCTGCAACTATGAGATTACAGGACCGATTTTAAGCTGATCGAGCAGCTGCCAACCCAGCTCAATGCAGCTAGCATGTTTTTCTGAAGGCGGGCAGCATGCACAAAAAGCTGCAAAATCCAATCAGGCAGTTAAAATAAGATTATCCAGGCAGTTAACAGGCTAGGCTGCTAACTGCCTTAAGTGCCTCTCTCGCCATTTGGTGTTGGGTCAGGGCGGGAGCCGCTGACCCGACACTTGCCAAAGTAGTGTGGCGGCAGGATGCCGGTGGGTTCGCATCCGCCGTCAATTTCAGATTTTCGCTACCGACCCGCCTCCAAATCCGCCCCGAGGTCAATTAAATTTGCAGCCATGGAGTTCCTTCTCTCTTATGATGATGGCCATGTTTGGGGCAGATTGGGACTCCGTACCCAACAGGCCATCGAGGACTTCCCAATGCAAGGCCGGGACCCAGAATAGCCAGCCTAGTTTGCAGCCATTAGAGTGGACTCCTTGAACGACTGCAGATTTTCAGGGCCAAGATCTTTATTGCTTCATTGAAGGGATCAAAATGCAGTGATTCAGTCCCTGCACTGCAAGAGGACTGGAGGTTGTGAACACTCAGGGTGTGCTATCAGAGGGAAACTGATGAATGTAGAGTGGAATCATCAGCAAGAGAATGAATAATGTTGGATAATGAGTGCAAACGTTCATTGACAGGAAGATGGAACAAAATGGCAAAGAGGATAGAGCTTTGAGGAATTCCTGAGTTAATGGAAGAAAAGTTAGAGGAGCAGTGATCAACTAAAGCAGAGATGGAGCAATTGTGAGGAAAATAAAGAGAGATCTTGGAACACTGGCACTGAATTTTTTAAAATTTAGTTTGTCAAGGTGTGGGCCCAAGATGTTGGACTGAGAGAAAGCTGCTGCCATGTACCTCATCAAGCTTTAAAATCTCAAGGTTTGTGCTGATGGACTTCCATTTCCTCCAGCCACAGTCTCGGGCTGACTTTGATCGATATTCTCATTGACACGTGAATATCTGCAACGATATCAACACTACTCGTTTGATTTGCAAGGGAAGAGAGGGCTGTCATTTCAGTCAACACAAAGCTGAAGAGCCACTAGTACTCCAAACCCAAGCAAGAAAACAGGTCCAGGGATTCAATTTTTGCTGACTTGAGGCCAATGCAGTTAAAGCCGACAATTACAGCTAGACACTAAATTGCATCCATAGCAAATTCGACCACTTCCAGTTACTTCCCGAGATCATCATCACCAGCATTGTGCCTTCAATCAGCCACAGTAATATTTTACACAGCCATGCACACTGAGCGCCAACAGGCATGACAAAGTAAACACACTGCCTTTTTGGTGCAAAAAGATGAAACTTTTAGCTGCCTATTCTAGATTCAAAAATAGTGTAGGTAAAATGTATAAAAAATTTGAAAGAATGTTGCCAATTATTGTATCTATGCTTTAATGCATTCAATCAAGCATGTAGATACGTCGAATTAAATCAGAGTCAGGCAGACAGGCTTATAACTGTGATCTTTACTTTATTGGTAAAATGGCTGACTGCAGCTTTCCCGGGTAATTCCCATAATGCAATGCACATTACATTACCGTATTGACTGGTGTCAAACTCGCAATCAATACACGACATCCCCCTTTTCCTTGGAAACAAACTTGCAGTTTACAAACAGTTGCTTACAATAACACTGCATAACTTATTTGGTTTATAAACTTTTTACAAACTTGTTTCTTACCACACAACTAAATAATTCCCAGGTTTAAACATTTAACATCACCCATGCAGTTCTCACACAGTTTATGTTGTGACATAATCAGACAGTCTTTGGGGTTTTCTTTTACCCCTTTGAGGTCTGGCTGTATTGGGTATGTCTGACATGTTGGTGTCAGTGGGTATTGCCTGTGTCACAGTGGTATGTGTGTCAGGGTCTACTATACTGTCCTCAGTCCCTTGTGTTTCCTCCTGCTCATGGAATGTCTCCTTTAGTCCATTAGTTCTGTATTTCTTCACAAACGTAGTGTTTCTCGAGTAGCGTGCTCCATCTGGTGATTCTACTACTACTTGACTCCCTGTTTTACTCAAAACTTTGTGGGGTGTGGCATTAAAAGGAGTGGTGAACTTGTCCACTTTGTCCTGCCGTACCAGCACCGTGTCGCCAACTTCCACCTCTGAGTATTGTGTCCTCTGCTGTTCATCTGCGTAGAGTTTGGACTTGCCTTTTTGTTCTGCGTCCCGGTCACGTACTTCCATGTCTG
The DNA here is from genome assembly GCF_052327205.1 of Somniosus microcephalus. Classification (NCBI taxonomy): domain Eukaryota; kingdom Metazoa; phylum Chordata; class Chondrichthyes; order Squaliformes; family Somniosidae; genus Somniosus; species Somniosus microcephalus. The sequence continues at coordinate 46,352,208 of NC_141000.1, read as the reverse complement.
CGCGCGACTCTGTGATGTCTGGCAGCTTTCCTCTCATTTTCCGTTTAAAGAGCAGCTCTGCCGGGCTCTTTCCTGTCGTGGCATGGTCAATGCTTATGTACACAGTCACATATTTTCTAAGTTCACGTTTCCAATCCAGTCCTTCTGACTGAACAATTCTGATTCTCTTCATCAGTGATGCATTCTGGCGCTCGACTTCTCCGTTAGCCTGAGCCCATTTTGCTGTCGTTTTCAGGTGTTTGATCCCGTTGTTTTCACAATATTCCTTGAATAATTCAGATCTGAATTGGGGACCATTATCAGATTTGCAGGTGATTGGCAAACCATGACGGCTGAAGATTGACTCTAAACTATCAATAACCTTCTCTGTTGTTGTGGAGGTCATGATGTCGTATTCATAGTAGCGGCTAGAATAATCAACTACCACAAGAATGGAGTGGTTGGATGGCAAGGGTCCCAGTAAGTCTATAGCTACATCCTGCCAGGGGCCCTCCGGTAATGGTGTTGGTCTCAACGGTTCAGGTGGGTCGGGTCTGGCTACTATCTGACAGCCGTGGCACGCTTTACAGTGTTTTTCAGCTGCCTTGTCCATGCCAGGCCACCAAACCTTGGTTCTGAGATGTTGCTTTGTTCCAACTATTCCCAAGTGTCCTTCATGTGCTAACACCAGGGCTTGTGCGTGTAACACTGTGGGTAGCACAATGCGTGTTCCCCGAAGAACTAGGTACCCCACTACGCACAGCTCCTTTGCAATTGCTGCATAAGCTTTACAGTTCTCAAAATGTCCGTTTGTGATTGCCTTCCGTACCTCAATCAGCTCTGGGTCGGTAGCAGAGGCTTCCTCCACCTCTCTAGTAGTGAGTGCTTTTGATGTCGCACTCACAGCTACAAATCTCACGTATTCATCTGAGCCATGAGAATGTCTCTCCTGTTTTGCTGTCTCCCCAGCAATCGTAACAGTGGGTCTGCAATGTTTTGCTTGCCTGGAATGTGTATCACCTTAAAATCGTACGGCTGTAATCTAAGTACCCATCTCTCTATACGGGCACAGGGTTTAGAGTGTGGGCCGTATATCACTTGAAATGGCTTATGGTCAGTTACCAAGTTAAATTTTCGGCCATACACATATGGATGCAGCCTCTCACAAGCCCATACAAGAGCTAAGGCCTCTCTCTCTGTTGGAGAGTATTTCCTCTCACAGTCTGTTAAACTACGACTTACATAGTATATTGGCACCTCTTGTCCCTGTTGGTCCTGAACTAGTACTGCGCCTAAACCTACAGGACTGGCATCTGCTATCACCTGGGTTGGTGCATCCTTATCAAAATATGCTGAAGTGCCGGCTCTGGCCAACTCTTCCTCGAGTGCACTGAATGACTGTCCCTGTTGTGATCCAAATTTAAATGGTGTGTCTTTTCTCGTCAGGCGTCGCAGTGGCTCTGATAGCGTTGCAAACTGCGGGATGAATCTGCTACTGTACCCAATGAGTCCCAAGAAATTCCTCATCTCTGTAGCATTCTCTGGTTCCCGAGCTTCTGCCACCACTCGCACTCTCTCTGCTGTTGGTCCGCTGCCCTTTTCAGACAACAGGATTCCCATGAAAATCAATCGGTCCATGTTGAATTGGCACTTCTGAGTTTAGCGTCAGTCCACTCTCCATTAGTCTGGTTATGACAGCATGCAGGCGTCTGTCGTGCGTTTCCTGGTCGTGTGCATGCACGATAATGTCGTCTGAGATGTTTTCAACACCCTCTATTCCAGCTAAGGCATTAGCTAGCTCATGCTGATGTTGCTCACTAGCTGAAGATACACCGAATATCAGCCTCTTGTACCTGTATACTCCGTTATGTACTGCAAACGTTGTGATTTCTCGTGACTCGGGTCAGTTCTAGCTGGTGATAACCCCATTTCAGGTCTAGCTTACTAAACACCGTCGAGCCGTTCATACCTTGGAGTATCTCATCAACAGTGGGGATTGGATATCGTTCCCTCACTATTGCCTGGTTTGCTTGTCTCATGTCTAGGCATAACCTTACATCCTTATCCGCTTTTGGTACAATAACCACAGGATTTACCCATGGGGTGGGACCAGTTACAGGTTCGATAATGTCCATGTTCCTCAATTGTTTTATTTTGGCCTCCACTGCCCCCCTTAAGTTGAATGGTATATGCCCGACTGGCTGGGCCACAGGCTTCACTTGTGGGTCGATATACAAACTGATCTGTTTTGTGTTCAGCCTTCCTGCTCCCTGGAACACCTTTGGATATCGTTGTTCTAGTAGCTGTCTTACATCTACCACAGCGGAGACATCTGCGCCTAGTTTTAAAACTCCCAGTTTCATGGCTGTCTCCCTTCCTAGCAACGGCTCTCCATGACCTTTAACCACAATGAACTCCGTCTGCTCAGTTCTCTTACCTATTGTAATCCCACATGTGAATACACCTTTAACTGACAGTGGTCAGCTAGAAGCATAAGAGAATAACTTTCTCTCTGTCTTAGGGACATGTGACTGACACTTAATGTGTTCTGACTTTAATCCTTCCCATGTATTCTCATCTAACACATTATTAGTTGCACCCGAATCAATTAACATTCTCAGGTTTACTCCCCCCACACAAAAGGTAAGTCTCTCTGTCACGTTATTTCCAGTAACAGCAAATGCAGTTATTTTGTTCCTCTACATTGTTCACACTGTGTTTCTTTGTACCCTTTGTGCGGCATACTTTGGAGAAATGATCATTTCCCTTGCACTTATGACACGTTTGTCCGCGTGCTGGGCATTTCGGATCTCTGCCCATGTGGTCTGTGTCCACATCTGTAACATTTCCTTTCGTTCCTATCGCCATTTCCCTTTGGTTTCTCCGTCGAGCTTTTCACATAATACCCTCTTTTCTGTGTAACACGGCGAACAGTATCTGTCTCCGCCTTCTCTGTACATGACATGGCTGACATCTGCTCCTCAACGTTTTCACATTGTGAGGCCAATTGCAACATGCGGGCGAGCGTTAGACCATGCCCTTCCTCTAGCAATTTCCTCCGCACATAGGCTGACGTGCACCTACTCAGGATAGCGTCTCTTATTTGATTATCCGCATCCCTCCCCCAAAAGCACAGTCTTTAGCAGCCTGCCGCAAGCGAGTAGCAAATTGTTGCACAGTCTCACCTGCCTTCTGGAACAATTTATGAAAAGTCTGTCTAGCAAATGCTGCGTTGACCTGGGCACGAAGTAGTGATTCAAAGCACTAACCGCCGCCGTGTAGTCTGCTGGCTCTCCTGTGTCCGGTAGAGTCGAAAAGATATCCTGGACATCTGGTCTTGCTAGGTGTAGGAGTAGAGCTCTTCTCCTCTGCTTTGTGGCACCTGTAGAGGTATCGTTGATAATGAGTCCTTTGCCGTCGGCATAAAGCTCAAAAGATGTTAAGCACCTCGTCCATCTCGGACCCAACGTGGCTGGCTCGGCGAAACATGCAAAATTTTGAATGCCGGTCTTCTCCATCCTAGCTAACTAAAACTTGGGCATCTTTCCTGTTCGTTATCCTCGTCGCCAATGTTGTATCTATGCTTTAATGCGTTCAATCAAGCATGTAGATACGTCGAATTAAATCAGAGTCAGGCAGACAGGCTTATAACTGATCTTTACTTTATTGGTAAAATGGCTGACTGCAGCTTTCCCGGGTAATTCCCATAATGCAATGCACATTACATTACCGTATTAACTGGTGTTAAACTCGCACATTACATTACCGTATTGACTGGTGTCAAACTCGCAATCAATACACGACACCAATATTTTGGTGAATATTTGAAATTACCCTGGGGATTTCTAAAAGAACAAGAACACTGCAATAATATTGCAAGGCAAAGCATTTACTCACTACAAATCTTTCTACTGTGACCTTAGGCACATCATTGGATTGATAAGCAATAAGACATAAAAAATTATCCAGCTTCCTGTGTCCCTATAGCCCCTGGGCCACACACAGGTCAAAGAAATCAAAACCAAGTCTTCTGCAGCATTCAGTTGCTGAAAGTGAGCAGGATGATTAATCAGAGGCTTCCTATTAGCTCTCCAACAGAATCAGATTTGATGCCCAAACCTAATGCAAACTATTACGTACACTTTACGTAGTATTTACAGCAGAGAACAGGCCATTTGACCCAACTGGTCCATGTGGTGGTTATGCTCCACACAAGCCTCCTCCTACCCCATCAGCATATCCTTCTATACCTTTCTCCCTCATGTGTTTATCTAGCATCCCCTTAAATACATCTATAATAGCTGCTTCAACTACTCCTTGTGGTAACGAGTTCTACATTCTAACCACTCTCTGGGTAAAGATGAACAAGGAGAGACAACACAAGCTAAAGGGTGCAATTCTGAAGGGGGTGCATGAACAGAGAGACCTGGGGATATATGCGCACAAATCATTGAAGGTGGTAGGGCAGGTTGAGAAAGTGGTTAAACAAGCATATGGAGTTCCTGGGCTTCATAAATGGAGGTATAGAGAACAAAAGCAAGGAAGTTATGATGAACCTATATAAAACACTGGTTCGGCCTCAACTGGAGCAGTGTGTCCAATTCTGGGCACCGCACTTTAGGAAGGATGTGAAGGTGCAGAAAAGATTTACAAGAATGGTTCCAGGGATGAGGAACTTCAGTTAAGTGGATAGACGAGAGAAGCTGCATGGAGCAGAGAAGGTTGAGAGGAGATTTGATAGAGGTATTCAAAATCATGATGGGTCTAGAGAGTAGATAGAGAGAAACTGTTCCCATTAGCAGAAGGGCCAAGAACCAGAGGACACAGAATTAAGGTGCTTGGCAAAAGAACCAAAGGCGACAAGAGGAAAAGCTTTTTTTACGCAGCAAGTTTTTAGGATCTGAAATGCTGTTGGAGACAGACTCAATCATGGCTTTCAAAAGGGAATTGGATAAGTACCTGAAGGAAAACAATTTGCAGGGCTACGGGGAAAGGGCGGTGGAGTGGTACTCGCTTAAGTGCTTTTGCAGAGAGCTGGCACAGGCTCAACGGGCTGAATGGTCTACTTCTGTGCTGTAACCATACTATGATTCTATGATTTTACAAAGTTTCTCCTGAATTCCTGATTGGATTTATTAGTGACTATCCTACATTTATGGCTCTTAGTTCCCCCGCAAGTGGAAGGATTTTCTCTACGGCTACCCTATCAAACCCTTTCATAATCTTAAAGACCTCTATCACCCCTCAGCCTTCACTTTTCTAGTTAATCCTTTCTTTTTGACCTTGGGCAGCGATAGAAGTGGGAAAGAGGGGCAAAAAACAAAAAAAGATAATAATGAAAAGCCAAAAAGGTCAGAAAACAAAAACGATCAGAGTATGGGTGACAGCTTTAATCTGAACACGAGGAATCATCCCTTCAGTTCCTGGGGTTATCTTTATGTAAACTTACATTTAAAATACAAGAACTTGGGTTCAGCTGTATTTCTCAGTCAAAATTCTGAGCTTGCCTGTCAGAATTTCATTATTAATGGACAAAATGTTTTAAATTCCTTAATAAAAACATGTCTATCGCACCTTCTAAGTGTTCACTGTTCATCAGAAATAGGATATTGTGGCCAATCATTCTATTCCAGGGCTATGCTCAACTAAAAATTGCCATGTTTCATATAAGTTTAATATTTTCTTACAAAATCTTAATTATTTAGCATTCAGGTTGGTCGTAAATTAGCTTTTTCATATTTACCTCTCTTAACAGTGAAAGCCATGGGCTTATTTCTAGTTCAAACTAGAGCCAAAAATGGTTACCATATAATAAAAAATGTTTTCTCAACCCCATCATCAGTAAAACAACCTTATATTTTTTAACTTCCTAATTAGGGATGAATGTTAAATTCAATTTTCCAATTATAATCAAAGTTTTCAAAGGCTCCACTGCACATCAGGAACTGGATTTGAAAGTTGGTAGAGTCCTTTGGTTTTTCTATGGTACAAATAATCAGAAATGAAAGAGAGACAGTTTTAATGTTCTTTTTTGCTACTTATTTAGATATTAAATGTAATGAGGGTTTGGGTGCTGCTGTAGATTAGCACCTTTCATTTACCTATTGGACCTAGGTTGTAATTCAGCCCAGCACGATGGGATGAAATTCTCTTTTGTTTGTTGCTCTGATAGTACTATTTTTTTTTTTATTCGTTCACGGGATGCGGGCGTCGCTGGCAAGGCCAGCATTTATTGCCCATCCCTAATTGCCCTCGAGAAGGTGGTGGTAAGCCTTCTTGAACCACTGCAGTCTTTGTAGCAGTTTGTTAAAATTGAGTGGCCATTTCAGAGGGCAGTTAAGAGTCAACCACTTTGCTGTGGGTCTGGAGTCACATATAGGCCAGACCAGGTAAGGACCAGATTTCCTTCCCTAAAGGACATTAGTGAACCAGATGGGTTTTTATGACAATCCAATAGTTTCATGGTCACCGTTACTGACACTAGCTTTTTATTACAGATTTATTTAATTAGCTGAATTTTTTAATTCCCCAGCTGCTGTGGTGGGATGTAAAGTGAATGTGGGCACAGTCAATCAATTCCAAATGTCCATGAGTAGATAAAAAAAAGAAAAAATGTTTTTTGTTTTTTTTAAAAAGCAGTAGATAGAAAGGAAAATAAAATAAAGACTTGCATTTCACGACTTCAGGAAGTCCCAAAGTGCTTTACAACCAATGAAGTATAGTCAAGTAGTAATGTAGGAAACAGCACAAAATTACTCATAGGTCAGCTCAAATCGGTAATAACCGAAGGACACAAGTTGGCTGGCTGATCTGAAAAATGTTAAAATGGTGCAGTAGAGTGTGTTCTTCTGAGATCAGCTCTAAGGCATGTTGTTGGGGGAGAGCCAAGAAAGTTTAGCTCTACATCTGGTCATGGTATGCCCAACCTGGGAGCCAAAATTGCAAATCAGTCCATTTTCATTGGCAATGTTTTGGAACGTCAATGCTCACCGCCGTGTGCAAAGGGATACATGTTTAATCTCCGCACAATGTTGAATTTGAAATCTCATCTGTACTGTTTGGAAAGTAGAACTATCATTCAGCCAGGATCACGAACCTTCTGGTGCCTACCAGTGCAGCAGCATTGGTAATTGCCTGGAAGTGTATTGCCCAAACAGAGCTTGTACACAGAAAAAAAAAAAAAGGGGGGGGGTTGGTAGGAAGAGGGATTTAATGTCATCCAGAAAAAGCTCTATGCTCAACTCGAGCATCCAACGCACTATGATACATAAATTAAAAATAATAATGTATCCACTTTTCAGGATAGAATTTGAACATCCTCAACTTTGACCATCTAAATTTGACCCAGTTTACTTATCACCATAGTACATTTACCCAATCATGAAACACTGAGGGGGCATAAATTCACCTTGGGTAGTAGTGCAAAACAGGCGATAGTGAATCAGCCTATTTTGCACTCTGTTCGATTTTCTTTTCCGTAAAGCTACATTGACAGTCCATGCATTTAACTTCTTGACTACAGTGCAATGACCAATCCAATTCAGCATTACAATCTCTTACAGTATTAACTTGCTTCACAATTTCAACTGGGGCAACCTCAAAGTCAACATTACAAACTTCTGTGCATCTGTCTAACGTGTTACCAAGCATTAGTTATCAATGCCCATCATCAGTCTCTGGTAGATATGCAGTGGACCTTTTAGTGATTCCCTTCAAGGCTCACTAAATATATCAATTAAGAGAACAGATTGTGTAAACCAAATGTGCAACAGTGCAGCTTCCTGCATGCCTGTCAATGGTGACCAAGATTCTTCTGAAAATGTTTCAAAAGTTTCTGTGCTTATTAAATTTTCACATTCGAACAAGAATTAAATTTGAGAAACATAATGTCCCATACTGGCTGTGCTTTTCAGTGTTTAGCTATGCATGGTAATACTGACTGGCCCAAAGTACTAATTCATTAGCTTCTCTATTTTCTAAAATGTCTCCAAATTAATCTTAAATAAAAATGGGAAATGCATAGATTGGACAGAATCTGAAAAGAGAATGGTTCATACATCCAGGTGTGACTGATCACCAGAACTAAATTTGATTTTGTGATAAATAAGTAACACAATGATGTTTTTAAATGCAATTTGTGCTTTGTCAATAGAGCAAAAAAGGCTTGTGCTTTTATGGACCCAATACTCTTTTGAGTCAGGCAGCAAACCATTTGCGTTAGGCTTGTGTGGCCTCAAATGAAATTGTATATTTGTGGGATGTCAACTGGACTCCACAAGACAAGCAGATAAAGGAAATAAGAATAGAGTTGAGTCAGTCTTTCATTTAATAAAAGTGTTATAAATGAGAAAGAACTGAAGTCAATACTTTCCTTCTCAATATGTGCTGCTGCTTTCCTGTAGACAGACCTCACATTAAACATTCTCTGCACTGACAACACATAAAACTGTGAATAGGTAATATATCAACTAAAATCAGATTGTCAGTACTGTAAAATGCATTATTGTCTCTGTTGGTTGAGTAGTCTCATAACATAATTCTTCAAATCAGAAGAACCTCCATTTGAAAAACCACAAGATAATAAATGAAGCCCAGTAACACAATTAAACAGAAATCATTGTGTGCTTGAAGATCAAATTACTTTGGAAAAAAAAACTTAACAGCACTGGCCAGTCTCCACTCTTCAAAGATGCAACACTTGCAACTGCTATAAATGTGAGTGAAAGACTGATTAGCATTAAAGGTCAGTAAATGCTTTTCAAAGAGTATCTGAAACACTAGACCAGGTTTAATTTTATAATAAATGAATCTATGAGCTGGTCCTAGCTCTTATCAGTTCCTGTGAGTAACTTTAGTCAAATGATCAGGAACTAGCACACTTAACTCATAAAAATGCACTCAAGCAACCCTGATAGCTCAGTTGCTAATTGTGTTGTCTAGTGTGGAACTGAGCCACACAGAGCAGGATGGTTTCAAGTTTGGGCTAAATTAGATGATTGAGTAGCAATAGAGGTGTTATAATTTGCCTCAGCTAGTGAGAGGAAACAATATATGTAGAGTTCCTGCTCTTGCCCACTATTCAATTACTCCTGCTGCACAGTATAGATGTCTGATGAGGACAGGATAGGTCTTTGCTGTCATACTCATCATGATTCAACAGCCTCCATTATTCACTGTCCAAGTTTGCATGTGATGAATGAAAAGTTGGGCAAGGTACCGTAGGGCAGGCGGCAGCTATGGAACTATATCCCAGAAAAGAGTCAATGCCTTTAGCAGAGGAAGGAGAAAATTGGAGAGAGGAGAAATACACAGATTGCACTCTTAATACATTGTAGAATTGAAGAACCTGGGGAAAAAATGCACTGGAATATGGGATAGGTTAGACAGAGATCTATACTTACCACATCTTACATTGTATTATAACAATTAGTGAAATAATTTAATACAATTGAGAAAATAAGCAGAATATTACATTGCTTTATCAAAATAGTTGGAACTGCAAACATTGTAATTGCTTCCCCAAACTCACTATAATAATTCCCCCCAGTCAAGGAAAGAGGCACGACTGTAAACCCTTCGATGTTATGAGTTCCCAATCTTAGGTGGAGGATGGAGGAGAGACAAGGCATGAGCAGGGGAGGGAAGTGGAGATGGTTGAAGATAAGAGAAAGCCATCATAGAGGGTGGGGAGAGAAGAGAGCTTGACACTATTAGATGCAACATGGGATGGGCTTGAGGATGACGTTGCACCATGTGAGTAACTATGGCACAAAAATGTCAGTGTTCCCTACAATACCTTAAAATACACACATTCTTCTGTTAGTCCAGCTCATGGAAAGTTTGCTTTTCTCCATCTGAATGCTAATCTTTCTTTCATGCTCAATACACACATTCAAATGAAAGATAACAAATTTATCTGGACTGTAACAGAGGCACCATTCCATCATCTATGTCAAGAATAGCCAACCTTTCAAAGCTGAAGTGGTAGAAAGAGCAATTGTATGTGACAAAGAGCCTGTACCAACAGCTCCACAGAGGTCATGTCATTTTTCACGAGTGCAATTGCCACATATCTGCAGTTGATAGTGCTCCATCTAGATAAGAATGCCTTAAAGTGCTGTCTACTATTATGGTCAATAATAATCTCACTGTAATACATTGTACTTTTTGTTGAATGAGCTCTGGCAACAAAACCTTCAGTTTAAAAAGGATTATTGGAATTATTAGTTTTCACAAATTCAAATAACACTTGTAGTTGGAACTGCAAGGAATATCAAGGCTGAGTACTTTTTATTCAAAGTACTCAACATTTTATCTATAAGAAAATGATAACTCATCTTAAATTTATTTCACTGCATTTCTTCAAAGATCCGTTTTTCTCTTTATTGTAGGTGCCATTCCTCACCTAGTAGCCCAATAGAAGAAAGGCATCAGAGGTGTGGCTGGCAAACTCCTCTTCTTCTTAGGCAGTCCCTCGGAATCGAGGATGACTTGCTTCCACATTAAAAATGAGTTCGCAGGTGACTGATTAGTCCAATGCGGGACCTACAGTCTCTGTCACAGGCAAACTCCACAGTTCTAATGAAAGGTCATCGACCTGAAACACTAACTCAGTTTCTCTCCCCACGGATGCTGCCTGTCCTGCCGAGTGTTTCCAGCATTTTCTGTTTTTACTTAAAGTTTGCATGTATGTCAGATTCATTAGTTTCCTTGTGGATAGCCCATGCTACCTAATCCTCCTCAGATGCCATTTCCTAGTCACTACTGGTTCTCTTGAAGCTGCTTCATCCTACTTCCTCTTGTCAATCCTCAGTGCCAGGACCTCTCAATCAGCAACAGCCCAGAGCAGGTCACACTAGCACCAGTTCAGCCAATCAGACAGGGGGAATCAACACTGCAGGTAATTTGAATGCTCACATCTCAAAAGCAGAAACGTGAGTGCAGTGCTTGAGATATGGGTTGGCATTTCCTCATCAAAGTCCTTTTATGTAGTTGCTAATTTTGTGTTTCCCTCCTTTTCAATTGCAGTAGTCAGAGTAAATGAACCCCATATGCAAAGTCTGAGTTAACCAGAGTTCCAGGATTTTCCACTGTGCTGTCCCAACCTCTGCTTTTGCAGCTTTGGATCAGAATGTACCAAAGTTATAACTGCATATGTGGGGGACTTTACACATCCACTGCTGCTGTCCACAACAGCAAGAGCACAGAATCTACAGTGATGCAGGTGTGTTGTTCATTCATGGAAATAAAGAGGTAGCAGTTTTTCAAGATGGCAGAAGGACATATGCAAAGTCCCGTGCATGCACTGCGGCAATTTCAGAACATCATTTTGCAGGACATCATTTTGCCAGCCAACTCACTAAAGTTCTGTCAAATCTAGCCAGCAAACCAATGCTCGGTTGGTCACAGCGCTGTGCTAATAATGCCAAGATTGTGGGTATTACCTCCAAGCCAGCCATGTACCCTGCCTGGCGGTGCTTTGCTTAAAAAAAGAACAAACCAATATCCAACTGTGAATCCTACTCGCCTACATGTCAAAGGATACATCACCATTATAGAGATAGGGATACAATAAACGGGATACAATAAAGAAAATACAAGTATAACTATTTCATTAATTTGCAATGATGCTCAAAATTACAAATTTGGTTTTTAGAAAAATATCAAAAATGTATTTTACCATAGAGTGTAGCACCACCTATAGCACAGACTTGCAACTGCATCCAGCATAGAAACATAGAGATAGGAACAGGAGTAGGCCATTCGGCCCTTCGAGCCTGCTCCGCCATTCAATGAGATCATGGCTGATCTTCGTCTGAGATCATAGCTGATCTTACCAGTTCAGTACCCCGTCCCCGCCTTTTCTCCGTAACCCTTAATCCCCTTAGCCTTCAGAAATATATCCAATTCTCTCTTGAAAATATTTATTGAATTAGCCTTCACAGCCCTCTGTGGCAGGGAATTCCACAGGCTCACCACTCTTTGAGTGAAGAAATTCTTCCTCATCTCTGTTTTAAATGATTTGCCCGCTATTTTTAGACTGTGGCCCCTGGTTCTGTGCTCCCCGGCCATTGGAAACATTCTCTCTGAATTCAGCCTGTCCAGGCCTGCCATAATTTTATATGTTTCGATGAGATCCCCTCTCAATCTTCTAAACTCCAGTGAGTACAAGCCCAAACTATTTAATCTCTCTTCGTAGGTCATTCCCGCCATTCCAGGTATCAGCCTGGTGAATCGCCGTTGCACTCTTTCCATGGCAAGAACATCCTTCCGCAGATGGGGCGACCAAAACTGTACACAATACTCCAGATGCGGTCTCACCAGCACCTTGTACAGCTGTAGTAAGGTATCCCTATTCCTATACTCGAACCCCCTTGATATGAAGGCCAACATACCATTTGCCTTCTTAATCGCCTGTTGCACCTGCATGCTCTCCTTCAGTGACTGGTGCACAAGAACACCCAGGTCCCTCTGCACTTCCCCATCTCCCAATCTATTGCCATTTAGATAATAATCTACCCTCCTGTTTTTACCCCCAAAGTGGATAACCTCGCATTTATCCACATTATAGTGCATCTGCCACGTATCCGCCCATTCCCCCAACCTGTCCAAATCGCACTGTAGCCTCCTGACATCCTCATCAGAGCCCACCCCTCCTCCTAGTTTAGTGTCGTCAGCGAATTTGGAAATATTGCATCCAATTCCCTGATCCAGATCATTTATATATATTGTGAACAGCTGGGGTCCCAGGACAGATCCTTGCGGCACCCCGCTGGTCACTGCCTGCCACTCCGAAAACGAGCCGTTTATTCCAACTCTCTGTTTTCTATCCGCCAGCCAGTTCTCTATCCACGTTAATACTTTGCCCCCAATCCCACGAGCCTTAATTTTGCATGATAATCTTTTGTGTGGAACCTTATCGAAGGCTTTCTGGAAGTCAAGGTACACCACATCCACTGGCTCTCCCCCATCTATTTTACCAGTTACTTCCTCAAAAAATTCCAGCAGATTAGTCAAACACGATTTACCCTTTGTAAATCCATGTTGACTCTGTCCGATCCTTTCCCCATTTGTCAAGTGCTCCGCTATTTTATCCTTAATAATGGACTCTAGCATTTTGCCCACAACCGATGTAAGGCTTACTGGTCTATAATTCCCTGCTTTCTCTCTACCCCCCTTTTTAAATATTGGGGTAACATTAGCTACCCTCCAATCCACGGGTACTGTTCCCGAGTCAATGGAGTTCCGGAAGATGATCCTTAGAGCATCTGCTATCTCCAGGGCCACCTCCTTAAGTACCCTAGGATGTAGTTTATCAGGCCCCGGGGATTTGTCGGCCTTCAGTCCCCTCAACTTACCCAACACCATATCCCTAGAGATACTAATTTCTGTCAGCTCCTCCCTCTCATTAGTCCCTATGTTTGCCGATATTCCTGGGAGGTTATTTGTGTCCTCCTTTGTGAATACAGAACCAAAGTATGAGTTTAATTGGTCTGCCATTTCCTTATTCTCCATTATATATTCTCCCGAATCGGACTGCAAGGGACCGACTTGGGATTTTACCAGTCTTTTCCTCCTGATATACCGATAAAAGCTTTTGCAGTCTGTCTTTATGTTTGCTGCAAGTTTACTTTCGTATTCTATTTTCCCCTTCCTGATTAATCCCTTTGTCCTCTTTTGCTGTATCCTGTACTGCCCCCAATCTTCCGGTCTGGTGCTTTTTTTTGCCAGTTGATATGCCCTTTTTTTTAATTTTATGCTGTCCCTAATTTCCCTCGTTATCCACGGTTGAGTCACCTTTTTAGGTTTATTTTTATGCCAAACCGGTATAAACATGTTCTGGAATTCTTCCATTCTATCTTTGAATGCTTGCCATTGTCTATCCACTGTCAATATGCATGGCAGCATTCCTATATTGTTTCCAGCACAGACTGCTCCAGGAACCGAGCTACCCAAAAATCACCAACACAATGACCTTGCCCCTGCAAAGTGAAATCTTTGGCCTTGATAAAGCAAGGTTTAGGTTCAAGACTAAATGATTCCTAGTGAACGCTGTCCTTACTTTTTATTTGTACCATCATATTTTTGTGCAGTCAATTTCTCAGTTGAGTGACAATGGAACACATTTAAAACCCGGATTTGAATATGGAAGGTAAGTATATGCCCAGGAAAAATAGATATAAGCAAAACTATTTTTCTCTCTTTTGGTATAATTACCACCAGAATGGCTATTGGTGGGTTTTGGACAGACTGAAACAGCATGGACTGTTTACACCCAATTTTCCTCCTTCAGCTCATGAACATTACTTCAGGTATATGTTTGGTGGATCGAAAGAGCAGATTCATGGTCAGAGAGGAAAACTGCATGTCAGTTAAACTTAAAGGAGTGGGGTTGATTAAAGGCGAGTGTCACAATTGAGAGACAAAAGTGTAGGCAGAGCCTCTGAAGCTATCTCAACCAACACTAAAGGGGCAGGGACGAAGAAGAGACAAGCAAAAATGAAAGAAAAGAAAGTCCTAGTTGCAGCTACGAGTCTGTAGACAGGTAACAGAGCAGCAAGCGCCCCAACCCCCTATTTGATAGCTGTTGAAGTTGATGTGGGTGCTGCATTTTCTGGTTAGCATGAAGGTTGCCCCTCTGATCCACTCCACAGTAACATCCTCATAGGTTAGCATTGCAGTTTGCCTGCTAGAAGTAGCAGCCAAGTTTCAGGCGGCAACTGACCGTTTCTGTCACTGCGTGTACCAGCCTACACTTCGTGGTAACCGCAGGGGTCAGATAGCATAACCCTGCATCTATCTCACTGATGAGCCAGAACTTGAGAAAAAAGTTCTTCATGGTATAACAACAAAAAATTCTGGAAAACACTCAGTAAGTCAGGCAGCATCTGTGGGGAGAGAAACAGAGTTAATGGGGTGAATTTTAACGCACAGAAATGGGTGGATTAGGGTCAGGTGAGATGTTAAAACTTAAAAAATCTCAAGTCCAACCCCAATCCTCCTCCAGCCCGCCCACTTCCAGGTTTGACAGGCAGCCATCCCGCTCCTAGGAGGCAGGTTGGCTATTTAAACATTTTTTAATGAGGCGGGCAGTCTCAGATTTAACCTACTTTGCAGGTTTAACTCTGGTCAGCTGGCTTTCCCAGGCCTCGGGAAACCCGGCAGCTGAAGGGATGCGAGGGCAGCTTCGGGGAGAAGGTAAATGCCATTACATCACTGCTTGAGGGCCAGGAAGAGCAGGAGCACTTCCCCCGATCCCTCAAGCTTACCCTCTTGTCTTGGAGTCTCCCCACCCCCATCATAGAAACATAGAAGATAGGAGCAGGAGTAGGCCATTCGGCCCCTCGGGCCTGCTCCGCCATTCAATGCGATCATGGCTGATCATCCAAATTCAGTACCCTGTCCCTGCTTTCTCCCCATAGCCCTTGATCCCTTTAGCCTTAAGAAATATATCTAACTCCTTCTTGAATATATTTAATGAATTAGTCTCTACTGCCTTCTGTGGTAGAGAATTCCACAGGTTCACCACTCTCTGGGTGAAGAAATTCCTCCTCATCGCTGTCCTAAATGGCTTACCCCTTATCCTTAGACTGTGACCCCTGGTTCTGGAATCCCCGACCATTGGGAACATCCTTCCTGCATCTAGTCTGTCCAGTCCTGTCAGAATTTTATAAGTTTCAATGAGGTCCCCTCTCATTCTTCTAAACTCCAGCGAGTATAAGCCCAATCGACCCAATCTCTCCTCATACGTCATTCCTGCCATCTCAGGTATCAGCCTGGTGAATCTTCGTTGAACTCCTTCCATGGCAAGAACATCCTTCCTCAGATAAGGCGACCAAAACTGCACACAATACTCAAGATGTGGTCTCACCAAGGCCCTGTACAACTGCAGCAAGACGTCCTTGTTCCTGTACTCAAACCCTCTCGCTACGAAGGCCAACTTGCCTTCTTAACCGCCTGCTGCACCTGCATGCTTACCTTCAGCGACTGGTGCACAAGGACACCCAGGTCTCGTTGCACTTCCCCTTCTCCCAATCTATTGCCATTCAGATAATAATCTGCCTTCCTGTTTTTGCCACCAAAGTGGATAACCTCTCATTTATCCACGTTATATTGCATCTGCCATGCTTCTGCCCAATCACACAACCTGTCCAAATCATACTGGAGTTTCTCGGCATCCTCCTCACAGCACACACGCCCACCCAGCTTTGTGTCATCTGCAAACTTGGAGATATTACATCTAGTTCCCTTGTCTAGATCATTAATATATATATATATTTTGTGATGAATAGCTGGGGTCCAAGGACCGATCCCTGCGGTACCCCACTAGTCACTGCCTGCCATCGGAAAAAGACCCGTTTATTCCAACTCTTTGCTTTCTGTCTGCCAACCAGTTCTCTATCCAAGCCATTTCAGTTTATGCATCCAGGTCCTCTGCCCCCATACAAAGACCCCTAGGGTTGGGGATCGGACCCTCCTCCCCCGTTCCCAATAGCAGCTGCAGGATCCCTACCTGGGGCTGCAGCCTGCTCTGGAGTGCTCCCCACCAAACTATGTGAAGCCAAGCATGTCAATCAGGCTGACTTCCAGGCAGGGATCCTGCTGTAAAAAAAATACGCACACTGTGGAGTTTATGGGGAAATCTGAACTTTCAGGATTCCCATCCAAAACTCCGCCTCCCTGTCTCTGCAACCCGCCCGTCAAGATCAGGGCAAATGTTTCAGTTCGATGACCATGCATCAGTTCTGTTCTTATCTGAAACTTAAGCATTTTCTGTTTTTATTTATGATTTCCAGCATACACAGTATTTTGCAGGGCCATGCAAACGCAGCCAATGAGACGAAGCTGGCCGTTGATCATCTTAGCATGTCTTCTTTTACACATGATCACAAAAAGATTATGGATGAGGAAGACCATTTGATCCATTTCAGTTTATCCATCCAGAAGGAGCCTGAAATGATTCCATTCTGTGAATTGAGCAGTCCTTTTCTGAAGAGCAGCATCTGGATCTCTGTACATAATTTGCCTTTTACTAGTCTGAACCTGTGGTCTCTTGTTCTACTCTCAGACTTTCATTTTCCAGGTTTGTCTTTTCGATACTATAGTAATCTGGGATGTTATGATTAAGGTTATCCACCAGGTGGTGCTGTAGCCAATGCTGCTACTAAGGTCAGAGGTTTGCTTCCTGTTTAGGTCAGCACAAGGTGGAATGCCAGGATGCTGATACAGGCTGTCTGTAAACGTGTTTCCCAGTTGTCAATAAAGTACTCGTGTTAATTCTAACATCTAGCCTCTTTGAATTCCTTGTTCCACTTTCTGGATTTATCACACATACTATTTACTATCAGATATGCCTCTATCAGATCACCTCTCAGATGCCTCCTTTCAAGACTGAAAATGCTGTCTTTCCAGCCTTTCCTCACAACTCAGACCTAGAATGCCGGGGATCAGCCTTGTGGACCTCTGCACTGCTGCTAGTGGTTGAAAGTCTCATGTCTCAGTGACCAGCACTGGACATTGTACTCAACATGTGGTCTGGCAAGCACGCTATACAGATTGATCATAACTTTCCCTACATATTAAATATTGAATCTGACTCATAAGAAATAGGAGCAGGAGTAGGCCAATCGGCCCCTCAAGCCTGCTCCACCATTCAATAAGATCATGGCTGATCTGATCCTAACCTCAAATCTACTATCACTCTACATCCCTCCTGAACCCACGTGATCTCCTGGGAGAGGCGAAAAACCAGATAAAAAACCCAATGGCCAATTTGGGAGAAAAAAATCTGGGAAATTCCTCTCCAACCCATCTAGGCGATCAAAACTTGTCCAGGAGATCACTGTCCCTATATTTTCTACAGTACTTACCTTCTGTAAAAGGTGATCGCCACCCCAGCCAGGAACAGGAATAGAACCAGCTCCTGAAATCGAACACATAATTAGAACACAAGAAGTAGGAGCAGAACCAGGCTACACGGCCCCTGGGCCCGCTCCGTTACCCACAGGGCCATGACCGTTCCGAACATAGACTCATGTCCAATTTCCTGCCCGCTCGCCGTAACCCCTAATTCCCTTTACTTCTAAGAAACTGTCTATTTCTGTTTTAAATTTATTTAATGGATGTAGCTTCCACAGCTTTCTGGGGCAGCAAATTCCACAGACCTACCACCCTCTGAGTGAAGTAGTTTCTCCTCATCTCAGTTTTGAAAGAGCAGCCCCTTATTCTAAGACTATGCCCCCTAGTTCTAGTTTCACCCATCATTGGGAACATCCTCACCACATCCACCCGATCAAGCCCCTTCACAATCTTATATGTTTCAATAAGATCGCCTCTCATTCTTCTGAACTCCAATGAGTAGAGTCCCAATCTACTCAACCTCTCCTCATATGTCCACCCTCTCATCCCCGGGATTAACCGAGTGAACCTTCTTTGTACTGACTCGAGAGCAAGTATGTCTTTTCTTAAGTATGGACACCAAAACTGTATGCAGTATTCCAGGTGCGGTCTCACCAATACCTTGTACAACTGCAATAATACCTCCCTGTTTTTATATTCTATCCCCCTAGCAATAAAAGCCAACATTCCATTGGCCTTCTTGATCACTTGCTGCACCTGCATACTAACTTTTTGAGTTTCATGCACCAGGACCCCCAGATCCCTTTGTACTACAGTACTTTCCAGTTTCTTGCCATTAAGATAATAACTTGCTCTATGATTTTTCCTGCCAAAGTGCATAACCTCACACTTTCCAGTATTGTATTCCATCTGCCAAATCTCTGTCCACTTACTTAGCCTGTCTACGTCCCTTTGCAGGTTTTTTATGTCCTCTTCACTCACTACTTTCGTTCCCATCTTTGTATCATCTGCAAACTTTGATATGTTACACTCGGTCCCCTCCTCCAAATCATTAATATAGATTGTAAAGAGTTGGGGACCCAGCACTGACCTCTGCGGAACACCACTAGTTACTGATTGCCAGTCTGAGAATGAACCATTTATCCCAACTCTCTGCTTTCTGTTAGATAGCCAATCCTCCACCCATGCCAGAATATTACCCCCAATCCCATGATTTTTTATCTTGAGCAATAATCTTGTATGGCACCTTGTCAAATGCCTTTTGGAAGTCTAAATACACTACGTCCACTGGTTCCCCTTTACCCACCCTGTATGTGTGGTGATTATTTCCTATGTTTAATAAGAAGTATTGTGATTGGTGAATGGGGTGGTTGTTCTCTGTATTAGTAAGAAGTATTGTAATTGGTTGTTTGTTTCTACCTTGAGATATATGTTGTAAACTCATTGGTAGTGGATGTCAGGTGATTTGTGGTGGCCATCTTAAATTCAGTTCTCTCTAGTCATTGTTGGAGACTGGTGTTGAAAGATGTGCTACTGGGTTTTTAAAGTTAACAAAGCCTAGATTAGAAAGGCAAATCTATTCTTTATTTCAGTATGTTACTTCCTCAAAGAACTCAAGCAAATTTGTCAAACATGACTTCCCCTTCATAAAACCATGCTGACTTTGTCCTATTAAATTATGTTTATCCAAATGTCCCGTTACTGTCTCCTTAATAATGGACTCTAAAATTTTACCAACCACAGATGTTAGGCTAACAGGTCTATAGTTTCCAGCCTTCTGCCTACTACCCTTTTAAAATAAGGGTGTTACATTAGCAGTTTTCCAATCTGCCGGCACCTTTGCTGAGTCCAGGGAGTTTTGGAAAATTATTACCAATGCATCCACAATCCCTACCGCCACTTCCCTCAAAATCCTAGGATGTAAGCCATCAGGTCCAGGGGATTTATCCGCCTTGAGTCCATTATTTTACCAAGTACCACTTCCTTAGTGATTTTAATCGTATTTAGCTCCTCCCCCCCCCCCCCAGAGCCCCCTTTTTGTCCAGTGTTGGGATATTCTTAGTGTCTTCTACTGTAAAGACTGATACAAAACAATTGTTCAGCGTTTTTGCCATCTCCATGTTTCCCACCATTAATTTCCCAGTCTCATCCTCTAAGGGACCAACATTTACTTTAGCCACCCTTTTTCTTTTTGTATAACTATAGAAAGTTTTGCTATACTTTTTGCTAATTTACTTTCATAATCTATCTTCCCTTTCTTAATCAATCTTTTAGTTATTTTTTGCTGTCTTTTAAAGACTTCCCAATCTTCTATCCTCCCACTAGATTTGGCTACCTTATATGCCCTTGTTTTTAGTCGGATACTATCCTTAATTACTTTACTTAGCCATGGATGGCTGTCTTTTCTTTTACACCCTTTTCTTCTCAGTAGGATTATATATTTTTTGGAAGTTGTAAAATAACTCCTTAAATGTACACCACTGATCATGTATCGTCTTACCCTTTAATCTATTTTCCCAATCCACTCTAATCAATTCCGCTCTCATACCTTCATAGTCTCCTTTATTCAAGCTTAGCACGCTTGTTTGAGATCCAACCTTCTCACCCTCTAATTGAATATGGAATTCAACCATGTTATGGTCACTCATTCCAAGGGGATCCTTTACTAGGACATTTTTAATTAATCCTGTCTCGTTACACAGGACAAAATCTAAGGTTGCTTGCCCCCTGGTCGGTTCAGTTACATACTGCTCAAGCAACCCATCCCTAATACACTCAATGAACTGATCCTCAAGGCAGCCCTGCCCAATTTGATTTGTCCAGTTAATATGATAGTTAAAACCCCCCATAATTATAGCTGTTCCCTTATTACAAGCCGCAACTATTTCCTGATTAATACTCCGTCCAACAGAGTTGCAACTGTTCGGAGGCCTATAGACTACGCCCACTAGTGTTTTTTTCCCCTTATTATTCCGTATCTCCACCCAAACTGTTTCACTATCCTGATCCTAGATCTCTTTCAAATTCATCCCTAGCTATTTCAATAGCATCCATGTGTTGCCCATTTTTCCTTCTGATGTGCAGTACTTGTCTGTATTAAATGTAATTTGCCATCGTTCTGTCCACTTGTATGTTCACAGAAATCACAGAAACCCCACAGTGCAGATAGAGGCCATTTCGGCCCATCGAGCCTGCACATATCCCACCCAATCCCCGTAACTCCTACACCAACACATATCCCACCCTATCCTTGTAACCCCATGTATTTAATCCCCCTAACACTAAGGCTCAATTTATCATAGCCAATCAACCTAACCCGCACATCTTTGGACTGTGGGAGGAAGCCGGAGCACCCGGAGAAAACCCACGCAAACACGGGGAGAATGTGCAAACTCCACACAGACAGTCGCCAGAGGCTGGATTCGAACCCGGGTCTCTGGCGCTGTGAGGCAACAGTGCTAACCACTATGCCACCGTTTTGCCCAGCTCATTCTATAATTTCTGCACCTCCTAGTTTGGAGTCAGCTGCAAATGTAACCAAGTTCCATTAAGTTTTTAGAATCCAAGCCACTGATGCAAATTAGAAACAGCAGTTCAACCACAGACCCCTGGGGCAGCCCCCACCCACCTCACGCCACCCCAAACAAGGATCCATTGTTCGGTTGTTTCCTACCCATTAGCCAATTTTTTATCCATACCCAGACTGAATCCAAATCCCCACAGCTTCATATCCAACCAATAGCCTTTTGTGTGGAAGATACAAATGATATACAATACTGAGGAATATAAATATACACTGGTTAAAAAATATTAACACATGAAGACATAGAAAATGATCTGTGACTAATAGTGGACTCATCACTTTTAGTGTCTAGACAATATCGTGAAGCAATTTAAAAAGCTAATAGAATACTGGGATATATAGGCAAAATAGGAGAATACAAGTCTCTAGCTGGTCAGAATACATTGAGTCTGCGTTCAATTCTGGCCACATACTAAACAAGTGATACAGGCTTTGGAAAGGATGACGAGAAGAATTGCTGGCCTGGTCCTAAGTGTAAATGGGCTGAGCTATGAGGAAAGATTGAAGAAGCTCAAGCTCCACAGTCTAGAAAGTCAGTTGACTAGAATCCACATTGAAATATAAAATATTACATGTTACAGTTACAGTAAAACAATACTTCAAAATAAGCCATCAGCTTGCCATAATATGATAGAATTCTTCATTAAGATGGAGTGAAGTAGTTGACTCAGAGACTAGGGTCCTGAATTTAAATAAAGGAAACTACGATGGTATGAGGTGCGAGTTGGGTAGGATTGATTGGGGAATGTGACCCAAAGGGTTGATGGTGGATAGGCAATGGCAAACATTCAAGGATCGCATGGATGAACTACAGAGTTTGTTCATCCCAGTTTGGCATAAAAATAAAACAAAAAAGGTGACTCAACCGTGGCTAACAAGGGAAATTAGGGATAACATAAGATCCAAGGAGAGGACATATACATTGCCCAGAAAAAGCAGTAAACCTGAGGATTGGGAGCTGTTTAGGATTCAACAAAGGAGGACAAAGGGATTAATTAAGAAGGGGAAAATAGAGTATGAGTGTAAGCTTGCAGGGAACATAAAAACTGACTGTAAAAGCTTCTATAGATATGTGAAGAGAAAAAGATTGGTGAAGTCAAGCGTAGGTCCCTTGCAGTCAGAATCAGGGGAATTTATAATGGGGAACAAAGAAACGGCAGACCAATTAAATACATATTTTGGTTCTGTCTTCACAAAGGAGGACTGTCTGTGTGGAGTTTGCACATTCTCCCCGTGTTTGCGTGGGTTTACTCCGGGTGCTCCGGTTTCCTCCCACAGTCCAAAGATGTGCGGGTTAGGTTGATTGGCTATGATAAATTGACCCTTAGTGTTAGGGGGATTAAATACGTGGGGTTACGGGGATAGGGTGGGATATGTGTTGGTATGGGGTTACGGGGATCGGGTGGGATATGTGTCGGTGCAGGCTCGATGGGCCGAAATGGCCTCTATCTGCATTGTGTGGTTTCTGTGATTTCTGTGATTTCTGTGACACAAATAACCTCCCAGAGATGTCGGGGAACATAGGGTCTAATGAGAGGGAGGAACTGAATGAAATCAGTATTTGTAGGGAAATGGTGTTGGGGAAATTGATGGGATTGAAGGCCGATAAATCCCCAGGGCCTGATAATCTACATCCTAGGGTACTTAAGGAAGTGGCCCTAAAAAGAGTAGATGCATTTCTGGTCATCTTCCAAAATGGAATAGACTCTTGAACAGTACCCATAGATTGGAGGGTAGCTAATGTTACCCCACTATTCAAAAAAGGTGCTAGAGAGAAAATGGGGAATAAGCCTGACATCGGTAGTGGGGAAAATGCTAGAGTCCATTATAAAAGATGTAATAGCAGAGCACTTGGAAAACAGTGACAGGATCGGACAAAGTCAACATGGATTTACAAAAAGGTAAATCGCGCTTGACTAATCTACTGGAATTTTTTGAGGATGTAACTGGTAAAATAGATAAGGGGGGTACCAGTGGGTGTGGTGTATTTGGACTTTCAGAAGGCTTTTGATAAGGTCCCACATAAGAGATTAGCGTGTAAAGTTAAGGCACATGGGATTGGGGGCAAGGTATTGACTTGAATAGAGAACCGGTTGGCAGACAGAAAGCGAAGAGTTGGAATAAACAGGTCTTTTTCCGAGTGGCAGGCAGTGACTAGTGGGGTACCACAGGGATCGGTCCTAGGACCCCAGCTATTCACAATATATATTAATGATCTAGACGAGGGAATTAGATGTAATATCTCCAAGTTTGCAGACGACACAAAGCTGGGTGGGCGTGTGTGCTGTGAGGAGGATGCCGAGAAACTCCAGTATGATTTGGACAGGTTGGGTGATTGAGCAGAAGCATGGCAGATGCAATATAATGTGGATAAATGCGAGGTTATCCACTTTGGTGTCAAAAACAGGAAGGCAGATTATTATCTGAATGGCAATAGATTGGGAGAAGGGGACATGCAACAAGACCTGGGTGTCCTTGTGCACCAGTCGCTGAAGGTAAGCATGCAGGTGCAGCAATCGGTTAAGGCGGCAAATGGTATGTTGGCCTTCATAGCGAGAGGGTTCAAGTACAGGAACAAGGATGTCTTGCTGCAGTTGTACAGGGCCTTGGTGAGACCACATCTTGTATTGTGTGCAGTTTTGGTTGCCTTATCGGAGGAAGGATGTTCTCGCCATGGAGGGAGTGCAGCGAAGATTCACCAGGCTGATACCTGGGATGGCAGGAATGATGTATGAGAGATTGGGTCCATTGGGCTTATACTCGCTGGAGTTTAGAAGAATGAGAGATCTCATTGAAACTTATACAATTCTCACAGGGCTAGACAGACTAGATGCAGGAAGGATGTTCCCGATGGTCGGGAGTCCAGAATCAGGGGTCACAGTCTAAGGATAAGGGGTAAGCCATTTAGGACAGTGATGAGGAGGAATTTCTTCACCCAGAGAGTGGTGAACCTGTGGAATTCTCTACCACAGAAGGCAGAGGCCAATTCATTAAATATATTCAAGAAGGAGTTAGATATATTTCTTAAGACTAAAGATATCAAGGGATATGGGGAGAAAGCAGGGACAGGGTACTGAATTTGGATGATCAGCCATGATCTCATTGTATGGCGGAGCAGGCTCGAGGGGCCGAATGGCCTACTCCTGCTCCTATCTTCTATGTTTCTATGTTTAGAATCTACACACTCCAAATATTCAACTCGACCTTATTGTAGCCAAAGGTGTAAAATTCTGGAATATAACTAGGACACTCCATCCTGTGTCGTTAGCAGCAGTATTGATTTTCAGTATAGAGCCCAGATTTCTCTCTGTTACAGTACTATAACTCTACAATAACAGATTCGACAGACAAGACTTTAGACCCAGAAAGAGACATCACTTTAAGCTTTACAAAGTCTTGTGGAAGACTGCAGCACTTTCCTTATTTTCCCTCCACTGCACACATTCCTTCCATAGTTAACCAGTCCCTCAAAGACCACACAATTTACTGGTTTGAGGGTTCGCCAGCCGTTTCCACCCATTCTATTTTAATAGACTGGCAAATCATGGGCTGCTGAGCACACCCTCAGGCGCAAAATATAAAATGTCAACAGAGCGCATTGGGTCAGCCGCACATCGACAGGCTGGACTGTGAGAAGCACAGAGGTGAAGACTACTCTCAGCTCAGCAAACGTTCCTGTTTATAGTCTCCAAAGGAAGAAGGTCGGAACGCAGCTTGCAGTGGAGTTCAGCCACTTGTGTTGAGGGAAAACCAGTCACTTTAGCACAAATTAATGCTTAATCAAATAACAGGCAGTTCCCACAGTATTTCAGCCAGTTGCTGCATGGTCGCAGCTAGGGCTAAACCTGGTGCTTATTCCAACTCTAAAGCAACTGCAAATTAAGGCTTCAGGAGGCTGAGTGTAAAATTACTGTTTCTCCCTTTGTGGTAACCAGGAATGATTCCATTGTGGCGGAACCACCAGAGGATTACGGACAATTGTATATCATTCCTTTTACAGCAATGTAGTACAGCTGGGGGCTGCACCTTTAATGTATCTGTTAACTGTACTTGGGCTGCTTTTCTGTACTCCGCGTGATGAAGTCATGCCGTCCGTCACATGATCTCTCAACGGCGGGAAGAACGATGACGTCATGACGTCAGAGCTCAGAACCTTCTAGCAGTAGAGCTCGGAACCTTCTAGCAGTAGAGCTCGGAACCTTCTAGCAGTAGAGCTCGGAACCTTCTAGCAGTAGAGCTCGGAACCTTCTAGCAGTAGAGCTCGGAACCTTCTAGCAGTTGAGCTCGGAACCTTCTAGCAGTTGAGCTCGGAACCTGCCAGCAGTTGAGCTCGGAACCTGCCAGCAGTGGAGCTCGGAACCTGCCAGCAGTGGAGCTCGGAACCTGCCAGCAGTGGAGCTCGGAACCTGCCAGCAGTTGAGCTCGGAACCTGCCAGCAGTTGAGCTCGGAACCTGCCAGCAGTTGAGCTCGGAACCTGCCAGCAGTGGAGCTCGGAACCTGCCAGCAGTGGAGCTCGGAACCTGCCAGCAGTGGAGCTCGGAACCTGCCAGCAGTTTCCAGAGAGGCTTTCAAGCAGACCAGGCCTATTTGCATTATATCTTACAGTTTCCTGTACAGCTTCGTTTGTTCATTAAATTTTATTGTTTTTGATTTTCTGAGTCGATCTCAATTCTTCGGCCAGGAACTCCAGTTCCTACACCATCACATTGGGCAGTATTGCAAGAGTGCCGGTACAAGCAGGAAGACTGGAAATGATGCCGAGCCAGAAACTGATCTGAACAGAGACCAGAACATTTTTAACGAAGTCAAACACAGGAACTGATGTACACTTATGCATCTCGCAAGCTCTATAATGATAAGCGATATGGTGGGCAATTTAATCAGGGATTAATTTATTCAGCCGTGCTCACTTGTTCCCTCTTGTAATTAAGGTTTTTTTTCCATTCTTTAAAATACATCCTTTTCCAAGCTGTGGCAACATTTACAACCAGTACTGCCATCGCAGGATCGGTTAGACAGGCTCAGAGGGAGGTGGGGGGGGGGAATAATCAAACAAATGTTCTTGCTCCTCATTGATATCCAGTTACCCGAGTGAAAAGCAAGCGTGTGTGGACACTGGCTCAGGATGGAAGCTGGCTCGGCTCTGTCACCGTAATTAAGATTAATCACTGGAAAATCGGGAGCACTGTGGATTCTCTGCACCCAGTCCTTTGATCTGTGTTTACCTCCACTGCATATTTTCTCCATCACACAGTAGCGTCATACTTGTACGTATGCAAATTGCTTAGAGCTGATTTTGTATTCATAAACAGCAACAAAGCATAACTGGACAGGGAATAATAATCAAAAGTGAGCGAAGTGGCTAGAAAAAAAACTGCCACAGTGAGTAAGTGAGTAGCACAAAACTGAGTAATCAAATCACTTTTTTTGAAAACTACCAATCCAAAACTGGAAAGTAGCAAGAAGTGACCAATCAAATCACTCCAAACAAATTGTTATGTAGGCAAACATGGCACTCAGTTGGCACACAACAAGGTCACACAAACAGCAATGAGATAAATCGCCAGTCATTATGTAGTGGTGGTGTTGGTTGAGTGATAAATGTGATCCAGAACATCAGAAGAATTGCCCTGCACTTCTTTCAATGGTGCCTGGGATCTTTTACACTCAACTGAACAAACTACGAGGCCTTGGTCTCATCTTAAAGATAGCCTTGAAATTTTGTGCGAATATTGGTGGACAAATAATTAAAATAATAAACAAACAAAGGAACTGCCTACAAGTTTGTTCTCAGCCTTGCCTCGGTGGAAGCACTCTCGCCTCTAAATCAGGAAGTCAGGATTCAAGTCCCACTCCAGAGACGCGAGTGCATAATCTAGAAGGCCGACACTTCAGTGCAGTATTGAGGGAGCACTGCACTGTCCGAGGCGAGGTCTTTTGGATAAGATGTTGACACAAGACCCTACCTGTCCTCTCAGGTGAAGATACAAAAAACCCATGGCAATATTCAAAGAGGAAATGGGGAATTTCCCCATTGCCCTGGCCAATATTTAAATCAGTCAACCAATGTCACGAAAACAGATTGCCTGGTCTTTTATCTTAATGCTGTTTGTAGGGTCTTGGTGTGTGCAATTTGGCTGCTATGTTTCCCTATATTACAACAATGACTACACTTTGAAAGTAAATAAATAGCTGAAAACCTGTTAATTAATTTGCATGAAGTTCCCTTGTTTGTTTTAAGTGTTTGTTCTTCTTCTTCGGCAGTCCCTCGGAACCGAGGAAGACTTGCTTCCACGTTAAAAATGAGTTCGCAGGTGACTGATGAGTTCAATGCGGGACCTACAGTCTCTGTCACAGATGGGGCAGACGGTGGTTGAAGGGGCGGGTGGGTGGGGTGCTTGGGTTGACGTGCGCTCCTTCTGCTGTTTGCGCTTGGCTTCCACTTGCTCCCGGCGAAGAGACTCGAGGTGTTCGGCGCCTTCCTGGATGCTTCTCCTCCACTTTGTGCGGTCTTGGGCCAGGGATTCTCAGGTGTCGGTGGGGATGTTACACTTTTTCAAGGCGGCTTTGAGGGTGTCTTGAAGCATTTCCTCTGCCCACCTGGGGCTCTCTTGCCGTGCTGAAGCTTGTTTTGGGAGTCTCGTATCGGGCATGCAGACAATGTGACCCATCCATTGGAGCTGATCGAGCGTGGTCAAAGCTTCGATGCTGGGGATATTGGCCTGAGCAAGAACACTGACGTTGGTGCGCCTATCCTGCCAATGGATTTGCAGGATCTTGAGGAGGCAGCGTTGGTGGTACCTCTCCAGTGCTTTGAGGTGCCTGCTGTACATGGTCCATGTCTCTGAGGCATACAGCAGGGTGGGTATCATTGCTGCTCTGTAGACCATGAGCTTAGTGCCGGGTTTAAGGTCCTGGTCTTCAAACACTCTTCCTCAGGCGAGCGAAGGCTGCACTGGCACACTGAAGGCAGTGTTGGACTTAGTCATCGACGTCTGCCCTTGTTGACAGTCGGCTCCCGAGGTATGGAAAGTGGTCCACGTTGTCCAAGGCCTTGTCGTGGATTTTGATAATCGGGGGGCAGTACTGTGTGTCGGGGGCAGGTTGGTAGAGGACCTTTGTCTTACGGATGTTTAGTGTAAGGCCTATGCTCTCGTACGCTTCGGTGAAGGTGTCGACGATGGTTTGGCGTTCGACCTCCGAGTGAGCGCAGACTCAAGTGTCGTCTGCATACTGTAATTAGACGGCAGAGGATGGGACGACCTTGGATCTGGACTGGAGGCGACTGAGGTTGAACAGTTTCCCGCTTGTTCTGTAAATTAGCTCTACTCCAGCGGGGAGCTTACTGAGGGTGAGATGGAGCATTGCAGCAAGGAAGATCGAGAAGAGCGTTGGTGCGATGACACAGCCTTGCTTGACCCCATTTCGTACATGAATTGGGTCTGTGGTGGAACCATTGGTCACGATCACGGCTTGCATGTCAACGTGAAGCAGGCGAAGGATGGTGACAAACTTTTGAGGGCAGCCAAATTTGAGGAGGACACTCCATAATCACTCACGGTTGACAGTGTCGAAGGCCTTTGTGAGGTCAAAGAATGCCATGTACAGTGGTTGGTGCTGTTCCCTGCATTTCTCTTGTAATTGACGTGCGGTGAAGATCATGTCCATTGTGCTCCTTAGTGGGCAGAATCCACATTGCAACTCTGGGAGGAGCTCTTTGGCCACTGGGAGAAGGCGATTGAGGAGGATTCTTGCAAGGACTTTCCCTGTGGCAGACAGCAGGAAAACTCCTCTGTAATTATCGCAATCGGACTCGTCACCTTTCTTGAAGATGGTCACAATTACGGCACCTCTGAGATCGCCTGGCATGCTCTCCTCCTTCCAAATAAGAGAAATTAGTTCATGAATTCGCACCAGTAGAGCTTCTCCACCATGCTTTAGTGCCTCAGCAGGGATTCCATCTGCTCCTGAGGCCTTGTTGTTCTTTAATTGTCGGATGGCTTTTTCAACCTCATGCCGGGCTGGGGTTGTGCGGAGATGATGGCGGGCAGCATGCTGCAGGATGGAGTTGAGGACACTCGTATCGCAGACAGAGTCGCGGTTAAGGAGATCTTCGAAGTCCTCCTTCCAGCGGTCACTGACTGCCTCTCTGTCCTTGATGAGTACCTCTCCATTCTTGGCCCGCAGTGGGGTAGGGCCTTGGGTGCTTGGGTCGTAGATGGTCTTGACTGTGCTAAAAAATCTTGTATGCCAATATTCATTCAGCATAATTTGACGGCCTGTGCTTAGACAGGAATGCTCCTTTGGGCCCTACAAGGAAATCTTGGTAGACCCTGCTGTGGACACACCCCACCCCGCCACTCCCGACCATTCGTAACAAAATAGACGAGTTAATGGCACAAATAACTACATATGGGTATGATCTTGTGGCCATTACAGAAACATGGCTGCAGGGTGACAATGCCTGGGAATTAAACATACCAGGTTATTTAACGATCAGGAAGGACAGGCAGGAAGGAACGGGAGGTGGGGTGGCTATGTTAATAAAGGAAGGAATCACTGTAATACAGAGAAATGATATTGGGTCAAAAGATCAGGATAATGAAACAGTTTGGGTGGAGGTAAGGAATAATAAGGGGAAAAAAACACTAGTGGGCGTAGTCTATTGGCCTCCTAACAGTGGCAACGCTGTTGGACGGAGTATCAATCAGGAAATAGTTGAGGCTTGTAATAAGGGAACATCTATTATTATGGGGGATTTTAACTATCATATTAATTGGACAAATCAAATTGGGCAGGGCTGCCTTGAGGATGAGTTCATTGAGTGTATTAGGAATGGGTTTCTTGAGCAGTATGTAACTGAACCGACCAGGGGGCAAGCAACCTTAGATCTGGTCCTGTGTAACGAGACAGGATTAATTAAAAATGTCCTAGTAAAGGATCCCCTTGGAGTGAGTGACCATAACATGGTTGAATTCCATATTCAATTAGAGGGTGAGAAGGTTGGATCTCAAACAAGCATGCTAAGCTTGAATAAAGGAGACTATGAAGGTATGAGAGTGGAATTGAGTAGAGTGGATTGGGAAAATAGATTAAAGGGTAAGACGATACATGATCAGTGGTGTACATTTAAGGAGTTATTTTACAACTTCCAAAAAATATATATTCCACTGAGAAGAAAAGGGTGTAAAAGAAAAGACAGCCATCCGTGGCTAAGTAAAGAAATTAAGGATAGTATTCGACTAAAAACAAGGGCATATAAGGTAGCCAAATCTAGTGGGAGGATAGAGGATTGGGAAAACTTTAAAAGACAGCAAAAAATAACAAAAAGATTGATTAAGAAAGGGAAGATAGATTATGAAAGTAAATTAGCAAAAAATATGAAAACAGATAGTAAGAGTCTTTATAGTTATATAAAAAGAAAAAGGGTGGCTAAAGTAAATGTTGGTCCCTTAGAGGACGAGACCGGGAAATTAATGGTGGGAAATATGGAGATGGCAAAAACACTGAATGAATTTTTTGTATCAGTCTTTACAGTAGAGGACACTAAGAATATCCCAACACTGGACAAACAGGGGGCTATGGGGGGGAGGAGCTAAACACGATCAAAATCACTAAGGAAGTGGTACTCAGTAAAATAATGGGACTCAAGGTGGATAAGTCACCTGGACCTGATGGCTTACATCCTAGGGTCTTGAGGGAAGTGACGGTAGGGATTGTGGATGCATTAGTAATAATTTTCCAAAACTCCCTGGACTCAGCAAAGGTCCCGGCAGACTGGAAAACTGCTAATGTAACACCCTTATTTAAAAAGGGCAGTAGACAGAAGGCTGGAAACTATAGACCGGTTAGCCTAACATCTGTGGTAGGTAAAATTTTGGAGTCCATTATTAAGGAGACAGTAACAGGACATTTGGATAATCATAATTTAATTAGGACAAAGTCAGCATGGTTTTATGAAGGGGAAGTCATGTTTGACAAATTTGCTGGAGTTCTTTGAGGAAGTAACATATAGGGTGGATAAAGGGGAACCAGTGGACGTAGTGTATTTAGACTTCCAAAAGGCATTTGACAAGGTGCCACACAAAAGATTATTGCTTAAGATAAAAAATCACAGGATTGGGGGTAATATTCTGGCATGGATAGAGGATTGACTATCTAACAGAAGGCAGAGAGTTGGGATAAATGGTTCATTCTCAGACTGGCAATCAGTAACTAGTGGTGTTCCGCAGGGGTCAGTGCTGGGTCCCCAACTCTTTACAATCTATATTAACGATTTGGAGGAGGGGACCGAGTGTAACATATCAAAGTTTGCAGATGATACTAAGATGGGAGGGAAAGTAGTGAGTGAGGAGGACATAAAAAACCTGCAAGGGGACATAGACAGGCTAAGTAAGTGGCAGAGATTTGGCAGATGGAATACAATACTGGAAAGTGTGAGGTTATGCACTTTGGCAGGAAAAATCGTAGAGCAAGTTATTATCTTAATGGCAAGAAACTGGAAAGTACTGAGGTACAAAGGGATCTGGGGGTCCTGGTGCACGAAACTCAAAAGGTTAGTATGCAGGTGCAGCAAGTGATTAAGAAGGCCAATGGAATGTTGGCTTTCATTGCTAGGGGGATAGAATATAAAAATAGGGAGGTATTGCTTCAGTTGTACAAGGTATTGGTGAGACCGCACCTGGAATACTGCGTACAGTTTTGGTGTCCATACTTAAGGACATACTTGCTCTCGAGTCAGTACAAAGAAGGTTCACTCGGTTAATCCCGGGGACGAGGGGGTGGACATATGAGGAGAGGTTGAGTAGATTGGGACTCTACTCATTGGAGTTCAGAAGAATGGGAGGCGATCTTATTGAAACATATAAGATTGTGAAGGGGTTGGATCGGCTGGATGCGGGGAAGATGTTCCCGATGATGGGTGAAACTAGAACTAGGGGGCATAGTCTTAGAATAAGGGGCTGCTCTTTCAAAACTGAGATGAGGAGGAACTACTTCACTCAGAGGGTGGTAGGTCCATGGAATATGCTGCCCCAAAAAGCTGTAGAAGCTACATCATTACATAAATTTAAAACAGAAATAGACAGTTTCCTAGAAGTAAAGGGAATTAAAGGTTACGGCGAGCGGGCAGGAATTTGGACATGAGTCTAGGTTCGGATCGGTCATGGCCCTGTGGGTAGCGGAGCGGGCCCAGAGGCCGTGTAGCCTGATCCTGCTCCTATTTCGTGTGTCTAATTCTGTTAGATTCAGGAGATGGTTCTGTAATAGTGGATTGGCGGTTAGGGTCAGATCAGCAATGATCTTATTGAATGGCGGAGCAGGCTCGAGGGGCCGATTGGCCTACTCCTGCTCCTATTTCTTATGTTCTTATGAAATCCCCCCCCTCCCCCCAGGCTGACCCTGGCAGCCTATCCCGCCACTTACCTGGTCTCAGCGGGCAGCCTTCCGGTCGTGTGGTTTCCTGTCCAGAAAAGATGGAAGCCGGACGTGTGATTTAAACGAGGCCCATGAGTTAAAATACCCTGGGACTCATTTTTGGAGTGGCAGGTGAGTTTCTAACTCATACCGCTGGTCACCCACCGAAAACTGGCCCACAGTTAAAATTAGAGGTCACAGAAAATGAAGTTGAAAACGTCATTGCATGTCATGGAAAATAAAACTCAGGGGCTCTGCCTTTTCAATTTGTCCTGTAGTTGTAAAATGTACAGCAGGTGTTGTTGATTTGATGTCTCCATGGTGACAGTGATTGAGTTCATTCTCATGCTTCAGGTAACATGTAGCAAATAATTGAATATTCCTAGTCATGAAACCTCATTATGGGCCATATACATGTGTGAAAGGCAGTGGTGACAGGATTCCAGTGGTCAGTACAACTCAGTATCACCTCACTGACCTCATCTCCTCTGGAGATCTTCCCCCCCTCACCCCCCCACGTCCTCCAACCTCAGTCCCCCAACCCCACACAGCCCGCTTCTACCTCATTCCCAAGATCTACAAACTGCCCTGGTAGATCGATCACTTCAGCCTGTTCTTCCCCACAGAACTTATTTCTTCCCATCTTCCCTAGTCCACTCTCTTCATGCCTACATCCGCGACATCTTACGACACCATCCGCCACTTGAACAGTTTCCTGGCCCTAACTGTCTCCTTTTACCATGGACATCCAGTCCCTCTACATCTCCATCCCCCACCAGGACGGCCCAAGGGCCTTCCACTTCTTCCTTGAACGGAGGCCCAACTAGTCCCCATTCACCACCACCCTCCTCTGTCTGGCTAAATTTGTTCTTGCATTGAACAACTTCTGATTTAGCTCCTCTCACTTCCTCCAAACAAAAATGGTGTCACTATGGAAACCCATGAGTCCTGGCTATATTTGCCTTTTCGTGAGATATGTGGAACATTCTTTGTTCCAGTCCTAATCAGGTCCCCTCCCTTATTTCTTTTTCTGGTACATTGATGACTGCTCTCACCCCAAACTGGAAAATCTGATCAACTTTGCTTCAAATTTCCAATCCTCCCTTGCCTTCACATGATCCATTTCCAAATCTTCCCTTCCCTGACTTCTCCATCTGTTGTGCCTGTTCTGCCATTCAATGAGGTCATCCCTGATCTGTGACCTAACTCCACATCCCCACATTTGCCTCAAATCCTTTAATACCTATGCTTAACAGAAATATCAGATTTAAAATTAACAATTGAGCTAGCATCAGCTGCCGTTTGTGGAAGAGAGTTCCAAACATCCACCGCCCTTTGCGTGTCGAAGTGTTTCCTAATTTCACTCCGGAAAGGCCTGGCTCTAATTTGTAGACTATGTCCCCTAGTCCCAGATTCCCCAACCAGCAAAAATAGTTGCTTTCACAGATCACAGAAACCCCACAGTGCAGATAGAGGCCATTTCGGCCCATCGAGCCTGCACCGACACATATCCCACCCGATCCCCGTAACCCCTACACCAACACATATCCCACCCTATCCCCGTAACCCCACATATTTAATCCCCCTAACACTAAGGGTCAATTTATCATAGCCAATCAACCTAACCCGCACATCTTTGGACTGTGGGAGGAAACCGGAGCACCCGGAGGAAACCCACGCAAACACGGGGAGAATGTGCAAACTCCACACAGACAGTCGCCCAAGGCCGGATTCGAACCCGGGTCCCTGGTGCTGTGAGGCAACAGTGCTAACCACTATGCCACCGTGTCTTTCTATCAGTTCTCCTTAGTATCTTGAAAACTTTGATCAAATCACCGTGGGCAGCACGGTGGCATAGTGGTTAGCACTGTTGCCTCACAGCGCCAGGGACCCGGGTTCGAATCCAGCCTCAGGCGACTGTCTGTGTGGAGTTTGCACATTCTCCCCGTGTTTGCGTGGGTTTACTCCGGGTGCTCCGGTTTCCTCCCACAGTCCAAAGATGTGCGGGTTAGGTTGATTGGCTATGATAAATTGACCCTTAGTGTTAGGGGGATTAAATACGTGGGGTTGCGGGGATAGGGTGGGATATGTGTTGGTGTAGGGGTTGCGGGGATCGGGTGGGATGTGTGTCGGTGCAGGCTCGATGGGCCGAAATGGCCTCTATCTGCACTGTGTGGTTTCTGTGATCTGTCTGTGATTAATCTTCTAAATTCCATGGAATATAAACCTAGTTTGTGTAATCACTCCTTGTAATTTAACCCTTGGAGTCCAGGTATCATTCTAGTAAATCTATGCTGCACTCCCTCCAAGACCAATAGATCCTTCCTAAGGTGTGGTGCCCAGAACTGAACACAGTACTCCAGGTGTGGTCTGACCAGGGCTTTGTATAGCTGCAGCATGACTTCTAACCCCTTGTATTCTAGTCCTCTAGATATAAAGGCCAGCATTCCATTAGTCTTTGATTTTTTTTGTACCTGTCTGACATTTTAATGATCTATGTATGTGGACCACCAACTCTCTTTGGACTTCCACTGCTTTTACCTTTTCACCATTTAGAAACTACTCTGCTCTATTATTTTTAGGTTCAAAGTGGATGACCTCACACTTGCCTATATTGAAATCCATTTGCCACAGTGCAGGAGGTTCAACAACTGCCTTTTGACCTCCTCACTTCCCACCATTCTGGGCCCCAAACACTCCTTCCAAGTAAAACCGCAATTTATTTGAACTTCTTTCAATTTAGTATACTGTATTCACTACCCGATGCGATCTCCTCTGCATTGGGGAGACCAAACGCTCTGTTGAACACGTCCATTTAGTTCGCAAGCATGACCCCGAGCTTCCAGTTACTACCATTTTAATTCTCTGACCCACTCATACACCGGCCTCTCTGCCCTCGGCCTCTCAAACTGTTCCAATGAAGCTCAATGGAAGATCGAGGAACAGCATCTCTTCTTTCGATAAGGCATTTTACAACCTTCCGGACTCTGCATTGAATTCAACAATTTCAGACCATAAGCATTGCTCGCATTTTGTTGGACAGTAGGTGCTGGTAATGTTTCTGCTGTTGCCATTTACAGCTCCTCTACATCCATCTTTTGTTTCTTTAATCGCCCCATTACCACTAGCTTTTGCCTTGTACCATCATCCCATGTCATTTAATCACTCCTGCCTTCCACCCGATCGCAGACCTTTCCTTTTGTTCTTTCCTCCCCTCCCCCTTTCCCTGCTTAAACAAAGTTACATCTCTAACATTTTCCAGTTCCAGTCATCGACCTGAAACGTTAACTCTTGTTTCTCGCTCCACAGATGCTGCCTGACATGTTGAGTATTTCCAGCATTTTCTGTTTTTATTTCAGTGTCACACCAGGTATGACAATGAAATTGCAGAGAGAAAGAATTGAAGGAATGAAAAAATAAAAATAAAAAAGTTAAAGGATGCAGAAAAAGAGGTCGATAGATTAGTTCATTTAATTTTGCAATAATTACATGCATGGATCTGATTACAAGGGATCTGGTAAGACTTGGGTTGCAGGAAGTCATCTGTTCAAATACAATTGGAGGTCTTGTTACATTCAATCCCATAGCAGCGCCACGGAATATAAATTAATACAAAACTGTGAGGTTATGTTCTACTACCTGAAGGTACACAGAGCTAAAACTTTTTATTTACTGACATTAATATTGAATGCACAGGGTTGTAACTCTAGAAGTGCCAAGGTAACTGCAAGCAAGCTATTAATTATAAATAGGAACAAGGAGAAATGTCTAATGTGCAGTTTTTTATGGGTTTGTTTCACTGGCTATTGATTTTATTTCAATTCCCTAAACAGCCAAACAATTTTTTTCTGCATCCATATAAGCATTTATATAAATAAACCTGGGACTGGCTTTTCATACTGTGGGGCGTTAATGGGATCTTCCTTGAAATCTCAGATAATCCACTAGGGCATGAAAAGGGCTCGTGGTTCTCCACTGACATTAGCCAAATAGATAGCAACAGACCCTGTTTCTGTCCTATCTGTATTAGTGTGGTTGATCATAAGCAGATCAATCACAGACACTTTTATTGTCTCCACCAAGTTCTTGCTTCAGCCTGCAACCAGTCTGGAAGCATACAAAGCACACCAGCTACAAGTGCTCTAAAGCAGCGAGCTC
The DNA here is from genome assembly GCF_052327205.1 of Somniosus microcephalus. NCBI lineage: Eukaryota > Metazoa > Chordata > Chondrichthyes > Squaliformes > Somniosidae > Somniosus > Somniosus microcephalus. The sequence goes on along the minus strand of NC_141000.1, from coordinate 46,315,213 downwards.
AAAGTTGATCTCCTCAACTGATATCATCAAAGTGCATTGGGGACAGCCATCCAGTACATCACCAAACTGGCTTCTCCTCCCACCTTGTGTAGACTGACTGTGCAAATGTGGAAAAGGGATAGGGTAAGCACCACAGATAAACCCAATCTTGTCTTCACATAATATCCACACAAGTGCTGTTTCAAGCAGTGGTCAGGAGCAGGAAGCCAGGCGGAATTCCCCAGCCCACAAGCCCCAATCGTCGCCCAACCAGAGGTGAACTAACTTACACACACACCGTAAGAACAGGAGTAGGCCATTCAGCCCATCAAGCCTGTTCTGCTATTCAGTTAGATCACTGCTGATCTGTAGATTAACTCCCTCTACCCACCTTGGTTCTGTAACCCTCAATACTCTTGCCTACAAAAATATATCAATCTCAGTTTTGAAATTTTCAGTTGACCTAGCCTCAACATTTCAGGGGGAGAGCAAAATGACTACCTTGTGTGAAGAATTGCTTTCTGACATCACACCGAGCTCTAATTTTAAGGTTATGCCCCCTTGTTCTGGACTCCCCCACCAGAGGAAATAGTTTCTCTCCATCTTCCCTATTAAATCCTTTAATCATCTTAAACACCTCAATTAGATCACTCCTTAATCTTCTAAACTCAAGGGAATTCAAGCCTAGTCTCTGCAACCTGTTCATAATTTAGCCCCTTCAGTCCTGCCATCATTCTGGTGAATCTGCACTGCACCTGCTCCAAAGCCAATTTATCCTTCCTGAGGGGAGGTATCCAGAACTGAATGCAGTGCTCTAGATGAGGTCTAACAAGAGCTCTGTGCAGCTGTAACATAACTTGCACCCCTTTGTATTCCAGCCCTTGGGATAAAGGCCAACATTCCATTAACCTTTTTAATTATCAATTTTTTTAATACCAGGGATGAAACATTTTACCTTCCTGATCTATTTAGCTTAGTACCACAGAGTAGTGCATTTATGCCTGGACCAAGAGGGGAGCTGCAAGTTACAGACTTTTTGGGGAAAAAAACTAATTAAGTGATAAGATAACTTGCCTTAAAGCAAATTCAGTGTCACAGCAGGCCACTGCTATTGTAGCAACACTTTGTGAATTGAATAATTAGCTGGGACCAAATTGAATCTCTCTCTTTATTTGTGATGTTGTGAACCAGAAAATAGGTGTGTTTGTATGTAATTACCTGTGACTAATGCTGAATTGAACAAAATGGAGAGCCTGTACAGTTAATGCATGTAATCCTCTAGAGCTACATGAAGGACATCTTGCAAATCTAGTACGTGTTTACTAGTGTCTGAAAATACTTTTCATTCTTTATGTATGATGCACTAGAGGCCTCTGAACAAGGTGAAGCAGGGCTCAGAGACCACAGCATGCCTGGGTTTTAGTTTTATGGGAACTCAGCTATAACAGCCACTTAAGCAACAAAGACACTTTAACTGTTCCTTGGTGGTTATTTTGCACTTGCCCAACTCTTTCCCTGCAAGCTGCCAAAATCCATTAAAAAGAAAACATATTCCTGACTTTCTTGAAGTTTAGGAATTACATACATAAAATTTATAGCACAGAAACAGGCCATTCGGCCCTACTGGTCCATGCCGGTGTTATGCTCTACACGAGCCTCCTCCTATCTTTCTTCATCTAACCCCATCAGCATATCCTGCTATTCCTTTCTCCCTCATGTGTTTATCTAGCTTCCCCTTAAATGCATCTATGCCATTTGCCTCAATTACTCCATGTGGTAGCGAGTTCCACATTCCAACTAGTCTTTGGGTAAGTACATTCATACCTTGTATATCTTGTAAAGGAAGTGCATAGAAGGGGCTGAATTCTCCTCGCTGTAGCAGGGTAGCAGTGAGACAGGATTCATGGGTCAGGGGTGGTTTGACATGCATGGCAGGCTCTTGGTGGGATCCCCCGGTCACCAAGAGGCAGTCCACTGTTGCAAAGTAAGGAAAGCCTGGCGGTTCTGCAGACGGACTGCGGTTGCAGCACCAGAACAAGCCAGAGGTCACTTAAAGGGGCAGAAGAGCCCCAACGATTTCTGTAATTTAATTTTTTTCCCTAGAGAGCAGTGGCGGATGCAAGGAGAATGGGTTGGGAACCTGGGCACCCCTCCCATCGGTGGGGTATGGGGAACCAGCAGCAGTCCCATGGTGGGGGCCAGGATAGGAAATTAAGGTCATGGCGGGGAGGCAGCAGTAGGCCTTGCCACCTGATTTTTGAGCAGAATCGCAGAGGAAAATCCAGCTCCAGGTCTTAATTTGTAACTCACTAAATCAAAATCTGTATAATCAGCAATGCCAGCTCGAATTCTCAGGAAATTTGTCTCTTCCGACCTATTGCATACCAACTTCCAGCCAAGTTGAGCTGCTGGTGTCAGGTGCTGTGGATAACTGGCCTGGCTGTCAGACACCAGGGTGACACTGTTGAGCCTCTTCTGGAACATACTCGGGAAGTTAGTTTACATCACTTTCTGTTCTAACAATAGCCACCCAATATCTGAAGAGAAATTCATCGACTTATCTGTAGAAATTTTAAAACAAAATAGTTGAAATAAGGCACACTGGCCTAGACTTTCCACTACATTATCACCAGATTTAAAGCAGAAGTTGGGTAGGTGAGGACAGAAATGAGTGCAGGGGTCGCAGCATTGACGGACCCCTCACAATTGCACTTCTGTGCATTTGCACCAGCAGCGCCACTGACTCTCCGCACCGCCTCCCCACCCCAAGAAGAACATAAATGAAGGATTCGCTGCATTGTGAGGCCATGTTTTTTGCCCGACACCAGTCTCAGCACCTGGCGTATGGGGCGCGTGTAGAAAACAGGCCTTGCCGGTCCTTAGGCTGCTCAGCAAAAAAGGTAGATATATGTATCCTCAGGTCTTTAAAGTTTGAGCTTTGCTGATTTTCATACTTTGAACAATTAAAAAAAGTGTGGTGAAATTTTACAGCGTGTACTTATTGTGGCAGACAAGAAAGAGGTTTTCCCACTGCCAAGGAGGATTTTCAATTTGATTTCTCCTCTTCCCAGAATAACATGGAAGCATCTGCTCTCCCCTCTACCTGGCAGCAATGGTAGTGGAAGATATGAAGCAACAAAGTGAGAGGAGGTGCAACTCTATAGAAGGCTACCACTGAATCTGCTTCCACCACCTTTCAGGCAGTACATTCCAGAGACATCGGTGCATCTACCAGTAAACCACTGGGGGCCATGGGCAGTGGCTCAGGCCCCGTAAGGCAAAAGAGCAGCGGTGCTTTGTTTTATTACACCGAGATACTTCGACTCTGGCCGGGAATCTGCAGTGAAGTCTCTTACTTAATCAACTGCTTTCTATGAACAGAATAAGGCAGTCTGTGAAGACATTCCTGCCTGTATGTACACTGCTCTTAGAAGAGACCATCACTGAAAAAGTTTCAAAAGCCTCACATGCTTCCCATGGACCTACTTCTAATTTACAAGACCCTGTCTGCAATCTCCATGAAGTCAAAGTGATCGTCAACCATTTTAGACAGCCATCATTTTAGACTGCTAATAAGGAGCCTGTTTTAGGACCCATTTCTTAAATGATCAAAAATCGAGGTTTTGTTCACGCTGTGCAAGCTCCGATTACTTAGTCCAATTCAACAACGGTGTACCCAGTGGTCAAGGACCACTAAAGACCAGATAAGTTTCAACTTTTAAATCTTACCTCAGCGTGGAGACAGGAGGAGCAGAAGCAGCAAATTAAAGTCTCAGTGGCTAAATATCCAGAGTGTTTATTTCACAAACTCCTGCACACGTCAATGAAGAGCTAAGAAATCATCCTCCAATGTTGGAGGAGTCAGCCCAACATTATTCAATTTGCTCACAAGCTTGCCTCCTTCAAGCACACCAGTATTTCAGAGGTGTGCAAGTCTGTACAATTCTCTCAAGTGTAATTCCACTGCAATAATAAAAATAATTAGAGTGGAATTGAAAAGAAAGGAAAAATAATTGAGGAAGATTAAAAATCTGGGTTGTAATCATATCTTCAGTTAATGCCCTCAGCAGCTGTGACTTGGCATCTATATTCTTACTTACATATTAAAACCTCTGCAGGTAATCACAGAGATGAATGTCTGTTCACAGACTGCCTTATTCTGTTCATAGAAAGTAAGAGACTTCACTGTAGATTCGCGGCCAGAGTCGAAGTATCTCGGTGTAATAAAACAAAGCACCGCTGCTCTTTTGCCTTACGGGCCCTGAGCCACTGCCCATGGCCCCCAGTGGTTTACTGGTAGATGCACCGAGGTCTCTGGCATGGTGGTGGAAGCAGATTCAGTAGTAACCTTCAAAGGGGAATGTCATATATATTTGTAAAGGAAAAATGTAGAGCTGTAGAGAAAGAGCAGGATACTGGGATTAATTGGACAGCTCTTTCAAAGAGCCGGCACCTTCTGTGCTGTCTGATTCGAAGCTGCACCACATGGTGTGGTACTAAACCGGACTGATCAGAAAGTCTCCTGTTTGACGCCTGGTCTCCGCTGAGTTAGCAGCTGTGACCCTGCAGTCGGTGGCCAAGCAAGAGAAAAGAATAAAATCAGCTGTTGTTCCTAGTCCTAAACCGCGGCCCAGTGAGCCCCACGGGAAAGTGTGTGTGCGTGACGATCAGATGAAGGCAAGATCAGACTCAGCTGTGATGCCCGCTCCAATTGAACAGCTCATTGTATCGACGCATTAGGGGGTAATTTTGTCTTTGGGCAATATCGATTCAACCGCCTGTAATACATCTCTGCTGATTTTCATTTCCATTTACTAGCAACGACCCAAACCGGCAGGTTTCCTGCTCAGCTGGTTAGGTTAAAGTAACTCATTAGTTTCAGATTTCCAATGTTGGCAGTTTTAAAATGTGCTTTTCATGACTTTTTTATTTAACTATAAAAGAGGCGGCAGTGGATTATGGGGAGGTTTCATTCAGGTTTAGGGTTGGTATATTTCCTGGCCATCAGCAGCTCTCCATGCAAGACAGCTTGTTTGTGTGTCAAAATATTCGCATGGACTTCCCTCAGGGTTACACGGTGGATCGGGAGTTTCTGCCAAAGTTACGGGAGCCGATCGGGGAACCCCTCGAGGAATTACTGTTGGAAGTCGGACACTGTCCGACTTGGGTCTCGTTTGAAAAGGGTAAACACGTGTGGATGTGTGCACTGAAGGTTTGACCGAGAGGATTCTCTTTTGTATTGATTTGAGGATGGAGCTTTTGTATGCAGAGGTGGAAGGAGGTTTCCTGCCCTTTGCGAGTTGGTGGCAGCTCTGGAGAGGGCCAAGCGAATATACCTTAGCAGCTGTCAAGGGGACTTCCTCTTATCCACCTCCAAATAAGTCATCTCGTAAAAGGGGGGAAATCAGTGCACCAAACACCGCATCCATCAGTGAGTGAAAAGGAGTTGCAGCATTCTGCAACTGTTTCTGAATCTGAAAAAAGACATTCAAAAGTGTAGTGTATGTATCCGTCTACCTTTAAGAAAACCATTGTATGTAACCGTTCACCTTTAAGAGAACTATTTTAGGTGTGGCACTACTTTGTTGGCTTCTGTATACTGTAATACCGACGGTGACCACACCGGTATATAAGTGCTGTGTCAGGATTTATTTGGCAGATTCGCCCTGACCTTCGAATAGTAAAGTCCTGTTTTAAGTTACTCTGGTAGTCTGTGTATTAATTAACTAAACAACTCACAGACTTTACAAAAAGGACAAAAATAAAGACTGCTCTTGACAAGAGCAGCCTATCCGTTTAAAGCTGATAACACCCAAATGGCAGCTCTGAAAGCAATAACACCAGGAGTTTCAGGAGTAGTTCGCCTCTGAACTGCGCCTGGTGTGAGAGCAGGAAACCCGGGTGCACAAGTCTCTGACATTCATTTACGTGCAGTTATGTTGCTGCGCCCCCTTCAGGTGCAGTCAGGCCTAGCCAGCTGAAAAGTCATGCAGGAAATTCGCTGTCCTGCTATTCAGGCGCAGAAGAGGGGCAAATATCTATCGCTCATTTATCAAGTATTATTTGGGCATTAATCCAGGAAAATCATTTGTTTAGTGTTCTAATAGAGGGTTGAAGTTTGAATCACCAATTTACCATTAGATGCTGACTACAGACAGAAATGCTTTTTAATACGCTATTTATATTGCCCTCCACAGTATGAGCATACCAACTTCATCCTGGAACCAGCCAAACTAGATCAATATAAGCCACCTGTGCTTATGCAGTCAACTATGAACTAGTGTGTCAAAAACTAAAAATGCTCCTGTTTATAATTGACAGTAGAACAGCACTGTCCATTGAATTAAGAGGGAATGGTAGCATAGTGGTCATGTTGCTGGACTAGTAATTCAGAGGCCTGGACTAATGATCCAGGGATTTGAGTTCCAATCCCATCATGGCAGCTGGGGAATTTAAATTCAGTTAATTAAATAAATCTAGAATTTAAAAAAAAAACTAGTATCAGTAATGGTAAAGAGTTGGAATAAATGGCTCTTTTTCCGAGTGGCAGGCAGTGACTAGTGGAGTACTGCTGGGATTGGTCCTTGGACCCCAGCTATTCACAATATATATTAATGATCTGGACGAGGGAACGAGATGCAATATCTCCAAGTTTGCAGACGACACAAAGCTGGGTGGGCGTGTGTGCTGCGAGGAGGATGCCAAGAAACTCCAGTATGATTTGGACAGGTTGGGTGATTGGGCAGAAGCATGGCAGATGCAATATAATGTGGATAAATGAGAGGTTATCCACTTTGGTGTCAAAAAACAGGAAGGCAGATTACTATCTGAATGGCAATAGATTGGGAGAAGGGGAAGTGCAATGAGACCTGGGTGTCCTTGTGCACCAGTCACTGAAGGCAAGCATGCAGGTGCAGCAGGCGGTTAAGAAGGTGAATAGTATGTTGGCCTTCGTAGCGAGAGGGTTTGAGTACAGGAACAAGGATGTCTCGCTGCAGTTGTACAGGGCTTGGTGAGACCACATCTTGAGTACTGTGTGCAGTTTTGGTTGCCTTATCTGAGGAATGATGTTCTTGCCATGGAAGGAGTGCAACGAAGATTCACCAGGCTGATACCTAGGATGGCAGGAATGACGTACGAGGAGAGATTGGGTCGATTGGGTCGCTGGAGTTTAGAATAATGAGGGGATCTCATTGAAACTTATAAAATTCTAACAGGACTAGATGCAGGAAGGATATTCCCGATGGTTGGGGAGTCCAGAACCAGGGGTCACAGTCTAAGGATAAGGGGTAAGCCATTTAGGACAGAGATGAGGAGGAATTTCTTCACCCAGAGAGTGGTGAACCAGTAGAGGCCAATTCATTAAATATATTCAAGAAGGAGTTGGATATATTTCTTAAGGCTAAAGGGATCAAGGGATATGGAGAGAAGGCAGGGACAGGGTACTGAATTTGGATGATCAGCCGTGATCTCATTGAATGGCGGAGCAGGCTCGAGGGGCCGAATGGCCGACTCCTGCTCCTATCTTCTATGTTTCTATGTGACCATCTGGTTCACTAATGTCCTTCAGGGAAGGAAATCTGCCATCCTTACCTGGTCTGGCCTATGTGTGAATCCAGACCCAACTGCCTAGCAAGCCACTCAGTTGTAAAAAAAACCACTATGAAAAACAAGACGAATAAAACCGGATGGATCACCCAGCACCGGCTAGAGTCATACTCACAGAATCATACCTTTCAGCCAATGTCCCAAGCTCCTCCATCACCATCCTGTTCCACCGTCAGGACAGACCCACCGGGGTGGCAGCACAGTGGTATACAGTCGGGAAGGAGTGGCCCTGGGAGTCCTCAACATCGACTCCAGACCCCATGAAGTTTCATGGCTTCAGGTCAAGTATGGGCACCTACTGCCCTCCCTCAGCTGATGAATCAGTACTCCTCCATGTTGAACACCACTTGGAAGAAGCACTGAGAGCAGCACGGGCACAGAATGTACTCCGGGTGGGGGACTTCAATGTCCATCACCAAAAGCGGCTCAGTAGCACTACTACTAGCCGAGTCCTGAAGGACATAGCTGCCAGTCTGGGCCTGCGACAGGTGGTGAGAGAACCAACACGAGGGGAAAAGCCTACTTGACCTCATCCTCACCAATCTACCTGTCGCAGATGCATCAGTATTGGTAGCAGTGACCAACACAGTCATTGTGGAGACAAAGTCCTGTCTTCACACCGAGGATACCCTCCATCATGTTGCGTGGCACGACTACCGTGCTAAATGGGATAGATTCAGAACAGATCTAGCAGCTCAAAACTGGGCATCCATGAGGCGCTGTGGGCCATCAGCAGCAGCAGAATTGTATTCCACCACAATCTGTAACCTCATGGCCCGGCATATCCCTCACTCTACCATTACCATCAAGCAAGGGGACCAACCCTGGTTCAATAAGGAGTGCAGAAGAGCATGCCAGGAGCAGCACCAGGTGTACCTAGAAATGAGGTGCCAACCTGGGGAAGCTGCAACACAGGACTACATGCATGCTAAAAAGCAGAAGCAGCATGTTAGGCAGAGCTAAGCGATTAAACAGATCAGATCAAAGCTCTGCAGTCCTGCCACATCCAGTGGTGGTGGATCATTAAACTACTAACGGGAGGAGGAGGCTCCATGAATATCCCCATCCTCAATAATGGTGGAGCCCAGCACATGAGTGCAAAAGACAAAGCTGAAGCATTTGCAACCATCTTCAGCTATAAGTGCTGAGTGGATGATCCATATCAGCCTCCTCCTGAGGTCCCCACCACCACAGAAGCCAGTCTTCAGCCAATTTGATTCACTCCACATGATATCAAGAAACGGCTGAGCACACTGGATACAGCAAAGGCTATGGGCCCCGACAACATCCCAGCTGTTGTGCTGAAGACTTGTGCTCCAGAATTAGCCGTGCATCTAGCCAAGCTGTTTCAGTACAGCTATAACACTGGCATCTATCTGACAATGTGGAAAACTGCCCAGGTATGTCCCATCCACAAAAAGCAGGACAAATCCAATCCAGCCAATTACTGCCCCATCAGTCTACTCTCAATCATCAGCAAAGTGATGGAAGGCATTGGTGAGTAAGTGCTGCTTGATCAAGCAGCACTTACTCACCAATAACCTGCTCACTGATGCCCAGTTTGGGTTCCGCCAGGACCACTTGGCTCCAGACCTCATTACAGCCTTGGTCCAAACATGGACAAAAAAGAGCTGAATTCCAGAGGTGAAGTGAGAGTGACTGCCCTTGACATCAAGGCAGCATTTGACCGAGTGTGGCATCAAGGAGCCCTAGTAAAACTGAAATCAATGGTAATCGGGGGGAAAACTCTCCACTGGCTGGTGTCATACCTAGCACAAAGGAAGATGGTTGTGGTGGTTGGAAGTCAATCATCACAGCCCCAGGACATCACTGCAGGTGTTCCTCAGGGCAGTGTCCTAGGTCCAACCATCTTCAGCTGCTTCATTAATGAACTTCCCTCCAAGATGAGGTCAGAAATGGGGATGTTTGCTGATGACTGCACTGTATTCAGTGCCATTTGCAACTCTTCAGATAATGAAGCAGTCCATGCCCGCATGCAGCAAGACCTGGACGACATTCAGGCTTGGGCTGGTAAGTGGCAGGTAACATTCGTGCCACACAAGTGCCAGGCAATGACTATGTCCAACAAGCAAGTGTCTAACCACTGCCCCTTGACATTCAACGGCATTACCAATGCCGAATCCCCCACCATCAATATCCTGGGGGGTCACCATTGACCGGAAACTTAACTGGACCAGCCACATAAATACTATGGCAACAAGAGCAGGTCAGAGGCTGGTTATTCTGCGGCAAGTGTCTCACCTCCTGACTCCCCAAAGCCTTTCCACCATCTACAAGGCACAAGTAAGGAGTGTGATGGAATACTCTCCACTTGCCTGGATGAGTGCACTCAAGAAGCTCGACACCATCAAAGACAAAGTAGCCCGCTTGATTGGCACCCCATCCACCACCTTAAACATTCACTCCCTCCACCACCGGCGTACCATGGCTGCAGTATGTACCAGCTACAAGATGCACTGCAGCAACTCACCAAGGCTTCTTCGGCAGCACCTCCCAAACCCGTGACCTCTTCCACCTAGAAGGACAAGGGCAGCAGGCGCATGGGAACACCACCACCTCCAAGTCACACACCATCCTGACTTGGAAGTATATCGCTGTTCTTCATCGTCGCTGGGTCAAAATCCTGGAACTCTCTCCCTAACAGCACTGTAGCGGTTCAAGAAGGTGGCTCACCACCACCTTCTCAAGGGCAATTAGGGATGGGCAATAAATGCTGGCCTTGCCAGCGACGCCCACATCCCAGGAACAACTAAAAAGAAAATTAGCCAGTATTATTTTTCTACTTTACACATAGTTCTGCAAAGGTTACAGAAATGATACCCTCAGACAGAAATCAATCCAAGGGTTTGATTTCTGCTATCTATGCAGAACCATTTGTAAAGTAATAATTTACTACACTGGCTAATTAGTGCAAAGCTTTTGCCATCTATTGTAAATTGTCCATAATATCATCTGAATCCCAATACGAGATTATAGCCCTAAAATCACTTCAGGTGACAGTCCTTAATGTTTACATTATTGCAATATATAGTACAGCACTGAAGGAGTTAATGTCACAGGCATACTGTTGGTCAGTGGGCTCTATTTATTCCGCATGTGAACACTACAATTTATCAAACTGATCAGGGAATAATACAGTCCGGATATATATAAAAAAAATACATCGGCAGATGTCCCATGGCATTTCCCCTGGGTCGAACACTATCCTGTTTTACAACAGGAATGTTACACCATGTAGTACATCTTTTGTTATACTTCTGGTAAGGTGCAGCTTTGTTTAACCAGCCTTGTTCCCCCAAGACCAGAAAGTTTGATTGCTCAAAATATGAGAACCTGAAGCTAGAGGTCAGTGCTTTTGATGAAGGAAGTTTGTTCATTGATAGTCCCTCGCAAATTCTCAGTTCCAGTCAGAAGAAAGTAAGCATGAAATAATAACCTTTCTTCCTCTTTTTTTTAAATACTTGCTGTGACAGATTTGCAGCTTTTATATAGCTGCAAGTTGATCTCCAGGGGCATTGGACACGGGGAATGGAGACCTAGTGCAGCCTTCAGGTCAAGCAGGGTTCGAGGGTGGGGATAATTGGACTGGGAATGGGGAGGGGTGATCGATGGGAAAGATCAAAAGGGGGGGAGGAGGGGCAGAATGTAGGAAGGAGTGGAGGAGAGAAGGGTGAATAGGAGTGAAGGGAAAAGGAGGAGATTGAAAGGAGCAGAGGAGCAGAAGAGGAGAGAGGGGAAAAAGCATGTCAATTGGAGGAGGGGGGGGGGGCGATCTAGCTCAGTGCAATGGGTGGACTGCGAGCCCAGGATTGAACCTCCATAGCGGGTTGGGGGTGGGAAATAAGAATGATGCAAGTCTGGAACTGTATCTCTGTAGCGGGGGCGGCGGCGGGGGGGTGTGAGTGAGAAACACTGCCAGTCCATAATAGTGTGGGGAATTTAAACGCTCCTCATTGGGCAGGGATGCAGTAGATGAGCAGTTAAAATGGAGCAATTCTATTTCTCGCTCTGCTCCCACTAATCTCCGACTTTAACAACGTTGGCATTAGTTCTGGATGAAATGCCCAGGGAGAAGCCTCATGCATCAATGCCAATAGGGGTCCTATGAACTCAATAGGACTTGATAACATCTAACATCTCTAACTTTTTCCAGTTCTGATGAAAGGTCAGCGACCTGAACTCTCTTTCTCTCTCCACGGATGCTGCCTGACCTGCTGAGTACTTCCAGCAGTTTCTGTTTTTATTTCAGATTTCCAGCATCCGCAGTATTTTCTTTTTGTATTTGGAGTCTAAAAATCGAAGTTGCTGCACAACCACCAAGGGGTCAGAGCATGGAACTGCAGATACATCTTGTACTGTTTATAAATTTCAGCATAGGTTATTAAATGTAGTAATTAAGATCATTAATCCTCGAGTTTCTAAAAAAAAGTCATTCCAAAGAGGCAAGCAGAAGCTTAATAAATATTTTAGCAAGTTTCCCTTAATTGCTATTAAAAACTAGTTATTGGGCAGCTCATTGCACTGGCCACGATTTTGCTGACCTTGGCGGGTCCAGACCCTGCTACTGGCTCCAGCTCGCTGTCTGAAACCAATTTCCCTGAATGGGGCTTGTAAAGCCCGCCCAGCGTGTTTCCCGGTCAAATAGAGGAGGCGGGTCTGGTGATGTAATTTAGGACACGTCATCAGCCAGTTTCCTTAAAAAGGGACCATGAGCAAATTTACTTTGACATTTGCGCTGTCAGTGTTCTAGCATTGAGGTGCTGCAAACACGGACAATAAATGCACAAAGGCACAGGGCTGCACCCAGGCTCTCCCATGATTCCCTCCATATGCTTATGGAAGGATTCAGAGCAAGCAGGGAGGTCCTCTTCCCTTCCCATGGGCGGAAGAGACCTCCCCAGGAAATCAACACAGCCTGCTTGCACATTGCAGAGGAGGGCACAAGCAGGGATGTGGTCAGGAGGACCTGGGTGCATTACCGCAAACGTTTCAATGATCTCAGTAGATCAAGAATCATTAGTACAAAGCCACACTCAACCTCATTCCTCTTGTGCCTCTCATCACATCCCCATCGCTCTGCCTTCCCTACCCTACACCAGCACATCCTTACACCAACTTACCTTGGACCTCCACCCATCCCTCTCTATATTATCACATCCCCATCGCTCTGCCTTCCCTACCCTACACATCCTTACACCAACTTACCTTGGACCTCCACCCATCCCTCTCTATATTATCACATCCCCATCGCTCTGCCTTTCCTACCCTACACCAGCACATCCTTACTCACCTCAACTTACCTTGGACCTCCACCCATCCCTCTCTATCTATATTATCACATCCCCATCTCACTAGCCACCCCTCACACTCACCCTCAACCTAGTACAATCATACCAACTAACAACACACAAGGGTAGGCACTTTGGTGTTTTATGCAATGTCCATGTAAAGTTTCTGTTAATGTGGTGTAAAACATTGAAACCTTTATTTTCAACACTTTGCGTTCTTGGACAGATTTGCGTGCACCTTTGGAAGTGGCTTCGTGAGTTGGTGAATGGTGAAACATAACGGTTCCCCCGCAATGGTAATGTATGTGAAAGGAATGGCTTGGGCATTGTAGGGATGCTTTATGGTGTTTGTGTCGGGTGGTGCCAACCTGGCAACCAGGGTGTACAGGGTCAAGTGAAGTAAATCTGGCCATGGTGAGGCCATCCCTGGCCTCCTGGGCAGTAATGTGGTTGGCTGCTGATGCCCTCTGTCCTGTGCAGCATCAGTTGATTGCAGCGAAGTTTGTTGGTGCTGCTGGTGTTGGGGCGGATTGTGGTGGGATTCTGAGGACCAAAGGAGAGAGAGTATAAAGGGCATCTGCGATCTCTCAATGGTGGGAGAGGTAATTGTAGTGATCATGTCATTCTGTGGTGGACACTAGGTGGAGCAGTAGAGCTGTATATAGCTGTATGTATAAGACTACACTACCCAGCTATATATATATATATATATTAAGACTACATTACCCATGAGGCTAGGCTACCCACAAGGCAACAGTCAAGATGGCAGCCTGCACACAGGAGCACACATGCTGCATCTCTACAGATACTGTACCTAGAGAATGTGTACTGAATAAATGACTAGCTAGAAACTAGCTGTGTTCATAATAAGAATGTCTAGTTATTAATGAACATAACATGGTACCAGGGTGGTGAAGATCTGCTGAAAATTGTGAAAAGCGACATGGAGAATTTGAAGCCACCAGAGCATTTGAATCTCACAGAAAAAATCAACTACAATTGGCAGACTTTTCAACAGCAATTTGAACTCTACATTGCAGCCATCGGATTCGGTACGAAGCCAGACGCAAGGAAGATAGCGTTGCTGCTTACGGTTGCAGGCCCACAGGCGATAGAGGTATTTAATACATTTGTATTTAATCCAGCGGAGTACAGAAAAAAATTAGAAGATGTGCTAAAAAAATTTGATGCACATTGCTCTCCCAAAAAGAATGAGACGTATGAAAGATACATCTTCCGTTCTCTGACACAGCAACAAAATGAGACTTTTGATAGCTTTATAACTGATCTGAAACTGAAAGCACAGACATGTAATTTCTCTGAGCTGAAATCATCCATGATTCGTGACCAGATTGTGTTTGGTATTCATGATAAAAAAGTCAGGGAACGTCTGTTGAGAGAAACCAAACTAAATTTGGAAAATGCAGTGAAAATATGCCAAGCCAGCGAGCTAGCTCGAAAGCACGCAAAGACTTTCAGTGAAATCAATAATGATGCAATTGTAATGAGTGATAATGCTGCTGTGTCCTACAAGGGGAAGAAACGTGGGCAGAACAGAAATGAAAAGCAATCAGAGGATGAAATTTTTAATTGTAAACGCTGTGATTACAAACACCAGTTAAGACAATGCCCAGCGTTTGGAAAAATGTGCACAAAGTGTAATGGAAAGAATCACTTTGCCAAACAATGCTTTTCAAAAGTAAAAACTAAGAAAGGGCAACGAGTTAATGTAATTGAGGACACTGATTTAAGTGAGACATTTTTTGTACGAATGGTGTCATGTGGCAATATCAAAAAGGATACAGAAAATGTGCAGCCCTCAGAAATGGACAATGCTGAACATAAAGTTAATGCAGTGAAATAGGACAAATGGATGATCCCACTGCAGGTAAATGGAGCATTAGTTACCTTGAAACTAGACACTGGGGCAAAAGCAAACTTAATCAGTATGAGTGACATTAACAATATGAAAAAAAAGCCCAAAATACAGAAAAAGTCAGTACTACTGAAGGACTATAATGGACAGAAAATAGATAGCTTAGGTGTATGCAGACTTAAAGTGACAGTCAAAGACAAAGTGCATCATCTCATGTTTTCTGTTGTGGCTGAAAGACTTGATTCGATACTAGGTGACAAAGCTTGTGAAGACTTAGAACCGGTCAAGAGAGTCTACCGTATAAACTGTGCCATAAGCAGACCAGATGACTCAGGTGATGAAGCAGAGAGCCCATCAAGGATGAAAAGGCCAAAGGGTATCCATGTCTTCAAAAAGCCTAGTTTCTCCAAGAAGAAACAAAAAGACTTTAAGGTCAAAGAGAAGCCAAAGGAAGAAAAGCACAAAGAGGAAAAACACAAGGAGAAAAAGTCCAAAGATATAACCGCAGCAGATGTTGTTAAGCAGTGGAAAGAGAAAAAGAAAAAGAAGAAGCCTGCACCAGAGCAGGAAGCAGTTCCGGTGGATACTCCTTCTTCCCTCAGGCCAATCTTTGGTGTTCCATTAGCCGAGGCTGCTGAGAGGACTATGCTGAACATAAAGTGAACCAGCTGCCAGCAGTTTTTTGAGAGTGCATTAACTACATTGAGAGTTATGGCATGAAGAGTGAAGGAAACACTGAAATCCTCTCCAAGCAAAGATCGCAAGGAGACCTCGATCTATACAAGAACAGATTGATGACAATGCCACAACTGCATCTTGTCATTCACCGCCAGAACAATCTCATGAAGACACATCAGACTTACCCGTGTTGAGAAGATCCACACGTGAAGTAAAAGAGCCTGATAGACTTAATCTTTGAGTACAATGTAAAGCTTTGAAAATGTGTTGACTGTTTTGAAAATGTTTATGTTTATAGAGCACTAACAAAAGTGTTACTGATATTATCTTTATTGTTTTCTTGAAAGTTGATTGATATTGATTTTTGTTAAACCTCAAAGAAAGGGGGATGTAGTGATCAATAACATGTCATTCTGTGCTGGACACTAGGTGGAGCAGTAGAGCTGTATGTATAAGACTACACTACCCAGCTATATATATATATTAAGACTACATTACCCATGAGGCTAGGCTACCCACAAGGCAACAGTCAAGATGGCAGCCTGCACACAGGAGCACACATGCTGCATCTCTACAGATACTGTACCTAGAGAACGTGTACTGAATAAATGACTAGCTAGAAGCTAGCTGTGTTCATAATAAGAATGTCTAGTTATTAATGAACATAACAGTAATGAGGTCAGACTGGATGGAGACTTGTGTAAAGACATGCAGCATGGTGAATCTGTTGTGGGAATGCAGTGAGGAAGAGCTTGTGGCTGAGGGAAAATATCTCTAAGGTGGGAGCTTTTACTTGACATTTGAAGCCGTCAACTCATCAGCTGATTCAATGGCCACTGATCTCCCGCCTCAGCTTCACAGACATGGTCTAGGAACAGCTTGAAACCCATGGGCGAGCTTGTCAAATTCAAAAGGTCAGTTTAAAACCAGTTAAGTGGCTGTAAACAAGCCACTAATCATTTAAATTGGTTCCCCCGCTGCTCAGCGCTCACAGACCCGATAGTTGGTAAAGGCGCGTGACGGCGGGTTCACAGCGGGGTCTCGACCCGCTGGGGAAAAAAGCCACTTTCCCACCCAACACACTACTCATTGCGCCCGCTGATACCCTGGAAAATCTCAGCCAATGCTTTCATGGGTTGGTGTTTGAAAGCACGCCTTGATTTATTTAAGCACACCTGCCTTCAACATAGCAACTTTGCCCCATCTTGGCCAGGCCCATTAAATAGACTGCTATATATTGTGGAACTGTTGGGGGAAGGAAGAGGAGGAGGCAGAACATTCCGACTCGGGCAGCAAGAGTACATAGAAACATAGAAGATAGGAGCAGGAGTAGGCCATTCGGCCCTTCGAGCCTGCTCCGCCATTCAATGTGATCATGGCTGATCATCCAAATTCAGTACCCTCTCTCTGACTTTTCCCCATATCCCTTCATCCTCAAGAAACATATCCAACTCTTTCTTGAATATATTTAATCAACTCTCCTCCACCGCCCTCTGTGGCAGAGAATTCCACAGGTTCACCACTCTCTGGGTGAAGAAATTCCTCCTCATTTCAGTCCTAAATGGCTTACCCCTTATCCTTAGACTATGACCCCTGGTTCTGGACTCCCCGGCCATCAGAAACATCCTTTCTGCATCTAGTCTGTCCAGACCCGACAGAATTTTATAGGTTTCGATGAGATCCCCTCTCAATCTTCTAAACTCCAGTGGGTAGAAGCCCAATCGACACAATCTCTCCTCATATGTCATTCCTGCCATCCCAGGTATCAGCCTGGTGAATCTTCGCTGCACTCCTTCCATGGCAAGAACGTCCTTCCTCAGGTAAGGCGACCAAAACTGCACACAATACTCAAGGTGCGGTCTCACCAAGGCCCTGTACAACTGTAGCAAGATATCCTTGTTCCTGTACTCGAACCCTCTTGCTACGAAGGCCAACATACCATTTGCCTTCTTAACCGCCTGCTGCACCTGCATGCTTACCTTCAGCGACTGGTGCACAAGGACCCCCAGGTCTCGTTGCACTTCCCCTTCTCCCAATCTATTGCCATTCAAATAATAATCTGCCTTCCTGTTTTTGCCACCAAAGTGGATAACCTCACATTTATCCACATTATAGTGCATTTGCCATGTTTCTGCCCAATCACCCAACCTGTCCAAATCGTACTGGAGTTTCCCGACATCCTCCTCGCAGCTTACCCTCCCGCCCAGCTTTGTGTCGTCTGCAAATTTGGAGATATTACATCCAATTCCCTCGTCCAGATCATTAATATATATTGGCCCAGTAATTTGGGTCCAAATGCGTGAGTACGGTCTGGGTACTCACGCATCTGGCCGGATGAAATGCCGGCGTTCAGGAAACACCATGCATGCGGGGAACGCCGGCATTTCCAGTCCTCTGAACGAAAGGGTTCAGAGGCTGAACGCATGTGCGGTATCGGGTAGCGCGTGCGCCTTGGGATTCCTGTATTTTGAGAGAGATGCGCGTGTGTAAAGGCCTCCGATATTTACACACAGAAAAACCACACGTAAGTACTTAGTTTTTCAGGTAAGTGGTCTATTAATACAATTTAGAATTTTTTTTCCACAGGTTTGTTATTTTTAAAGAATTTACAGTAAGGTAAGTTTAGTTTTAGCCCCGATTTTTTATAAAAAAAAATTTTTTCAAATTTTAAAATTAGTTTAAAATAGTTTTTCATAGTTATTTATGGTACATTTAAGTAGTGCAATGTTTTTTTAAATTTTCTTTCAGGTTTAAGTCGTGTTTTGGGGCCAGGAGTTTTCATGAGTTTGACAGCTCTCACTGTCAAACTTATGAATGAACTTTTGCAACCTCCCATTGGTTGCCCTGTGCTCACGTGATCCCAGCCGGCTCATTGCACTAAGTACGCCGCTGGGTCACGCACGCACAGCGCGGCAGGACCTCAAGCTGGCCAGTCACAGGAATGTCATTGCGGGCCAGATTTCAGATGTCGGCGCGCCGGGTAAGTCCACCTTGGGGCCTTGCACGCGCGGCAATCACCCGAGCCGAATTACTGCCCCATTGTGAACAGCTGGGGTCCTAGGACCGATCCTTGCGGTACCCCACTAGTCACTGCCTGCCACTCGGAAAACGAGTACTGAGGTAAGTTGACACTCCAGAGGGAATAGACTGATAGCCAAACATAGGATTACATCGGATACATGGCACAGAAACAGGCCATTTGGCCCAACCAGTCCATGCCGGCGTTTATGCTCCACTTGAACCTCCTCCCGTCTTTCCTCATCTAAATCTATCAGCATAACCCTCTATTCCCTTCTCTCTCATATGCTTATCTAGCCTCCCCTTAAATGCATCTATTCCATTTGCCTCAGCTAGTCCCTGCGCTAGTGAGTTCCACATTCTCATCACTCTCTGGGTAAAGAAGTTTCTTCTGTATTCCTTTTTTGATTTCTTGATGAAAATCTTATATTGATGGCCTCTAGTTATGCTCTTCCCCACAAGTAGAAACACTCTGTATCTACTCTATCAAAACCTTTCATAATTTTCAAGACCTCAATTAGGTTACCCCTGAGCCTTCTTTTTTCAAGCGAAAGGAGACCCAGCCTGTTCATCCTTTCTTGATATGTATACCCTTGCATTTCCAGCATCATCCTTGTAAATCTTCTCTGCACCCTCTCCATTGCCTCTATATCCTTTTTATAATATGGCGGCCAGAATTGTACGCCGTACTCCAAGTGTGGTCTAACCAAGTTTCGATACAGGTTTAGCATAACTTCACTACTTTTCAATTCTATCCCTCCAGAAATAAACCCTAGTGCTTGGTTTGCTTTTTTATGGCCTTGTTAACCTGTGTCGCTACTTTTAGTGATTTGTGTATTTGTACTCGGCGATCCATTTGCTCCTCTACCCGACCCAGACTCGCACCCTCCAAGTAATAAGTGACCTCCCTATTCTTCCTACCAAAACGTAATACCTCACATTTATCTGTGTTGAATTTCATTTGCCAATTATATGCCCATTCTGCAAGTTTATTAATGTCATCTTGTAATTTGTTGCAGTCCTCCTCAGTATTGACAATTTGGTATCATTCGCAATGTTAGAAATTGTGTTTTTGATTCTAAAGTCTAAATCGTTAATATAAATTGTGAACAACAGTGGTCCCAGCACTGATCCTTGTGGAACACCACTACCCACCTTCTGCCACTGTGAATAGCTACCCTTTACCCCTACTCTCTGCTTTCTGTCTCGAAGCCAGCTAGCTAACCATTCTGCTACTTGTCCCCTGACTCTGCATTCTCTGACTTTATTCACTATTCTATTATGTGGTACCTTATCGAAGGCCTTTTGAAAATCTAGAAAATGACATCTACTGAATTACCCTTGTCCATTCTCTCTGTTACTTCTTCAAAAAATTCAGTGAGGTTAGTCAAGCAAGACTTTCCCTTTTGAAATCTATGCTGCCTATTCATTATTATATTTTTGGCTTCTAGTTGTTCTTCTATTTTCTCCTTTAGTAAGGATTACATTATTTTTCCTACCACTGATGTTAAGCTGACTGGCCTATAGTTCCCTGGACATGTTCTATCTCCCTTCTTAAATATAGGTATTATGTTAGCTAGCTGCCAATCCTCTGGCACTACACCTTTTTCTAATGAATTATTAAATATGTGTAGTAATGCCTCTGGTATCTCTTCCCTAGATTCTTTTTAAATGTGTGTATTTTTTTCCTATTTGAGTTTGAATCGTTTATTTAATAGCTCTTGTCTTTTTATTTTAAATGCAGTTATTTCATTACTAATCTCATGATAAATGGCATGTCCACCAGTTCTATCTTCCTGGTAAATACTGAAGCAAAGTAATTATTTAATATTTCTGCCATCTCTCTATCACTGCTTGTGGTATTATCCTGTCCATCCCTTAGTGGCCCTATTCCCATCCCAGCCTTCCTTTTTTTAATTGACGTGCCTGTAAAATAGTTTACTATTTTGCTTTATGTTTCTTGATAATTTAATTTCATGCTTCCTCTTTGCCTTCCTAATTGTTTTTTTTGACTTCTCTCCTAACCTATTCATATTTTCCCTGATCATGCCCTCCCTTGCTGTTCATGTACTTAATGTATGCCTCGTTCCTTACCCTCAATTTTTCCCTTCGGGCTTTATTCATCCATGGTGTCTCATTAGTGTTTAGCTTGTTCTTGTTTTTAAGCAGAATATATTTTTCCTGGACTCAAACACCATTTTAAATGTTTCCCATTGCTGTTCTACATCATTGTTTGCCAATATTGTTGTCCATTTTATTTTTCCAAGTTCTATTCTCAGCCCCTCAAAATCAGCTTTTCTCCAATCTATTACCTTGGTCTTTGTCATACTTATGTCCTTCTCAATTATTATTTTAAAGCGTACTATATTATGGTCACTATTGCCGAGATGTTCCCCTACTTTTACTTTTCTTATCTACTCTGGTACATTCCCCATTATTAGATCCAATAGTGAATCCTCCCTTGTTGGGCTTTTTACATATTGGGTTAGAACACACGAACAAGGAGCAAGAGTAGGCCATTTGGCCCTTCGAGCCTGCTCCGCCATTCAATGAGATCATGGCTGATCTGATTACTCCACATTCCCGCCTACCCCTGATAACTTTTCACCCCCTTGCTTACCAAGAATCTATCTACTCTGCCTTAAAAATATACAAAGACTCTGATTCCACTGCCTTATGAGGAAGAGAGTTCCAAAGACTCACGACCCGCTGAGAGAAAAATTCTCCTCATCGCTGTCTTAAATGGGCGACCCCTTATTTTTAAACAATGACCCCTAGTTCTAGATTCTCCCACAAAAGGAAACATCCTCTCCACATCCACCCTGTCCAGACCCCTCAAGATCTCATATGTTTCAATCAAGTCATCTCTTACTCTTCTAAACTCCAGCGGATACAAGCCTAGCCTGTCCAACCTTTCCTCATAAGACAACCCGTCCATTCCAGGTATTAGTCTAGTAAACTTTCTCTGAACTGCTTCCAACGCATTTACATCCTTTCTTAAATAAGGAAACCAATACTATACACAGTACTCCAGATGGGGTCTCACCAATGCCCTGTATAACTGAAGCATAACCTCCCTACTTTTGTATTCAATTCCACTCGCAATAAACGGTAACATTCTATTAGCTTTCCTAATTACATGCTGTATTTGCATAGTAACCTTTTGCGATTCATGCACTAGGACACCCAGATCCCTCTGCATCTCAGAGCTCTGCAATCTCTTACCATTTAGATAATATGCTTCTTTTTTATTCTTCCTGCCAAAATGGACAACTTCACATTTTCCCACATTATACTCCATTTGCCAGATCTTTGCCCACTCACTTAACCTATCTATATTCCTTTGTAGCCTCATGTCCTCTTCACAATTTACTTTCCTACCTATCTTTGTGGCATCAGCAAATTTAGCAACGATACCTTTGGTCCCTTCATCCAAGTCATTTATATAAATTGTAAGAAGTTGAGGCCCCAGCACTGATCCCTGTGGCACACCACTCGTTACATCTTGCCAATCAGAAAATGACCCATTTATGCCTACTCTGTTTCCTGTCAGCTAGCCAATCTTCTATCCATGCCAATAGGTTACCCCCTACACCATGAGCTTTTATTTTCCACAATAACCTTTGATGTGGCACCTTATCAAATGCCTTCTGGAAATCGAAGTACAGTACATCCACCGGTTCCCCTTTATCCACAGCACGTTACTTCCTCAAAGAACTCCAATAAATTGGTTAAACATGATTTCCCTTTCACAAAACCATGTTGCCTCTGCCTGATTACTTTGAACTTTTCTAAGTGCCCTGCTATAACATCTTTAATAATAGCTTCTAACATCTTCCCTATGACAGATGTTAAGGTAACTGGCCTGTAGTTTCCTGCTTTCTGTCTCCCTCCCTTTTTGAATAAAGGAGTTACATTCGCTATTTTCCAATCTAATGGAACCTTCCCCGAATCTAGGGAATTTTGGAAAATTAAAACCAACGCATCAACTAGCTCACTAGCCACTTCTTTTAAGACCCTAGGATGAAGTCCATCAGGACCCGAGGACTTGTCAGCCTGCAGCTCCAACAATTTGCTCAGTACTACTTCCCTGGTGATTATAATTTACTGGAGTTCCTCCCTCCCTTCCATTTCCTGATTTACAGATATTTCTGGGATAGAAACATAGAAACATAGAGATAGGAACAGGAGTAGGCCATTCGGCCCTTCGAGCCTGCTCCGCCATTCAATGAGATCATGGCTGATCTTCGTCTGAGATCATAGCTGATCTTACCAGTTCAGTACCCCGTCCCCGCCTTTTCTCCGTAACCCTTAATCCCCTTAGCCTTCAGAAATATATCCAATTCTCTCTTGAAAATATTTATTGAATTAGCCTTCACAGCCCTCTGTGGCAGGGAATTCCACAGGCTCACCACTCTTTGAGTGAAGAAATTCTTCCTCATCTCTGTTTTAAATGATTTGCCCGCTATTTTTAGACTGTGGCCCCTGGTTCTGTGCTCCCCGGCCATTGGAAACATTCTCTCTGAATTCAGCCTGTCCAGGCCTGCCATAATTTTATATGTTTCGATGAGATCCCCTCTCAATCTTCTAAACTCCAGTGAGTACAAGCCCAAACTATTTAATCTCTCTTCGTAGGTCATTCCCGCCATTCCAGGTATCAGCCTGGTGAATCGCCGTTGCACTCTTTCCATGGCAAGAACATCCTTCCGCAGATGGGGCGACCAAAACTGTACACAATACTCCAGATGCGGTCTCACCAGCACCTTGTACAGCTGTAGTAAGGTATCCCTATTCCTATACTCGAACCCCCTTGATATGAAGGCCAACATACCATTTGCCTTCTTAATCGCCTGTTGCACCTGCATGCTCTCCTTCAGTGACTGGTGCACAAGAACACCCAGGTCCCTCTGCACTTCCCCATCTCCCAATCTATTGCCATTTAGATAATAATCTACCCTCCTGTTTTTACCCCCAAAGTGGATAACCTCGCATTTATCCACATTATAGTGCATCTGCCACGTATCCGCCCATTCCCCCAACCTGTCCAAATCGCACTGTAGCCTCCTGACATCCTCATCAGAGCCCACCCCTCCTCCTAGTTTAGTGTCGTCAGCGAATTTGGAAATATTGCATCCAATTCCCTGATCCAGATCATTTATATATATTGTGAACAGCTGGGGTCCCAGGACAGATCCTTGCGGCACCCCGCTGGTCACTGCCTGCCACTCCGAAAACGAGCCGTTTATTCCAACTCTCTGTTTTCTATCCGCCAGCCAGTTCTCTATCCACGTTAATACTTTGCCCCCAATCCCATGAGCCTTAATTTTGCATGATAATCTTTTGTGTGGAACCTTATCGAAGGCTTTCTGGAAGTCAAGGTACACCACATCCACTGGCTCTCCCCCATCTATTTTACCAGTTACTTCCTCAAAAAATTCCAGCAGATTAGTCAAACACGATTTACCCTTTGTAAATCCATGTTGACTCTGTCCGATCCTTTCCCCATTTGTCAAGTGCTCCGCTATTTTATCCTTAATAATGGACTCTAGCATTTTGCCCACAACCGATGTAAGGCTTACTGGTCTATAATTCCCTGCTTTCTCTCTACCCCCCTTTTTAAATATTGGGGTAACATTAGCTACCCTCCAATCCACGGGTACTGTTCCCGAGTCAATGGAGTTCCGGAAGATGATCCTTAGAGCATCTGCTATCTCCAGGGCCACCTCCTTAAGTACCCTAGGATGTAGTTTATCAGGCCCCGGGGATTTGTCGGCCTTCAGTCCCCTCAACTTACCCAACACCATATCCCTAGAGATACTAATTTCTGTCAGCTCCTCCCTCTCATTAGTCCCTATGTTTGCCGATATTCCTGGGAGGTTATTTGTGTCCTCCTTTGTGAATACAGAACCAAAGTATGAGTTTAATTGGTCTGCCATTTCCTTATTCTCCATTATATATTCTCCCGAATCGGACTGCAAGGGACCGACTTGGGATTTTACCAGTCTTTTCCTCCTGATATACCGATAAAAGCTTTTGCAGTCTGTCTTTATGTTTGCTGCAAGTTTACTTTCGTATTCTATTTTCCCCTTCCTGATTAATCCCTTTGTCCTCTTTTGCTGTATCCTGTACTGCCCCCAATCTTCCGGTCTGGTGCTTTTTTTTGCCAGTTGATATGCCCTTTTTTTTAATTTTATGCTGTCCCTAATTTCCCTCGTTATCCACGGTTGAGTCACCTTTTTAGGTTTATTTTTATGCCAAACCGGTATAAACATGTTCTGGAATTCTTCCATTCTATCTTTGAATGCTTGCCATTGTCTATCCACTGTCAATCCCCCCAGAAACACCACCCAATCAATCTTACCCAATTCCCGTCTCATACCCTCGTAATTCCCTTTATTTAAGTTCTGGACCTTAGTCTCTGATTCAATTTCCTCACTCTCCATCTCGACTGAGAGCTCGATCATATTATGATCGCTCTGACCCAAGGGGCCTCGTACAAGAAGATTGTTGATAAGTCCCTTCTCATTGCACAATACCCAGTCTAAAATGGCCTGATCTCGAGTCGGCTCCTCGACATATTGGTCCAGATAACCGTCCCGAAAACATTCCAGGAATTCCTCCTCCTCAGAATTTTTACTAATTTGGGTAGTCCAATCAATATGTAAATTAAAGTCACCCATGATGACAGCTGTGCTCTTATCGCACGCTTCTCTAATTTCCCTTTTTATGCCTTCCCTCACCTCCATATTACTATTTGGAGGCCTATATATCACACCCACTAACGTTTTCCTCCCCTTGCTATTTCTCATTTCTACCCATACAGATTCCGTTTCATCCGAGTTAATATCCTTCCTTTCCATTGCATTAATCCCCTCCTTTACCAGCAATGCTACCCCACCTCCCCTACCTTTTTGCCGATCCTTCCTAAATATTGTATATCCCTGGATGTTAAGTTCCCAGCCTTGCCCACCCTGCAGCCACGTTTCTGTAATCCCAATCAAATCATACTTGTTTACCTCTATTTCCACAACTAATTCATCCACCTTGTTCCTAATGCTTCTAGCATTAAGATACAAAGCCTTCAGGCTTGCTTTTTTCACACTCTCATTATGAATTAGTTTGGCCCTTTGTGTTTCTCTCCTTTGCTTATTGCTTCTCACCTTTCTACCATCTATTTCTGACTTCATATGACTTCCCTCTTTTCCACTACCTAGGTTCCCATCCCCCTGCCAAATTAGTTTAAATCCTCCCGAACCGCCCTAGAAAATATTACCCCGAGGACATCGGCTCCCTCACAGTTCAGGTGTAGACCGTCCCCTTGGTACAGGTCACTCCTCCCCAAGAACTGGTTCCAATGCCTCAAGAATTTAAATCCCTCTCCCTTGCACCACTGCTCAATCCACGTATTTAGCTTATCTATCTTACTCTCTCTAAACTTATTAGCTCGTGGCACTGGTAGCAATCCAGAGATTACTACCTTTGAGGTCCTACTTTTCAATTTAGCTCCTAACTCCCTAAATTCAGCTTGTAGGACCTCCTCCCTCTTTTTACCTACATCGTTGGTACCTACATGTACCACGACAACTGGCTGATCCCCCTCCCCCTTCAGAATGCTCTGCACCCGCTCCGAGACATCCTTGACCCTTGCACCAGGGAGGCAACATACCATCTTGGAGTCTCGGTCTCGGCCACAGAAACTCCTATCTATCCCCCTTACAATTGAATCCCCTATCACTATAGCCCTATCCCTCTTTTTCCCGCCCTTCTGTGCAGCAGAGCCAGTCATGGTGCCCTGAACCTGGCTGCTGGTGCCTTCCCCTGATAAGTCATCTCCCCCAACAGTACCCAAAACGGTAAACCTGTTTTGGAGGGAGATGACCGCAGGTGACTCCTGCACTACCTTCCTGCCTTTACCCTGCCTTTTGGTCACCCATTTACTGTCTGAGCTAGCCTTTACCTGCGGTGTGACCAACTCACTGAATGTGCTATCCACAACATCCTCAGCACCGCGTATGCTCCAGAGTGAGTCCATTCGCAGCTCCAGCGCCGCCATGCGGTCCGCTAGGAGCTGCAGCTGGACACACTTCCTGCACACATAGTTGTCAGGGACAGTGTCCCTGATTTCCCACATGGCACAGGAGGAGCATGACACGGGTCCGAGCTGCCCTTCCATGACTTAACCCTTACAATACCCTTTTATTTACTACGATTTAGCTTAATTATTGAATTCTACTTAGAATAAGTACTTGTATCCTCTATAGTGAAGACCGATGCAAAATACCTGTTCAATTCAACTGCCATCTCCTTATTTTCCATTATTAGTCCCCCAGACTTACTTTTTATAGGACCAACGCTCACTTTGTTAACTCTCTTCTTTAATATCTATAGAAACTCTTACTATCTGTTTTATATTTCTAGCTAGCTTTCTCTCTTACTCTAATTTTTCTCTCCTTATTAATCTTTTAGTCATTCTTTGCTGTTTTTTATATTCTGTCCAATCTTCTGACCTGCCACCCATCTTTGCGCAATTATATGCTTTTTCTTTAAGTTTAATACTACTGTATCTTTAACTTTTTTAGTTAACCACGGATGGTGCGTCCTCCCCTTGGAATTTTTCTTTCTTGTTGGAATGTACACATTGTAGGAACTCCATTCCCTTATCCCCTTTACCTACCTCTTCTGTCCAATTAATCAGGGTAGTTGAAATCCCCCAGATTATTATTCCATGTTTTCTTACTCATTTCCCTAATTTGTTTACATATTTCTTCCTCCACCTCCCTTCTACTCTTCGGTGCAGACTACCCCTATTAGTGTGATTGATCCTTTATTATCTTTTATCTCTATCCACATGGATTCTAGTTGTGTCACTATTTTCTGCCATTATGTTATCCCCAATAAGTACAGCTACTCTATGCCCCCCCCCTCTCTCTTTTCAAAATATGTTATACCCTGCGATGTTTAATTCCTAGTCCTGATTTTTCTGTAGCTAGGTCTCAGTAATCCCTACTATGTCTGGTTCCTCGCAACACATGATTGCCTCTAGATCCCCGGTTTTATTATGGACACTGTGTACATTGCTGTACAGACAGTTTAACTCATTTTTAATAGCAGTTTCTTTCACTATTTTTAACCATCTTTTTACACTCCTATTCTATAACTCCATTTATTCCCAGACCATCAATGTCCTCCCTTACTTTTTCTTATGCTCTCCTTTCCTGTTTTGTTTATATTTGGCTGGTTTCATTTCTTGTAGATCCCTCCCCCCATCTTACTAGTTTAAAGCATTTGCCCTGGACAAGGGGAGGGTGTGAGTGCAACTGGGAGA
This sequence comes from Somniosus microcephalus, assembly GCF_052327205.1. Taxonomy (NCBI): domain Eukaryota; kingdom Metazoa; phylum Chordata; class Chondrichthyes; order Squaliformes; family Somniosidae; genus Somniosus; species Somniosus microcephalus. Next base: position 46,287,420 of record NC_141000.1, on the reverse strand, counting down.
GCATGACTCCATGTCACTGTGCCAATTGTGAACAATTTATAAGATTTAGCAGGAGAGAGTACCAATATTTATCCTTAATAGCCCTGTAAATTCTCAAGAAATAAAAAGTAGATTCCTGCAACTTTTGCCATAAACTTCCATATGCAAGTGACGGAATATTAGGTAAACCTGTAGTTTAAGTTATGACAGTTCCCTCCCCAACTCCTTTGTTATAGACGTACTTTGTTTTCCAGGTTGGCAGGTATGTATGTATTTATTTGGACAATGTCAGGTTCCATTCCGTAGAGCTAACATTGTGAAATTGTGCTCCCACCGCTCAGCCTCTCCTGTTGGGATTGTTCATCGAGAATTCGGGCAGGTTCTGCCTATGATTCTCTGTCAATTAATGGATTCCGGATGTGCACCAAGGCGGGATTATTTTTCATAAAATGACCCCTTTCAAACCGCAGCCACTTTTTTCATGTTATTATAATACAAATAGACTTTGAGTATTGATAGGCATATTTAATTTGGTGGGGGGAGGGGGGGGGGGGAAATCACACCTGAGCTCAATCCTGTTCTTATCCAACATCCATGCAAGTGCAATTTGCAGAGGTTACTGGTTAGCTCTTAGGAGTGGAAGCACTGCTTGATTTTTGCCCTCTCTGCTCCTGTTGCCAAGCCAAGTTCAGCTAATTTGACATTGACTGGAGTTTGAACTTGGAAACTTGTGATGTATATGCTCAGTCATCAGAAATGCTATCTGTGGTGTTTAAGGGAATAGAGTAATTTGTGATCGTTAACATTGCTGGGGAAGTGAGAGAAAATATCTAAGTAAGAAGAACTTGCTATCACAGAAGCAACTCGCTGAACTGTACACAAACCTCATTTTCCATTCGTCAACTGTTTAGAGCAAGTTTTCAACTCAATCTCTTGGTTTAACTCAAACGTTGAACATCAGTGTCATAAATCTCCCAGCAAAAGGTATAATTGTGGTTTAATATTCCAGTTCCTTTATAGGCAATATCGCCTAACTTGGATTCCAGGGTTTGCTCAGTACCCCAGGATATCACAGGTCAATCCATCTCTCACCATTTCGATAAAAGTCAGACAGCACACTGTAAATGCACCACAATCCAGAAAGACTACCATACATTTGGATATAGGATAACATTCTAATAAGTCTCTGCAACGGTAAAGCTGATTTGCATACTGCGCGGTTAACTGCTTGTAAATTACCTGATGCACTCTTATGTATTGCAGCCTCTCTCTTAACTTGAGTTAAGTCTTAATTCTCTTTAACTTAATTACAGAATGAGTAATGCCAAGAAAAATTGGACTATTAATAACCATTCAGGTAGTTTTAGTAAGTTATGGAAGATGCAACAATGTATTCCATAAGAACATGGAACCAAAAGCAGTCATCAGCTAGCATTGAGATGCTTTGTCTGCTCTATCAGATTTCAGAATGCCAATAATTTGCAAGAACAAGTAGACATTACTTGCTTGAGTTGCATAACGCACTAAGTGGTTGATGTGGGAATGGAAAAATTCACACTGGTGCAGTGTTTGCTGATCTTCTGAGTTAGGATTAAGAGAATGTGGAATCAGGGGACAAGTAGCAGAATGGATTGCTGGCTGGCTTCAAGACAGAAAGCAGAGAGCAGATAGTAGGGGGTACAAGGTAGCTATTCACAGTGGCAGAAGGTGGATTGTGGTGTTTCACAAGGATCACTGCTGGGACCACTGCTGTTCATATGTACATTAACGATTTAGACTTTGGAATCAAAAACACAAATTTCTAGATTTGCGGATGATACCAAATTTTTTTTGGGGGGGGAATAGTCAATACTGAGGAGGACTACAACAAATTACAGGAGGACATTAATAAGCTTGCAGAATGTGCAAATAATTGGCAAATTAAGTTCAACACAGATAAATGTGAGGTATTACATTTTGGTAGGAAGAATAGGGAGGTCACTTATCACGTGGAGGGTGGGAGTCTTCTCAATCTTCCTGGCTGCAATGCTCCATCTCACCCTCAGTAAGCTCCCCGCTGGAGTGGAGCTAATCTGCAGAACAAATGGGAAACTGTTCAACCTCCGTCGCCTCCAGTCCAGATCCAAGGTTGTCCCATCCTCTGTCATCGAATTACAGTATGAAGACAACGCTTGCATCTGCGCACACTGAGGTCGAACTCCAAACCATCGTCAGCACCTTCACCGAAGCATATGAGAGCATGGGCCTTACACAAAACATCCGTAAGACAAAGGTCCTCTACCAACCTGCCCCCGCCACACGGTACTGCTCCCCGATTATCAAAATCCATGACGAGGCCTTGGACAACGTGGACCACTTTCCATACCTCGGGAGCCTACTGTCAACAAGGGCAGACGTTGATGACAAGGTCCAACACCTCCTTCAGTGTGCCAGTGCGGCCTTCGCTCGTCTGACGGAGAGAGTGTTTGAAGACCAGGACCTCAAATGCAGCACCAAGCTCATGGTCTACAGAGCAGTAGTGATACACGCCCTCCTGTATGCTTCAGAGACATGGACCATGTACAGCAGGCACCTCAAAGCACTGGAGAGGTACCACCAATGCTGCCTCCCAAGATCCTGCAAATCCATTGGCAGGATAGGCGCACCGATGTCAGTGTTCTCGCTCAAGCCGACATCCCCAGCAGCGAAGCTTTGACCACGCTCCATCAGCTCCGATGGATGGGTCACATTGTCCACATGCCCAATACGAGACTCCCAAAACAAGTGCTCTACTCAGAGCTCCGGCATGGCAAGAGCCCCAGGTGGGTAGAGGAAACACTTCAAGGACACCCTCAAAGCCTCCTTGAAAAAGTGCAACATCCCCACCGACACCTGGGAATCCCTGGCCCAAGACCGCACAAAGTGGAGAAGCATCCGGGAAGACGGCGAACACCTCGAGTCTCTTCGCCAGGAACAAGCGGAAGCCAAGCGCAAACAGCAGAAGGAGCGCACGTCAACCCAAGCACCCCACCCACCCGCCCCTTCAACCACCGTCTGCCCCACCTGTGACAGAGACTGTAGGTCCCACATTGGACTCATCAGTCACCTGAGAACTCATTTTTCGTGTGGAAGCAAGTCATCCTTGATTCCGAGGGACTGCCTAAGAAGGAGGAGGAGGGTGGGAGTCTAGGTGGAGGAAGAGGAATAAAGGGCTCTCCGACTACAAATACACAAATCACTAAAGTTTGCACCACAGGTTAGCAAGGCCATTAAAAATGCAAACCAAGCACTAGAGTTTATTTCTAGAGGGATAGAATTGAAAAGTAGGGAAGTTATGCTAAACCTGTATCAAACCTTGGTTAGACCATAGTACTGCGTACAGTTCTGGTCGCCATATTATAAAAAGGATATAGAGGCACTGGAGAGGGTGCAGAGAAGATTTGCAAGGATGATGCTAGAAATGAGAGTGCAAATCCATTGGCAGGATAGGATGAACGGGCTGGGTCAGATTTTGATAGAGTGGATACAGAGAGAATGGGCTGGATTTTAACTGCCGAGCTGAGTTGGGGGCGGGACTGCTGTCTTCCAGGTTCTAGTCCCGCCTCCAGCGACATCCGATGCACAGACGCTATTTTCCCCTGATTGGCCTTGTTAAGCCCGCACTGTGGGCTTGCTGGCCAATTAAGGGAAAACCAGTGTCAGATGACTTCATCTGCCGGTTTTCTTAAAAGGGACATGTACCATTTATTTTTGACAAGATGATGTGTCAGTGTTTGACAGCATTGAGGTGCTGTCAAATACTGATGGGGGAATTTTCCCCAGCCCTGGGGAGGCGGGAATGCCGGGAAAATGGCAGAATCTGGGAGCGGGTACCCATCCCGCTCCCAACCTGCCTCCGTGCCATCTTCCCAGGATGTGGGTCCCCGACTTGCACAGGGACCGGTCTCCTCGAGGTGGGAAGGGGATTTGTGCCAATTAACTGCCTGTTAACAGGTAGTTAACAGGCAGTTTTTTTGGCTTTACCCTATTTTGAGCCCTAAAGTGTGGGCTTCCTGACGGCACCGAACCTCGCCAGGGATAGTGAGGTGAGCAGTGGGTCTGCGGGGCCGAAATGTCCACTGTGGAGGTTAGTGATGGGTGCAAGTGTGGAGAGGTAAGTGTGTGAAGTGAGTGTAAATTGTTCTAAGAAGTTTACTTACCTTTGTTTCTTCCTCCAGGCTTCAACCCTTTAGGCTGCAGAGCTGTCTCACCTCAATGGCAGAGAATGCAGAATGGCCGCTGCATTCTCAGATGCAGCAGCCTTCTGCTTTCTGCTCAGGAGAGATTTCTAAGTGAGCCTGTGTCCAAGGTCTCACCTTAGAAGACAGAGAGTCAGTGTTTGACAGCTTAGCAGAGCTGTCAAACGCTGACAATTCATCTGTCAAAATATCTCATCAGATAAAACGAAATTCGCTGACGCCATCTGTCACCAGCTTTCCATTAAATGGCCGGCTAAAACATGGCAAGCAGCAGTCCCGCCTCCAACACCTCTCCATTCATAAAATCTAGCCCTGAATCACTGTACAAAGGTGAGCCCTTGCACCCAGACTCTCCAATGACTCTCTCCTTAGGAAAAAACAGATGGCAGCTGCAGGTGAGGTTACAGAAGCGATCTGTCACTTCGCCCAATGAGGTGAGGCCACACAAACACTTCAAAGCTTGTCACCTACAGAAAAATCTAAACACATTAAAAATGACTTTCCCAACATCTCCTTACCACTGGATCCTTTACACCACTTCTGCAGCTGTCATCGATACACAAACATTACAACAGACCCACAGCATGCCTCACTTACCCTGGCGGGGTTCCCTGACAATCGGGAAGCCCACAGCAGAAGTCTCAGTTAAGTGCCTATAATTCTCTTCCCGCCGCTAGGAGTCGGGTCCCTGCACAAATCGGGGACCGACTCCCGGGAAGATTGGTTGGAGGTGGTTTGGGAGCGGGTTCGGAACCTGCTCCCATTCTTTTTGATTTTGCCAGCAGTCCAGCCTCCTCAGGGCTGGTAAAATCCAGCCCAATGTTTCCACTTGTGGGGAAGAGCATAACTAGAGGCCATCAATATAAATAGTCACCAAGGAGTCCAATAGGGATTTCAGAAGAAACTTCTTTACCCAAAGAGTGGTGAGAATGTGGAACTCACTCCCACAGGGAGTGGTTGAAGCGAATAGCATAGATGCATTTAAGGGGAGACGAGACAAGCATATGAGGGAGAAAGGAATAGAGGGTTATGCTGATAGATTTAGATGAAGAAAGACTGGAAGGGGCTCAAGTGAATCATAAACACTGACATGGACTAGTTGGGCCGAATGGCCTGTTTCTGTGCTGTATATCCAATGCAATCCTATGCATCATTGTGGCAGAGTGGAAGGAAACATAGAGTCATAGAGTTTTACAGCACAGAAAGAGGCCCTTCGGAACATATTCTGCCTTGGACCGCACTATGCTTGATTTTTATGCTGACACTAAAAGCAGAAAGTGTTCCATTTCCCAGCATGGACATCCTTCAACTTAATGAGCACAAATAATCATCAAAAGATCTAAATTAAAAAAGCAATGGATATACAGTGGCTGTGAACGGTGTTGTAATGCAACAATACAAATTAGGAATAGTAAATGAACACCACCATAGGGGCAGCACAGATAAAGGGGAACCTCAAGGCAGGAGCTGCTGCTGGACCTGAAGGTAATTTTAAAACTCGGCCAGAGAATATACCTTACAAAAGAGTAAGTGATGCTTTAGATTAGCTGGAAAGAGTATAAAACAATACAGAGTCATTGAGGGAAGTGAATCTGAATTTTTAATCAAGATATTAAATAGTAGGTGACATTTATCAGAGACTTATTGTGATGTCATAAGTGTCTGAACTCCTACTTGTACAATAAACAGCTCCTGTGTAGCCATCCTGGTACAGTACACTGCATGCGATACAATAGGGAGAGAACGCTTGAACAAATATCATAGAAACAAGACTGTTACTTTTGAGAGTGTTTCAATGGTACTTGAACTGCACAGAAGACAATGAACATGCAACAGTGTAGTAAGAATCCAATAGTGGAATACTGTTAAAAGGTTAAATGTTGAAAATTAGAACAAAAGAGCTCACAGTGTAAGTTAATAAACAGTGGGACAGAGCCTCTTTTGGCAATTGGCACCTAAAAGCTCCACAATAGAAGGTTACAATATTTTCACAGTAATTCCATCAATGGCTGCAGTCTTTTCCACTTCCCATCCCAGATGACAGCCCTTAACTAAAGGAAAATCTGAGTTTGTGGTCATTCCAAAAGGAGCAGGAAAGACTAATGGAATGTTGGCCTTTATCTCAAGGCGGTTGGAATTCAAGTGAGGGAAAGATGCTTCAGTTGTACCGAGCCTTGGTCAAACCCCTCTGGAGTACCGCGTTCAGTTTTTGGCACTGAACCTCGAGAAAGATATTGCTGTTGTTGTTTGGCGAACCGACCTCTACCTAGCGGAAGCTGAACGCCAACTCTCCGACACCTCCTCCTACCTCCACCTGGACCATGACCCCACTACCGAACATCAAACCACCGTTTCCAAGACTGTCACTGACCTCATCTCCTCTGGAGATCTTCCCCCCGCGGCCACCAACTTCATAATTCCCCAACCCTGCACAGCCTGCTTCTACCTCCTTCCCAAGATCCACAAACAGTACTGCCCTGGTAGACCCATCGTTTCAGCCTGTTCTTGCCCCACGGAACTTATCTCTTCCTATCGCGACTTTATCTTTTCTCCCCTTGTCCAGTCTCTTCCCACCTACATCCGCAACTCTTCTGACGCACTAACAGTTTCCTGGCCCCAACCGCCTCCTTTTCACCATGGACATACAATCCCTCTACACCTCCATCCCCCACCAGGATGGCCTGAGGGCGCTCCGCTTCTTCCTTGAACAGAGGCCCGACCAGTCCCCATCCACCACTACCCTCCTCCGCCTTGCTGAACTTGTTCTCACATTGAACAACTTCTCCTTTAACTCCACTCATTTCCTCCAAATCAAAGGTGTTGCTATGGGTACCCGCATGGGTCCTAGCTATGCCTGCCTTTTCGTGGGATATGTGGAACACTCTTTATTCCAGTCCTACTCGGGTCCCCTCCCTCACCTCTTTTTCCGGTACATTGATGACTATATCGGTGCCGTTTCCTGCTCTCGCCCTGAACTAGACAATTTCATTCACTTTGCCTCCAATTTCCACCCTTCCCTCACCTTCACATGGTCCATCTCCGGCTCTTCCCTTCCCTTCCTCGACTTCTCCGTCTCCGTCTCTGGGGATAGGTTATTGACCAACATTCCATACAAGCCCACTGACTCCCACAGCTACCTGGACTACATTTCCTCCCACCCCGCCTCCTGTAAGGACTCTCTTCCATTCTCCCAGTTTCTCCATCTCCGCTGCATCTGCTCCGACGATGCCACCTTCCACACCAGTGCTTCCGACATGGCTTCCTTTTCCCTCAACCGAGGGCTCCTCTCTACCGTGGTTGACATGGCCCTCGACCGTGTCCGTTCTATATCCCGCACTTCTGCCCTCACCCCTGCCCCTCCCTCCCGGAACCACGATAGGGTTCCCTTGGTCCTCACCTTTTACCCCACCAGCCTCCACATTCAACGGATCATCCTCCGCCATTTCCGCCACCTTGTGATCCCACCACCAAACGCATCTTCCCCTCCCCGCCCCTTTCAGCATTCCGTAGGGACCGCTCCCTCTGAGACACCCTAGTCCACTCCTCTATCCCTTCCCCTTTGCCCGGCACCTTCCTGTGCAAGCGTAGGAGATGCAACACCTGCCCTTATACCTCCCCCCTTCCCACTGTCCAGGGCCGCAAACACGCCTTCCAGGTGAAACAGCGATTTACTTGTACTTCTTGCAATCTAGTATACTGTATTCGCTGCTCACAATATGGTCTCCTCTACATTGGAGCGACCAAACGCAGATTGGGTGACCGCTTTGCGGAACACCTCCGTTCAGTCCGTAAGGGTGACTCTGAGCTACCGGTCGCCTGTCATTTTAATTCACCGCCCCATTCCCACTCAGACCTCACCGTACTCGGGCTCTTGCATTGTTCCACGGAAACCCAGCGTAAGCTCGAGGAACACATCTTCCGATTAGGCACTTTACAGCCTTCCGGACTCAATATCGAGTTCAACAATTTCAGATCATAACCTCGGCCCCTATTACATTTTTACATATATTTTTTATCCACGCCTTTGTTTTGGCCCTTCCCCCTTTTTTTTCCTCTCCCACATGGCAGCCGTCTCTCATTCTGCCAGCGCATTTCACACCTAATCTAGAGCCGTCTTTTGTCTCGCCACTAGTCTCATCACCATCTCATCTGGTTTTGAATACCTGTTACTGTCTCTTCACTTCTCTTTTCCCCATTTCCCAGCCCCCAAACTGGCCTTTTAATCGGTTTCATTTCCTGTGCTTTTTCAGTCTTGACGAAGGGTTTCGACCTGAAACGTTGACTCTATTTCTCTCTCCACGGATGTTGCCTGGCCTGCTGAGTTTTTCCAGCACTTTTTGTTGTTCTTTCGGATTTCCAGCATCCGCAGTATTTTGCTATCGTACTTGAGAAAGATATATTGGTCTTTGAGGTGGTACAGCGTAGATTCACCAAAATGATACCAGTGCTTAAAGGGTTAAATTGAGGACCAGTTGCATAAACTTGGATTGTATTGCCTCGAGTTTAGATGGTTGAAGGGTGATATAATTGAGGTATTTAAAATGACAAAAGGGATTCAATAGGGTAGACACAGAGAAACAATTTCCTCTGGTGAGTGAATCCAGAACAATAGGGAACACTCTTAAAATTTAGAACTAGGCCATTTAGGAGTGAAAATCAGGAAGCACTTTTTCACACAAAGGGTAGTGGAAATCTGGAACTCGCTCCCCATAAGGCGATGGATGCTGGGTCAATGGAAAGACTGAGATTGCTAGATTTTTGTTAAAGAAGATCATGGGATATGGAATAAAGGTGAGTAAATGGAGTTGAGGTACAGATCAGCCATGATCTAGCTGAATGGCGGAAGAGGCTCGAGGGGTTGAATAGCCTACTTCTGCTCCTACGTTTTTATGATATCAAGCTCTGGCAGCCATTTTAAGCATATGGGCACTATATTTAAGATTTCAGAGAACATTCCTTAAATTTTTAACGAACAAATATTTAAAAGAGAGATAAATTCACTCAGTGCTAAAGGGTAATTGATTCATCTTTTATAGAAATAATTAATCCAATGTAGACAATATCATAAATAGAAAGCAATTTTTATATTTTTATTAAAATACAAAGCAACCATTAAATAACTACCAGGTAGGAGATTTTGAATAATTTTTAAAACATCTTTTAATACGCGCGTTCAATTGATGATAAACTGTGGTTAGAATCATTAGAACATAATCATATCTTTTAAAGATTACTCCATAATGAGTTATGACTCAGTGCATTTGTTATGATGAGCACAAGGCCATGAACCTTGTTTTTTTCAGTTGATTAATCACATTTAATTGTCAGTGAACAAATTTAAAATAGTTAGTATTTTTGGTGAAATATGCTTGTAGTCTACAAGATACCATATTATAGAAAGTGTACCTGACAAAGGGAAAAGGAAGGGGGGAAAAAAAGAATGAATGAACCAATAAACTTGCTTTTATATAGTGCCTTTCCCAAAGTGCTTTACAGGCAATCAATTCCTTCTGAAGTGTAATCGCAACAACTTGCATTTAATTAGCACATTTAACTTAGTAAAATGTCCCAAGGCGCCTCACAGGAGTGTTATCGAGTCACATAAGGTGATATTAGGACTGGTGACCAAAAGCTTGGTCAAAGAGGTAGGTTTTAAGGAGCGTCTTAATAGGAGGAGAGAGATGGAGAGATTTAGGGAGGGAATTCCAGAGCTTAGGGTCTAGGCAGCTGAAGGCACAGCCGCCAATGGTGGGCCAAAGGAAATCAGGGATGCACAAGAGGCCAGAATTGGAGAAAGGCACAGTTCTCAGAGGGTTGAAGGAGATTACAGAGATATGGAGGGGCAAATCCGTGGAGGGATTTGAATGCAAGATGAGAATTTTAAATTCGAGGTGCTGCTAGACGGTGAGCCAAAGTAGGTCAGCAAGCACAGGGGTGATGGGAGAATGGGTCTGTTATGTAAGTAATTGTGAGCACACAATTCAAGATACAGTGTAAAGCTCCCTAAAGTGGTGCAGTGTTAATGTTAGAAGTTAGAATACTGTATACGATGCAGACAAATTTCTTTCTAGGGGAGGGTCTGTAGCCTGATCTCTTGGCACATGGGCCATATTTTGTGACCCCTATGGGTGCGTACGAGGTGCAGCATTCGTAACAAGATTGATGAATTGATGGAACAAATAGAAATAAATGGGTATGCTCTAATAGCCATCACAGAGACACGGTTGCAATGTGACCAAGGCTGGGAACGGAATATTCATGGGTATTTGACATTTTGGAAGGATAGACAGAAAGGAAAAGGAGGTGGGGTAGCTCTGTTAATAAAGGATGAGATCAGTACAATGGCGAGAAATATTCTTGGCTCGGAAGTTCCAGGTGTAGAATCAATTTGGGTGGAGGTAAGAAATAGTAAGGGAAAAAAGACACTGGTGGGAGTAGTCTATAGGCCCCCTAACAGTAGCTACACTGTAGGACAGAGTATAAATCAAGAAATAATGGGGGCTTGTAAGAAAGGTACTGCAATAATCATGAGCGATCTTAAATCTTCATATAGATTGGACAAATCAAATTGGCAAAAGCAGCCTTGAGGACTAGTTCACAGAGTGTATTTGGGACAGTTTCTTGGAAAAATACATTGTGGAACCAACCAGAGAACAGGCTATTTTAGATCTGGTAATGTGTAATGATCTCATAGTAAAGGATCCTCTAGGGAAGAGTGATCATAACATGTGGAATTCCGCATTCAGTTTGAAGGTGAGAAACTTGGGTCTGAAACTAGAGTATTAAACTTAAATAAAGGCAATTACAAAGTAATGAGGAGAAAGTTGGCTAAAGTGGACTGGGAAAATAGATTAGAAGGTAAGATGGTAGAAAAGCAGTGGCAGGCATTTAAAGAGATATTTCACGATTCTCAACAAAGATATATTTCAATGAGATAGAAAGACTTGGAGAAGGATTAACTAACCAAGGAAGTCAAGGATGGTATCAAATTGAAAGAAAAGGCATATAATGTTGCAAAGATTAGTGGTAGGCCAGAAGATTGGGAAAGTTTTAGAAACCAGCAAAGGTTGAGTAAAAAAATAAGAGGGTTAAAATAGCTTGAGAGAGTAAACTAGCAAGAAATATAAAAACTGACAGCAAGAGCTTCTACAAGTATATAAAAAGGAAGAGAGTAGCTAAGGTAAACATTGGTCCCTTAGAGGATGAGACTGGGGAAATAATAATGGGAAATAAGGAAATGGCAGAGGCATTGAACTAATATTTTGGGGTCGATTTTCATTGACCTGTGGAGTCAGGATTGGAGGCGTGCGGGGGGCTAAAGTCCCGAATTCGGGGGTCCCGACACCATCCCACCCCCAACCTGCCTCCATGTAAGTTTCAAAGGAGGCGGGTACCCGCCCCGCACTGGGACCCGCCTACCCGAGGCGGGAAGGGATTAGTGACAATAAACTGCCTGTTAACAGGCAGTTTTTAGCCTAATCCCTATTTTAAAGCTTGAAGTGTGGGATTCCCGACTGCTCCAAACCACGCCAAGTTAGAGGAGTCAGGCCGTCGGGTTGAAGGACTTGGAGGGGTCGAGATGTCGGTGTTCAGGTGAGTGATGGGTGCATGAGTGCAAAGGAAAGTGTGTTGTGTGTAAAGTAGTTTAAATTACTTGTACTTAACTTTACAGCCTTCCTTCCTTTAGGTTTCGGGAGTCCATCATCTAACCGGCACAGAAAGCAGAATGGCTACGAACTGTCAAAAGTGACAGCCTGCAGCTTTCTGTGCCGGTGAGATTTCTAACTGAGTCTGTGTAGAAGGACTCCGGTTAGAAGTAAGACTGTCTGTGTTTGACAGCTTCAAACAGCTGTGAAACACTGATATTTCATCTGTTAAAACGTCTTGACAGATGAAATTTCAGTCTGTGACGTCACCTGTTGCCGGGTGGCCCTCAATTGGCCTGCTGAGCCTGCTGGGCGGGCTCAACAAGGTCAATCAAGTTAAAATCGCGTGGATTGGCTGCATCTCGATGGAGGCGGGACTACAACCCCGAAAGTTGTAGTCCCGCCTCCTTCCCGACTTCTGAATGAAAATCACCCCTTGTCTTCACAGTAGAGGACACTAAAAACATCCCAGTAATAGCAGAAAATCAAGGGGCAAAAAGGAGGGAGGAACTTAAAACAATCACTATCACTAGAGAAAAAGTGCTAGGCAAACTTATGGGTCTAAAGGCTGACAAGTCCCCTGGACCTGATGGCCTGCATCCTAAGGTCTTAAAAGAAGTGGCTACAAAGATAGTGGATGCATTGGTTGTAATCTTCCAAAATTCCCTCGACTCTGGAAAGGTCCCAGCGGATTGGAAAACCGCAAATGTAACAATGTCATTGGCAAAATGCTCGAATCCATTATTAAGGAAGTAGTAGCAGGGCATTTAGAAGATCAAAATACAATCAAACAGAGTCAGCATGGTTTTATGAAAGGGAAATCGTGTTTGACAATTTATTAGAGTTCTTTCAGGAGGTAATGAGCAGGATGGCTAAAGGGAAACTAGTTGATGTAGGGTACGTGGATTTCCAAAAGGTATTCGACAAGGTGCCACATAAAAGGTTACTGCATAAGAGCTCATGGTGTTGGGGGTAATATATTAGCATGGATAGAGGATTGGCTAACTAACAGAAAACAGAGAGTCAGGATAAATGGGTCATTTTCAGGATGGCAATCTGTAACTAATGGGGTGCCACAGAGATCAGTGCTGGGGCCTCAACTATTTTCAATCTATATTAATGATTTGGATGAAGGGACCGAGTGTACTGTTGCCAAATTTGCTGTTGAAGCAATGATAGGTGGGAAAGCAGGTTGTGAGGAGGACATGGAGTCTGCAAAAGGATATAGATAGGTTAAGTGAGTGGGCAAGAATTTGGCAGATGAAGTATAATGTGGGAAAATGTGAAGTTATCCACTTTGGTAGGAAGAATAGAAAAGAAAATTATTTAAATGGAGAAAGACTACAGAATGCGGCAGTACAGAGGGATTTGGGTGTCCTCGTACATGAAATACAAAAAGATAACATGCAGGTACAGCAAGTAATTAGGAAGGCAAATGGAATGTTGGCCTTTATTTCAAGGGGGTTAGAGTATAAAAGTAGGGAAGTCTTGCTACAACTGTACAGGGCGCAGGTGAGGCCACACCTAGAGTACTGCGTACAGTTTTGGTCTCCTTATTTAAAGAGGGATATACTTGCATTGGAGGCAGTTCAGAGAGGGTTCACTAGGTTGATTCCTGGGATGGAAGTGTTGTCTTATGAGGAAAGGTTGAGCCTATACTCATTGGAGTTTAGAAGAATGAGAGGTGATCTTATTTGAAACATACAAGATTTTGAGGGGGTTGGACAGGGTAGTTGCCGAGAGGATGTTTCCCCTCATGGGGGAATCTAGAACGAGGGGGCATAGTCTCACAATAAGGGATTGCCCATTTTAGATGGCGATGAGGAGGAATTTCTTCTCTCAGAAGGTCGTGAATCCTTGGAATTCTTTACCCCAGAGAGCTGTGGAAGCTGAGTCATTGAATATATTAAAGGTTGAGAAAGACAGATTTTTGATGAACAGGGGAGTCGAGCGTTATGGGGAACAGGCAGGAAGTGGAGTTGAGGCCAAATTCAGAGCAGCCATGATCTCATTATATGGCGGAGCAGGCTTGAGAGGCCGAATGGCCTGCTCCTGCTCCTATTTCTTATGTTCTTAAGAGGTGTGTACGTGCCCGTAGGGGTCGTGCAAGTTCCAGGTTTAGGCATGCCAAGCGCATGCGCTAAAACCCGGAACTTGTGATCTGCCTTGACAGATCCTCCGCATCCCTGGGAAAAGGGCCTCCATGGGTGGAGAGTTGCGTTATTTGCCCAACTTCCGCCTGCTGATTGCCCGTGAAATTTTTACGCCTGGTAAAAGCAGGTATAATGCCTGCTTTTAACAGCATAAGAGTTTTAAAAAATAGAAAAATTTAATTTGATCACCCATCTATACATTAAAGCCCTGTCCAATAAGCTAAGTGTATTTTTAGCCCCATTAAAACAAACTTTTTCAAAAAATTAAATGTTTAAAATATTTAATTACATGGCATTTTAATTAATTTTAAATAGGTAATGTTGGTGTATTTTTTAAGGGATCCCCATTCATACTTATGGGAGTTCCGTACGTACAGAGCTCCCATAAATATAAATGGGGATTCTCTTCTTATATTGGTTGGGCCAGCCCACGTGATCTCAGGGGTGCTTGCGAACCGCATGCGCCCCCGGGATACGTGGGCCTCTGCCAGCGCGGACCCAGAGGCGCCCAGGATCGCAAGTCTCCATACCTTCTGGGCCAACAGGTAAATGCGTAGATTTTTTTTTATAGGTCGGAGGCATCCACCCGTGGGAAGCCTCCGATCACAACTTTTGGGCCATTATTTGATGTGTTTTACGTTTTGGAGTACATACACTTTAGGATGCATATACTATTTCATGTGTAAAAATGCATTGTATAATTAAACAGCACAAAACAAGATCCCAGACCTTTCACATAATGAGCAGCTATTTTTCTTGTTAAAATTCTTGAGAGAACAACTTATAAACATTCCTAAAAGTTGATTAACAATCACACTACAGCACAAATCAATAGGACAGGTATTGCGAAGCTCTGCTCCCAGTGGAGTGTGCAGCTGGACTGGAGGAAGGAGTGAAGATTTGGGAAGTCGATACACAAATTCTCGGCACTCCAAGTTATCTGCTCATTTCATTTTGCTAACTTTAAAATTGGTAACACAATGAAAATTGAGCTCACTGACCTCCCGTGCCCAAAGCCAGGCCCCACACCAAGAAGAGAGCCTCACAAAGTTTACCCTGGAGTGCAGTAAACCGATGTTTACTTTGCAACGGCTTTATCTGATTAACTTTGCTTGAATATTTACTGGATTGATGTTTTACCTAGGATTTAAAATAGAATGCATTATTAAGGGCCATAACGAGTTGCTGGCTCAGCCCATTTATGAGGTACAAATCATACCCTACAATTCTTCAGACTGTTCCCTGCCTTTATACTATAAGGGAACACACTGCTTTATTTCCCTTAGCACTCTGGTGCTTACAGTAGTTACAATTGCTGTAATGGAATTAGAGCCTAATGGAAGTGCAATAATATTGGGGGTAATTTTAACCACAAAAAACAGATGGGTTGGGATGTTAAAATTTCAAAAATCTCAAACCCGGCCCCAACCCGCCCACTTTCGGTTTAAACGGAGGCTGGACTGTGGGTGGGGGCAGGCAACCAACCTACTTCCAGGAGGCGGGTTGGCTATTTAAATATTATAATGAGGCCGCGTGTCTCATATTTAACCTGTCTTCCAGGTCTAACCCAGCAGCTAAAGGGGGGCTTCGTGGAAAAAGTAAGTGCCTTTCCAGCACTGCTTGTGGGCCTAGTGGAGCAGGTGTGCTTCATCCTGGCCCACCAAGCATATTGGGTTAGAAAGGAGTCCTGTACACATTGTAGGAACTCCAGTTCCTTATCCCCTTTACCTTCTGTCCAATTAATAGCGGGGTAGTTGAAATCCCCCATGATTATTATTCTTTGTTTTTTTTACTCATTTCCCTAATTTGTCTGCATATTTCTTTCTCCACCTCCCTTCCACTATTCAGTGGTCTGTAGACTACACCTATTAGTGTGATTGATCCTATTTTATCTTTTATCATCTCTATCCATATGGATTCTATTTTTGTCATGCAGATAGCTGCGTCACTTTATTCTACTGCCATTATGTTATCCCTAATAAGCAAAGCTACTCTACACCCTCTTTTTCCCCCTCTATCTCTTTTCTAAATATGTTATACCCTGCAATGTTTAATTCCCAGTCCTGATTTTTCTGTAGCCATGTCTCAGTAATCCCTATTATGTCTGGTTCCTCACAACGCATGATTGCCCCCCGCTCCCCGGTTTTATTACGGACACTGCATTGCTGTACAGACAGTTTAACCCATTTTTAATAGGAGTTCCTCTCACTTTATGTATAGCCATCTCTTTAGACACCTGTTCTATAATACTTTTTATTCCCTTGCCATCAATGTCCTCCCTTACTTTATTCTTTCCTATGCTCTCTTCTTATTTTGTTTATAATTAGGCTGGTTAAGTTTATTGTAGATCCCTCCCACAATCTTACTAGTTTAAAGCCTTTGCCACCTCCCTATTTACCCTTTCCGCAAGGACAAGGGTCCCATCGGTACAGCTCCTTCCTATCCCAGAACTGGTGCCAGTATCCCATGAAAAGGAACCCCTCTTTCCCACACCATTTGTGCCAGGTCTCTCTTCATGCGCCCAATTTAGGATTGTACTCTTTAGTTTATATTGCCTCTCCTCATTCTTCCTACCAAAATGTATCACTTCACACTTTTCTGCATTAAATTTCATTTGCTATGTGTCCACCCATTTCACCCGCCTCTCTGTCTGTCTTGAAGTCTATCACTATCCTCCTCACTGTTCACTATACCTCCAAGTTTAGTGTCATCTGCAAATTTTGAAATTGTGTCCTGTACTCCCAAGTCCAAGTCATTAATATACATCAAGAAAAGCAGTGGTCCTAGTACCGACTCCTGGGGTACACCACTGTATACTTTCCTCCAATCTGAAAAACAACCATTCACCACTACTCTCTGTTTCCTGACAGAGTCAATTTTGTATCCATGCTGCCACTGTTCCATGGGCTTTAACTTTGCTGGTAAGCCTATTATATGGCACTTTATCAAACGCGTTTTGGAAGTCCATATATACACCACGTCAACCGCGCTGTCCTCATAATAAACATTGGACACTTATTATTCAAAGAATACCTCACATTCTGAAATAATTCCAATCAAATACTCATTATAAGCCCACAGACTCCAACTTCCACCCACCCCGCTTCCTATAAGGACTCTATCCCATGCTCCCAGCTTCTCCATCTCCATCGCATCTGCTCTGACGATGCCAGCTTCAATACTAGTGCTTCCGATATGTCTTCCTTTTTCCTCAACCGAGGATTCCCCTCTACCATGGTTGACACGGCCCTCGACCGTGTCCATTCCATTTCCCGCACTTCTGCTCTCACCCCTTCCCCTCCCTCCCAGAACCACGATAGGGTTCCCCTTGTCCTCACCTTCAACCCCACCAGCCTCCACATTCAATGCATCATCCTCTGCCATTTCCGCCACCTCCAGCGTGATCCCACCACCAAACACATCTTCCCCTCACCTCCCCTTTCAGCATTCCGAAGGGACTGCTCCCTCCGTGATAGCCTAGTCCACTCCTCAATCACCCACAACACCCCTTCCTCTTCCCACAGCACATAAGAACATAAGAAATAGGAGCAGGCGTAGGCCATACGGCCCCTCGGGCCTGCTCCGCCATTCAATAGGATCATGGCTGATCTGAATCTAGACTCACGTCCACTTCCCTGCCCTCTCCCCATAACCCCTAATTCCCTTATCTGCTAGGAAAATGTCTAGCTCCATTTTAAATTTATTTAATGTTGCAGCTTCCACAGCTCTCTGGGGTAGCAAATTCCATAGATTTACTACCCTCTGGGTGAAGAAGTTTCTCCTCATCTCAGTTTTGAAAGGGCAGCCCCTTATTCTAAGATTATGCCCCCTAGTTCTAGTCTCACCCATCAGTGGAAACATCCTCACCGCATCCCTGCCCTTTTACCTCTACCCTTCCTAATGTCCAGGGCCCCAAACACTCCTTCCAGGTGAAACAGCGATTTACTTGTACATCTTGTAATTTAGTATACTGTATTCGCTGCTCACGATGCGGTCTCCTCTACATTGGGGAGATCAAATGCAGATTGGGTGACTGCTTTGTGGAACACCTCCGTTCAGTCTGTAAGCATAACCCCGAGCTTCCGGTCGCTTGTCACTTTAATTCCCTGCTCCACTCCCACTCTGACCTCACCGTCCTTGGCCTCTTACACTGTTCCAACGAAGCTCAACGCAAGTTCGAGGAACAGCACCTCATCTTTCGATTAGGTACTTTACAGCCTTCTGGACTCATTGAGTTCAACAATTTCAGACCAGAACCTCTGCCCCTATTTTTTTCCCACATGGCAGCTGTTGATGATTCTGCCATTCCCACTTACACCTCATCTAGACTCATCTTTTGTTTCTTAACTTGTCCCATTACCATCGCCTTTTGCCTTGCACCATCATCCCTTTTGTCTTTTAATCGCTCCTGCCTCCCAGCCCATCACAAACCTTCCCTTTTGTTCTTTATTCCCCTCCCCCCACCCCCTTTCCCTGCCCCTGCACTTGCTTAAAAATGTTACATCTCTAACTTTTCCCAGTTCTGACGAAGGGTCATCGACCTGAAACGTCAACTTGGTTTCTCTCCACATATGCTGCCTGACCTGCTGAGTATTTCCAGCAGTTTCTGTTTTTATTCCTTTTATTACTTGATTGAAATAAAGTTGCATGGCAATTTATTTTTTACAATCCTGCAATCAAGAGTATAGTTTTTCTATTTTTTGAATCGGAGACTTTAATACAAATGAACAGAGTCTGGCATTGCCAGTAAATAGAATGAATGTGTTGCAGCCTTATTGATGAAAGAGTGATAACCCAATGGGAAAGGTCAAGAAAGACATCTGTCTGGACGCAAATTGATAGAGTGTCGTTTTGTTTTTAGATAAATGAATCAGTGCTAATTTTAAAAACAATGACATTGAACACTTATTGTTCAAAGAACACCTAAAATAATTTATGTTGCCCTCACATTCTGAAACAATTCCAATCAAATACTCAGCTGGGGATTAACCAAATAACATTTCTACTTTAGCAAACACCAACGTAGCAGTACAAGTTCTAAACATTTGTGCAACCTTAAGATTAGAGCCAGGCCATTTAGGAGCAAAATCAGGAAGCACTTTTTCCACACAAAGGGTAGTGGAAATCTGGAACTCCCTCCCTCCCGAGAAAGCTGTGGATACTGGGTCAATTGACATTTTTGAGACGGAGATCGACAGATTTTTTAATTAGGCAAGAGTGTCAAGGGATATGGAGAATAGGCAGGTAAATGCAGTTGAGGTACAGCTCAACCATGATCTAACAGAATGGTGGAATAGGCTTGAAGGGCTGAATGGCCCACTCCGGTCTCTCTGGCCCCCCTCCTCTCCCAAAAAACTCCAGTTTGCCATCTTCTGAGGTGGAATTATGTTGCCCTCGCATTCTGAAATATTTAACTTACTACAAGTGATCAAGGCTATTCAACAATTTCCTTTCCATATTAGAGGAGCACCCGAGCAGAAAATCTCCCCTATTATTTAGGTAGGAATGGTTTTTGAAAAGCATCCATCAGTGGCCCACAATCCCGTCCCTTCATCCCAAGATCACCCGGTCATGAAACTAGAAGGAATAAGACACTCCCACCACCCCCCATTATCAGACATCTTTCAATTACACACTAAACCCTTTCCCCGATTTAACCAGAGACAATTGTTCAGGAATAATCAAATAAGCAGCTTGCCAAGTAAATCTCTCGACTTACAAAAAAAAAGGACAGGTTGGAAATTAATGCAAGACACTATCCTCGCCAAGTATCTAAAATTCCACATATAGTTCTCCTAACTCTCTAGCGCATATCTGACAAAGATAGCCATGCCCCCACGGTAGGAAACGTCCTCCTCAGGTACTCCTACAGATCCAGTTTCACTTTTCTATGTGAAAACTGAAGCAAAATACCCATTAAACATCTCCACCATATAATGAATTTTATATAAGAACAGCATGATTTTCCATCTGGTTAGGCCAGGATTCAGCTGGGTGTTTCTTCACCAATCTGGAGTAGGCCTAAGAGAAGTTCCATGCTTTAACAGGGTCCAAGGCTTTTAAAACTTTTTTTTTTTTTTTTTTTTTATAAATAGTTTCGCAGTACACTTTTAGTACAGGCTTCTGTTGGGAAAACTAAAGGAATGTAGCCATTGAAAGATATAGGGCTCCAAGCCAGATTTCCCTCCACTGCCTGTTCTGCTCCTGCCATCGGTATTAGAGACTGGAAAATCTACCTCACTGTTTCCTGAATTTCAACATTTGTCCTTAGTTGCTTCTCAGTACTTTGCTCAGCTTTGGTATCAAAACAGACTGGTCTTTTACTTCAAAACGACAGTCGGCATTTTTCATATATATTTTGGTCACACTACATTTACCTTTGCCATTAAACATTAACAACAACTTTTTTTTAAATAAACATGAATTTATTTTGAAGAAAGGAACACATGAAAAAAACGACTGAAATGCTGTGGGTGAGGGGACAGCAGACCAGTAGAACCCCCAGGGAATTTCAAGGCCATCTTCTCAAAGAGTGTTACTTGACAGAGTTAGCATGTTGCAAAAAAAAGTTAGTCTCTTTACAATTTAAATATTAGTTAATAAAGTGGAATTTATTAGCATAATAAACCAGAAATATTTTGGCAAGTACATTCCTTATCTTGAATATGTGTAAGCTGAAGCTTGAAGGAATATGCTGGTGTCGTGGTCGTGGTAATAGTCTAGAAACCTAGAGGTCATGAGTTCAAATCCTACCACAAGTAAGTTGGGAAACTGAATTCGATAAATCTTGTCATTTGTAGTTCAATACCAGAACAAATAACTGTGAAAGCTGCTGGATTACTGTAAAAAAAAGTCACTCATATCCTTCATGGAAGGGAACCTGCCACCCCGACCTGATCAACATGTGACTCGAATCGAAACGACGTGGTTGATTCTTAGTGCCCTCTGAAACAGCCTATCCAGCCACTCTGTTCTACAAAACTTCTAAGAAGGCAGCCCTCCACAACCTTCTCAGGGCAACAAGAGATGGGCAATAAACAGGGCTGCCAATCCGCCCAGATTGTCCAGAAGTCTCTCAGAATTGAGGTTTGCTGTTCTGGTCACTGCTGCTAGCAACCCGGGAGAAAAGCGGAACATCACAACTGTGCACCTCAGGCAGACGAAACAAAAAGATTTCATTCGGCCCTTGGTGATACTTAGACACTCAATTAATGTAAATGCAATAACATTTGCAAACAGTGGGTGAATGTCATGTGATGAAAGGTCATTGACTTGAAACGTTAACTCTTGATTCTCTCTCCACAGATGCTGCCTGACCTGAGAATTTCCATTTTTTTCAATTTTTATTTTAGATTTCTAGTATCATAGAATGGTTACAGCACAGAAGGAGGCCATTTGGCCTGTCAAGCCCCTGCTGGCTCTCTGCAAGAGCACTTCAGATAGTCCCACTCCACCGCCCTTTCCCCGTAGCCCTGCAATTTTTTTTCCTTCAGGTACTTATCCAATTCCCTTTTGAAAGCCACGATTGAGTCTGCCTCCACCACCCTTTCAGGCAGTGCATTCCAGATCCTAACCACTCGCTGCATAAAAGAGTTTTTCCTGATGTCGCCTTCGGTTCTTCAGCCAATCACCTTAAATCTGTGTCCTCTGGTTCTCGACCATGCTGCCAATGGGATCAGTTTCTCTCTATCTACTCTGTCTAGTCCCCTCATGCTTTTGAACACCTTTATCAATCTCCTGTCAATCATCTCTGCTCCAAGGAGAACAACCCCAGCTTCTCCAATTGAAGTCCCTATTCCTTGAAACCTTCTTGTAAAACTTTTCTGCACACTCTCGAAGACCTTCACATCCTTCCTAAAGTGCGGTGCCCTGAATTGGACACATTACTCCAATTGAGGCTGGACCAGTGTTTTATAAAAGGTTTATCATAACTTCCTGGCTTTTGTACTCTATGGGGGTGATTTTCACTCAGAAGTCGGGAAGGAGGCAGGACTACAACTTTCGGGGTTGTAGTCCCGCCTCCATCAAGATGCGGCCAATCCACGTGATTTTAACTTGATTGACCTTGTTGAGCCTGCCCAGCGGGCTCAGCAGGCCAATTAAGAGCCACCCGGCAACAGGTGATGTCACAGACTGAAATTTCATCTGTCAAGACGTCCCACAGTCCAAAGATGTGCGGGTTAGGTTGATTGGCTATGATAAATTGACCCTTAGTGTTAGGGGGATTAAATACGTGGGGTTACGGGGATAGGGTGGGATATGTGTTGGTGTAGGGGTTACGGGGATCGGGTGGGATATGTGTCGGTGCAGGCTCGATGGGCCGAAATGGCCTCTATCTGCACTGTGGGGTTTCTGTGATTTCTGTGTGAAGACGTTTTAACAGATGAAATATCAGTGTTTCACAGCTGTTTGAAGCTGTCAAACACTGACAGTCTTACTTCTAACCTGAGTCCTTCTACACAGACTCAGTTAGAAATCTCTCCGGCACAGAAAGCTGCAGGCTGTCACTTTTGACAGTTCGCAGCCGCTCTGCTTTCTGTGCCGGTTAGATGATGGACTCCCGAAACCTAGAGGAAGGAAGGCTAAAAAGGTAAGTACAGGTAATTTAAACTTCTTCACACACTTTAGACACACCAAACACACTTACCTTTGCACTCATGCATACATCACTCACCTGAACACCAACATCTCGACCCCTCCAAGTCCTTCAACCCAGCGGCCCGACTCCTCTAACCTGGCGTGGTTTGGAGCAGTCGGAAATCCCACAGTTCAAGATTAAAAATAGGGATCAGGCTAAAAACTGTTAACAGGCAGTTAATTGTCACTAATCCCTTCCCGCCTCCGGTAGGCGGGTCCCAGTGCGGGGCGGGTAACCGCCTCCTTTGAAACTTACATGGAGGCGGGTTTTGGGTGGGATGGTGTCGGGACCCCTGAATTCAGGGATTTAGCCCCCCGCACGCCTCCAATCCCGACTCCACGGGTCAGTTAAAATTGAGGCCTATGCCTCTATTTATGAAGCCCAAGATCCCGTATGCTTTTTTAACCGCTTTCTCAACCTACCCTGCCACCTTCAATGATTTGTGTGCCTATATCCCCAGGTCTCTCTGTTCATGCACCCCCTTTAGTTTAAGAACATAAGAACATAAGAAATAGGAGCAGGAGTAGGCCAATCGGCCCCTCGAGCCTGCTCCGCCATTCAATAAGATCATGGCTGATCTGATCCTAACTGCCAATCCACTATCACAGAACCATCTCCTGAATCTAACAGAATTAGACACACGAAATAGGAGCAGGATCAGGCTACACGGCCCCTGGGCCCGCTCCGCTACCCACAGGGCCATGACCGATCCGAACCTAGACTCATGTCCAAATTCCTGCCCGCTCCCCGTAACCCTTAATTCCCTTTACTTCTAGGAAACTGTCTATTTCTGTTCTAAATTTATGTAATGATGTAGCTTCTACAGCTTTTTGGGGCAGCATATTCCATGGACCTACCACCCTCTGAGTGAAGTAGTTCCTCCTCATCTCAGTTTTGAAAGAGCAGCCCCTTATTCTAAGACTATGCCCCCTAGTTCTAGTTTCACCCATCATCGGGAACATCTTCCCCGTATCCACCCGATCCAACCCCTTCACAATCTTATATGTTTCAATAAGATCGCCTCTCATTCTTCTGAACTCCAATGAGTAGAGTCCCAATCTACTCAACCTCTCCTCATATGTCCATCCCCTCATCCCCGGGATTAACCGAGTGAACCTTCTTTGTACTGACTCGAGAGCAAGTATGTCCTTTCTTAAGTATGGACACCAAAACTGTACGCAGTATTCCAGGTGCGGTCTCACCAATACCTTGTACAACTGAAGCAATACCTCCCTATTTTTATATTCTATCCCCCTAGCAATGAAAGCCAACATTCCATTGGCCTTCTTAATCACTTGCTGCACCTGCATACTAACCTTTTGACTTTCGTGCACCAGGACCCCCAGATCCCTTTGTACTTCAGTACTTTCCAGTTTCTTGCCATTAAGATAATAACTTGCTGTACGATTTTTCCTGCCAAAGTGCATAACCTCACACTTTCCAGTATTGTATTCCATCTGCCAAATCTCTGCCCACTTACTTAGCCTGTCTATGTCCCCTTGAAGGTTTTTTATGTCCTCCTCACTCACTACTTTCCCCCCCATCTTAGTATCATCTGCAAACTTTGATATGTTACACTCGGTCCCCTCCTCCAAATCGTTAATATAGATTGTAAAGAGTTGGGGACCCAGCACTGACCCCTGCGGAACACCACTAGTTACTGATTGCCAGTCTGAGAATGAACCATTTATCCCAACTCTCTGCCTTCTGTTAGATAGCCAATCCTCTATCCATGCCAGAATATTACCCCCAATCCTGTGATTTTTTATCTTAAGCAATAATCTTTTGTGTGGCACCTTGTCAAATGCCTTTTGGAAGTCTAAATACACTATGTCCACTGGTTCCCCTTTATCCGCCCTATATGTTACTTCCTCAAAGAACTCCAGCAAATTTGTCAAACATGACTTCCCCTTCATAAAACCATGCTGATTTTGTCCCATTAAATTATGATTATCCAAATGTCCTGTTACTGTCTCCTTAATAATGGACTCCAAAATTTTACCTACCACAGATGTTAGGCTAACCGGTCTATAGTTTCCAGCCTTCTGTCTACTGCCCTTTTTAAATAAGGGTGTTACATTCGCAGTTTTCCAGTCTGCCGGGACCATTGCCGAGTCCAGGGAGTTTTGGAAAATTATTACCAATGCATCCACAATCCCTGCCGCCACTTCCCTCAAGACCCTAGGATGTAAGCCATCAGGTCCAGGTGATTTATCCGCCTTGAGTCCCATTATTTTACCGAGTACCACTTCCTTAGTGATTTTGATCGTGTTTAGCCCCCTGTTTGTCCAGTGTTGGGATATTCTTAGTGTCTTCTACTGTAAAGACTGATGTAAAATATTCATTGTGTTTTTGCCATCTCCATATTTCCCACCATTAATTTCCCGGTCTCATCCTCCAAGGGACCAACATTTACTTTAGCCACCCTTTTTCTTTTTATATAACTATAAAAACTCTTACTATCTGTTTTTATATTTTTTGCTAATTTACTTTCATAATCTATCTTCCCTTTCTTAATCAATCTTTTTGTTATTTTTTGCTGTCTTTTAAAGTTTTCCCAATCCTCTATCCTCCCACTAGATTTGGCTACCTTATATGCCCTTGTTTTTAGTCGAATACTATCCTTAATTTCTTTACTTAGCCACGGATGGCTGTCTTTTCTTTTACACCCTTTTCTTCAGTGGAATATATACTTTTTGGAAGTTGTAAAATAACTCCTTAAATGTACACCACTCATCATGTATCGTCTTACCCTTTAATCTATTTTCCCAGTCCACTCTACTCAATTCCGCTCTCATACCTTCATAGTCTCCTTTATTCAAGCTTAGCACGCTTGTTTGAGATCCAACCTTCTCACCCTCTAATTGAATATGGAATTCAACCATGTTATGGTCACTCATTCCAAGGGGATCCTTTACTAGGACATTTTTAATTAATCCTGTCTCGTTACACAGGACCAGATCTAAGGTTGCCTGCCCCCTGGTCAGTTCAGTTACATACTGCTCAAGAAACCCATCCCGAATACACTCAATGAACTCATCCTCAAGGCAGCCCTGCCCAATTTGATTTGTCCAATTAATAGGATAGTTAAAATCCCCCATAATTATAGATGTTCCCTTATTACAAGCCTCAACTATTTCCTGATTGATACTCCGTCCAACAGAGTTGCCACAGTTCGGAGGCCTATAGACTACGCCCACTAGTGTTTTTTTCCCCTTATTATTCCTTACCTCCACCCAAACTGTTTCATTATCCTGATCTTTTGACCCAATATCATTTCTCTGTATTACAGTGATTCCTTCCTTTATTAACATAGCCACCCCACCTCCCATTCCTTCCTGCCTGTCCTTCCTGATCGTTAAATAACCTGGTATGTTTAATTCCCAGGCATTGTCATCCTGCAGCCATGTTTCTGTAATGGCCACAAGATCATACCCATATGTAGTTATTTGTGCCATTAACTCATCTATTTTGTTACGAATGCTATGTGCATTCAGATAGAGAACTTTCAAAGATGTTTTGTGACACTTAGTTCCTGCTTTTGCCCTTTTTATTACTTTACCTTTTACTCCATACCTTCTGCCGCTTCCTGACATGCTCTGGTTTTTAATTTCCCCACTGCTACCTAAGTCTATGACCTTCTCTGTTGTCATTTGTATTATTTGCTCTCTAGGAACCTCCCCCCCACTAGTTAGTTTAAAGCCCTCTCTACAGCCCTAGTTATATGATCCGCCAGGACTCTAGTGCCAGCACTGGCCAAGTGAAGCCCGTCCCAACGGAACAGCTCCCTCCTGCCCCAGTACTGGTGCCAGTGTCCCAGGAAGCAAAACCCATTTCTCCCACACCAGTCTTTGAGCCACGCATTTAAATCTCTAATTTTATTTGTCCTAGCCAAATTTGCTCGTGGCTCAGGTAATAATCCAGACCCTTGTGGTTCTGCTTTTTAATTTGGCCCCTAGCTGCTCAAACTCCCTCAGCAGAACCTCCTTCCTTGTCCTATCTATGTCGTTGGTACCAACATGGACCACAACAACTGGATCCTCCCCCTCCAAGTTTCTCCCCAGTCCAGAGGAGATGTCCTTAACCCTGGCAGGCAACACAGCCTTCGGGACTCTCGCTCTCGGCTGCAGAGAACTCTATCTATCCCCCTAACGATACTATCCCCTACCACTACAACATTTCTTTTAACTCCCCCCACTTGAATGGCCCCTCGCTCCACGGTGCTGTGGCCAGGTTGCTCATCCTCCCCGCAGTCCCTGTTCCCATCCTCACAGGGAGTAAGAGCCTCGAACCTGTTGGACAAGTGCAAGGGCTGCGGCTCCTCCAACACTACCTCCTGGATCCCCGTACCTGCCTCACTTCTAGTCACACCATCCTGACCCTGGCCACGGACTACATCTGAATTAATCAATCTAATTGGTGTGACTACCTCCTGATACACAGAGTCCAGGTAACTCTCCCCCTCCCTGATGTGTCTCAGTGTTTGAAGCTCGGACTCCAGCTCTTCAACACGGAGCCGGAATTCCTCGAGCAGCCAACACTTACTGCAAATGTGATCACCGTGAGCATCAATGGTGTCCACCAGCTCCCACATATTGCAGCAGCAACACATCGCCTGATCTCCCATTCTATGTTGCCTCTATGTTTATATTGCCTCTCCTCATTCTTCCTACCAAAATGTATCACTTTGCACTTTTCTGCATTAAGTTTCATCTGCCATGTGTCTGCCCATTCCAACAGCCTGCCCATGTCCTCTTGAAGTCTATCACTATCCTCCTCACTGTTCACTATACTTCCAAGTTTTGTCTCATCTGCAAATTTTGAAATTGTGCCCTGTACACCCAAGTCTAAGTCATTAATATATATCAAGGAAATCAGTAGTCGTAGTACCAACCCCTGGGGAACACCACTCTGTACCTTCCTCCAGTCCGATAAACAACCGTTCACCACTACTCTCGGTTTCCTGTCACTTAGCCAATTTCATATCATGCTGCCACTGTCCCTTTTATTCCATGGGCTTCAAATTTGCTGGCAAGCCTATTTGAAGTCCATGTACACCACATCAACCGCATTGCCCTCATCAACCCTCTGTTAACTTAGCAAAAAACTCAATCAAGTTAGTTAAACACAATTTGCCTTTAAAAAATCCATGCTGATTTTCTTTAATTAATCCACACTTGTCTAAATGACTGTTAATTTTCTCCCGGATTACCGTTCCTAAAAGCTTCCCCACTACCGAGGTTAAACTGACTGGGTTTTTGAACAAGGGTGTAACACTTGCAATTTTCCAGTCCGCTGGCACCACCCCCATATCCAAGGAGGATTGGAAGATTATGGCCAATACCTCCGCAATTTCCACCTTTACTTTCCTCAGCTTCCTAGGATGCTTCTCATCCAGTCCTGGTGAGTTATCTACTTTACGTACAGCCAGCCTTCTAGTACCTCCTCTTTATCAATTTTTAGCTCATCCAGTGTCTCAACTACCTCCTCTTTCACCATGTCTTTGGCAGCATCATCTTCCTTGGTAAAGACAGATGCAAAGTACTCAAATAGTACCTCAGCCATGCCCTCTGCCTCCATGCATAGGTCTCTATTTTGGTCTGCAATTGGCACCACCCCTCCTCTTACTACCCGTTTACTATTTATATGCCTACAGAAGACTTTTGGATTCCCTTTTATGGCAGCTGCCAATCTAGTCTCATACTCTCTCTTTGCTCCCTTATTTCCTTTTTCCACTTCCCCTCTGAACTTTCTATATTCAGCCTGGTTCTCACTTGTATTCTCAACTTGACATCTGTCATACACGCATTTTTCCTGCTTTATCTAACTCTTTCGTCATCCTGGGAGCTCTGGCTTTGGTTGCCCTACCTTTCCCCTCGTGGGAATGTACCTCAACTGTACCCGAACCATCTCCTCTTTAAAGACCACCCATTGTTCGATTACAGTTTTGCCTGCCAAGCTTCGATTCCAATTTACTCGGGCCAGATCCATTTTCAACCCACTGAAATTGGCCTTCCTCCAATTAAGTATTTTTGCTCTAGATTGCTCCCTGTCCTTTTCCATAGCTAATCTAAACTTTGATACTGTGATCACTGTTCCCTAAATGTTCCCCAACTGACACTTGCTCTACTTGACCCATCTCATTCCCCAGAATCAGATTTTGCTTTTGTATTGATGAAAAGCCTGCACTTCGACAAAGAGGGTTGTATTTGAAATAAGGCCAAAATTTAGTAGCAGAATCACAGTGCCAACATAAACAGCATTAGAACCACAACTGTGGGCCTAAGCGCAGGGCATGATAAAAAGACAGATACGGCAGACTGACAAGACCACCCTCGCCCACCCACCCAAAAGCATATTGAAACAGCTTAGCACTTTCTTCTTCCCCTACCACCAACAAAAAAATTCAGTTTCACTTTCCAACCCATTTCCTCACCCCACCCCAACTGTAACAGACGAGATTTCAGCCCAAGTCAATGGAACAAGAGGCTGAACACATAACTGAAAAATCATGCTAATGTTAACATTCCTGAGCAGCTGATACATTCACTTTCCCAGGGAACCGTGAATCCTGATGACACCCTAGAGGAACTGTTCCCTTCTCCACTACCAGAAATAAATAGCCTGATGAATATTGCGGTTATACATCAACTAATCTTTTGCCTACTTATACATGGAATTATTCAATCTGTGTGCAGCCAGAGAGAGAGACTGGCTGTCATGTGGAAAGGCCTGTGGCAACAGACTGCAGCCGGGGAGCAGAGAGGTGGGAAGGAGACATCGTGGAGGCCAGGGGTGGGGGGGGGGGGCGGGAACGAGGAAGAAAGAAATCCTGAGCCTAAAATACTGTGACTCACTTAAAAGTGAATTGTGAACCTTGATTTGTGCTTCTCATGGGAAATGACATTTGTCCTTCGCTTGTTGAATCAGGAACTTTGGAACAGCCGGGACATTACTGGAGTGATTACAATACACGCCTGAGATCCGATTTCTGTAATTTGAGGAAGGCATTGACCTAAGCCATGTAAAGCTATTAAATTTCACAGACCAGCTAGCACTGTTTTGTGGTGGCCAGAGAATTGTGGGGGGGGGGGGGGGCGGTGGGGAGAGGAAAGGTGGATCCAAGTGCGGGGAGGGAAACAGGTTAGGTTGGGGGCAAGCACTCCTGCTCCTCCTGGCCCACAAGCAGTGCTGGAAAGGCAATTACCTGCTGAATCTGGCCCTTCTCGCCGTCACACAGCACTTAAATTTAAAACTGTGGTAAAATTTGAGCCACGCAGCTTCATTATTATATTTAAATTACGGATCTGCCTCTGGAGAGCAGGTTAGCTGCCTGCCCCCTCCCCACACACTCTCTCGCCAGCAACCCACCTCCATTAAAACCGTAAATGGGCACGTTGGAGGCAGGTTTCCGATTTTTTATTTTATTTTAACCCCCCCCCCCCCACACCGCTCGTCCTGGGATGTTAAAATCCTCCCCTCCCCCAACATTTCAGGTTGATGATCTTCATTAGAACTGAAAGATGGTAGAGATGAACAGCTTTTAAGCAAACACGGAGCCAAGGAAAAGGGGAGGGTGGAGCTGGAAAGGAACAAAGGGGAAGGTCTGTGATCGGGTGGCAGGCAGGAGGGATTAACTTACAAAAGGATCGAGGGTGCAAGGCAAAACAAGTTGCCTCGTTTTCTGAGTGTACGTGATTCCTTCTTCAATATTTTGAAATAAAGCTCAAAAGCAATTACTGTTCTGCTAGTTGTATGGAGCTCCTATTTACTTGGGTGGGTAAGAGTTAAGATACAGGTCACAGCAACCTTCTGCACAAATACATAGAAACATAGAAGATAGGAGCAGGAGTAGGCCATTCGGCCCTTCGAGTCTGCTCCGCCATGCAATGAGATCATGGCTGATCATCCAAATTCAGTACCCTGTCCCTGCCTTCTCCCCATATCCCTTGATCCCTTTAGCCTTAAGAAATATATCCAGCTCCTTTTTGAATATATTTAATGAACTGGCCTCCACCGCCCTCTGTGGCAGAGAATTCCACAGGTTCACCACTCTCTGGGTGAAGAAATTCCTCCTCATTTCAGTCCGAAATGGCTTACCCCTTATCCTTAGACTATGACCCCTGGTTCTGGACTCCCCGGCCATGATAAACATCCTTCCTGCATCTAGTCTGTCCAGGCCTGACAGAATTTTATAGGTTTCGATGAGATCCCCTCTCAATCTTCTAAACTCCAGTGAGTATAAGCTCAATCGACACAATCTCTCCTCATACGTCATTCCTGCCATCCCAGGTATCAGCCTGGTGAATCTTCGCTGCATTCCTTCCATGGCAAGAACGTCCTTCCTCAGGTAAGGCGACCAAAACTGCACACAATACTCAAGGTGCGGTCTCACCAAGGCCCTGTACAATTGTAGCAAGACATCCTTGTTCCTGTACTCGAACCCTCTTGCTACGAAGGCCATCATACCATTTTGCCTTCTTAACCGCCTGCTGCACCTGCATGCTTACCTTCAGCGACTGGTGCACAAGAACACCCAGGTCTCTTTGCACTTCCACTTCTCCCAATCTATTGCCATTCAAATAATAATCTGCCTTCCTGTTTTTGCCACCAAAGTGGATAACCTCACATTTATCCACATTATAGTGCATTTGCCATGTTTCTGCCCAATCACCCAATCTGTCCAAATCGTACTGGAGTTTCTCAACATCCTCCTCACAGCTTACCCTCCCACCCAGCTTTGTGTCGTCTGCAAATTTGGAGATATTACATCCAATTCCCTCGTCCAGATCATTAATATATATTGTGAACAGCTGGGGTCCTAGGACCGATCCTTGCGGTACCCCACTAATCACTGCCTGCCACTCGGAAAACGACCTGTTTATTCCAACTCTCTGCTTTCTGTCCGCCAACCAGTTCTCTATCCAAGTCAATACCTTGCCCCCAATCCCATGTGCCTTACTTTTGCACGCTAATCTCTTATGTGGGACCTTATCGAAAGCCTTCTGAAAGTCCAAATACACCACATCCACTGGTTCTCCCTTATCTATTTTACCAGTTACATCCTCAAAAAATTCCAGTAGATTTGTCAAGCATGATTTACCTTTTGTAAATCCATGTTAGCGTTGTCCGATCCTGTCACTGCTTACCAAGTGCTCTGCTATTACATCTTTTATAATAGATTCTAGCATTTTCCCCACTACCGATGTCAGGCTTACCGGTCTATAATTCCCCGCTTTTTCTCTACCACCTTTTTTGAATAGTGGGGTAACATTAGCTACCCTCCAATCCATGGGTACTGTTCCAAAGTCTATCGAGTTCTGGAAGATGACCAGCAATGCATCGACTATTTCTAGGGCCACTTCCTTAAGTACCCTGGGATGTAGATGGTCAGGCCCTGGGGATTTATTGGCCTTCAGTCCCATCAATCTTCCTAACACCATTTCCCTACAAATACTGATTTCTTTCAGTTCCACCCTTTCATCAGGCCCTATATTCCCCGGCATCTCTGGGAGGTTATTTGTGTCCTCCTTTGTGAAGACAGAACCAAAGTATCCATTTAATTGGTCTGCCATTTCTTTGTTTCCCATGATAAATTCACCTGATTCTGACTGTAAGGGACCTACGCTTGACTTCACCAATCTTTTTCTCTTCACATATCTATAAAAGCTTTCACAGTCAGTTTTTATGTTCCCTGATAGCTTACTCTCATATTCTATTTTCCCTTTCTTAATTAATCCCTTTGTCCTCCTTTGTTGAGTCCCAAACTGCTCCCAGTCCTTAGGATACTTAAGAAAGGACATACTTGCTCTCGAGTCAGTACAAAGAAGGTTCACTCGGTTAATCCCGGGGATGAGGGGATGGACATATGAGGAGAGGTTGAGTAGATTGGGACTCTACTCATTGGAGCTCAGAAGAATGAGAGGCGATCTTATTGAAACATATAAGATTGTGAAGGGGTTGGATCGGGTGGATGCGGGGAAGATGTTCCCGATGATGGGTGAAACTAGAACTAGGGGGCATAGTCTTAGAATAAGGGGCTGCTCTTTCAAAACTGAGATGAGGAGGAACTACTTCACTCAGAGGGTGGTAGGTCCATGGAATATGCTGCCCCAAAAAGCTGTAGAAGCTACATCATTACATAAATTTAGAACAGAAATAGACAGTTTCCTAGAAGTAAAGGGAATTAAGGGTTACGGGGAGCGGGCAGGAATTTGGACATGAGTCTAGGTTCGGATCGGTCATGGCCCTGTGGGTAGCGGAGCGGGCCCAGGGGCCGTGTAGCCTGATCCTGCTCCTATTTCGTGTGTCTAATTCTGTTAGATTCAGGAGATGGTTCTGTGATAGTGGATTGGCGGTTAGGATCAAATCAGCCATGATCTTATTGAATGGCGGAGCAGGCTCGAGGGGCCGATTGGCCTACTTCTGCTCCTATTTTTTAATGTTATGTTCTTATGATTATTGCTTTTTCTGGCCAATTTATATGTCGTCTCCTTGGATCTTATGCTATCCCTAGTTTGCCTTGTTAGCCACGGTTGAGTCACCTTTTTTGTTTTATTTTTATGCCAAACTGGGATGAACAAATTCTGTAGCTCATCCATTCGGAATTTGAATATTTGCCATTGCCTATCCACCGTCAACCCTTTGAGTGCCATTCCTCAATCAATCCTACCCAACTCGCTCCTCAGACCATCGTAGTTTCCTTTATTTAAATTGAGGACCCTAGTCTGAGTCAACTACTTCATTCTCCATCTTAATGAAGAATTCGATCATATTATGATCGCTCCGACCCAAGGGGCCTCGTACAACAAGATTGCTAATTAATCCTTTCTCGTTACATAATACCCAGTCTAAGATGGCCTGATCTCTGGTTGGTTCCTCGACATATTGGTCCAGGAAACCATCCCGTAAACACTCCAGGAATTCCTCCTCCACAGTATTGTTACTAATTTGGTTGGCCCAATCTATATGTAGATTAAAGTCACCCATGATGACTGCTGTGCCCTTATTGCACGCTTCTTTAATTTCCCTTTTCATGCCATCCCCAACCTCCACCTTACTGTTTGGAGGTCTATATACCACTCCCACTAATGTTTTTTTCCCCTTAGTATTTCTCAATTCTACCCATACAGATTCCACATCATCAGAGCTAATATCCTTCATTACAATTGTGTTAATCCCTTCTTTAACCAGTAATGCTACCCCACCTCCCTTTCCTTTTTGCCCATCTTTCCTGAATATCAAATACCCCTGGATGTTGAGCTCCCAGTCTTGGCCATCCTTGAGCCACGTTTCCATAATCCGAACCAAATCATATTCGTTTACCTCTATTTGCGCAGCCAATTCATCCACCTTATTACAAATGCTCCTCGCATTAAGACACAAAGCCTTCAGGCTTGTTTTTTTAACGCTCTTAGACCTATTAGAATTATTATTTACTGTGGCCCCGTTTGATTTAAACCGTTGATTTCTCCGACAGCCTCTTTTGTTTTTCTCCTTCCTATCTTTTGCTTTTATCCCTGTTTCCCTTTCCTCTGTCTCCCTGCTCAGGTTCCCAACCCCCTGCCATTTTAGTTTAAACCCCCCCGAACAGTGCTAGCAAACCTTCCCGCAAGGATATTTGTCCCGCTCTGGTTCAGGTGCAACCCGTCCGACTTGTCCAAGTCCCACCTTCCCCAGAAGCAGGCCCAGTGATCCAGGAAACTAAAGCCCTCCCTCCTGCACCAACTCTTTAGCCACGCATTCATCTGCTCTATCCTCCTATTCCTATACTCACTAGCACGTGGCACCGGGAGTAATCCAGAGATTACAACCTTTGAGGTCCTGCTCTTTAATCTGTTACCTAGCTCCCTAAATTCTTGCTGCAGGACCTCATCCCTCTTCCTACCCATGTCATTGGTCCCAATGTGACCCACGACCTCTGACTGTTCACCGTTCCCCCTTCAGAATGCCCTGCAGCCGTTCAGTGACATCCTTGACCCTGGCACCAGGGAGGCAACAAACCATCCTGGAGTCACGTCTACGGCCACAGAAACGCCTATCTGTTCCCCATACGATAGAATCCCCTACCACTATTGCTTTCCCACTCTTTTTCCTCCCTTCCTGAGCAGCAGAAGCACCCCTGGTGCCAGGAAGTTGGCTGCTGCTGCCTTTGGTAAGTCATCCCCCTCAACAGTATCCAAATCGGTATACCTGTTTGAGAGGGGGATGACCACAGGGGTCCCCTGCACTACCTGCCTGCTTCTACTGCTCTGCCTGATGGTCACCCATTTCCCTTCTGCCTGTGCAGCCCTTACCTGCGGTGTGACCACCTCATCAAACGTGTTATCCACGACCCTCTCAGCATCGTGAATGCTCCAAAGCCCATCCATCCGCAGCTCCAGCGCCGCAATGCGGTCTGCTAGTAGCCGCAGCTAGATGCATTTCTGGCACACGTGGCCATCAGGGACACCGGCAGTGTCCCTGAATTCCCACATAGAGCAAGAGGAGCATAACACGGGGCTGGGCTCTCCTGGCATGACTTACCCTTTAATTAATTTAAATTAATTCACTATCACCAATTAAAGATAAACCCTAAGGCGCTTGTATGGTTTACCAACAGTCCCGCTACACCAGAAAAGACCTTAGCAACTATAAACCACAGAGTTAAAGTTTAAAAAAGAGATATACTCACCAACCAATCACTTACCTGCTCCCTGGTGACGTCACACTCATTACTTTTTACCTCTCTCCCCGCTGCCGAGTTGGTAAGCCTCGCTGCTTGCGCCGGTTTTTATACCGCGCTCCTCGCCTCGGTGCTCTCCTGGTCCGATCTGGTCGGGCCTCGCCTCGCTCCTCCTTTTGTACTCCGCCTCGGTGCTCTCCTGGTCCGATCTGGTTGGGCCTCGCCTCGCTCCTCCTTTTGTACTCCGCCTCGGTGCTCTCTTGGTCCGATCTGGTCGGGCCTCGCCTCGCTCCTCCTTTTGTACTCCGCCTCGGTGCTCTCCTGGTCCGATCTGGTCGGGCCTCGCCTCGCTCCTCCTTTTGTACTCCGCCTCGGTGCTCTCCTGGTCCGATCTGGTTCGTGAAACACTGCTGTGACCCACAACCTCACTTCTACTGGTTTGTGATGAAAGTGAAATAAAAAATAAAAAAATAGCTGTACCTGCCAGAGTGATTCCATTCCCCAGGTATTCTTTTTCTGTAGAGACCACCAAGATGGCCCATTTTGTGTACAAATGGACAGAGTGCTGCATTATTGTCCTAGCCCTTGCCAATCACAAAATGATGGAAAACAATTACATTATAGACAACTACAGATCTAAACCTAAAAATCAACAAATACCTTCTCAAATAAGAACTGTGCAATACTTTACCGATTCTAAACACAAGTAGGAAAACAATGGCCCTGAATTTGCGGTGGAAATGGGCGTCGCTGGCAAGGCCAGCTTTTATTACCCATCCCTAATTGCCCTCGAGAAGGTGCTGGTGAGCTGCTTTCCTGAACCGCTGTCGTCTGTGTGGTGGTGAAGGTACTCCCACAGTGCTGTTAGGGAGGGAGTTCCAGGATTTTGACCCAGCGACTATGAAGGATCGGCGATATACTTCTAAGTCAGGATGGTGTGTGACTTGGAGGGGAACTTGTTCCCATGCGCCTACTGTCCTTGTCCTTCTAGGTGGAAGAGGTCGTGGGTTTGGGAGGTGCTGCCGAAGAAGCCTGGGCAAGTTGCTGCAGTGCATCTTGTAGATGGTACACACTGCAGCCACGGTACGCCGGTGGTGGAGGGAGTGAATGTTTAAGGTGGTGGATGGGGTGCCAATCAAGCGGGTTGCATACCTGGTGGTCCAGGAGGTATGAAGATTTGCTGTCCTGGGGCTCCCCGGGTATGCGCAGGTAGAGGCCATATGTAACAGAATCCCCATAAGCATTAATGGGAATACCCCAAAAATTACATCTACATATCAAAAATTAAAAAAATTACATTTAAGATGAATTAAAATGCTATTTAATTCAATATTAACAAAATTTTAATTTTTTGAAAAATAAATGTTTTAAAGGGGCTAAAATTAAATTTACTTTATTGTACAGGTTTAAAAAAAAAATGTATAATGAAAAGTAAAAAAAAACAAAAAACCTCACACTGTTAAAAGCAGGCCTTATGTCCGCTTTTACCAGGTGTAAGAATTTCACGGGTATTCGCTGGGCAGAAGTTCAGCAAATAGCCCAACTCTCCGCTCGCGGATTCTCCTTTTCCTGGGGATGCGTTGGATCCGTCAAGAAGATTCTTGACAGATTGCAAGTTCCAGGTTTTCGTGCATGCGCTTTGCATGCAAAATCCCGGAACTTGCACGCCCCCTACGCACACACCACTAGGGGCTGCAAATTACGACCCAATATATATGTTCTACCTTTGTCATATATGAGAAATTTGTCAAACTCTTCATGATCATTAGTATGGCTGCTTAATACTAGTTCTGACAGAGATTTTGGATATAACCAACTCAGCAGATCTGGGACATGGTACCAGAAATTTAATTACTACATTTCAACTTGAACAGAACACATTCTGGACTCGCTGCTGGCCGTTTAGAATAAAAATGGAATAGCGCGCACACGTCAACCAGACAGAATGTGTGTTAACAGAAAATAATGCCAGGAGACTTTTACTCCAAGAATCTAAGCGCAAGGGATTGAGTTGCAACGTTCTAAATACAGAAAATGTACACAAGCACAATCTGATTAAAAGTCTTGCCCAGCCAACGTGTAAAAAAATTGAATGTTACCAGATTTTCAAAAGGTTTTAAGTCATTGCAACAGGCATTGCCAAGTTTAATAACGGTTTCCCTTTCCAAGCACTTATGACAGAACTGATAATCCTAAACTGTTGTGGAAAGAACCATTGCTGCATATTTTAAGGATCTGACCTTACAAGAGCATGTTGCTCACATAAG
Source organism: Somniosus microcephalus (assembly GCF_052327205.1). Lineage (NCBI taxonomy): Eukaryota > Metazoa > Chordata > Chondrichthyes > Squaliformes > Somniosidae > Somniosus > Somniosus microcephalus. The sequence continues at coordinate 46,249,856 of NC_141000.1, read as the reverse complement.
TGCAAAGTTACACAGGAGGCCTTAGGGCTGGCTCGATGGCCATTTCATGGGGTAAGTCAGGGTCACTTTTTAAAAACAAATTCTAAAATGTGTAACTAGGACAAACCAAAGTGCAGGAATTTTTCACTAAATGCACATTCAATCTCTATGGGAAAATGCCTCTCGTATATCAAGCTGCTGCTAAAATGGAAGAATCACAAGGGCATGAATCCAGGGGAGCAGGAAAGTGGTTCACAAATTTCTCATTACTGTAGTTCCACTCTTTGCAAATTGCAGAACATTTGCAACAACGTTTTAAAAATACACCCTTGTAGAACAATCTCAAACTAATATTTGTTAATGTACTTGTTGTGTTTGTACCGCTATACACAACTACATAAAATAATAAAGCAGCAGAGACTGAGAGTAACTTCAAGTGATCTTTACTGGTTAACTGGAACTTCGGCACTGACTATACAAATCGATACGCGTCTGTTATATACGCTCGCAACTAAGGATGTACATCCGCAAAACAAAGTAGTCCCTTCAATGTTGTATACATTACACTTCCTCCCCCTTTAGTTTAATAGTACATTAACGCAAAATTTCTATAATTAACATAGAGCTTTTCTTTACAGTAACCTTTTTGTTTTCTTAAAAAGTAACAAAATTCAAATTCCAACATAACATTTTATTTTGTCAACAGCCCTTTTACAAGTCAAGTCTCTGGGGAGGCCTCCTCTGCCTCTCTGGGTAACGTCTCTCCAGACTCTTTTGCTTTGGGGAATGAGACTGTACAGGTACAGGTGCATCAGGTGAGCTATCAGCACAGGTAGAGCTCTCAGCTGTGGATGAGGCTGGTGTAAAATCTGTGTGTTATCTTGCAAATTATTACACAGACTATAAGAGTAAACTTTAACAGGACTTTACTATTCGAAGGTCGGGGCGAATCTGCCCACTCATTACACAGCACTTATATACCGGTGTGGTCACCACCGGTATTACAGTATACCGCAGCCAAGATAAAGTAGTGCAACACCTAAAATAGTTCTCTTAAAGGTGGACGGTTACATACACTACAGCTGGTGCTGATGCTAATGAATCAGGAGTGTCTGTTTCCATGTCAGGTGAGTCTGGGTGAGGTATAGGGGTGTTTTCCACCTGAACATCCAGAATTTGGTCGACATGACGTCTCAAAACGTTCTCTCCCACATCCACAGTATACATCAGTGGTCCCTCTCTTGTGGATATTGTCCCTGGTTGCCACTTTTCCGTCCGGAAATCACAAGCAAGAACTGACTGTCCCACACTGAAACTTCTTGTTGGCTTAGCATTCAAATGTTTGAATTGTTTGTTCTCTACATCACGACGTACATTCGGTTTAAGAAGGTCCATGCGAGATCTCAGGTTCCTGTTCAGAAACATCATTGCTGGAGTCTGATTAGTGGCAGCGTGTACTGCGTTCCGATAAGCAAAGAGGAAATTGTCTATCTTGTGTTGCAGTGGTAGATTCTCGCTGTACATTGCTTTGATGGCCTTCTTGAAAGTCTGTATGAATCTTTCTGCCAAGCCATTTGTAGCTGAATGGTACGGGGCAGATGTGTAGTGCTCGATTCCATTTTTCCTCATGAAACCTTGGAATTCGTCAAATTGTCGTCCATTGTCTGTGCAGATTTGTTCTGGTAGGCCATTTCTAGCGAACATGGTCCTCAGAACTGAAATGGTCTTTTCAGATGTGGTTAATTTCATTTTAATGACTTCAGGCCATTTGGAATGTGCATCGACTGCAATCAAGAACATGGGGTCCATGAACGGTCCAACAAAGTCGATGTGCACACGTTGCCATGGTGATGAGGGCCATTCCCATGGATGGAGAGGGGCTTGTGGTGGTGCGTTCTGGACCTTTTGACATCCTGAGCAGCTGTCAGGTCCTCGATCGGTTTGTCAATTCCTGGCCACCACACGTATCCACCGGCAAGGCTTTTCATCTTTACCATACCTAAGTGGCCTTCATGCAGTTCAGCTAGCACTCGGTTACGAAGCTTGGGAGGAATCACAACTCGTGAGCCGCACATTAGTGTTCCCCGACACACTGATAACTGCTCCCTCCTAGCTGAGAATGCTGGAAACAATAAGTCACCAAGCGCTGGCCATCCCTTGCGTGTTTCTCTTTCAATGAGGGAGTTTGTCACTGGTAGCTGCTTAACTATTGTGTGAAATACCTCTGCTGAGTCAACTGTTGTAGTTCTCTCGGAGGTCAGCAGTGGTAAACGTGACAAACCATCGGCATTGCCATGTTGCTTGGTCCCCTTGTAATCAATGTCATACAGGTGAGCCCCTAGGAAGAGTGACCATCGCTGTAGCCATTGTGCCGTTATCACTGGAACGCCTTTCCTTGGGTTGAAGATTTAAACGAGAGGCTGGTGGTCAGTTAACAGTGTAAACTGTTGACCATACCATACAAGTAGTGGTTGAATTTCTTGACTCCCCACACAAGGCTGAGGGCCTCTTGGTCAATCTGTGCATAATTGCATTCAGCTGTAGTCAATGATCTTGAGGCAAAGGCTATTGGTCTTTGAGCCGTCTGGGAACTTATGTGACAACATGGCACCAATGTCATGGGGTGAAGCATCACATGCCAGTCGAATAGGTAAGGATGGGTCAAAGTGAGCTAGCACCTCTTCTGAAGTAATGAGTCTTTTACTCTCTTGAAAAGCTTGTTCACAGCTGTCACTCCACTTCCACTGTGACCCTGTCTGTAGCAGTGCATTTAGTGGATGTAACACTGTGGATAGGTTGGGCAAGAACTTGTGATAGTTGTTCACCAGTCCAAGATATGATCTCAACTGAGACACATTTTCAGGTGTTGGTGCATTAATCACAGCTTCAATCTTGTCTGGAGACTTGTGTAAACCGTCCTTGTCAATCACATATCCACAGTATGAGATTTCCTTTTTGAAAAACTCACACTTGTCTCGGTTCGCTTGGAGCCCATACTCCCGTAACCTGATGAGCACCTGTTCGAGGTTGGAAAGGTGGTTGTTGTCATTCTTGCCAGTAATGATGATGTCATCAAGATAACACTGAGTACCTGGGATCCCCTGCAGGACTTGGTCCATTGCCCTTTGCCAGATTGCAGGAGCTGATGCTATTCCGAATACCAGCCGATTGTACTGGTAAAGGCCTTTGTGCGTATTTATTGTCAGGTACTTCTTTGATGCATCATCAATTTCCATTTGGAGATAGGCCTGGGCCAAGTCAATCTTTGTGAAGCGTTCCCCTCTTGACAGGGAAGCAAAGATGTCCTCAATGCAAGGCAATGGGTACTGTACTGTGTGGAGGACTGGGTTAACAGTCACTTTAAAGTCTCCACAGATGCGCACTTTTCTTGGCTTTCCTGGAGGTTTTCTTCATCACTGGAACTATAGGTGTGGCCCATTCACTCCAATCCACCTTGGACAGGACCCCTAACTGCTCCAAATTCTCCAGCTCTGCTTCTACTGAAGGGCGAATTGCATAAGGCACTGGTCTGGCCTTGTGGAACTTTGGATTTGCGTTCTCCTCAATCTTAATTTTTGCTTTCATGCCCTTAAGTGTTCCTATTCCCTTCTTGAACACTTCCTGAGAGTCAGAGAGTATTTGTGACAGTCTCTCAGGAGTGGCGTTGCTGTACTCCTTTGCTGACACAAACAGTGCTTGGATGGTGTGCCAATCCAACTGTATTTTCCTGAGCCATTCGCGTCCCAGCAATGGTGGTCCTCCATTTTTCAGTACATAGAGGTTCAATTGTGGTATTTTTTTTTCTTTGTATGTCATTGTCGCTTTTATTTTACCTTTGGGGCACACTCTTTGTCCTGTGTGTGTCTTTAACAGTACTTTAGTTGGCCTTAGCAGTATGTGTGAAAACAGTCGTTTGTAGTCATGTACAGAGATCACTGTTAAAGCTGAGCCTCTGTCCAACTCCATTTTCAGCCTAACTCCTGCCACTTCTGGAGTAATCCATATTATTCTGTGATCCTCTGTCTCTTTCACACTGTAGTTTCAGACAAGCCAAATCCTCTTCCTCTGAGTGTGTCACTTTTTTTAAAATCTGAACTGTTTCCAGTCACGTGGTGTACCTTCTTGTATCTTTCTTTGAAAGGTTTCTTGTTTTCAGTCACTTGATGTACCTTCTTGTTACTCTGTATTGTATCAGTTTTCTGCTTCTTATTTGCTTTGCAGACTCTTTCAATGTGCCCTTGTCTGCCACATTGTTGGTTTAAAGACAAAGACTGCAGACAGTCATTGTGGTCATGTGACATTTTGCCACAGCAATAACACTTCTTTTCTTGTTTCAGTGACATTTTATTAGTTGAATATTCCAGGGATTTTTGTTGAATTTCTAAAGCGCCACGTGCTGCTGCTTCCATTGATATTGTGATACTCAGAGCCTCCTCCAATGCGAGGTCTTTTTCAGACAGGAGCTTCTTTTGTGTGCTTTCATTTTGCATGCCACACACAAATCTGTCCCTCAATGCGTCTGATAAGTCCACTCCAAATTGGCAATGTTCTGATAATTTGCGCAACTTTGCCAAATATTCAGAAATGCTTTCATTTTTGCTCTGGTTCCGTTTATGGAATTTAAATCTTTCAGCTATGAGCAGTGGTTTGGGGCTTAAATGGTTTTGGAGTGTGTCCACTATTTGTTTGAATGTTTTATTTGCTGGCTTTTCAGGGGTTAATAAACTACGTAACAGCCCATATGTCTTTGCGCCCATAACACTCAGCAAAACAGTGGCTTTCTTTTCTACCTCCACTCCATTAGCCTCACAGTACAACTCCACTCTTTCAATATAAAAGTTGCCCAGTCTTCAATGCTGCTATCAAATGCTGCAATAGTGCCAATCATCGCCATTTTTTTTTCCAAACCCGTTTTTCTTTCTTTACTAGTTAGCTAGCGTCATGCAAGTCACTGTGCACTGTCCCCTGCCTAGCTTAGCAAGCGTACTCCGTTTTCTCTGCCTTCTCGCTCCTTTCTTCCACGTTTCGGTGTCCTCTGGATGCGATGCCAGAATAGGTTCATAATTCTCGTCGCCAATTTGTTGTGTTTGTACCACTATCCACAACTACATAAAATAATAAAGCAGCAGAGACTGAGAGTAACTTCAAGTGATCTTCACTGGTTAACTGGAACTTCGGCACTGACTATACAAATCGATATGTGTCTGTTATATACACTCGCAACTAAGGATGTACATCCGCAAAACAAAGTAGTCCCTTCAATGTTGTATACATTACAGTACTAGTCCCTCATGCCACAGGGTGGCAGGAAAACAACTCATGAAACTGGACGTGCTCCAGCGGGTATCTTTAGGCAATCTTTGGAAATAGAGACTGTGCTTGAGGGTTGCGATACCAATCTATAAAACAGAGGCAAAGAGATAAACCAGGAAATTACAGGCTGATCAGCCTGACATTCATTGGAGAGAAAGTACTGGAGGGCTTCCCAGAGGAACAAATGAACCACCTGGACAAGTACAGCACTATAAAATGGAAGATAGATCATGCCTAATGAATCTCTTGGAGTTCTTTGAGGAGATTGCAAACATGGTGGAGATGGGGAACTTGTTTCTTTAAATTTCTGCAAAGTTTTTGTGCTACGTAGGAGATTGGTCCACAGAGTTGAAAGGCATGGAATAGATGGAATATTTCTGCAATGGATCCAAAATTGGCTGAAAAGAAGGAAGCAAAGAGTGGTTAAACATGGAGCCAGATCGACATGGAAGGAGGTAACTTGTGCCTCATGAATCAGTGATGAGGCTGTTGCAATTTGCAGTGCACATAAATGTCTTGGGAATGAGTACAGAAACAAAACTCTGCAAATTTGCAGATGATACCAAACTGGGAAGGCCTAACAATAACAACAACCACCAGGCTGATCAAATACAGGAAATCCTTGAATAACTGGGAAGCTGGACTGATGATTTAATGTGGACAGATGCAAAGTCATGAGAATGGGGGGGGGGGGGGCGGGGGGAAGCAGCTAAATGTGAACATTCCTAGCTTCTGCAGCCTCTACAGAAGACAACACAAGAGAGGGATTTGAGAGGATTGGTGGATGTGTCACTGAAGTCATCAGCACGGTGTGTGGCAACAGCAAGAACAGCCAAAAAAATCAGAGGCTGTATAGCCAGAGCAAATCTCGAGGTCATTTGGAATCTGGGCAAAGTCTTGGTTGGGTTCTACCTGGAATACGGTGTTATAATTTTGGTCACCATATTGTGTGAAAGACACCCAGCATTGGAGAGGGTGAAATGAAGAACAACTAAATTCACAGATGCAACTAGGCACCTGAGTTATAAGGAGAGCCTGCAGAATATTTACAATGGAGATGAGAAGGCTCAGAGGTGATTTTATTTAAGTAATAACAATCCCAAAGGGTACAGGCAAGATAAACATCAATACAACATACTTGCAAATTCTATAACAAGGTGGCATAGTCTCAAACTTGGAAGAGGAGGATGAAAAGACAATTTAAATTTAACTATTTTGGACAGAGGATGGTGAATGTATGGAATGGACTCCCAGGGAGGCAGTGAGCACTGATTGTATCAGCAAATTAAAAAGTTGGCGGAGTACCTGGAGAAAAACTTTCTAAGAAATGTATAAGAGATAGCATGGGTGAAGATGTTTCCTACACTCTGGGACTGGCCAGATCGACCACAATGGCCATTTCTAGTCTTGTACATTCCTATGCCCCTATGGAGAAGAGTTCATGTTTGTCGTCTCCTGTATGGTAGGTTAGCAACATACCAAACAAGATGCAAATGTAAGATGCACTTTCTAGTGGCCTTTTACAGGACAGAATTGAAAGAATTCTGGGAACAGGTCACCTACCTGTGATCTTGATCAGCTACGGCAGGGTGCATAACAGTGAGACCAAGGAGGTATGGAAAATATAAAAATATACACAAGATGGGGACAGAAAAACAATAATGAATGCTGGCCTTTTAGAGCTGCATGTGCTTTCTAAATCGTGTTCCCTTCTTTTCATTGAGTTTAAAACTGTTCTCCTAAAATAGCTCATGAAAGCATAATCTATGCTTAAAGGCAACTTTTTATTTTTGTTCATCACAACCCATTATTTATATTGTGTTGTGATATGCATTTCATTAAAGTTTTAATTATATTTTAAAAGATCAGGAACAGTTGAAAGCAGACAACAACAACAAAACTATTAGCTAGAAGCTAGAATCTGGTGGTTGCTATTAAAACATTAACAGCAATCATTATCCCTTCCATTTATTGGACTAATTCAACTTGAAAGAAACCAACATCATTGCGGAGCAATAAAATAATCAAATACTCAATGCCACTGCCAACAGGAAGCCAAGTACTCTTGACAAAGGCCTCTGCTCGAATTTAAAAAAATGTTCCTGGGATCTGGGCGTCACTGGCAAGGCCAGCATTTATTGCCCATCCCTAATTACCCTTGAGAAGGTGGTGGTGAGCCGCCTTCTTGAACCGCTGCAGTCCGTGTGGTGAAGGTACTCCCACAGTGCTGTTAGGTAGGGAGTTCTAGGAATTTGACCCAGCGACGATGAAGGATCAGTGATATGCTTCCAAGCCAGGATGGTGTGTGACTTGGAGGGTAACTCGGAGGTGGTGGTGTTCTCATGCGCCTGCTGCCCTTGTCCTTCTAGGTGGAAGAGGTTGCGGGTTTGGGAGGTGCTGCTGAAGAAGCCTTGGCAAGTTGCTGCAGTGCATCTTATAGATGGTACACACTGCAGCCACGGTACGCCGGTGGTGGAGGGAGTGAATGTTTAAGGTGGTAGATGAGGTGCCAATCAAGCAGGCTACTTTGTCCTGGATGGTGTCAAGCTTCTTGAGTGTTACCTGGATGAGTGCAGCTCCAACAAGTGGAGAGTATTCCATCACACTCCTTATTTGTGCCTTGTAGATGGTGGAAAGGCTTTGGGGAGTCAGGAGGAGAGACACTCACTGCAGAATCACAGAAATCACAGAAATCACAGAAACCCCACAGTGCAGATAGAGGCCATTTCGGCCCATCGAGCCTGCACCGACACATATCCCACCCGATCCCCGTAACCCCTACACCAACACATATCCCACCCTATCCCACCTAGCCTCTGATCTGTTCTTGTTACCACAGTATTTGTGGCTGGTCCAGTTAAGTTTCGGGTTAATGGTAACCCCCAGGATGTTGATGGTGGGGGAGTCGGCGATGGCAATGCCGTTGAATGTCAAGGAGTGGCGGTTAGACTCTCGTTTGTTGGAGATAGTCATTGCCTGGCACTTAAATGGCAGGTAACATTCGCGCCACACATCAGCCCAAGCCTGAACGTCGTCCAGGTCTTTGTTGTGTGCAGGCATGGACTGCTTCATTATGAGGAGTTGTGAATGGCACTGAACACACTGCAGTTATCAGCAAACATCCCCATTTCTGACCTTATGTTGGAGGAAAGGTCATTGATGAAGCAGCTGAAGATGGTTGGGCCTAGGACACTGCCCTAATAACGTGGTTGGGACCTTGGCTTTACACATTCTGCAGCTCCCACTTCAGCATCACGAGTAACCCCTCGTGTGCCATGCATTTTAATGTACAATTTATTAACATGGTTGACTCCATGTGTAAACACGATGAATAAGAAATTCCTTCAAATTAATATAGTCACATTTGTGAAATACTTGGCAGATTTGAAAACCAAAATTTGCACAATGAGTTATGTCTTTGTTGCAATTACAGGGCAGTTGAAACCAATTCATTAAATATATTCAAGAAGGAGTTGGATATATTTCTTGAGGCTAAAGGAATCAAGGGATATGGGGAGAAAGCAGGGACAGGGTACTGAATTTGGATGATCAGCCATGATCTCATTAAATGGCGGAGCGGGCTCGAGGGGCTGAATGGCCTACTCCTGCTCCTAACTCCTATGTTTCTATGTTAAAAATTAGCCAAATTTCCTCTGTTGACTTGGAAGATAAAACACTGCTGTGATCTCATACACATGCAGTTTTGCATTTCAGTGGCCTCTTTACAGGCTGAAAGAAACCACTATTTCCGACCAGTATTCAAAATAGACGATCATATTTAGTAAAAGAATATTTACAGTAATGTTTAATATTTAAACTATATAGATTATTTTTATAACTAATCTCTTACAGGCTGTACTATAAATGGACTACAAATGTTTTACTCAGCTGAGTGGGATAAAAAAAATCAGAATTATGCCAATTACAGGAAACTTTCGATTAACCGGCCCCTAAATAACCGGAAATGTCGGCTAACCGGCAAAATTCAGGAGTCGGTTTCAGCTAACTTTTATTACTTGCACAGCAACAAATTGAGGAAGGCAAGGGTTTGGCTACAGCTGTTGCTAAGCTACAGAGACGCTTGCAACTTGTGGATGTGCAACAGGGTTTGTTGCTTCATACGGAGCTCTAAGGTCCGTATCTTTCACTATAGCGTTCGGTTATCCGGAATTGTTGCTGAACCGGCACCACGTCGGTCCTGTCCGTGCCGGATACCAGAAAGTTTCCTGTAGTGTATTATTTATTTGCCAAGTTACAAAGTTAAAGGAAATCGAACATTTCCATGTGTATTAGTAGTGCTGAACCATATGCACAGACAAGGAAAATCTCAGGTTCCATCCCTGATTGGACCTCAATGAGCTGATCTCAGCAATGGAAACCCCTGGGAAAAACCATAAGCTAGAATTCCCATTCTTGTTGGTTTTGATCTTCCAGATTTCCCTAGATTCTAGAACAGTCCCCATGGATTGGAAGGTAACAAATGTTGTTCAAGGAGGAAGTGTGGCGACATGCCACCACTGGACATAATCTGCTCACGGCGGCACGGACAGTTTAAGCAGACGCCCCCAGCCGGGGGCCCTTTCCTCCAGCAACTTGTTTCCCGCAGGAACAGGCTGCCGGGAGCACTTCCTGTCTGGGGAGTATATAAGTGGATGCGCGGGCTTTTCCAGCTCCTCTTTGCCATGAGGTAGAATAAAAGCAGTTGTGTTTTACTAGCTCTGGTCTCGACTCCCACGTTTGCCGCGGTATCTCAACAGAAGGAAGAAAACAGGGAACTATAGGCCAGTTAGCCTGACAACAGTAATAGGGAAATTTATTAAGGACGCTGGAACAGGGCACTTGGAAAATCACAATGATTAGGCAGAGTCATCACGATTTTATGAAAGGGAAATCATGTTTAACAATTCTATTAGAGTTTTGAGGGTGTAACTAGCAGGGTGGATAACAAGGGGGGAGGGAACCAGTGGATGCAGTATATTTGGACTTTCATAAGCTGCCACACAAGAGGTTGTTACACAAGATTAGGGTTCACGGGATTGGGGGTAATATATCAGCATGGATTGAGGATTGGTTAACGGACAGAAAACAGTAGGAATAAATGGGTCATTTTCAGGTTGACAGGCTGTTGCTAGTGGGGTGCTGCAAGGATTGGTGCTTGGGCCTCCGCTATTTACAATCTATATCAATGACTTAGATGAGGGGCCAAGTGTAATATATCCAAGTTCGCTGATGATATAAAGCTAGGTGGGAAACTAAGCTGCGAGGAGGACGCAAAGAGGCTGCAAAGGGATATAGGCCGGTTAAGCAATTGGACAAGTAGTTGGCAAATGGAGTATAATGCGGGGAAGTGTGAAATTATCCACTTTGGTAGGAAGAATGGAAAAGCAGAATATTTTTTTTTAAATGAGACACTTGTAAATGTTGGTATTCAGAGGGATTTGGCTGTCCTTGTACACAAATCACAGAATGTTAATATTCAGGTACAGCAAGCAATTAGGAAGGCAAATGGTATGTTTGCCTTTATTGCAAGGAGTTGGAGTACAAGAGTAAGGAAGTTTAGCTGCAATTATATCGGGCTGTGGTGAGACCACACCTGGAGTACTGTGCACAGTTTTGGTCTCCTTGTAAGGAAGGATACTAGCTCTGATGATGTGGAATCTGTATGGGTAGAACTGAGAAATACCAAAGGGCAGAAAACATTAGTGGGAGTGGTGTATAGACCCCCAAACAGTAATGCAGAGGTTGGGGATGGCATTAAAAGGGAAATTAGAGAAGCGTGCAATAAGGGCACAGCAGTCATCATACATAGATACATAGAAGATAGGAGCAGGAGTAGGCCATTCGGCCCTTCGTGCCTGCTCCGCCATTCGATGAGATCATGGCTGATCCTTTAATTCAGTATCCCGTCCCCGCCTTCTCTCCGTAACCCTTAACCCCTTTTGCCCGTAGAAATATATCTAATTCCCTCTTAAATATATTTAATGAGCTGGCGTACACTGCCCTCTGTGGCAATGAGTTCCACAGGTTCACCACTCTCTGAGTGAAGAAATTCCCCCTCATCTCTGTCCTAAATGGTTTAGCCCTTATCCTTAAATTATGTCCTCTAGTTCTGTTCTCACCCGCCAAGGGAAACATTCCTTCTGCATCCAGTCTGTCTAGACCTGTCAGAATTTTATACACTTCTATGAGGTCCCCTCTCAATCTTCTAAACTCCAGTGTGTACATCCCTAAACTACATAGTCTCTCCTCATAGGTCATTCCCGCCATTCCTGGTATCAGCCTGGTGAATCGCCGCTGCACCCCCTCCATGGCAAGAACATCCTTCCTCAGATGAGGCGACCAAAACTGTACACAGTACTCGAGGTGTGGTCTCACCAGTGCCCTGTACAGCTGCAGCAAGGTATCCCTGTTCCTGTATTCTAACCCTTTTGCTATGAAGGCCAGCATACCGTTTGCCTTCTTGACCGCCTGTTGCACCTGCATGCTCGCCTTCAGTGACTGGTGTACAAGAACACCCAGGTCTCTCTGTACTTCCCCCTCTCCCAATCTATTGCCATTTAAATAATAATTTGCCCTCCCGTTCCTGCACCCAAGGTGGATAACTTCGCACTTGTCCACATTATAGTGCATCTGCCATTTATCCGCCCAATCGCCCAGTCTGTCCAAATCGCTCTGGAGCTTCCTGGTCTCTTCCTCTGAGCCCACCCCCCCTCCTAGTTTAGTGTCGTCTGCAAATTTGGAAATGCTGCATCCGACTCCCTGATCCAGGTCATTAATGTAAATTGTGAACAGCTGGGGGCCCAGGACAGATCCCTGTGGTACCCCACTTGTTACTGCCTGCCATGGGTGACTTTAATCTACATATAGATTGGGCTAACCAAATGAGTAACAATACTGTGGAGGAGGAATTCCTGGAGTGTTTACGGGATGGTTTCCTGGACCAATATGTCGAGGAACCAACTAGGGATCAGGCCATCTTAGACTGGGTATTATGCAATGAGAAAGGATTAATTAGCAATCTTGCTGTGCGAGCGATCATAATATGATCGAATTCTTCATTAAGATGGAGAGTGAAGTAGTTGACTCAGAGACTAAGGTCCTGAATTTAAATAAAGGGAACTATGATGGTATGAGACACGAGTTGGGTAGGGTTGATTGGGTAATGTCACACAAAGGGTTGACGGTGGATAGGCAATGGCAAACATTCAAAGATCGCATGGATGAACTACAGAATTTGTTTATCCCAGTTTGGCATAAAAATAAATCAAAAGGTGACTCAACCGTGGCTAACAAGGGAAATTAGGGACAACATAAAATCCAAAGAGACGACATATAAATGGGCCAAAAAAAACGCAGCAAGCCTGAGGATTGGGAGCAGTTTAGGGTTCAGCAAAGAAGGACAAAGGGATTAATTAAGAGGGGGAAAATAGATTATGAAAGTAAGCTTGCAGGGAACATAAAAACTGACTGTAAAAGCTTTTATAAATATGTGAAGAGAAAAAGATTGGTGAAGTCAAGCGTAGGTCCCTTGCAGTCAGAATCAGGGGAATTTATAATGGGGAACAAAGAAATGGCGGACCAATTAAATACATATTTTGGTTCTGTCTTCACAAAGGAGGACACAACTAACCTCCCAGAGATGTCGGGGAATATAGGGACTAATGAGAGGGAGGAACTGAAAGAAATCAGTATTTGTAGAGAAATGGTGTTGGGGAAGTTGACAGGATTGAAGGCCGATAAATCCCCAGGGCCTGATAATCTACATCCTAGGGTGTTAAGAAAGTGGCCCTGGAGATAGTAGATGCATTGCTGATCATCTTCCAGAACTCGATAGACTCTGGAACAGTACCCATGGATTGGAGGGTAGCTAATGTTACCCCACTATTCAAAAAAGGTGGTAGAGAAAAAGCGGGGAATTATAGACCGGTAAGCCTGACATCGGTAGTGGGGAAAATGCTAGAGTCCATTATAAAAGATGTAATAGCAGAGCACTTGGAAAGCAGCGATAGGATCGGACAAAGTCAACATGGATTTACAAAAGGTAAATCGTGCTTGACTAATCTACTGGAATTTTTTGAGGATGTAACTGTTAAAATAGATAAGGGAGAACCAGTGGATGTGGTGTATTTGGACTTTCAGAAGGCTTTCGATAAGGTCCCGCATAAGAGATTAGCTTGCAAAATTAAGGCACATGGGATTGGGGGCAAGGTATTGACTTGGATAGAGAACTGGTTGGCAGATAGAAAGCAAAGAGTTGGAATAAACGGGTAATTTTCCGAGTGGCAGGCAGTGACTAGTGGGGTACTGCAAGAATCGGTCCTAGGACCCCAGCTGTTCACAATATATATTAATGATCTAGACGAGGGAATTGGATGTAGTATCTCCAAATTTGCAGACGACACAAAGCTGGGTGGGAGGGTATGCTGTGAGGAGGATGTCGTGAAACTCCAGAATGATTTGGACAGGTTGGGTGATTGGGCAGAAACATGGCAAATGCACTATATGGCAAATGCACGATAATGTGGATAAATGTGAGGTTATCTACTTTGGTGGCAAAAACAGGAAGGCAGATTATTATTTGAATGGCAATAGATTTGGAGAAGGGGAAGTGCAAAGGGACCTGGGTGTTCTTGTGCACCAGTCACTGAAGGTAAGCATGCAGGTGCAGCAGGCGGTTAAGAAGACAAATGGTATGTTGGCCTTCTTGGCAAGAGGGTTCGAGTACAGGAACAAGGATGTCTTGCTGCAGTTGTACAGGGCCTTGGTGAGACCGCACCGTGAGTATTGTGTGCAGTTTTGGTCGCCTTATCTGAGGAAGGATGTTCTTGCCATGGAAGGAGTGCAGCGAAGATTCACCATGCTGATACCTGGGGTGGCAGGAATGATGTATGAGGAGAGATTCACAGAATCACAGAATCTACAGTGCAGATAGAGGCCATTTCGGCCCATCGAGCCTGCACCGACACATATCCCACCCTATCCCCATAACCCCACGTATTTAATCCCCCCTAACACTAAGGGTCAATTTATCATAGCCAAATCAACCTAACCCGCACATCTTTGGACTTCACCTGACGAAGGAGCAGCGCTCCGAAAGCTTGTGATTTCAAATAAAGCTGTTGGACTATAACCTGGTGTTGTGTGACCTCTCACATAAGGATAAGGGGTAAGCCATTTAGGACTGAGATGAGGAGGAATTTCTTCACCCAGAGAGTGGTGAACCTGTGGAATTCTCTGCCAGAGGGCGGTGGAGGCCAGTTCATTAAATATATTCAAGAAGGAGTTGGATATATTTCTTAAGGCTAAAGGGATCAAGGGATATGGGGAGATGGCAGGGACAGGGTACTGAATTTCAATGATCAGCCATGATCTCATTGAATGGCGGAGCAGGCTCGAGGGGCCGAATGGCCTACTCCTGCTCCTATCTTCTATGTTTCTATGTTTCCTTACCCAAGGAAGAATATACTTGCAACGCAGGTTCACTAGATTGATTTCTGGGATGAGAGGACTGTCCTATAAGGAGAGATTGAGTAAAATGGGCCTATATTCTCTGGAGTTTGGAAAAATGAGAGGTGATCTCACTGAAAAATATAAAATTCTCAGAGAGCTTGACAGGGTAGATGCTGTTTCCCCTGGCTGGAGAGTCTTGAACTAGGGGTAATGGTCTCAAGATAAGGGGTTGCACATTAGGACTGAGATGAGGAGGAATTTCTTCACTCAGAGTGTTGTGAATCTTTGGAGTTCTCTACCCCAGAGGGCTGTGGATTCTCAGTTGTTGAGTATATTCAAGACTAGGGTCGATAGATTTTTGGGCACTAAGGGAATCAAGGGATATGGTGATAGGACAGGAAAGTGGGGTTGATGTATAAGTTCGGCCATGATCTTATTGAATGGCGGAGCAGGCTCGACAGGCCATATAGCCTACTCCTGCTCCTTGCTTTTATGCAGTGACCCCTGCTGGAAAGTGTATGAGGGCATACACAGGATTAGGCTCTGTTGTGAGGCCTTCCTTAGTCCACTGACAATCAATATTGACACATATTGAGAATGGTTACCTAGGTGACGTACTGAAGGGCTGTTGGTGCCCTTGGAGCTACATCTTCAGACAAAAATATCAGTAGGAAAACAAAATAATCAAATAAGATCCTATTACAAGCATCCATCCTGCAGTATGTATAGCAGCTTGAATGATGTAAATATTCCTGAGCAACCAATAAATAGCCTTATGAGTTGCCAGGGCAGTGTATATTCCTGACAACTAACACAACAGCAGTTATTAAATATAATGGAAACCTCAGGGGTGGAGAGCTACAGATACTATATTTCTCAGAGATTCTTAGTGGCAGTACTTGCAGTGCTGCAAGTCCAGCAGTAAACTCTTTGCTCTGATGTTATGTTTGGCCATGTGAGAATGTATGTTGGGTAATGACCGCCTTTAGCACTGGCATAATAAACTTGTACTCTGGCACTTAGGAAGACCACAATATTTCAGGCTGCTCTGGTATTCATGACATCATATAAAAAAACATTTTGGATATGTTTGCAAAAGGTACTTTACTAAAAACAACACTTCCACTCCTTGGTTGTGCAGAATCAGTGATTTACTACCAAAAAGGTTTTTTGGGATAAGACTTTTTTTTGGAAAAAAGCAGGTGACCTTTCTACAAATGTCAAAGAATGAGGTGTGATGAGCGAGCAGCTCACAGTGAAAGCGGAGGCAGGGACCTTATGGAAAGTCACTCTTCTCTGGAGCTACCTTGAACAACAGTAACTTTAGCAAGAAAGCTACATTTAATATGTAAATAAATAGACAGATTGCAGTTTTTGTGGTATAACATAGTCCAAAGAACTCCTGCGTAAAATGGTACATTTAGTACCAAACTAGCAATCGCATTCAATGCAGGAAGAGCCTCTATCACCTACATAGCATTGTCCAATTTGATAATTAAAATATAGCATTAATTGCATGACAAAAAACATTTGCAGTCTATGGCAAGCACTATCCAATGTGATTTTATACACAACAGTAATTACACTTTGTAAATAGCGCTGTTTGTCTACAGCAACACTGATGTTCTATACATGCAGTATTTCACTGCAATGGCCGCTATACAGGCTGTATTAAATCACTATTTCCTATCAGCATTCAAATTAGAGAATCATATTTAGTAAAAGAATATTTAAGGAAGGTTCACGTTTAAGCTCGGTGTTATACTGTAATGTTTTATATTTAAACTATACAGAGTTTTTTTATAACTAATCTCTCACAGCTCATACTCTACATGACTACAAATGTTCTATTCAGCCGAGTGGGAGAAAAATTCAGAATTATGCCAATTAGTGTATTACTTATTTGCCAAGTTACAGAATTAAAGGAAATCAGACATTTCTACGTGCAATTGGCAGTCCATCCACTACCAATGCACCCTCACTTTCCAGCAGTTGCCCTCTACAGTCAGCAAAGGCAAAGCAACACAAATCCCAGATGACAGTAATTATAATAACAAATAGCACAAAACAGATTTTATCTTTACTTATTCATTTTTTTAAATGAATGATGCAGTGCAATTTGGAAATAAACTACAAAGGTCCTCAGGTGACAACAGCCAAACCTTGGCTGTATTATCAAGAAAGGCTGCAAGCAAAGGGCAAGCACTTGCTAACAAAGTTTGAGGAATATTGCAAACTGGGCTGACCCATGCATTAACATTGAGGAGTGGCAATAGTGGGAGGCCTGGGATCATGTTACTTGTCAGTCCTCTTCAATCAGAAATGAAGCTCTCTGCAGGAGAATCCTATACAGGGTGGGGGGGCGGGGGGCGGGGGGGGGGGGGCGGTGCGGGGCGGCGAAGAATCACTCAAATGGGACACATTGAATATTTCATTACTGTCTTCACAACAGTCTTCCTGGCCTTCAGAAACTGGTGAAAATAAGTAACATTAATTATAAAAGGAGTCCAGATATATTAAAGTGTGCTTCAAAATACAGCAAGCTAAAATATTAGCATATATTTCTGACAGTCTATTCATTTTATAATGTAACATTCTTAAGTGTTGAAAACAAACAGTGTTTTAAAACTGATCATTCCAGTTCTGTACTCGGCTTTTATAGAGGGCCAAGCAGCCAAAAGGTTAAGATTCCCCTTTATCAAAATTAGATGCCCATTGAGCACCAGATGGAGGGAAAAATGAGAGAAACTAAAGAAAGACAATTCCTATAGCCAGAAATGATAAATGGAGCTCGAAGAGCAACCATCTACCATATCAATCATTCATAATACTTGTGAAGTATGTCATTTGTCTCAAATGTATTTCAATTCATTATATTTCATCCACCTGATTAATGCCGATGTAGAAATTGTAGGTATATTTTTGAAATATCTTGACACTAGAGGGGCATGGCAACAATAGAAGAATACTTTCCTGTAATTAGCTCTTCAGTCTAAGAAATGAAGATGGAGTTTTGTTTTGGTTGATCTTTTCAACGTCTTTTAAATTGTTACTTATTCATACTTGTTGAAAGACTTTACCATTTGTTACAACTTCCATTAAAACAGATTACAATAATCCAACAACAGAAATTCTCAATTTGCCAATGGAGCTGTGATTTACATATTCCTAATCTGAAATGAATGAAGAATATAAACAGAATACATTGTAAGAAAGTAAATTAAAACATTTTAAATTATCCTTGGAGTGTTTGTTTTAGGATAGCTTCATCAATCCTGCACTCCCAACTAGGAGCCACACTCAAAAGGAATCACAGTGTGGAGTTAGGGTTAAAATACTGTAGCAGATTCATCAAACGGCAGAGTGTTTGGGCAAGATTCCCACTGAGAACACAAGATAAAAGAATTGACTCTTCATTGAAATCATAATTTTCCAGTACAGAAGAACCATCTCACCCATGGTGCCTGTTGCTATCCATTTAGTCCCATTTCACTTGCTTTCCTCATACGCTTCTAAGGGGGAGAAATTCGCATGATAGCGCCTCCCTTTAGCGCCGGGGGGTGGCGCTAATGGGTTTGCAGTGGGGCGCGGCGTCTCTCGTCTATTCCCATATAAACAAAGCCACTCATCCCTGGTACCATATTAGATCTCTCCTGCACCCTCTCCATGGACTGGACATCCTTCCTAAAGTACGATGCCCAAAACTGGACAATATTCTAACTGAAGCCAAAATGATTTGTGTAGCTTTTGCATTACCTTTTTATTTCTGTAAACTATGTCCCTATTTATAAAACCTATGATCTAATGCGCTTTTAAAAAGTGTTTTTTTATTAAAAACAGCAAAATTAACGTGTCCTCCCATTTTTAAAGATCTGTGTCTCTGAACCCCTTGCTGTCTCTGTTCCTCTACTCCTTTTGAAGTTTTACAACAATAACTTTCATTTATATAGTGTCTTTCATGTAGGAAAATGTCCCAGAGTGCTTTATAGGGGCGCAATCAGACAAAAATTGACACCGAGCCAAAAAAGGAGATATTAGGACAGGTGACTAAAAGTTCGGTCAAAAGAGCTAAGTTTTAAGGAGCGTCTTAAAAGCAGGGAGAGGTGAAGAGACAGAGGTTTAGAGAGGGAATTCCAGAGCTTAGGGCCTAGACGGCTGATGACGCAGCTGCAAACGGTGGGGCAAAGGGAGTGGGGGGCGAAGCACAAGAGTCCAGAGTTGGAGGCTTGTATTTACTATTTAGTGCACATGTTCTCCCCTTACCCTTCATCTCAAAATGTATCACCTCATACTTTCTTACATTAAATTTTATCTTACCTTCCCCCTGAAGTCACTTACAGTCCTTTTCAGAGTTAGCCACGCACTCTAATTTTGCATTGTCTGTTTGAGAAGAACAATGATCCCAACACTGAATCCTAAGGGACTGTCTACATCCCTCCTGAAAAGCATTCAGTAACCACTATTCTAATTTCTGTCCTTTAAAACTTCCTATCTACGCTACTGCTTTCCCTTTAATACCACGTGTTATCAACAAACTTTCAAAGGGCACCTGATAAAGTGCTGAATAGAAGATTCATATATACATCATCCATTGCATTTCTTTTATCCATACTGCCTGCTTTTTCCTCAAAAAGAACTCTATTACATTTGTCAGGCATGACTTGCTAATTACAAATCTATGCTGGCTCTTCTTAACTGATCCGGTCTTTCTAGTCAATTATTAATTTTATCCTGTATTATAACCTTTAGAAATTTGTCCACTATCAACGTTAAGTTGACAAGTCCATAGTTACCCCATTAATCGCTTTCTCCAGTTTTGAACTGAGATGTTAAAGATTGGCAATCCTCCAGTCCTCTTAACTAACCTCAGTATCCAAGCATTTTTGCAGGATTGCATTCAGAGTCTCAGCTATTTCCTCTGATTTCCCTTAGCATACGAAGACACATGCTATTGAGCCCAGCGCATTCTCAACTTTTCAGGTTCCAGTTTTTTCAGTAATACTTCCTTGTCTATATGTATCCTATCGAGTTACTCCACCTTCTCCTCTTGTACCCTTTCATTTCCCCTACCACACTCTTCTGTGAAACCTGAGGTGAAGTACTCATGTGTGTACTTTAAAATATAAAACATTTTTGTGCGCCATTTTTAATCTACTCATCCAAGAAACTGCTGCTCTTGCTGCACTACCTTTACCTCTTATGTCTTGCCTGTACCCTAATCATCCCGTGTGTAAACATTTCTCATTATTAATGTTCTACCGCCTTATTCGTGTGAATGTTCTGCTCATTAAAAGGTGATGGATATTAGTATTAGGGAATAGAACACTCCATTTCTCCACACTCAACAGGAAGCACTCCCAAATAAGGCACAGTACCGTCAGATGCAGAGTTAAACTCCCTTTTTTGCCCCAACTATGTGCATTAGCCATAAGCTTAGAACAGCACAGCCGTACTGTACCAATTTAACATTTACATTTTCTATTTCAGACATCCTTGTGGCGTTTGAGTGACATTAGCCAGTTTAATGACATATTAATATAGTTTGGTGCTGTGGGTCCACAAACACTGGAACTGAGTTGACCTTGTACAAAACTATTTTCTTGTTGGATCCCGGTAGCCCGCAGATGCTGGAGGCATTCATCTTCTGAGCCTGACTGCATTCACTGCTCTTACACTCAACAGCAATGACTTGTGCCAGGTCCCAGAGACTGAAGGACAATATGCCAATTCACTACAGCCCCCACCATCCCAGCAAAAACACACAATTTTGCAAAGCTTTGTGCCAACAAGGCCTTGCACATGGCCAGCATGTATTGGAAACTTGTGGACAGCATATCTCTGATTTTCCAATGTGCGCGGAGTGTGTGCAAGGACTCTTGGCATTGCAGGGCCTCACAAAATTTACTCCCTATAGTCAGGAAAGTGAAAGTGAGCCTTGATTGCAGGAAGATAATGGTCCCATTGTCTTAAGTCCCATTTCACACAATCCAGAATTGATGACTCACCTTCTGCTGGCACTGTTGTGTGAATGTAGCATTTTCAGTGTTGAACAAGAATGAAGAAAAAACTTTAAAAATAAATTTCATTTTGTCTGCTATTTTCTTCCCACAGTTCCATATTTTGTGTTTGCTGGCCCTGTATTGCCTGGTTTTTGAATACTGATGAGTATATTTATTTTTTTGGGATCTGTTTTGTTACTTTCTCTACCATCTGTTTCACTGTTTACTCGAATTGTTTTCCTAATTTTCTCCCAGTGCAATCTCACTATCTGTTCCCACTGTTTTCTACTAACCCGTCACTTTCCAGACTCTGCTGCAATGTATTACTGCACAATCTGCTCTAGCATGCTAGGCGTTAACTCATTATTCTACTTCGGCAAGACAGTGCACAAGCACCCCATACACCACTTTAGACTTGTACAATTCTGGGCGCCATATTATGAAAAAAGGATATAGAGGCACTGGAGAGGGTTCAGAGAAGATTTACAAGGAGGATACCAGAAATGTGAGGGTATACATATCAGGAAAGAATGAACAGGCTGGGTCTCTTCTCTTGAAAAGAGAAGGCTGAGGGGTGACCTAATATAGAGGTCTTTAAAATCATGAAAGGTTTTGATAGAGTAGATACAGAGAGTGTGTGTTTCCACTTGCGGGGAAGAGCAAAACTTGAGGCCATAAATATAAGATAATCACCAAGAAATCAAATAGGGAATTCAGAAGAAACTTCTTGACCCAGAGAGTGGCGAGAACATGGAACTCGCTACTACAGGGAGTGGTTGAAGCGAATAGTATAGATGCATTTAAGGGAAGGCTAGATAAGCATATGAGGGAGAAGGGAATAGAGGGTAATGCTGATAGAGTTAGATGAGGAATGATGGGAGGAGGCTGAAGTGGAGCATAAACGCCGGCATGGACTTATTGGGCCGAATGACCCGTTTCTGTGCTGTGTATCCGATGTAATCTTATGTAATTAAATTGGTCCCTTATTGTACAAGACAGTGGTTACATGGCTGGCTTAAAACCCAGATTGCAGTGGTCAACACCTTCCTATTCCTTAATAGGACTCAAACTTGATGGCGGCACCAAGATCGTCAACAATGTCTGATTCATTCAGTTTGGACAAACTAAACGCAGCCCTGTCGACAACCAAATCTGGAAAAGCTGCTGGTCCAGATGGTGTTTACCCAGAATTCTTAAAAGCACTGGGACCCAAAGCGAAGAGATGGTTGACCTCCTTCTCTGAGGTACTGGCAACTGGTAAAATTCCATCTATTTGGAAGGAGACTAAAATAATTGCCCTCCTGAAGCAGGGGAAGAATGTTTTTGAAGCCTTCAGCTACTGCCCGATCTCCTTACTTTGCACTTGTTTAAAGTGCTGGAGAGCCTACTACTCCGCAGACTAGCCCCCATCATCGAGCCAACCATTACTAAGGTGCAAGCGGGCTTCTGCAGCGGCCGTAACTGCTGCGATCAAGTGGTAGCTTTAACAACGCACATCTAAGCAGGCTTCCAGCGCCAGCTCAAGACCACCATAGCACTCGTGGACCTGTCACCGGCGTATGAAACAGTATGGAAGAATGTACTGCTTTTCATGTTCTCCACCATTTTACCCTGCAGAACAACGATCCACCTTCTCAACTCCATGTTTAGCAACCGACGCTTCCGTGTACACTGGCACCCAGAAGAGCAGATATAGGACATTGAACAACGGATTCCCACAAGGTTCTGTCCTGGCACCCATATTATTCAACGTTTACACCAGTGACCTGCCTGAAACAGAGTCCCACAAGTTCGTATACGCTGATGACGTTTTGCGTGGCCAAGGCAAAACATGAATCTGTCCATCACAGAGGAGACCCTGCCCAGTGATTTACAGTGGATGGAGGCCTACTTCCGCCGATGGCGGCTTCGGCCTAACCCGCAAAAGACCGTCACACCGACATTCCACCTCAACACCCATCAAGCAAACCAAGCTTTGAAAGTCTCCTTTTGCGGCGCAGAGGTAAACCATGCCGAAAACCCCATCTATTTAGGAGTCACGCTTGATCGCACCCAACATCTCCAGAACCTTGGGAAGATTTGCTTCGCTACCATCATACAAAGGAAGAATAGGACTCAAATTTCCAACTACAGTGGATCGCAAAGAAAATTAATCAATGGTTTCAGGAAAGAAATACAAAACCCTTCTGCCTGAACCATGATAGAAATAAACTGTACTGGGATTTGATAAGGAAGGGTCATAACAAGTCTTACAGATCTGTCCAGAGTTCATGAGGAGCTCCATAAATCAAGTCACTGAATGGGCTCCCATAAAAGCTTGGTGGGTGGGTAAATCAAAAGCACAGTAAAATAAAACTCAGTGTTGAACTTAGCCATAAGGACCAGGAAGTCCCAGGTTTGATGGATGGTCTACGGTGAGTTAACTGTTCTCAACATAGGCATTCGAGGTGCAATGAGTGGCCTCAGCACCCCTGATCTTTGGGAGGGTCAGAGATTCTAATGACTATCCAATGATCCCCTTCCAGGTGTGTAGGTTGAAGGTGAGAATTTAATCAGGCTTGGCTATGAAGTCACATCCTGCTAACACCCAGTCAGATAGCCTGCTGACACTCAACCATGGCTCCTGGGGAACGACCAGCACCTGGAGTGTAAATGTAAGGAAAAAGGGTGCCAAGACCTAGATTGTCAGTTCTCTAACCTTTTAATATGTTGCCATAAAAATCCTTTAGAATTTTCCATTGAATATATACACCATCATTCTTTGTTTTTGCTCCTAAAATGCATCACCTCACACTTCTCTGCATTAAATTACATCTTTATCTCTGCTGAAAATGTTATAACCAGGAATTACTTTCTCGTCTGTCAAAACCCAAGCTACATTTCCACTGCAGCTAGATTATACCCCTCTGCAGTTATGAATACTTTTAAATTTTCCAGTTTTGTTTTGAATGCTTTGTCCATTCACATACAAACCAGTGACTCTGGAATCCAAACTATTTGCAGTATTATAGCGATAGCAAAATACTGCAGATGCTGGAAATCCGAAATAACAACAGGAAATGCTGGAAAACTCAGTAGGCCAGGCAACACCCGTGGAGAGAAAATAGAGTCAACGTTTTGGGTGAACCCTTTGTCAAGACTAAAGAAGCACAGGAAATGAAATAGATTAAGAGGCCAGGCTGGGAGAGAACAAAAGAAGTGAAGAGACATTAAGAGGTATTCAAAACGAGACGAGATGGTGATAGGACTAGTGGAGACAAAAGACGGCTCTAGATTAGGTGTGAAATGCACTGGCAGAATGGGAGACAGCTGCCATGTGGAGAGAGAGTATTACTCTTTTTAAATTTCTTTTGATCTTGTTTTTTTATTACTTCCCCATTTTTCTCTTGTGCCTTTGCAACCCCCTTATCCCTTATACTTTTCTTAGCTTATTTTTCCCTCTCCCCGCCATTAGTTTAAACCCACCCCCACGGACTAATTAAACTCCCAGTGAAGGCATTGGACCAAATCCAGTTTAAGTGAAGCTCATCCACCGTAAAGGCCATGCCTGCCTTAGAAATAGCCCTAATTCCCCGAGAATCAGAGTATTTCCCTCTCTACATTTCTCAGTTCTCCCCCCGCCCCCCCTCACTCATTTCTTCCTCCATCTTACAGCCAACATTAGTGATTTCCTGCTCCACAAACCCCAAGCAGTGTCACCATTTCAAGCAACAACAGCTGGCCTCTTCTCTGCCACAGAGGCTAGCAGCCTGCATGGCCTGTGAAATAGGAAATGCTCCTTTCTGTCTGCTCCACCTTCAGCTTCAGAATGGTCCAATGCTTGAGAACTGGGTGCGTGTACAACAGAGCTTGTGGAAAGTGCATCCAGGACAAACCAGCCAGCTTACATTGTGATTAGTCGGAAACACATTCTTCAGCTGAGTCAAAATGGAAGAAGTGCCTGCTTCAATTTTATGCTTCACCTCTTGCATCTTGATTGAATCCATGGGCAAGTACAAACAATTGTTGCTCAACAAAAGAGGCACATACACCTTGCTGGATTCCAGTTGTCCACCCTTGCTCTACTTGGTAATGGGGATCTCAGAAGCCCAGCAGCACAGTACTCAGAACTGATTCTTTAACTCAGATTTGGCCAGAAGTACAGAAATGCAATAAGGACCTAATTAAATGCAATGCCAACTCCTGAACTCAACATCAATGTCCTACCAGTGACAAGAAGCCTTCTTTTTCTTGCAAACCCTCTCCCGACTTAAAAATAATCTAGCTCCACTCCTGATTACAAGGCCGGAGCGGGGCGGGCGGGGGGGAGGTAACTAGCAGCAGTTTGGTGTGTCTTAATGACATCAATCAAAATAAGTCTGATAATATTCATTCAGCCTTAAATTAGGCTTGTGTAATATCAAATTGCAGGTCAATGCAGCTTTAAATATCCTAATGCAGAATGCTCATATTAGAAAGGCCATCATGAAACATCTTCATTTTATTATTACTACTCCATTTCACAGCAGTTGTTCTGTCATTTAGTATTGTCATAGAACATGTCTAACAATTGACAATGTTTCTTGCCTAATTAGTTTTATTACATTTAATTTTTTTTAAAGCTTTCCATTAAATTATATGAATTTTCCATCTGACAGCAAGACATTCCAATGCAAAGTAATCTGGGAAATACCGTAACAACAGCAATAGACCTTCCCACCATCTGCATCACTGGTATTATACACCATAAACACAGATGGCCTTCAAAGTTCAGCCTGCTTTAAAGATTCAAAACACATATTCTGAATTTTAAGTACAATTGCCAAACAGGAGTTCTCATTGACAGTGTTGCCATAGTAACACATTTAAAATGTGTTTGTATTAGAATGACTCCCATGTGGCACATGCCATTAAAATTAACTACTTGACTACTTGGTTTTGTATGAAAGGTACTATTGTCCAGCTGGGTTGCACACAAAGTAAATTTTTGGTACTTTTTTTTTGAAGTTTGCAGTATTCCATACATTGAATTCCATTAAATAGTAGATTTTCCTTGCTCCCTCAGTCAGTAAAACGTGGATTTTCTTCTTTTCTCTCCAAATAGCAAAGGTTCAGCTGTTAATTGCAGCTTCAAGCTGCTAAATGTTAATTGTGTTTGCTGCACTGCTGATCCACAACTTTGGCACTGCAGTATCAGGGAATCATTCTTGTTGCAAGATATAAAATAAAATTACTACCTGCCAAGGTTTTAAAGTTACTTTGTCTGGGTATAAATTCATTTTGCATATAGAAGAGTAGAACCCTGATAATATATTCCTTTCATTGTACCTGTACACTAAACTGCTCTTAACAAGCCACTTTTTAATTCTGACTGCCAGGGGTCTTTATTTATTAGTTGTGCAATTAATTTAAGAAAGGATCTTTTGAATTTTTGCACCTTAATGTACCATTTATTAATCCAGTACCATAATGATGTAAAATATTACCAACTGTACGACAGAAGATAATGCTTCCCAGCAGGTGTTTTGTTAACATTTAGAGATTTCTTCCTGCTGCTAAAAGTACTTCAAAAATGCTTTTTAAACAAACTGTTAAACCATGAGTTTCCAGATGTGCACTCAATTGTTCTTAGTAATGAGCAGAATTTTTCAATGTAAAATGTATCCCTTAATTGAAATGCTGTGATCAGGATTTTCTTTTTGCACGGTTATTAAAACTTGGAGCAAAGCACAAGGCGGCTCTTAAATGGTACTGTTCCTATCAGAGGGTCTTCCAAGATACTTTGGGTCATATTTTCCTCCACTTATTAATTTTAGCATAAATAAGGAACATTACTTTAGACTTGCATCTACTTTTTTCACTAAAATTACTGAATTGAGGAAATAATGTCCTGTCACATTTAACCACAGGTGTGACACTGAATCTCACTGGTCTTGAAATTACACTGTGGAATACTAATGTACAAACATTTAAGCATTTGTATGCTAGTATATCATAGAGTACACAGGCCATTGTGTCAGCGATTGTGTTCACTGCTCGATTTTATTTTAATGAGACAAAACCTGCAGAGCAGATGTGCACTCAGCAGAGTTTTGTCCATCAGCACTGCATGAAGCTACTGCAGCAGGCAATGTGACAGCATTATACTGTATGAGCAAGGAACTGAACTTACCCAAAGCACACTCGTATTCTGTCCTTGTCTATTAAAGCACTTGCTATGAATCAGAACAGCCTGAAAAACAATGACTAACTTTTCCTGATGGCAGTAACCAGAAGCTTTGGTGAACTGGGTTACGACTGAGCTTTGATTCCCCCTTCCGTTCATCAATGGGGATAGGGAACTACTGGCATGGATCAGGTAAGTTCAGGACCATGAAAGCCTTGGAAATATAGTCCTTCCCACCCTAGCACCCTGAAGCCCCATTGACTTTGTTCCAATTAAGTTTCATCCACGCTCGGATATAGCACTGATTCTTGGGTTCTTTTACATTTGGACTTATGATAATTAGATTTTGAGGATACTTGGACGGGAATTTTCTTTACCCGGGCAGGTCGGGTGCGGGCAGTTGGCATGGCAGGTTGCGACCTGTACTTGCTTCCATCCCACTGCAGAAATCCCCCCGCCCCCCCCCCCCGTCCGTGTGTTACCCAGCCCTATTAAATGGTGCGGGTCTGATGATATGTTTTCAGCCGGGATATTTAAAGGAGCTATGGCCACATTGTATTTGAAGGTTCATCTAGGAGTGTGCAGGCACTGCACTGGAGGTTTTCATTGCTCCAAACAGTTGGAGAGATGGCTGCACAGAGGAAGAGGGCTGCACCCAGATTTTCCAATGACTCCCTCCATATCCTTTGAATAGGCGGAAGAGACCTCCCCAGGAGACTAAAAGAGCCTGGCTCCAAATTGCAGAGCAGGTGAACAGCAGGGATGTGTTCAGGAGGACTTCGGTGCAGTGCTGGAAACATTTCAATGATGATCTCATTAGATCTGGAAAGGGGAGTACAAAGCCACACCCAACTTCATCCTGCTGTGCCTCTCATCACATCCCCATCACTTTACATTCCCAACCCTACTCATGCACATCCTTACTCGCACCAACATAGCTTGCACGTCCACCCATCCCTCTTTCTCTACCTACATTATCACATCCCCGTCTGTCTTACCACTCCTCACCCCCATCCTAATGCAATCATACCAACTAACAACATGTAAGGAGGCCACTTGACATTGCCACCCCAATCCATCAAAGTCTCCCTCTAAAGATGTAATCCATCCATTCCTTACATTCATTCCATCACTCTTACTCAAGCTTCTCTTCTTTCCATCCTTGCAGAGGGACCCGGGTTCGAATCCGGCCTCGGGCGACTGTCTGTGTGGAGTTTGCACATTCACAGAAACCCCACAGTGCAGATAGAGGCCATTTCGGCCCATCGAGCCTGCACCGACACATTTCCCACCCAATCCCCGTAACCCCTACACCAACACATATCCCACCCTATCCCTGTAACCCCACATATTTAATCCCCCTAACACTAAGGGTCAATTTATCATAGCCAATCAACCTAACCTGCACATCTTTGGACTGTGGGAGGAAACCGGAGCACCCGGAGAAAACCCACGCAAACACAGGAAGAATGTGCAAACTCCACACAGACAGTCGCCCAAGGCTGGATTCGAACCCGGGTCTCTGGCACTGTGAGGCAACAGTGCTAACCACTTCTCCCCGTGTTTGTGTGGGTTTTCTCCGGGTGCTCCGGTTTCCTCCCACAGTCCAAAGATGTGCGGGTTAGGTTGATTGGCTATGATAAATTGACCCTTAGTGTTAGGGGGATTAAATACGTGGGGTTACGGGGATAGGGTGGGATATGTGTTGGTGTAGGGGTTACGGGGATCGGGTGGGATATGTGTTGGTGTAGGGGTTACGGGGATCGGGTGGGATATGTGTCGGTGCAGGCTCGATGGGCCGAAATGGCCTCTACCTGCACTGTGGGGTTTCTGTGATCTGTGAATCAGAGGGAGAGGCAGAGAACTGGAGGTGGGTCTCCATCATTTGCCACTCTCAAAACAGCAGAGGAGGTGGTGTTGGAAGTATCAGGACCGGCTGAGCAGCTGGAGGTGAGAGAGGGGGATATCTCAGCAACCTGGTGACAGAATTACATATCATACAGCTACATGGCATACAGCAGTCACTCATATGGGGACTGATGTCATCAGCCACTGAATGGTCATCATGTGCATAATGGTATCTGTACCCATTCTTCATAGGGCATATCTAACTCATCTCATTACTCTCCCACAGGTCAATCAAGAGCCCCCCAACCCCCCCCCCCCCCAACTGTCCAGGAGGAAGAGCAAAAGTACTCCTCAGAGGAGCCACAGCCTCTGAGAGCGCATCAACACCAGGCATAAGCGCTGCCAGCACCAGCACAGAGACGCACACCTTGGTGGGTCCCACGCGAGATAGTGTTGTCACCAAGTCTGTCACAAGTCAGCAGGAGCAGATAGTGGAGACAGGGACAGCAGTAGAGGCTCCTCGCCAGAGGGCGCAGGTCAATCCCAACTCTGCTCAGCTGCATGCAGACGCTGAGCCTTGGGGGCCATTCAGAAAGAGGGTGATCCTGGAGGTGCAGGAAGTAGTGCGGGGGCTCTGAAAGGTTTTGCGACTGTGATGTCTACAAATGTTCAGAGAATGGAGGAGTCCATCTCCTAACATAAGCACCACCGTGTCGCAGGCAATGGCGAGTGTAGGCTCCTCCATGGATAGGATGGCCACCTGCATGTCGCAGCTAATGTGCTACTCACAAGAGCGCATGGCCTCTATGGAGAATAGATGGCTATGTATGGAGAATATATGTTATCCATAGAGCATAGATGGTAGAGGCTCATAGACCTCCTGTCTAGGAGGGATGTCAGTGTAGACATGGGTCTTCATGGCCCCACTGATGTGAAGCAAGGTGCTCTCCAGCTCCTTGCTAGCAGAGATGTGCGGGTGGCCCATGAGAGGGATCACGGTGAGAGGGGACATGGAAGTGTTGGCTCCTCTCAAAGCAGTTACACTTCTCCCCCATTGTCACCCAGTCAGAGCTGCAGATGCCTCCTCGCACACCGATGGCCGAGTCTGCCCCTGCACAGTCGCAGGAGCAGCAGACTCCATCACAGACTACAAAATCCAGTGGATGTCCGCCAAGAGTTTCAAAGCAGATGCAGCAGGGAAGTGAGCAGGCTGCCTCTACCTCTGCTGAAGCCACAGGGGTAGCACCACGTAGAAGCACGCGCAAGAGAAAAATGACACACAAGTGCATCACAAGGGTAGCCACTTGGGTATTTTATTCAATGTTAATGTCAAGTTTATGTTAATGTGATGTCAACCATAAAAATCTTTATTTTTCATCATTTTCCAGTCTTGGACACATTTATGTGCACCTTTGGAAGTGGCTCAGTGAGGGGGAGTGAATGGTGAGACATAACGGCACCTCCAGTAATGGTGTTCAGTGAGAAAGGAATGGCTTGGTCATTGTATGAAAGCTTTATGGTGTTACTGTGGGGTGGTGCCAACCTGGCGCAGCATGTGGCAGCCATATGGGTGTACAGTGTAAATAAGTCAATCTGGCCATGTAGAGGCCATCCCTGGCAGCAATGTGCTGGTGAGATCTGCACCACAGGTTCCTCCAGCTCCTACTCCTCCTCCTCCTCCTCCTCCTCATCATCTTCAAGCTGATGCTCCTCCTCCTTTGAAGAGGCTGTAGAGAGGGCTTTAAACTAAATAGTTGGGGGGGGGGGAAGGATCCAGGGGAGCAGAAATTAAAAAAGTCAATGAGAAATGAGAAAGCAAGAGAGCAGGATAGAGATGGGGGAAATAATAACCAGAGTGTGACAGGAAGGGACAGAATGTTTAAAAATAAGAGTGCAACAGAAAATGGGGCCAAAACAAGGAGAAATGGTAAAAAGACAAAGTGGGGCCAAAACAAGGAGAAATGGTAAAAAGACAAAGGTAAAAGGTCTCTATCTAAATGCACGCAGCATTCGTAACAAGATAGATGAGTTGACAGCACAAATAGATACAAATGGTTATGATCTGGGTAAGACAGTTGAAATGCAGTGGCGGATATTTAAGGAGATATTTCATAACTCTCAACAAAAATATATTCCAGTGAGAAAGAAAGATTTTAAGAGAAGGGAGCACCATCCGTGGCTAACTAAGGAAGTAAAGGATGGTATCAAATTGAAAACGAAGGCATACAATGCTGCCGAGATTGGTGGGAGACCAGAGGATTGGGACATTTTTAAAAACCAGCAAAGGATGACTAAAAAAAGAGATGAGTTATGAAAGTAAACTGCCAAGAAACATTAAAACAGATAGTAAGAGCTTCTACAGCTATAAAAAAATGAAGAGGGTAGCTAAAGTAAACGTTGGTCCTTTGAGAATGAGACTGGGGAATTAATAATGGGGAACAGGGAAATGGCAGAGACTCTGAACAAATATTTTGTATCTGTCTTCACAGTAGAAGACACTAACAACATCCCAATAATGGATAATCAAGGGGCCACAGGGAGGGGGAACTAAAGACAATCACTATGGAAATATTACTTGGTAAAATAATGGGACTAAAAGATGACAAGTCCCCTGGACCAGATGGCCTGCATCCCAGGGTTTTAAAAGAAGTGGCTGCAGAGATAGTGGATGCATTAGTTGCAATATACCAAAATTCCCTGGACTCTGGCAAGGTCCCAGTGGACTGGAAAACCGCAAATGTAACACCCCTATTTAAGAAAGGAGGGAGACAGAAAGCAGGAAACTATAGACCAGTTAGCCTAACATCTGTCATTGGGAAAATGCTGGAGTCCTTCATTAAGGAGCAGTAGCAAGGCATTTGGAAAATTATAATGCAGTCAAGCAGAGTCAGCATGGTTTTATGAAAGGGAAATCGTGTTTAACAAACATGCTGGAGTTCTTTGAGGAGGTAACGAGCAGGGTGGACAAAGGTGAACCAGTGGATGTGGTGTATTAAATTTCCAGAAGGCATTCGATAAGGTGCCACATAAAAGGTTACTGCATAAGATAAGCGCTCACGGAATTGGGGGTAATATATTAGCAGGGATACAGAATTGGCTAACTAACAGAAAGCAGAGAGTCAGGATAAATGGGTCATTTTCTGGTTGGCAAACGGTAACTAGTGGGATGCCACAGGGATCAGTGCTGGGGCCTCAACTATTTACAATCTACATTAATGATTTAGATGAAGGGACCGAGTGTAATGTAGCCAAGTTTGCGGATGACACAAAGATAGGTGGGAAAGCAAGTTGTGCAGAGGACTCAAAGAACCTGCAAAGGGATATAGACAAGCTAAGTGTGTGGACAAACATTTGGCAGATGGAGTATAATGTGGGAAAGTGCGAGGTTATCCACTTTGGCAGGAAAAATTAAAAAAAAGTATTTAAATGGAGAGATTACAAAGTGCTACAGTTCAGAGGGACCTGTATGAAACACAAATGGTTAGCATGCAGGTACAGCAAGTAATCAAAAAGGCAAATGGAATGTTGGCCTTTATTTTCCAAGGGGGTTGGAGTATAAAAGCAGGGAAGTCCTGCTACAACTGTACAGGGTATTGGTGAGACCACACCTTGAGTACTGCGAACAGTTTTGGTCTCCTTATTTAAGGAAGGATATACTTGCATTGGAGCCAGTTCAGAGATGATTCACGAGGTTAATTCCAGAGATGAGGGGGTTGACCTATGAAGAAAGGTTGAGCCTATACTCATTGGAATTTAGAAGGAGGTGATCTTATTGAAACATAAGATACTGAGGGGGCTCAACAAGGTAGATGCAGAGAGGATGTTTCCCCTCATGGGTAAATCTAGAACTCGGGGGCACAGTCTCAGAATAAAGGGTCGCCCTTTTAGAACTGAGATGAGGAGGAATTTCTTTTCTCAGAGGGTCGTAAATCTGTGGAATTCTCTGCCCCAGAGAGCTGTGGAGGCTGCGTCATTAAATACATTTAAGGTGGAGATAGACAAGTTTTTGCAAGATAAGGGAGTGAAGGGTTATGGGGAGCAGGCAGGGTGTGACTTTGAGCCCAAGATCAGCCATGATCTTATTGAATGGCGGAGCAGGCTCGAGGGGCCAAGTGGCCTATTCATGCTCTTATATTTCTTATGTTCTTACGTGCGCTCAGAGCAATGCAGCACTTATCGTCGCTGCTGCGCCATGTTGAGCAGGGCGCAGCAGACCATGATGATTCTGGAGACCCTGGCTGGTGCATACTGAAGGGCTCCTCCACATCTGTCAAGGCATCTGAAGCGCATTTTGAGCATGCTTATTGTCTGCTCTATGACACATCTGGTGGAAATGTGGCTTTCATTATACCTCTCCTGTGCCTCCAAAAGGGTGTCATGAGCCACATCTTCACGGGATAGCCCTCACCTCCAAGCAGCCAGCTGGAAAGTCTGCTTGGAGGAGCGAAGAGCTGAGGAAGGCTGGACTGGCGAAGGATGAAAGAGTCATGATAGCTGCCAGGGAATTTGGCGCACACATGCATAATGATCTTCCTATGGTTGCAGACCAGCTGCACATTGTCAACCGCAAGGGCTTCCACGTCCTCAAAGACTCCTGGTGATGTGGGGGTGCCCTGATGGCCACGTGTGCAGTCGATGACGCCCTGCAGCCGTGGGAAGTCAGCCAGAGTAGCAAAGCCGAGCACCCACTCAGTAACACTGGCTTTATCAGTGGCAAAGTTGATATAATTGGCTGACTTGTCAAAAAAGGCATCGGTGACCTGTGTGATGCATATGTGGGCGGCCGACTGCGAGATGCCGCAAATGTCTGCTGCAGATCCCTGGAAGGAGCCCGAGGCGAAGAAGTTAAGGACGCTGGTGACTTTGACAGCCACTGGTAAGGCATGTCCACCCACTCCTCTGGGCTACAGGTCTTGCCCAAGCAATGTGCAAATGTCTGCGACAACCTGGGGCAATAGCCTGAGCCTCCTTTGTCATTGCTGCTCGGTCATGTTGGGGAAGCTCATCCTCTGCCCGAATGGCTCAGATATGGTGCAGCCCTGCACTGATACCCTCTATCCTGTGCAGAATCAGGTGGTTGAGGAGAAGTTTGGTGGTGCACCTTGTAGTGTCCGTGTGTAGATAAAGACACTGAAGACAGGAGTTGGTTCATAGGTATTTACTAAGCAAGTCTGGGGGGGGTTTCTAAAGGATATACACAATACACAGGCTTATATAGCCCAAGTGGCAATTACCGGCATTACGCACACCTGGGGCTCTTAAAGGCACATACACCACAATTCCTCCCCTTCTAGCTAACTAGTACATCATATTTTAAGTAATTATTAATTACATGTTATATGCAAAATAATATGCATTGCTGTATTAATTAATTATAAGTTAGTCTCTCAGGAGGCTTCCTGACTCGGTCCGGATAACGCCTCGAGGGTGTAGTAGTTTCTGGTGGTGTAGTAGGTTCTTCTGGCAAGGCTGATTCGGCTTGAAGGCCAGTGTCGGGTTCATCGGGCTCCAGTATCACCGGATCGGAGGTAGATATGGGTATCTCTACTTCATCGTTAGATGTATAGAGTGGTGGTGTAGGTTGTCCCTTTTCGGATGACTTGATCAGCATGGCGCCTTATTATGATAGCAAAATACTGCAGATGTTGGAAATCCGAAATAACAACAGAAAATGCTGGAAAAACTCAGCAGGTCGGGCAACATCCGTGGAGAGAAATTTGAGTTGACGTTTCGGGTTGGACCCTTCTTCAAAACTGGAAAGAAAAGAAACTAGATCGGAGGCAGGGCTGCGATCGGACAAAAGAATAAAAGAAACAAAAGAAGTAAAAGAGATTAGAAGCTAGACGAGATGGTAATAGGCTGGGATTAGGTGTAAAGTGTACTGGCAGGGCAAAAGATAGCTGCCAGGTGTGAGAGAGAAACAAAAGGAAAGGGGGGGGGGGGGGGAAAGGAGTGGAACAATTACAAGAGAAAATGAAATGGGGGCCGAGCTTATGATCTGAAATTGTTGAACTCGATATTGAGTCCGGAAGGCTGCAGACTGCCTAATCGGAAGATGAGGTGCTGTTCCTCGAGTTTACGTTGAGCTTCCGTGGAACAATACAAGAGGCCAAGGACGGTGAGGTCCGAGTGGGAATGGAGCGGTGAATTAAAATGACAGGCGACCGGAAGCTCGGGGTCACCCTTACGGACTGAACGGAGGTGTTCCGCAAAGCGGTCACCCAATCTGCGTTTGGTCTCCCCAATGTAGAGGAGACCGCATCGTGAGCAGCGAATACAGTATACTAGATTGCGAGAAGTACAAGTAAATTGTACTTATTATGCTGTCTCCGATGTCCACGGTATACATCAGTGGTCTTAATTGTGTGCAGATAGTTCCAGGCTGCCATTTCTCGGTACGGTAGTCCCGGGCCAAAACCGGTTGGCCTATCTGGAAGGCCCTAGTTGGCCTTTTATTCATGCCCTGAAACGGCCGGTTCTCCACGTCCCTTCGGATGTTGGGCTTGACCAAATCCAGCCGGCATCTTAGGTTTCTATTGTAGAACATCATGGCGGGAGTTTGGTTAGTAACCATATGCGTTGCATTCCTATATGCAAATAAGAAGTTATCCACCTTGTGCTGAAGTTTTATGTCTTCATTACCCATGGCCTTGATGGCCTTCTTGAAGGTCTGAACAAACCTTTCAGCCAATCCATTGGTGGCGGGATGGTATGGGGCGGACGTGTAGTGCTTTACCCCATTGTTCTTTAAGAACTTTCTGAATTCTTCGGACACAAATTGCGGTCCATTATCAGAACATATCTGCTCCGGCAGCCCATTCCTGGCAAATATGGTCCTTAATACTGTGATGGTTTTTTCCGTGGTGGTGGAGGACATCTTTATTACCTCCGGCCACTTGGAGTGTGCATCAACTGCGATTAAGAACATTGAGTCCATAAATGGACCAGCAAAGTCGATGTGCACCCTTTGCCAGGGAGATGAGGGCCACTCCCATGGATGTAGAGGGGCCTGTGGCGGAGCATTTTGGACCTTCTGGCATCCTAGGCAGCTCTTGGTCATGTCTTCGATGTCTCCATCGATACCTGGCCACCATACAAACGCCCTAGCTAGGTTCTTCATTTTCACTCCACCCAGATGCCCCTCGTGAAGCTCCTTTAGCACTTTATCCTGGAGTTTGGGTGGAATCACCACTCTGGATCCACACATCAAGGTTCCTCGGCACACTGACAGCTGTTCTCTTCTTTGCGAGAATGCTGGCAACAGTGGTTCGCCATGTGCTGGCCATCCCTTCACTGTTAAATCGTAGACCCGTGAGAGAGTAGGGTCATTTCTTGTCTCCCTTTCAATGGCAGAATTTGTCACCGGTAGACATTCCACTATGGTAGAGTGGAATATCTCTACTGGGTCTACTGTAGGTGCCTCTTCTATCATTGGCAACGGTAGGCGTGATAAACCGTCAGCATTCCCATGCTGTTTTGACCCTTTGTATTCAATGTTGTATTGGTGTGCCCCTAGAAAAAGGGACCACCTCTGTAGTCTTTGTGCCGTCATAATGGGGACACCTTTTTTAGGGTTGAATATGGAGATGAGGGGTTGATGGTCAGTCAGCAAGGTAAATTTTTGTCCGTGTAGGTAATGGTTGAATTTCTTCACTCCCCATACCAGGCTGAGTGCTTCCCTGTCTATCTGGGCATAGTTACGCTCAGCTGAGTTCAATGAGCGTGACGCAAAAGCTATCGGCCGTTCCGAGCCATCAGGGAATCTATGGGACAATACCGCTCCTATGCCGTAAGGGGATGCATTGCACGCCAGTCTGATTGGTAGTGATGGGTTGCAATGAGCCAAAATTTTCTCGGATGTGATTAAGTCTTTACATTTATGGAAGGCACGTTTACAGTCTTCGTTCCATTTCCAAATCACTCCTGTCTGTAGAAGATCATTAAGAGGGTGTAGAATAGTTGATAAGTTCGGTAAAAATTTATGATAGTAATTTATTAATCCCAGGAATGACCTTAATTGTGAAACATTTTCAGGTGCTGGGGCTTTTATAACTGCTTCAATTTTTTCAGGTGACTTATGCAACCCTTCCTTATTAATTATGTGGCCACAATATGATATCTGATTTTGGAAAAATTCGCACTTGGGGCGATTTGCTCGTAGGCCCCATTCTTTCAGCCTAGTGAGCACCTGCTCCAAATTGGCAAGGTGCTCGTTGTCATTTTCTCCTGTTATAAGGATGTCGTCTAGGTAGCATTGAGTCCCCGGAATCCCTTGCAGGACTTGCTCCATAGCTCTTTGCCAGATAGCTGGAGCTGATGCTATTCCAAAAACCAGTCGATTGTACTGGTACAGGCCTTTGTGTGTGTTTATTGTGAGATACTTTTTAGAGGTCTCCTCAACCTCCATCTGTAGATATGCCTGTGCCAAGTCAATTTTGGTGAAACGTTTCCCTCCGGATAGTGAGGCGAAAATATCTTCTATCCTCGGACGAGGATACTGTACCGTGTGAAGGACCGGGTTTACAGTCACCTTAAAGTCCCCACAGATGCGAATTTTTTTCTGTTCCTCAGAGTTATTTTTCAATGTTTTTTTTCATGACTGGAACGATGGGTGTTGCCCATTCGCTCCAATCTATTTTGGATAATACGCCTGCCTTTTCCAAATTCTTCAGCTCTGCCTCGACTGCCGGACGTATTGCGTATGGCACCGGTCTTGCCTTAAAAATTTTTGGAATTGCTGTATCTTCCACTTTTATTGAGGCGGTGATGCCTTTCAAGGTTCCTAGTTTCTCTTGAAGAACTTGAATCGTTCCGCTATCAGCAGCGGTGTTGGGTTTAAATGCTCCTGCAGGGTATCAACAATTTCTTTCAAAGTCTTGTCCTTTGGTTTGGCTGGAGTGATTACATTTCGTAACAGCCCGTATGTCTTCGCGCCCATTAAGTTCAGAAGTACTGAAGCTTTTTTTTCATCTGTTATTCCATTTGCAGTGCAATAAACCTCTACTCTTTCCACGTATGTGGTCCAATCTTCTATTTCGCCATCAAAAGCCTCAATATTACCAGATTTAGGCATTTCAGAAAAGATATGGCGCTTCCCGCGCTTTTTTTTTTCCCCTCTCTGTAGCAACGATATGGCGCTTCCCGCGCTTTCCCGCCGCTGCTACCGATAACAACGCTGTTTTACTGTGGTTTCCGTTTATTCACTGTTGGAGACTCGTTCCCGACGGAGGTCTAAACGCTGACCTGCTTGCCGCGCCGGCCGTCTCTCGAGTGCACCCTCCCAGTCCGTTATTGCTTGCCTCCGATTTCGCTGCCTGTCTCAGCTGTAGAGCCCGCCGCTGGAGCTCCAGCCTGACGCCAGGAAGGATTAGCGCAGTACCTGTCACCAGCTTGGTCAGCTGGTGAAACCACAGTTTCTCTTACTTCCTTGAGTCTTCTGGACGCTGGAGGAATCGATGTCCTTGAGGTGCTGCCGAATTGCAGGTAAGTCCGTTTCCACTTCGTCACCACTGTAGTGTCCGTGTGTAGATAAAGACACTGAAGACAGGAGTTGGTTCATAGGTATTTACTAAGCAAGTCTGGGGGGGGGGGGGGGGGGGGGGGGTTTCTAAAGGATATACACAATACACAGGCTTATATAGCCCAAGTGGCAATTACTGGCATTACGCACACCTGGGGCTCTTAAAGGCACATACACCACACACCTGGTGTTGGGGCTCATTGTGTTTCGATTCGGAGGACCAAGGTGAAACAGTATAAATGACACCCATGCTGATGGAATAGATTGCTGGTCAAGTAGAGATGACAGAAGCAACCTGTCAATGGTGCAATAGGTTGTACCAATGAGGTGAGACAGGATGGCGACTTTGCTGCAAACACTTGCAGCCTGTAGAAAGCTAAATCTGTGCTGGGAATGCAGTCAGCAATAGTTCCTGCCTGAGGAAAGTGACCAGCTGTGAACTTTGAGTACATTTCATGCTGTCCTACAATCAGCCACTCAACTCCCACCTCAGGCTAACAGATGTGGTTCCCGAGCTACATGAATCCCATGGGCAGCCAGGGAAATATGAAAGTTAGGCTGAAAAAGGCGATTAAGAGTCTGACAAGTACCGGTCAATAATTTGAATTAGGTCGTCTGCCTCTGCTGGTCGGGTTGCTGCCGCACCGTCAAATGTGCCCGAGGTAAAGGCACGTGGGGAGCGGGATGACGGCGGGTTCCTGACCAGCTGCAACTTATTTCAAATTTCCCACCCGACCCACCTTAGATCGTGCCCCCACTGACCCCAGAAAATTCCGGTCTTGGTTGCAATTTGACATCGGCAAAACAGGCACAATTTCGGGTGTAACTGCACGATTGTGCCCACAGGGGAAACTCCAGGCCAGGTTGCTGTAGGGATGCAGTAACAGAAATATCTGCTCCCTCAGTGAATTGTAATAAAAATTGGTGATCTTGACAAATCTATTGACAGATCAGAATCGATACAATTTTTTTGCCAAAATAACTACCCTGTTTTAAAATTTTTATTTATTGAGAAAGCTCGGTGAAGGACTAAAGTCCACAGTGTAGAGCACCACCAAGGTTGTACAAATATCTCACGATGTGGTTTCCTCTACATTGGGGAGACCAAACGCAGATTGGGTGACCGCTTTGCGGAACACCTCCGTTCAGTCCGTAAGGGTGACCCCGAACTTCTTGTCGCCTGTCATTTTAATTCACCGCCCCATTCCCACTTCACCGTACTCGGGCTCTTGCATTGTTCCACAGAAACCCAGCGTAAGCTCGAGGAACAGCACCTCATCTTCCGATTAGGCACTTTACAGCCTTCCAGACTCGATATCAAGTTCAACAACTTCAGATCATAACCTCGGGCCCCTATTACATTTTTATATATATTTTTTATCCACGCCTTTGTTTTGACTCTTCCCCCTTTTTTCCTCTCCCACATGGCAGCCGTCTCTCATTCTGCCAGCGCATTTCACAACTAATCTAGAGCCATCTTTTGTCTCTCCACTAGTCCTATCACCATCTCGTCTCGTTTTGAATAC
This sequence comes from Somniosus microcephalus, assembly GCF_052327205.1. Taxonomy (NCBI): domain Eukaryota; kingdom Metazoa; phylum Chordata; class Chondrichthyes; order Squaliformes; family Somniosidae; genus Somniosus; species Somniosus microcephalus. The sequence continues at coordinate 46,210,076 of NC_141000.1, read as the reverse complement.
CTGTTACTGTCTCTTCACTTCTCTTTTGTTCTTCCATCCCCATTTCCCAGCCCCCAAACTGGCCTTTTAATCTGTTTCATTTCCTGTGTTTTTTCAGTCCTGACGAAGGGTTTCGACCTGAAACGTTGACTATTTCTCTCTCCACGGATGTTGCCTGGTCTGCTGAGTTTTTCCAGCATTTTCTGTTGTACAAATATTTAGTTTAGCACAGATTTACTCATTGGAACAGTTGTTTCCCTGCTACCTGCAGCGTATATGGACTAATCTACTGGAATTGTTTGAGGATGTAACTGGTAGAATAGATAAGGGAGAACGAGTGGATGTGGTGTATTTGGATTTTCAGAAGACTTTCAATAAGGTTCTGCAGAAGACATTAGCGTGCAAAGTTAAAGCACATGGGATTGGGGGTAAGGTACTGACTTGGATAGAGAACTGGTTGGCAGACAGGAAGCAAAGAGTTGGAATAAACGGGTCTTTTTCCGAGTGGCAGGCAGTGACTAGTGGGGTACCGCAGGGATCGGTGCTAGGACCCCAGCTATTCACAATATATATTAATGATCTAGATGAGGGAACTAGATGTAATATCTCCAAGTTTGCAGACGACACAAAGCTGGGTGGGCATGTGTGCTGTGAGGAGGATGCAGAGAAACTACAGTATGATTTGGACAGGTTGGGTGATTGGGCAGATGCAGTATAATGTGGATAAATGCAAGGTTATCCACTTTGGTGGCAAAAACAGGAAGGCAGATTATTATCTGAATGGCAATAGATTGAAAAGGGGAAGTGCAACAAGACGTGGGTGTCCTTATGCACCAGTCGCTGAAGGTAAGCATGCAGGTGCAGCAGGCGGTTAAGGCAGCAAATGGTATGTTGGCCTTTGTAGCGAGAGGATTCGAGTACAGGAGCAAGGATGTCTTGCTGCAGTTGTACAGGGCCTTGGTGAGACCACATCTTGAGTATTGTGTGCAGTTTTGGTCGCCTTATCTGAGGAAAGATGTTCTTGCCATGGAGGGAGTGCAGCGAAGATTCACCAGGGTGATACCTGGGATGGCAGGAATGACATATGAGGAGAGATTGGGTCAATTGGGCTTATACTTGCTAGAGTTTAGAAGAATGTTAGGGATCTCATTGAAACTTATAAAATTCTAACAGGACTAGACAGACTAGATGCAGGAAAGATGTTCCCAATGGCAGGAAAGTCCAGAACCAGGGGTCACAGTCTAAGGATAAGGGGTAAACCATTTAGGATGGAGAGGAGGAGGAATTTCTTTACCCAGAGAGTGGTGAACCTGTGGAATTCTCTACCACAGAAGGCAGTTGAGGCCAATTCATTAATATATTCAAGAAGGAGTTAGATATATTTCTTAAGGCTAAAGGGATATGGGGAGAAAGCAGGGACAGGGTACTGAATTTGGATGATCAGCCATGATCTCATTAAATGGCAGAACAGGCTCGAGGGGCCGAATGGCCTATTCCTGCTCCTATTTTCTACGTTTCTATGTATATAGACTGCAACTAGGGTTGAATAATGGGTTGTAACTCTAGGATTTTCATTTGAATGGCCAGGCCTTTCAGAGAGAAATTCACCAAATCTTCCTTTTTTGGGTACTATTCAGCTCCATGATACTGCAAATTGTAAATAATCTGTTGTTTGATGAAGAAAATAGCCTTCTCTTGCTTCAAGTGGGGAACTCCTCATACCAAGTCTTTCTTTTTCACACAAGGATGCCTCACTTGCCCTCCAATTGTCCATAGGCAGAGAGGATAAATAAGAGCCAATGACTTCCCACTTTGATGTACCAGACATCTGGAATTCAGTGGTGTGGAATGTAGCAGGTGTTAACCCATACAGTAACACTGCCCACTGGGCTCCCTCAATTCCACAGACCTTTTGTTCAAAGTAGCCAGAATCTCTTCCCTGACCCCCACTCCACTCAACTCTGAACTATGATCATTGGGACAACGTTCCAGCAAGGTAGCCATTTCATTCAGACAAATGACTGTCACAGTCCACATAAAGTCCACTGAGGTTGTGGTTTACATTTTTAAATTTTGCTTCTACGGTCACATGTGGAAAATATGAAATTACATGGTAGCTGGTGCATATCCATCAATTACAAACATTTCTCTTGAATAAAAGTTATTCTTACAGACAATTCAGAAATAGATCAATTGTAAAGAGAACAATCTGAATTATTAAACTTATAAATATTTCCATGAAGTTATTCCATCTTCTATGTTGTTGGCATACTTATAACCTTGCTATTGACATCATCACTAATGGGAAACTAAGAATAGGCTACAGGATAAGGTGTTCTTTAAATTGGAAACACCTTATATTCTGAAAGCTGAATAGACTGCAAGGACAGTGATTTAAAATGTTGGCAGGGTGAATAGACTCAAGCTGCGTGACCCCGCCCACCTACAATATGACCGTACTCCCAGGTGGGACAATGGCAGATGCGACAGGTTCTTCATTTTGTCTGTCACTACATCTGATCTGGAGGAAGGCATGAACAAGTATGTTAGGTGGCAAGATTATAAGAAAATGATTTAAAGAAGCATGGCAAATGTACACGTCACTCATTTAAAATTACTTTAAATCCAGATAGGTTCTCAAACTGAACTAATTAACATTTTGTGTTGGTGGGGGTGAAAGCATTATTGCCTATAGCAAAGGAAATACTGGAAACACTCGGGGGAGAAGGTCATTATAGCCCCATTTGGGGCTCTAAATTTTAAATAGTTTGGAAAATCAGCACCAGGCGCAAATGTTTCTAAACGTATAAAAAATTCAGTTTTGCGCTCCAAGAAGGAAGTGGAGCGCTAAATCAACCACTCCAGTTCCTTCTTGGAGCATAAATCGGCAGCAAGCGGGGCGGAGACTTCAGCAGCGCTGCCGTGTTCAAAGGCTCCTTCCCTCCCTTAAAGGGAAGGGCCATCGCTGCAGGCTCTGCAATAGAAAAATGACCTACCTGGACCACCAAGGCAGCCGCGATCAGGTGCGATTAGCCCGGCACTCAAGCAGAGTGCCGGGCTGATCGATCGCGGGCAGGAACCTGCAAAAAAAGCGGAAGGTGGTAAGTTTTTAAAAAAAAAAAACTTACCTCGGCCACCTCGCCTTTAATCATCACCCCCGAAGTGCTGGCCGACCGATGCACACCTCCTGCAGCGGTCGGTGTTTTCGGCCGGCACTGCTGCAGGGGGTGGAAGTAAATTTCACATCCAGGGCACTACCGGGGTGATGCGCATGGCAATGACATCACAATCTCCAGGTGATACAAAACTCCCGCTGAATAAGGTGGGAGCCGATGTCAGTGCCACACCTGGTTGCAAGCCATTTGCGCCCCGGGGGTGCTTACGGGAGGCGCAAAGGGACCCAATTTTGCCCCCTCAAGATTTGCTACTATTTCACACAGTCTCATATCCAGCTCTTTGAAAATATTTTCAAGATGGTGATTATGAATAAGTCCCCTTGACTAACTCAGGCACAAGTCAGGAGTGTGATGAAATACTCTCCACTTGTTGGAGCTGCACTCAACCAGACAACACTCAAAAAGCTCGACACCATTCAGGATAAAGCAGCCCGCTTGATTGGCACTCCATCCACCACCTTCAACATTCACTCCCTCCACCACTGGCGCACTGTGGCTGCAGTGTGTACCATCTACAAGATGCACTGCAGCAACTCGCCAAAGCTCCTTCAACAGCACCTTCCAAACCCACGACCTCTACCACTTAGAAGGACAAGGGTAGCAGACGCATGGGAACATCACCACCTACAAGTTCCCCTCCAAGCCACACACCATCCTGACTTGGACCTGTATCGCTGTTCCTTCACTGTCGCTGGGCCAAAATCCTGGAACTCCCTTCCTAACAGCATTGTGGGTGTACCTACACCATATGGACTGCAGCGGTTCAAGAAGGCAGCTCACCACCATCTTCTCAAGGGCAATTAGGGATGGGCACTAAATGCAGGCCTAGCCAGCGACGCCCACAGCCCATGAATAAAAAAAAAATGATTTTCATTTTGTTTAAATGGCTGGAGGGGAGGGGAAGAGAACAAACATTGAACAGTTCTCATTTCCACATCAAACCCTGGATTAAATGAATGTTAAATCATAGCAAATGGTGTGAAGTTGAGCATTCTTTTAACCTTTCCAGGCCCCTCCGTCTAATGGAAGTCTAAAGCGGAATAGCTGAATTTGAGACAAAGTTGTTGCTCCTTGGCAGTTGCATTTCAACTGCGTTATGTGGGAGGAATGCATATGTTTCACCAGTTTATGGTACCCAGATGTACACTTTGGCATTCAGAGTACCACTGCTGAAAACAGCAGTAGCTAGGTTACTATTAAAGTAAACGCACACTAACCGAGTTCAAAGGCAGGAGGCTGTCTGGAAATCTCACCTTTGTAGTACAAATGAGTATCAAAGCATCATGTCAGCAGTGCAACACAGGACACACAGTCAAAGCTCTTTGACCTGCATTTGGAAATCTGCAGAGCTTCCAGTAGCACTGGTAAAAGCAAAATAACAATTCACATTGAACAGCACAACATACTTCAATGATTAGCCCTGGTTTAACAGCATATGGGTCTACTTTAACAAGAAGCTTGGCCCGCTGTACGACTGGAACATTTTAATAAACGGATATGCTGTACACAGCAATGAAAACATAGATTGTTGCAAATCTAGTTACAGTAAGTAGCAAAGAAATACCAAGAGTAGTCAACATTGAAAGAGATGAGAAGAATGTCTGTCTCGGAGTACTTACCTGCAATGTCAAGAATTGTGTTTTTATTATTGGTGTGTCCTACATGTTCTGTCCTCAAATAAAGGCAATGTGCCAAAATCAACAATTAGCACAAAAATGAAAAAAAAATATTCAGGCAGAAATTGACAAAAGCCAGAGAGTCAGCTCACATGGGTTTGACTAGCTTTTTTTGTGGTTCTGCACTGACTCACTCCAAGGAGGAACAGTTTGTAGCTGAATGCCATGGAATAAGACAATCACTCTTCAAAGTATTCAGCATCCTGACTGACAATTACACTGACATTTATTTTTTTTTTAAAACATTGATTATTTTTTATTTTACAGCACACACAACAGACACAAACTACCGACACTTAAATTTGCAGCAAGCAACACAACTCAAATATTTACAAATAAAAGTTCCTGAAACTTCCAACACAATAATGCTAGATGCTATAAATGTGACGTTGTTCCAATATGCACTATTATTGCTGCTGCAAAAACATTTCAATTTCACCATCAATGTCATGGCAAATGTGGTATGGAGAAGCTATAATAATAAGAGCCTTTAGCTCTACTAGCAGTCTTGTGTGTTAATGTGCCTGCAGCTCAAGATAAATATTCTCTCAGATTACAAGAAATCATATTGATCATAATAATAGCTTCACTCTTCAGCTTTACACCAAAGTGCCACTCCCATCAGGGGAAACCGTACTATTGTGTACACTACACTCAATATTTGCCTATTATTGTAGAATTGCTAAATATCAAACAAAAACAATTGAATAAATAAAGTTGTTTTGTAGATTTTATATCACAGTTCAAACTCTACTTCTGGGTACAGTCTTAATTGGATTAGGCTTCGCCGCAAATATATTTCTGCTGCAAAAATAGCTAGTTCTACAGTATAGTTTACTCATTCTTCAGAGGTCTCTTGTGTTGTCTTACACCTGACTTATAATAGCATCGGCATTTTGTTTCAAGTTGGATGCTTTTTTCGAACCACTTTCCTCCCACTCCACCCTCTCCTCAGGGGCAGGCACATTCTGAGCCCCGGACTTTACCACAGCCCCTGTTGTAACTGATAGTGGCGAGTTGGGAGTTGCTCATTTTAATTTCCTTCAACACCAAGATAGAACATCTCGACCATTTTGCATTACTCCAGCTAGCATCCCAACTGAATCTGTGTACCTCCTCCACATAAGGAAAGTGCATTAAAGTGACAGGCAAACCCGATACTCCAACTTGTGATCTTCTGCTCAGGAATTAAGACTGAAGCTAGAAGGCCACAAAGTACTTACTGCAGCTTAACCCAGCAGTACGCAACTTCCCTTTTTTTGTTGAGGCAACGGTTTTCTAATTTGAGAAGTTAACTGCAACTACCAGCCATCCACATCACTTAACTAGATTTTCCAAACTTGATGCCAGGTTAAACTTTGGACTTCCCCACCCCCAATGTTATAGATTTTGCTAGTTATTTTTTTAATGTACACTAGTACAGAATATTTCTTTGCTGTGTTTTTGTCTACAGTAAAAATATTCCTGTACTCCTTAAGCAGTTACTGTAACACCGGACTCCTGAATGAAATGTAAAACCCGTTTACTGGGAGAGTCACAACCTAAAATAGTTTTCACTACTCTCCTAATTCATGACAAGCAGGTGGCTGTCTCCACTGAGCTATGTCTGGGCAGAACTACAAAATTAAAATAAAACATGACCTTTCCTATCACATAGTTCAGGCTGTTGTTTCCTGATATCTTTCCAGTCACTGCCACTCGGCTGTACATGTCCAAGTAAGTAACAAGGCCATGTATGTAACAAGGCCACATCTGCAACAAAGCCAATGGCTGCAGTTTTCCATCAACACCGCTTCATTCTCCCCCACTGATGAAAAAAATTAGGTGTCAGCCAATGGTTCAGTGGGCAGCACACTCACCTCGGAGTCAGAAGGTTGTGGATTCATAGTCCCACTCCAGGGATTTGAGCACATAAAGCTAGGCTGACAATGCAGTGCAGTGCTGAGGGAGTGCTGCAGTGTCGGAGGTGCTGTCTTTCGGATGAGACGTTAAACCGAGGCCTCGTCTGCTCTCACAGGTGGAAGTAAAAGATCCCATGGCACTATTTTGAAGAGGAGCAGGGGAGTTATCCCCAGTGTCCTCAATCAACATAACAAAAACAGATTATCTGGTCATTATCACATTGCGGTTTGTGGGACCTTGCTGTGTGCAAATTGGCTGTAACGTTTCCCACATTACAACAGTGACTATACTTTAAAAAGTACTTCATTGGCTGTAATGCGCTTTGAGACGTCCAGTGGTCATGAAAGGCGCTATATAAATGCAAATCTTTCTTTCCCACTTAGAACTGCGAAAGATGGCCATTGTCTATTCCCCAAAGTGTTGGCAGATGCATTCCAACACAGAGAGCTTTCTCTTTGTAACTGTGATAAGCCATTATACAGGAACTTCAGTTTACACCAGCGTGCGTTGCTCGGCCCCATTAACTACCTGAACTAGCAACAATTTGACATTTATGATCGAGCTTCCTCCAAGACAATTTGCATGAAGTTACTAAATTAGAATGAAACGTCCGTTGCTGGAAAAACCGTAAAAAATTAAAAATTATCGTATTTCTGGTTCCTTTTTGATGCAGAAATGCAAGAGCGACCCTCACACGATTTACAATGTGGTACCGAGTTTACAACCCAGTACCGACATTGATGTCAATCAAACATCGCGCGGAGATTTTACTGTATATCCTGGAACTTGAGGGCAGCCAAAGTGGACGAGCCGCTGGAGTGTAAGTAACTGTACCCACCATCACCACTTGGCCCAACCAACTTTTATTTCCTGTACAGCTCATTTTCCAAAAGGGTTTTCACCGCGAGTTCTACTCCCACAACAAACTTTAAACTGGTCCCTTGCAGGATCAGCAACCAACCACTGGTTTTATTCTGACAACGTTCGCACCTATTCATGTCCAACAATCCCCAACCATTATTTTGGGAAAGAATCCTGCAGTTTTCCACAGTTTACTTTTGTTAAATCTAGAGACATCTTCCATTCCCACACAAGCTATAGCCGGCTACAATTCCATGGTAAACGTGCCCTGTAACCCGTGAATTGGTAATAACATTGGATGTTCAGAGTAGGAAGGGAAGATGCTGCTGGCTGGCATGTTTGCTCCAAACTAGAACGATGGGCGGAGCTAAAGCAGCAACAAATGGCAATTGATGCCCGTGTCATTGAGCATCAGTTCCAGGGTACCACTGACAACAGAGGCGCACAAACATCACCAAACACACACCGGTATCACGTTATAGACAAGGAAACATCTACAAAGCTTAAAAGTGCAATTGTTTTTCTGTGCCAAACATCGTGCCCGCACCCTGCAATCCAACCGCTCGGCTCCGATTCCAGCTCTGGCTATTTCAAGCAATAGCAATGTTGCTCTGACTGGTTATTGAAAGAGCGAGCGAGCGGTACAACCCCAGCCGGTGCGGTGGCAGCCCCGGCCCCGGCCCCAGGCGGTCTGCCCGGTGGACCCCCGGTCCCCCGGTCCCCCGGCTCCAGGGGCCAACTCCGCCCGGCAGCTGCTGAAAGTACCGTGTCGGCCACTGGCGGCACCTCGCCAGTCTCCACACCGCTACTTTATTTAAAGGGGAAGTTGGAGGTTTATTTTCCGAAGCCGATCCCCCAGGAGTCGGTCACAAGTTAAAGGTGCGGACCCCCCCCCCTCTCCCTCGCAACACTCACCCGTCCGAGTTCTAATAATCTCGTTAAACTCGTCTCCAGCCCCCGCCGACTCGTCTCTCGGACCCTCAGGACGCCCAGCTTCTGCCATCGGCTGGCGGTAACGGTCCCGGCCGTCGCTTCTCGGAGGGTTGAAGCGAAGTAATCTCTGGCGCCGAGTGAAGCCAGGGGTCAAGCGCTGCTCGGCGTGTCTCCCTCAACCGGAGCAGAGCTGCGAGCAGGGCAGTTCAACAAGGGGGGCGGGGGACCTCCCACCCGCAGCGACCAGAGCTGTCCCAACTTCCAACAGATCCACTTCAACAGGTGTGCATCTCTCCCAACCCCACCCCTCTTACTCCCAAATAGATCCTCTCCATAAAAGAGAGGAGCAGCCCAGTCCGAGTGCAGGATGAGCTGAAGAAACCCGACACCCCATAAATCAGGCGAGGCTACACGGATTGCTCGCCTGGCACTCACACGATCTCAGTGCATTTAAAGCGACAGTGACCGACCCCCCGTTACATTTCACTAGCAATCACCTGACTTTATATAACATTTCCCTCGTGCTATTGGCATCCTCAGAAATCATTAAAATAAGTTTGGTTTTAAAGATGGACAAATATAAGATAACACAAATCACAAAAGGGGCTTTAAATCAAACTTGAAAAAAATCACGAGAAACATTTAAAAGACTAGTATACTAAAAGAACAATTTATATTGTAGTATAACTTTTGTTTTTTTTTGTTAAGATGTCAAACTGCATCTGGCCAAGTTTTCCTCAGTTCCCAGTTACAGGAATCCTCGATTTTAAAATTATCCTTCTCGTGTTCAAATTCCTCCATCCCGACCACTCTCTGAGAACTCTGCGTTCCTCCAATTCTGGCCTCTAGTGCATTCCTGATTTCCTTCGCTCCACCATTAGTGGCTGTGCCTTCAGCCACTGGGAAAGCATCTCCTAAAAGCACCAGAATAGGCAAATGAGCATAGAGGCACAGACACTGGGGGTTTGCACAAGGATGAAGTATAGTTTTCCATCTGCACTGTAAAGAATGGTTAGTAAACAGTTTGCTGTTGTGCAGCATTTACTTTGCATTGGTGTTGAAAGTGAGGGCATTCATCAGATGGGTATAAGGAGTAGGTGTTATGACAAGAATTACTGGGTGAGATTAAGAATCGGCAAATCAGGTGCTCCCACAGTTCAATCTGGGAAAAGGGTCTTTCAAAAAGCGAAGGACCTTTCTTTAGATATCTTAATCAGTACAGCGCTTTATGCAGGTGGCTGCCCGGGATGACAAACTTTTGTCCAAAAGCATAGAAATCTTTTTCTACCCTCTTATTTCAAAACAATTGGAGGGCAGTCTTTTGGCTGTGCATGTGTGTATTGTGTGTAAGTGTTGAAAAGTGTGAACTACCTCTGGAAACTACACACATTGTGCATTACAATGCATTGAACTCACACAAGGAGGGATGTGGCCTGGCCACTCTGCCAATTTCTAACATCAGGTAGACTTGTGCATGCTTCCTGGACAGGGTTGCTCACCAGGATTGGATGAGACCTGTCCAGATTTGAGGATCTTAGGCATTTTCAGCCTGGAAACAATGAGTGGAATAGCAGAGGGAGAGTTTGGAGGTGTGAGCCGCCTGTAAAAATCACCCTTTTCTTAATCTCATATTATGCTTACTTGTGTTCTCATGCAGAGGCACATATTGGACAGCAGTGGAATGGAGCACAATATCTTGGCATCTTAGCTTCTGTCAGAAGCTATTCTATCATGAAAACATTGCAACACATCTTTCTTTAATTTTATTCCAGGGTCCTCCCAAAGTGAGGCTGCGTCATATGGTGCCAGCTAGGACCCAAGCGTTTCACAGGAGGTTCCATCACACATTCCACTATGTAGCAAGCACCATCATAGATCCTAACACCCTGGGGCATTTAGATATCAAATTTATTCTGAAAGCACTGAGTGAAGCATAAGTGAAGAGGAGCAAGTGGAGGTGCTAATCGAGGAACAGCAATCAAGTGCCCAGGGTCACAGCCCCCATTGTTTCTCTGCTGTATATGACTATACAATAGACTGCTACCCTTCCTTCAGATGAGCAAAAGACCCTAATGACATCTCTGAGACTGTGTTGAAATCTCTGCAAGGGTTGTCAGAAAATGTGCAGCAATAGACCTCTGACCTCTCAGCAGCAATGCGCAAGGAATTTTCACAACTGCACTGCACCATGGAGCATGAGGCAGCTTCACAGCCATCTGCTGGAGAGCTTCTGAGGGAAAAGTGACCAAGCCCAGACAGGAGAGGCAGTTTCCTCGCAGGATGACCACATGTCCACCCAGCTCACCGCATCAAGTACCAGCTAGTTGGAAGGCACTGGCAGCTACTGCCTTCTGCATCAAGAGGTCTGACATCTCCTCCATCCCAAAGTACACTAGCAGTTTGTCATCACACCTGCTCCTCCCATTGTGGGAGCATTTCGTCATAGTAGTAGGTTAGACAGTAGAAGAAACACAACTCATAGTTGTCATTAAGAGGAAGAAGGTGGTAAGCACTAGAAATAATTTGTTACATAAATTTCACCAATACATTTCCAACACGTTATTCCTCCTTAATTGGAAGCAAGCCTTTTTGTTCATGTAGACTCTGCAGTTGATGTTAGGAAACCTGATGCATACATAGGTACCATTGACTATACAGTAGACTCTTGACAACCTTACCAGCTGGTGAAAGTTCTGTGCCCTGCCCAGCTTATGCATCCTTTGCACAGGAAAAGTGAGGAAGGTGCTTTCCCTTCCAAGCATACCATCTGTTCCATGCTTTATGCATTTATGGACTGCAGTCTAGCAGGTGTTGCCTGCTGTGACTTGGAAAGTTCAGTCTCATAAAAGCTTAATGTTCTGGTAATCGTCACAGCAATTCACAAGGTCAGGTTCCACATGTACATTGATGACTCCCAGCACTACCTCACTACCACCTCCCTTGATCCATCCACTGTCTCTAAATTGTCAGAATACTTGTCCGACATCCAGTAGTGGATGAGCAGAAATTTCCTCCAACTAAATATTGGGAAGACCGAAGACATTGTCTTCGGTCCCTGCCACAAACTATGTTTCCTAGCCACCGACTTCATCCCTCTCCCTGGCAATTGTCTGAGGCTGAACCAGACTGTTGGCAACCTTGGTGTTGTATCTGACCCCAAGATGAGCTTCTGACTACATATCTCTGCCATCACTAAGACCGCCTACTTCCACCTCTGTAATATCGTCCGACTCTGCCCCCGCCTCAGTTCATCTGCTGCTGAAACCCTCATCCATGCCTTTCTTACCTCTAGACTTGACTATTCCAATGCACGCCTGGTCGGCCTTCCATCTTCCATCTTCCACCCTCCAAAGTCTTGAGCTCATCCAAAACTCTGCTGCCCATATCCTAACTCGCACTAAGTCCAGTTCACCCGTTACCACTGTGCTCGATGACCTACATTGGCTCCTGGTTAAGCAACATCTCGATTTAAAAAATCTCTTCTTAGTTTTCAAATCCATCTTTGCCTCGGCCCTCCCTATCTCTGTAACCTCCTCCAGCCCTACAATCCTCCAAGATATCTGCACTACTCCAATTCTGGCCTCTTGAGCATCCCTGATTTTAGTCGCTCCACTATTGGCAGTCATGCCTTCAGCTGCTGAGGCCCTAAGCTCTGGAATTCCCTCCTTAAACCTTTCCGCCTCTCTACCGCTCTTTCCTCATTTAAGATGCTCCTTAAAACCTACCTCATCTGCCCTAATATCTCCTCATGCAGCTCAGTGTCAACTTTTGTTTGATTACGTTCCTGTGAAGTACCTTGGGATGTCTTACTATGTTAAAGGCGCTATATAAATGCAAGTTGCTGTTGTTGTTGATTGTCATTGTTGCTGTAGGTCAAGCCATTCCTGTGGTAGAAGGGGTCTACAGACTGGCCTGGAACAGATGGCATAGCTCATTGACAGCCTGTCTAGCGAAGCAGAGGCAGTGAAGACAAGTCATAGAGTCATAGAGTCATAGAGTTTTACAGCACAGAAAGAGGCCCTTCGGCCCATCGTGTCTGCGCCGTCCATCAATCCCTGTCCAGTCTAATCCCATTTTCCAGCATTTGGTCCATAGCCTTGTATGCAATGGCATTTCAAGTGCTCATCCAAATGCTTCTTGAATGTTGTGAGGGTTCCTGCCTCTACCACCTTTTCAGGCAGTGAGTTCCAGATTCCAACCACCCTCTGGGTGAAAAAGTTCCTCCTCAAATCCCCTCTAAAACTCCTGCCCCTTACCCTGAATCTATGCCCCCTTGTTATTGACCCCCCTACTAAGGGGAAAAGTTCCTCTTTATCCACCCTATCGATGCCCCTCATCATTTTGTACACCTCAATCAGGTCCCCCCTCAGCCTTCTTTGCTCCAAGGAAAACAACCCCAGCCTGTTTAGCCTTTCTTCATAGCTGAGGCGCTCCATCCCAGGTAACATCCTGGTGAATCTTCTCTGCACCCTCTCCAAAGCAATCACATCCTTTCTATAGTGAGGCGACCAGAACTGCACACAGTACTCCAGCTGTGGCCTCACCAGCGTTTTGTACAGCTCCATCACAACCTCCCTGCTCTTATATTCTATGCCTCGGCTAATGAAGGCAAGTATCCCATATGCCTTTTTAACCACCTTATCTACCTGTTCCGCTGCCTTCAGGGATCTGTGTACATGTACACCAAGGTCCCTCTGACCCTCTGTACTTCCTAGGGTCCTACCACTCATTGTGTATTCCCTTGCCTTATTTGTCCGTCCAAAATACATCACCTCGCACTTTTCAGGGTTAAATTCCATTTGCCACTTTTCCACCCATCTGACCAACCCGTTTATATCGTCCTGTAGCCTGAGGCTTTCCTCCTCGCAATTTACCACCCCACCAATTTTCGTGTCATCTGCGAACTTACTGATCATACCTTTTACATTCTCATCCAAATCATTTATGTAGATCACAAACAGCAAGGGACCCAGCACCGATCCCTGAGGTACCCCACTGGACACAGGCTTCCAGTCACAAAAGTACCCTTCGACCATCACCCTCTGGTTGATATGTTGGAGTCTATACATGTGGATCTATAATGCCTTGGGTATCATTGCACCCACATTTTGCATCACCTTATGAACCCATCTTGTTTAAAATCGTGGAGTGCTGTGGGAACCCATCTCAGCACTTTGGCTGCAGCAACTTCATTATAGCAGCAAGCAACAATACTGGGGGAAAGTCTTCTAAAAAAGTGTCATCTTGCAAGAAAAGTTTTCTCCACAGCAATAAATGCAGGGAGCAAAATGCAACTAAACATGAATGCTATTTTCAAAAAAGTTTAATATCAACTTCTGCTACAGAAACCTAGCTTTAAGAATCCAACTTCAGCCTGCCAAACCAGTTAATTCGTTATGTGGTCATTTTAGATGGGTGTGGTGAATACTGGTGGAAGAGCTTGGCTCCAGCACAGGCTCCCTTTGCTTGCTAAATGCCATTTACTCGCCTCATAGAGCAAGAAGGACCCAGTCACCTTCCAGTTGAATCTGAAGAGCAACAATTACCAGAGCACTGAAACAACTTACTCTTATACAGGGTAGATGCAGAGAGGATGTTTCCCCTTGTGGGAGAATCTAGAACAAGGGGGCATAATTTCAGAATAAGGGGAATGAGGAGGAATTCCTTCTCTCAGAGGGTTGTGAATCTTTGGAATTCTCTTCCCCAGAGAGCTGTGGAGGCTGGGTCATTGAATATATATAAGGTGGAGATAGACAGATTTTTGAACGGTAAGGGAGTCAAGGGTTATGGGGAGCAGGCAGGGAAGTGGAGTTGAGGCCAAGATCAGGTCAGCCATGATCTTATTGAATGGCGGAGCAGGCTAGAGGAGCCAAATGACCTACTCCTGCTCCTACGTCTTATGTTCTTATGTATATTGTGCCTTTAATGTAACAAAACATCCTCAGATACTCCACAAGAGGAAAGACATTCAGACACCTAGCAAGAATTGAGCAAGTAGGTAGAGGAGGTGAACTATGGTGAGGTCAAAGAGGTAGATTTTAATCAGGCGATTGAAGACTGGCAGAGATGAAGCAAGGCAGAAGGGTTTCAGAAGAGGAATCCAGGGAGCAGGCCTGTGGTTACTGAGGGTTCTGCCACTGATGGTTGAGCAGGAGAGAGTGGGGCAGCTCCAGAGATGTCTTCAGTTGTGCCCTCATGCAAAAGGTCATAGAAACAGACAGGGTTTCTGTCATAGATGCTCAGACAGCAGCCATAGGGGCATGGGGTGCCAGAATGGAATGGGCTATCTCTTCCAGTCTTGGCAGAATTGGAAATCGGTTACTGAGCACGCTGAGAGAGTGCTTCACTAATCTCAATGGGACCATTACCTTTGCTATCACACAGATAAATGGTTATAATTAGGCAGTGTCCAGAACTAGCAACATTTCTGGAATGGGCATAGATAATGGTACAGTCTCTCAGGATGCATCTGAATCCTTCAATCATCCCCCCACCCCCCACTTACCCCACCCCCTCACTTCACTCCCCCCGCCCACCCCCATCCCCCACTTCAATCCCCCCGCCCCCCCACTTACCCCACCCACCCCCACCCCACTTATCCCACCCACCCACCCCCAACTTCCCCACTTCCCCCACCCCCACTTCCCACCCCCACCCCCATCCAATAGGTGTGACAACACACAAGGGCCTGTTTTCCATGCAGTCACAGTACTGGGGAAGGCTGTAACAGGTGATTCTCAGTTCTGTCAAGAGCTGAGGGCTACCTCAACCCAAGAGGCTCCTGTTGATGTACAGTAGACTTGTGCATGTCTACCACTGGGGTAGCACCTGGATAAAGCACAAGGCTAGGGTCTATGTCACTCACAGTAAAAAAACACCATAGTAGCATACAGTACGCACACACAGAATGATTAGATATTAAAAATATAGTTACACTACAGTTGCTTCTGCTAGGTACTCTGCAAAGGTTTGACAGCAGGTTTCAGGCACATGGCATGAATGTCAGATTTGTGAGTTGTATTGAAAATGAAAGGCACTGTCTTAAAATGAGGGTATCATGAAAGTGGCCTGGGAGGTGAGCAGTGCTGTTGGTTACAAATGAGCTGAACAGTCAGAGGAATCCTTTACTATTCATGTAGGCGGTGGCATTGTGCGGAACCTTAACTAAGTGGTCAGAAAATCATATTCCACACACTTCCTAATGTTCAGTATATTCTTCTGGTGAGCGAGGCTTCCTGTTGCGAGCACAATCAAAAATTGTCCCAGTATGTACTTATTTAAAGGTGGCTTTGAATTCATTGCCTCACTCCCTCTGCTCTATCGGATTATTCTTTATCTACATTAAATGGAAGCTGGCAAGTTGCCATTAAGATAAACATTACAACACAAAGGCAATGACCATATTTGCACAGCGCGATGGCACGGCCTATACCAATTGATACAGTCCCACAGGGGGCTGGTTGGGGGGGGGGGGGGTTAGAAATTCAACTTCGGCGGGGACGCAAAACGTGCGGTAGCAGATCGTTCGCCCGTTATACACCCCGCCTGCTTTTCCTTTCCAGTGAAAGTGGAATTTCACTGCCAAGGAATCTAAGACAAGGAGGTAGAAACTTTCAACATATTACTGCAGTTTTACTTCAATGCTATTTTGAAAGCATGAGAAGAGTTTTACTGTGGAACGTTAGAGATCTAAATTAACAGCTGGGCATTCTCTGCATAGCTTCCCAAATTATATCTGTGGGGCAAACCCATGTCTACCACTCCTTCCACACCAAAAGGAGCTACACCGACCTGCCACTGTGTTGCTAAAGTTTAGACCATTTTCTTCCTTTGACGTCCTACTGAATCAAAAAATCAGTGTTACCACGGCTTATATAGTGTCCTTGTACCATGGGTGGCCATGTTGCTTTTTTAAGCCCCTGATTAAATCTAAACATTAAATCAATAACATAATTATTATTTTAAAAATCACCAAACTTAGCTATACACCTATCCATTTAACCTTAGAAATCCCTGTTAACAACTTCCCTCCACACCAGCCCACCCCATTCTCTGGAATCCCACCCTGAACTTCTACTAAATTCACAGTGTTTACCTATTAATATTTGACAGACTCTGAGCATGCTTCACCTCAGTTTGGGTATGTGACAGTTAGGTAACTGCCTGGTGATAAAATAAAAACCAAGCTTTTTGAGCACCCAGACATAGTTTAGTTATTTTTGCAATGTCTAGTGCTAAATTAAATAAAGTCGTGCAGTACAAACGCCCAGCTAGAGTGCCTGCTCAGCCAGCCCATTACAGAAGGTGGGGCAGGGAACAAGCCACAACTCCCGAGTTCTGTTAGACCCCAGACCTCTTTCCTGGTGCTTCCAGGCAACGGCACCCTTCACACTGCTGTCATGCCACAGTTCCCTTACCCAGTGCTTCCAGGCCGCAGACCCCTCCCCCTCCCATTATCCCCATGCTGTCAGGCAACAGGTACACCTCCCCACCAAATTCAGCCAGGCACAGTCCCTTCCCATCCACTGCCACCAGGCCCCAACCCCTCCCTCATTCACAAGAGCTTCTGAACCCCGTCTGTAGTGCTGGCAGAGCTCAGTATTCTTTTCAGTGCTGCGAAGCCCCAATACCGCCAGTGCTGCTGGATCTCAATCTTCTCCTCAAGGCTACCTGATTCCAGTACCTTCCCCAAATGCTGACAGCCACCTCCTCAGCATTACCAGTACTTCAGATATAATGAATTACTTTAGAAGTTCAGTAATTGTTATGTAGGTAAACATGGTTTTCACTCTGTACCAGAAACGTACTATCCAGAAGAAGCCAGGGGTAACAACCCTGTCTGATTATGCCCCTCCCTAGCCCAGGACACTGAGACCATTTGTAGTGGGGAATCATCATTATTATACAGCAATACACCATTTAAAAACATTTCAGTAGCATTTATCAGACATCATGTTCTCACATCCAGGGTTCTAGGTGGTAGGTCATTTCAAGGTCACAGATTGTAAAGGTAAGTTGTTTTGGGGACATTTCTGGGCCGTTTCTGTTATTTTCCTTTTGTTTTTACTTGCTGACACATACATTTTCATGAGCTTTTGGGCCCTTTTATTTTTGCCCCGAGCTGCTTTAAATTGGCAACAATAGGTTTCCTGGTGGGAATCATCTGAATTGAGATGTTCGGAAGAAGAGGCGGACCTATAGAGTGTGAGGCAGGTCAGGCTGCCTGAGAAGTGCTCTGTGTCCGCCTGCCAGCATGCACATCTTCAGAGAGAGGTGAAATGGCCTCACGTTGAAGACATAGTGCCGGTGGAGGCTGCTCTTCCGAAAGGAAGCTGTGCCAGCAGATCCTTGTTGACATTACTATATCTGGATGCCATTGGGCTGGATGGTTCTTCAGCAGCATCCCAATGACAGCAAGCTATGCTTTACAAGATACTGCAGGAAATAAGTTATGCTGAGGTAATTAAGAACCAGCATTGCTTGATTAGCTGTACCTGCCAAGATGGCACTGGCACACCTGCCCAGATGGCACTGGCACACCTGCCCGTCAATGACTGCGGATATCCATCTCAGGGTCTGGGTTAGCAGACAGGCAGGTGCAGAGGAGTACCATCTGCTGCAAGGACAGCTGCAGTTTCCATTCAGCATAGGGCTGGCACATGTGGGACTGTAGCAGTCAGCTGTAGCCTGAAACTTGGCTCCATCTCCTTGAGGGCATGCTGCAGTGCTGAACTATAGTGATGGCACCATGGAATGCCACAGAGGGCATCCTCCTTGTAAGCATCTCATGCAGCACCACCTGGACATCAGCAGCCAACAAACAGGGGTTGGGTGTTGGGCTATTCTAGCATCTCTGCAGATTCATGCCTGTACCTAGAGTTGCCTTTTCCTTCATTTTTCTTGCAATTTGTTAATGTTTTGCCCCTGCAGCCTTAGCAATGGTTGCTGATAGTTTGAAATGACTTTTAAAGTTCTCCTGCATAGGCTTTCTGAATTTTTGTCCCCTATTGTAACACTCCCCTCTTTAATTGTCATCATCCCTTTAAATTTGACTTACGTGTAATTTAACTCTCCCACTACTAAGGGTCCATCGCCAGGTGGTAATGGCCTCAAAATGGGGCTGGTAGCCTTACCACTCTATTAACACCGACGAAGAGGCTCGCAACATTTTGAAAGGGGTCTCCCGCTGGCCGGTGAAGCGCCTGCTTGAAGCAAGCGGTTGGCCTCTTTCCCATGCAAATCGGGGTCCTAATGACGTAGTTAGGACCTGGATTGCAATTTTAACACACACATAGCCAGACCTTGCGACATGAATGCTCTGATCATGTTCCACCCACACCTGCCCGTGGACCTCTGCTGGCGTCCTAGTTGGCCTGCATCAGGACACCTGTTTGGCGTCCGCAGCTTGCCTGCCAAATTCAAATGAGGTTGGAGCTTCAAAATGGCAGCCACTTCGAAATCGCTGGCCAGCTCGCTCAGACAGTCGGCTGTCCAAAAGTCAAAATTGATCCCCTATTGTCCTTCGCCGACCTGTCTGAGCCTGTACCTGGTGCTGTGAATAACTGTGGAAATGAGCTTACACTGGAGAATTGAATGTAACCTTTCAGGTGGGATCTGCAAGATTGGCCCCAACATCTGTTTTAAATCTAGTTATATAGTGAGTGATTCATAAAACATGAAACTGTAATGTATTTATCCAGGTACTACTACAGAGGAAGGTTTCTGGAGGAAGAAAAAATTCTATCACCTGTAATAACCAAAGGCTTTTCCTTCTCAATAAATGCATCAGATGAGATTGTGCTGGACTTGATGTAAGCAAAAAATTTGACCAAACACCGACAGAGATGTGTTTGTACCAAATTACCTAACTGGATCTGCATGTGGTGGAACTTCACTCAAGAATCAGCAACAATAGATTGTAGGGGGTTTTGCACAGGCGTGTTCGGGTCAGTCAGCTTTGCCTCTGACTAACCTCCTTGAGCGGTTCGAATCGCTCGCCCCCTGGGTTCTGGACACCGGACTTAGATACAGGCAGCGATACAGAGAAGACTCAAGTAGACAGGTGGTTGGATGCAAACAAAACCAAGATTTTTATTGAAGAGGAAAACTTGATACAATCTTATGGAAAATCACTAGTGTACACTTCTACAGGCAAAAATTAAAAGAGAGTCATAATAATACTATACTTATGTGGTGTATGTGCCTTTAAGAGCACCTGTGTACTGTAATGCCGGTAATGGCCACTCGGGCTATATAAGCCTGTATAGTGTTTTGTATCTTTTAGTTCACCTCCAGACTTTGTCCAGTGAACACCTGTAAACCAACTCCTGCATTCCGTGTCTTCATTAACACACGGATACAACAACTTATACTTATACAGGGAAATGGGGAACACACGGCACATCGAGCGAAAACAATTATCTTAACGATCCCCTTATCCTTATCCCACCCCCGATACCTAACTAGGTTAAGCTATGAGGGGTCAGAATTCGTGCTCATCAATCAAAAAGGGTTTGTTAGACTCAAAACAGCGGTTGGGTTCAGGGTTCGCTCTTGGTGCTCTCTGGAGCCTGCCGTCATCACGTGGGCTCCGGGTGCTGCAAGGGTGTTGTCCAGGTTCGAGTACCCCAAAGTTAAATTCTCTGCTTGGGTACTTTACCTTGCAGGGATGTCCTTCGTCGACAGCTTGAGTTTGCACGAAGGTAGTCGCAGGTCAGCTGGGACTGAAGGCCCGATGATTCGAAGCCTACCCTCAGTTGGCTTTCCCTCCGGTGGTCTTCCCTCCTCCTCCCCTCGTCGCGTCCTGCTTCGCCTGGCCTGAATTGCCCGTGTTCGCCCGACCCGGTGCCGGGGCGAGTCCAGATAGAGTGGGAGAGGGCACGGGCAAAGGCCAGGGGGTAAGCGCGGGATGGGGGAAGAGCAGCAGCCACGAGGGCGAGGGGCCAAAGAGCCGGGGAGCGGCAGCACCAGCGCCAGCACAGCAGCGGAGCAGCAGGAGAGCAGAGCAGGAGTTCACCGATTGCTACCTGGGGGCCTTCAATTATACCTTCGTTGAAAAACCCTTATCTGCGCGCCAAATCAGGTTAGCTCTTTGTTTTAATTTTGGCGGGCTAGTTATAATAATGGTAGCAATCTATACTGACGGTTTTTAGATGGCTGGTAATTGCATCTACCGGCCCGATAATTGACTCGTATTGTCCTGAAAGTCCTTGATGGGCTTGTCCAGCCTCGATGGATGTGCTTAATCTGTTTCCGATTATGTATGCAGACTGGTTGATGGCTTTAACTGTAGGCCTCATTGAATTTAGTTCTGTCTCCAATTCGGTCTAATACATAATTCACAGTTCTGTCTGGGTCCCAAAACACAAAGTTCCTTTCGCAGAAAGCCTGCAGCCTTAGTTTCGATTTCCCCCAAGCTGTTTGTGCTGCAGAATCCATTTTGGAGACCCGTAGGCTTTCTGCCACGAGGCACGGACGCCATCTTGGGTACCCCTTTTAATTCAAAAATGTCCACGCAGGGTCCCTTTTAACGATAATACCCTTCGGGGAGATGCACAAATTTTGCAAATCTTTCACTCCCCCCTGTGATACTAAAACTTGCTTGAAGTATCATACCTTTTAAGGTGAGCAAAATTTTTCTGACCCTCCATAGTCAGCCTTCCCCTGCAATTATCTATCTAACATACCCATGACACATGCACTTCCCATTCCGCGAAAATGTAGTGTACATCAGCATACAAAGAGTAAAATTACAGGCTTTACACACACATCCAAGCCTGGAGGGGTCCTACACCCCTGCACCACTTGGTACACATATCTTTATTAAACCGCATCGCAAAAGAAAACAACAAAAGAAAAAACCTTTAATTGAAAATAACAAACACAAAGAAACAACAATTCTTCAATCGAAAAGAGTGAGAAACTTAAACCAGTGTATCTTCCTCCACCTTTACATAATGTTCTTTCCAAAAGCTCTGATTTTGGAATTCTGACCACCGACCTTTTCCCTTACACTGAATGCAAACTAAATACAGCACTATTCCTAACTGGCAAACCACGAGAATGTGAGAAGCCAGCCTGATCCACGAAGGGACCTCTATATTATTGAAAAGGTTCCACCAGGGTGGAATCACAATATCCAATACCTTAGTCCCTATCTCTACCGTTTTCTGCTCGAGAGTGTAGAAATGTTTCTGTGAAACTATGACGGCTTTTAGAATTTTGGTCAAATGTTCAGGGAGAGGGGGAATTTCGTAGCCAAAGTGCGCTACGTACTTCTGCAAGTTTGTAAAATTCTCCTTCACAGTGAGGTGAACAGTGGAGGGTTCAGGAATGGGGACAATTTGTTCCTGGGCCACTTGAACTTCTGCCTTGGGTTTAAAACAGAAACTGCTGTCACTGACCGGACACCAGCTATGCTGTCCGTGCTGGTAGTGGGACGTGCCGGTGGTGACACAATATGTCCCACCCCCTATATATGCTACCTGCGGGGGAACATGGCCTTGTGCCATTGCCTCCATGGTGCAATTTATAGGCTTCACGTCAGCAGCTCTGAACCCACACTGCGGTCTTGAGAAGGCATTCAAGTGCTGGGGACACAGGATTATGTGTGCTCCCCGGCTCCGGCACCCTGAGAGGTCAGTACCTGTCATAGCGTGCTCCCACTTAATGACGTAAGGCGGGACCGCTGTGAACCGAATGTGTGCATCCCCTTGAATGACTCCAATGTTCTCAACCCTGTATACCGGGGTGGGTCGGGCTGTCCTACCCATGACCGGCATCCTAACTACTACTCCTATGATTGTGTGGTTGGACCGCCCACAATCCACGGGGACTGGATAGGCTTCGGAGGCTAGCCGGAGTTGGCACGGGCTCAATGTGTTCTCAAGAGGGTGGAGGGCTGTGAGGTGCTTGTTGCTAATCCAGGAGGGGACCAAACCTTGTTTTAAATCCTCGCCCAGTAACCACGCCCCGTATAACACACACACCTAATTTTGCGCAGCTTGGTCAGAAGCATTTCTGTCCTCCCTTATGAGAGCATTTACCGTCTTTGCGTGCTTTTCCAACTCGGCTATGATCTCTTTTAAATGGACCATCATGGCCTGGTCCTCATGCAACTCCGAGCCCACTACCTTGTTCTCATCCAGTAATATCCCTTTTAACTGTGTTTTTAAACCGTTTATCTGGGTCTGCAGCTCTATGTCATCCAAGCTGTTGATGACAGAGGACCCAGTGTTAAACGCAGTAAAAACATAATTCCATACACCCCTTCTTTGTCTCCCTGGGTTACCCAAAAATTCCCGGCGTGTGGTGTAGAGTTCGGTCTTGTCCATGTGGGCAAAATCAAACTCGTAAAATTTCTTGAACATGTCTTTTAATAGGGCCTGGTATAACTGCTCTGTTTCTTTGGGGCACCACTCCGGTAAATGTACCTCCGTGAGATTTAAAATCACGGAGGCTGCCGCGTAGTGTACCCCCTGGTACAGCATCTGATCGGTGGGGACTAGTACCAATCCATTCCCTGGTCCCTTGGTGGTGGCGGGGCAATCTTCCCTGGATAACCTCGCCGCCTGCGCCGTGGGCGGGGGCTTACGGGGGCGGGTCACCAGCTCAGTGGCATTGACTGGGATCGGGGAGAATGGGACAGCGCACGCCTTCAGGCTGGTATCCCACCTAATCCCTTCCACGGTGCCGTGCCACTGCCGGTGGAACATAATGGATATGCCTGCGGGGCAGACTTTCTCTGACCCCCACATACTGCTGTAAACCCCTTGGTCCGGTTCACACCACTTGTCCCAGCACACACTCAGTCCTCCATGAGTCCCGGTAATTGTCCGATGGGTGTTGTTACCCAAACGCTCCCATTCGACTTCGGGGTTCCTCATGTCCTTGCTCAACTTTCTGAGCCACCACCATCTGTCCAGTGGAATGTGTCCTTTGCATGTTAAACATATTCGCTTTCCAACGGTGACGCTGACCCTCGTGGAAACGACTCGCACTCGGGGGCAGAGGAGGGAGGCTTCCCCATACGTGAATCCGGTCTGGCTGGAGTACTGAGACGAATTGGACCCCAACCATCCTGGCCACCTTCCCTCGTGGAAGTAGACAGCGGTCTCCTCCGCATCCTGTTCACCGCTCCCATCGATCGCCAGGGGCGCCTTGTCTCCCGAACACCCATAGATGTGGAAGTCTTGGACGTCGCCCCTCCTCTGCTTACTCATCCCGATTAGGGCGAATAGGACCACGATCCATTCCATCCCGAACATCTTTCTGCAAAAAGATGTAAAAAAAACATGCAGCCTGTTAGATCCGTGGTTCAGTGGATAAATAATTACACGGATGCTGTACATAAACAAATAACAGGTCTTTACTGGAGGAGGGTCATCTCTAGACTGGGGTACAGAGGCATGTGCACAGCTTATATACCGGTGTGGTCACTGCCGGTACTACAGTATACAGGAGCTGTAAAAAATAGTTCTGACTTAAAGCACATACACTACAATTCCTCCCTTTTTAGATTAATAATACCCCCTTAATATTCAAATAACAATTACATTTTTACATGTACATTCAATAAAAAAAGTCCATTTATAGATTCAGTCTTTGGGGCGGCTTCCTGACCCTTTCGGGATAGCGCCTTTCCGGAGGTTCTTGTTCTTGGTGCAGAGGCGATTCTGACCCCTTTTCATCGGGTAGTTCATCGGGTTCCACTGCTACTGGGTCTGAAGTAGATGCTACCGGTATGTCGGGTTCATCCCCAGGTACTCGAGACATGGGGTTGACGCCTTCCTGTGATGCTAAGATCTGACCGACGTGGCGTCTCATAATGTTCTCCCTGACATCCACTGTGTACATTAATGGCCCCTGCCTTGTACATATCGTTCCAGGTTGCCACTTCTCTGTTCGATAGTCACGGGCCAAGACTGGTTGCCCTACATTGAAGCTCCTTGTCGGCTTCTCGTTGATGTGCTGGAATTGTTTGTCCTCAACATTTCTTCGCGCATTTGGTCTGAGCAAGTCCAGACGAGATCTCAACCTTCGGTTAAAGAACATCATGGCCGGGGTCTGGTTGGTAACTGCATTTGTCGCGTTTCGGTAGGCTAATAAGAAATTGTCCATCTTATGCTGTAGTGGAATTTCCTCGTTGCACGTGGCCTTTATCGCCTTCTTAAAGGTTTGTACGAACCTCTCAGCCAATCCATTGGTGGCTGGATGATACGGGGCGGATGTGTAATGCCTTACCCCATTCCTTTTCATGAATTTTTGGAACTCGTCGGACACAAACTGTGGTCCATTATCAGAGCAGATCTGCTCTGGCAAACCGTTTCTGGCAAATATGGTCCGTAGGACTGCAATCGTTTTCTCTGTAGTGGTTGAAGGCACCTTTATCACCTCAGGCCACTTTGAATGAGCATCCACTGCTATTAAGAACATTGAGTCCATGAATGGACCAGCGAAATCAATGTGCACCCGTTGCCATGGAGAGGAGGGCCACTCCCATGGGTGTAGAGGGGCATGTGGTGGTGCATTTTGGGCCTTCTGGCATCCTAAGCAGCTCTTAGTTAGGTCTTCGATTTGTTGATCGATTCCCGGCCACCACACATAAGCCCTAGCAAGGCTTTTCATTTTCACTCCCCCCAGATGACCTTCATGTAGCTCCTTTAGCACTCTCTCCCTTAACTTGGGTGGAATCACCACTCTGGATCCACACATCACTGTCCCCTGGCATACTGACAGCTGTTCTCTTCTGGATGAGAATGCTGGCAACAGTGAGTCGCCATGTGTTGGCCATACCCTCACCGTCAATTCATATACCTGTGACAGCGTCGGATCATTGCGGGTCTCCTTCTCTATATCCGCGTTTGTTACTGGCAATCGTTCAATTATCGACGAATAAAATATCTCGATAGTGTCCACTGCTGGTGCTTCCTCCACCGTAGGCAGTGGCAGGCGTGATAGCCCATCAGCGTTCCCATGCTGTTTCGTGCCTTTATATTCTATTTCATATTGATTAGCCCCTAGAAACAGGGACCATCTTTGTAACTGCTGTGCAGTCATTACTGGCACGCCCTTCTTAGGATTAAAGATGGAGACAAGTGGTTGGTGGTCAGTCAGCAAGGTGAACTTCTGCCCATGCAGATAATGGTTGAATTTTTTTACTCCCCATACTAGGCTGAGGGCCTCCCTGTCAATCTGGGCGTAGTTGCGCTCGGCTGAGGTTAGTGACCGAGACACAAAGGCTACTGGCCTCTCCAACCCGTCTGGGAATTTGTGCGACAGCACCGCTCCAATGCCGTAGGGTGATGCATCACATGCCAAACGAATTGGTAGTGCTGGGTTGAAATGGGCCAACACCTCTTTTGATGTGATCAATTCTTTACACTTCTGGAAAGCTCGTCTACGTTCGTCATCCCACTTCCATGGTACCCCTGTTTGCAGTAGGGTGTTCAGCGGGTTTAATACCGTAGACAAATTTGGTAAGAACTTGTGGTAATAGTTTACCAGCCCAAGGAACGACCTCAGTTGTGACACATTTTCCGGTGCTGGAGCCTTGACTACTGCCTCAATCTTGTCAGGGGACTTATGTAACCCCTCTTCATTGATGACGTGGCCGCAATACGAGATCTGTTTCTGGAAAAACTCGCACTTGTGGCGATTAGCTCGTAGCCCATATTCCTTTAATCTGGCGAGCACCTTCTTCAAGTTAGCGAGGTGATCACCATCATTTTCGCCCGTGACCAAGATGTCGTCCAAATAACACTGGGTCCCTGGAATCCCTTGCAGGACCTGATCCATCGCCCTTTGCCAGATAGCCGGAGCCGAGGCTACTCCAAACACCAGCCGGTTGTATTGATAGAGACCTTTATGGGTGTTGATCGTAAGGTAATGTTTCGAAGCTTCTTCTACCTCCATTTGCAAGTACGCCTGGGCTAGATCAATTTTGGTGAAGCGTTTACCACCAGATAGCAAGGTGAAAATAT
Organism: Somniosus microcephalus; assembly: GCF_052327205.1. Taxonomy (NCBI): domain Eukaryota; kingdom Metazoa; phylum Chordata; class Chondrichthyes; order Squaliformes; family Somniosidae; genus Somniosus; species Somniosus microcephalus. The sequence continues at coordinate 46,183,568 of NC_141000.1, read as the reverse complement.
CCTCAATTCATGGAAGCGGATATTGCACCGTGTGAAGGACTGGGTTCACTGTCACCTTAAAATCCCCACAGATGCGGACCTTCTTTGGTTCCCCAGGCATATTACTCAATGACCTCTTCATTACAGGAACGATGGGTGTAGCCCACTCGCTCCAGTCCACTTTGGACAGTACTCCTGAACGTTCCAACCCTTCCAGCTCTGCTTCAACCGCTGGTCTGATCGCATAAGGCACTGGTCTGGCCTTCAGAAACTTTGGGCTTGCATTATCCTCTATTTTAATTGTTGCTGTTATTCCTTTTAGTGTTCCTAGTCCCTCCTGGAACACTTCTTTTGCGTCAGTTAGCACTTTTGACAGTTGTCCAGGTGTGACGTCGTCATCCTTTTTGGCCTCCACCTTCAGTGCCTGTATGGAATGCCAATCTAAATGTATCTTCCGGATCCATTCACGTCCTAGCAGTGGTGGTCCTCCATTTGGCAATACATATATATCCATTTTAGGTATTTCCTGACCTTTATATGTCACTTTCACCCTTATTTTTCCTTTGGGGTAGACTTTTTGCCCCGTATACGTCTTCAAGACAATCTCTGTAGCTTTCAAGGGTATGTGTGAAAATAACCGCTTGTAGTCTCTTTGATTTATGACTGTTAGAGCTGACCCTGTGTCCAATTCCATTTCCACTTGGACTCCGTCTATCTTGAGTGTAACCCAGATAGTCTGGTGATCCTCCATTTCGGTTACATTATGTAGTTTCAGACAACCCAGCTCCTTGCTTCCGGAGTCTGTGTCACTTTTCTGTTCGTCTGAACCACTGTCCATCACCTGGTGTACCTTTTTGTACTTCTCCTGTGGAGATTTCTTACTGTTGGTTTTCTTCCCAGACCTGCAGACTCTTGCTATGTGTCCTGCTTTCCCACACTGTCTGCACACTTGGTCCTTGAACCAACAATCTTTCTGGTCATGTGTTGTTCTGCCGCAGCGATAGCACTTCCCTGTTCCATAGGTCATTTAGTTGGTGCCATATTCTTGCGGTCTCCGTTGTATCTCTGCAGCGCCCCTTGCGGCTGCTTTGTGTGATACTGCCATATTGAAAGCTTTGTCCAGCGTAAGGTCCTTTTCTGATAGAAGCCGTTTCTGGGTTCCTTCACTTTGTAGCCCACACACAAACTTGTCCCTTAACGTGTCTGCTAGTCCCGCTCCAAACTGGCAGTATTGCGATAGCTTGCGCAGTTCCGTTAGGTACTCAGCATTGCTTTCCTCTTTGTGTTGGTTCCTTTTATGGAACTTAAATCGTTCTGCTACCAGCAGCGGTGTGGGGTTTAAGTGGTCCTGTAGGATTTCTACTATGCTTTCAAAATTCTTGTTTACCGGCTTCTCTGGGGTTATTAGATTTCGCAGTAACCCATAAGTTTTTGCACCCATGGAATTTAACAGAACCAGTGCTTTATTAGCATCTGGCACTTCATTCGCCCTGCAGTACACCTCAATACGTTCCACATATGTCGCCCAATCTTCGACTTCATTGTCGAATGTAGAGATACTGCCACTTTTCGGCATCCTTGGTTGTGCGTTAACTATCCCCAATGACGCCTCCCGCGCTTCCCCTTCTTCTCCGCTGGCACAAAATGGCATCCCCCACGCTTTCCTTCCTTCCCGCGCTCGCCCGTATTCTCCGCTGCGGCTTCGCAAAATGGCATCTCCCGCGCTCTTCCTTCTTCTCCGCGGCTCAATGGCGCCTCCTGCACTCTCCCTGCTTCTCCGTGGCTCAATGGCGCCTCCCGTGCTCTCCCTGCTTCTCCGCGGCTCAATGGTGTCTCCCCTTGCTTCGCCCCGTGGACCCTGATCAGCCCGTGATCCCTGGCTGTGCTCTGCGCATTTTTCTCTTGATATTTGTCGACGCCACTCAGTCTAGAACCCGGCTGTTTCTTACCCTCTCTCTCTCCGGTTTGCAGTATTTTCCTCGACGCCGCTCGGTGATCAACCCCCGGCTGCGCCCTGCTCTCGTCACCCTCTTTCTTACCCCGTCGACGCTGCCCGGCTCTCTCTCTCTGCCGTCGGTCGGCTCCAGCCGCCGCTGCTCGGGAAGGGTCTGCTCTGGACCTGTCGTCGGTCTCTTACTGTTCGTTGTGGCTGGGGAACCAAGCCCGGCTCTCCGCAGCCTCCCCAGCGAAGTTGGATCTCTGCCTGACTGCTGGGCGGTTGCTCGCGGTCGACGCCCATGTTCCTGGACTCGACTATTTTTTTTTATGTTGCAGGTAGATTCGCATCAACACTCGTCGCCACTGTTAGATCCGTGGTTCAGTGGATAAATAATTACACGGATGCTGTACATAAACAAATAACAGGTCTTTACTGGAGGAGGGTCATCTCTAGACTGGGGTACAGAGGCATGCGCACAGCTTATATACCGGTGTGGTCACTGCCGGTACTACAGTATACAGGAGCTGTAAAAAGTAGTTCTGACTTAAAGCACATACACTACACAGCCAGGTCCCCAAGAGATTCTCTGGCTTGGTGAGGCATGGTCGGGTCACGTGACCTTGACCCAAGGATACACACTTAACAGACTGCTTAACTTAAAACTACCCATCGCCCTATTTAACTTATATTACAAACACCTAAACTTAAGCTAAAGAACTACACCTTACTTAAAACTTAAACCAACTATATACATCCGCCCCCCGTCTTCGGGCGGCCAGGCTAATTCCTGGTTCGACTGCGGCTCGCCGCTACCCCCGGCGTGACCGCACCGTCCTTCACTGTTGGTCCCTCGCAGCCTGAGGCTGCTGGCTGAGGACCTCTGTCCTTCGACCTCTCCCTGGCTCGAGGGGCGGCCCTTGGTAACTGGAGGGCTGGTGACCATGGCTTTCTCAGCTGGGGCGTCCGTGGGGACTTTCTAGGGGCTTTGGCGGGCGGGGCTGTCTTGGCCGCTGGGCCTTTTACCCGAGCCGCTGCTCCCCCATGCTTGACCCCTCCTGAACCTGGGCTGGGGGCAGGTAACTTCTCGCAGCCTGCTGCTGCGAGCTGAGAGTCTCCGCCCTCGGGTCCCATGGCTGGGTCCTGGGCGGGGTTTTCGACCTCAGGTCCCTCCCTCTCTACACCTGGGTTAGGGGTGGTGTTTTTGCCCTCAAGTCCCTCTCTCTCGTCTGGATCCTAGAAGAGTGGGGGCGTCTCCCAATTCGACGGGCTGGATGGCCCCTCCCTTCAAGTAAGCCACAGCGCCTGCTTGTGTGGTCTGTGAACTCGCTTGTGGTGCAGGCTGAGGATCTTTATCCTCAGACCTTACCCCAACTGGCTGTTTTCCCCTTTCAGGCTGAAACAGTTTGCACTGGTTGATGTAACCAGCGGACTGTTTTAAAACCTGTGTTGAGGGCTCGCCCGCTGCCCCAAGCGGACCTTCTAGGGGCTGTCTTTTCTCTTTTCTCACCGGGACGGTCTTACAGACGGGATCTTGGATCTGGACCCGCTTTGGGTCCGGGGCCAATACTACCCCCGTGTGCCACCCTTGTCCCGGATTGCGGCTTCTGGGCCTGCCCGATAGGTGTGGTGTATGTAACCGTTCCACCTTTAAGAGAACTATTTTAAGAGATGCACTACTTTATCTTGGCTGCTGTATACTGTAATACCGGTGGTGACCACACCGGTATATAAGTGCTGTGTAATGATTTATTGGGCAGTTCAGCCTGACCTTCGACTAGTAAAGACCTGTTGAATTTATTCTTGTGGTCTGTGTGCAGTGATTCTTATTAACAATAACTAGAACACACAGACTTAACAGTGGCGACGATGACGATCTTACCCTGCGGCAGAGATATATCCAAGGCAGTTTAACGGGCGTCGAGAAGAGGCATCCGCCCTCATCATCCTGCTGAGAAAAGACTCGGGTCTGAAGAGCAAGGAAGAATCCTGACACGAAGCCTTCCATCAGCAACAGGCAGTGATCATCCCTTCTACCACGGTGGTGGGTAAGCCGATCAGCGACGAGCAGCAAGTCGGCCACGTTGGCTGTGAAGTAGGGGAGGGAAAAACGGAGGATATAAGGGCGGAGAACTCGACCACGGCCGGGGAAAAGAGCCGGACGGAAGTCGGGGCCAGAGGCGCTGAGACTGGGGCAGCGTAAGGCACGGGAGCCACGGTGGATGCAAACGCAGCCGGTGTAAAAGACCGGGCTGCAAGCGGGCTGGGAGACACAACAGCGTCGAGCGAGAGCTCGACCGCGACCGGGGAAAAAGGCCGGGCAGCTACCGAGGCCGCGAGGCACGGGAGAAGATAAAATTTTTTTTAAAAAACCGCGGAGAACTCAGCCGCAGCCGGGGGAAAGGACCAGACTGCAAGAGGGGCTGGGAGGCACGATTTGAGAACCGCTGGGGAGGGCGAACGCAGCAATACGGCAATCGCCATGACAGCCAGCGGGGGAGAAAGGCAAACGCGGGAAGCCGCCGTTTTCGTAGGCGGGGGAAGAAGACAAGCGCGGGAAACTGCCATTTTGGAAAAAAAAGAAAATAAAAATTTCTTTTTGTTTCTCAAGAAGATTGCGAGGATGCCTAAGCGTGGTAACATCAATGATTTCGATGCCGATGTTGAAGATTGGGCCACGTATGTAGAACGCATAGAGATTTATTGTAAGGCAAATAAAATATCAGATGAACATAAAGCACTAACCTTACTAAACTCAATGGGTGCGAAGGCATACGGGCTATTGAAGCATCTTCTATCACCAGCTAAACCGGCGGATCAGGCTTTTGCTAATATTGTTGCTGTCCTGAGAAATCATTTGAACCCCACACCGTTGATGTTAGCGGAACGATTTAAATTTTATGCGAGAACGCAACTGAAAGAGGAAAGCAACGCGGAGTATTTAATTGAACTGCGTAAGCTAGCGAAATACTGTCAGTTTGGGGAAAGACTGACAGAGGCACTGAGAGACAAATTCGTGTGTGGATTGTCGAAAGAAGGAACACAAAAGCGGCTGCTTGAAGAGAATGATCTTACACTTGATAAGGCTGTCACTATTGCAGCATCGCACAAAGCCGCAGCGAGAGGCACTGCGGAAATGCAGCTGAAGGCAGCGGTACTCAGCGTAGATCAAATGGCTTTGGGTACAGCGAAATGTTATCGTTGTGGAAAGACAACACACGATCAGAACCAATGCTGGTTTAAAAATCAGGAATGTAGAAAATGTGGCAAGCTTGGTCACATAGCTAAAGTATGCCGGTCAGGAAAGAAGACCAGCAACAAAAAGTCACCGCAGGAAAAGTGCAGAAAGGTACATAAGGTGGCTGAGAAGAGTTCGGATGAACAGAATTCGGATTCAGACTCCAACAGCAAGGAACTGGGTAGTCTGAGAATTCACAATGTGAGTAAGGAAGCTGACCTACAAACTATCTGGGTCACACTTCAGATAGCAGGAGTCCAAGTGAAGATGGAATTGGACACCGGATCAGCGTTGACGGTCATGAATAAGCAAGATTACAAAAGGTTATTCACACATATTCCCCTACGGGATACGGAGATAGTATTGCAGACATACACGGGGCAAAGAGTATACCCCATCGGAAAGATAAAAGTCAAGGTGGTACACAAGGGCAAAGAACACCAAGGAATGGACTTATATGTACTACCTGAGGGAGGTCCACTACTTCTGGGACGGGAGTGGATCAGGAAAATAAATATGGACTGGCACTCCCTAAAAGCAATAACGGTAGATTCCGGAAAAAAAGATGTCAAACCTGAACGATTGTCCAGAATATTGGATGAGGTTAAAGAGGTGTTCCAACAGGGACTGGGAACGCTGAGAGGAATTACGGCAAAAATCAAGATTGCAGAACATGCAAACCCAAAACTTTTGAAAGCCAGACCGGTACCTTATGCGATACGACCTGCTGTGGAAGCTGAGCTGGAAGGGCTAGAACGTTCAGGAGTACTGTCTAAGGTGGACTGGAGTGAGTGGGCCACGCCCATTGTTCCCGTCATGAAGCGTTCATCGAGTAACAAGCCAGGGGAACCGGGGAAGGTCCGCATCTGTGGAGACTTCAAGATCACGGTTAATCCGGTGCTTCACACGGTGCAATATCCGTTTCCGCGGATTGAGGATATCTTTGCTTCATTGTCTGGCGGGAAACACTTCACCAAGATAGACCTGGCGCAAGCGTACTTACAGATGGAAGTTGAAGAAGAGTCACGCCAGTATCTCACAATCAGCACGCACAGAGGCTTGTATCGATATAATAGACTGGTTTTTGGAGTGGCTTCGGCTCCAGCAATTTGGCAGAGGGCCATGGAGCAGGTATTACAGGGAATTCCAAGCACTCAATGTTACTTGGACGATATCCTGATTACAGGAGATGACGATGAGGAACACCTTGCAAATTTGAAACTGGTGCTCACCAGATTGAAGGAATATGGACTTCGAGTTAATCGCCAGAAATGTGAGTTCTTTCAGAAACGGATCTCGTACTGTGGTCATGTCATTGACCAGGAGGGGCTGCACAAGTCACCTGACAAGATCGAAGCTGTTGTGAAGGCTCCCGCTCCGGAAAATGTATCCCAGTTGAGGTCGTTCCTAGGGTTGATTAACTATTACCATAAGTTTCTGCCAAATCTATCCACGGTGCTGCACCCGCTGAACGCTCTTTTGCAGAAAGAAGTACCATGGAAGTGGAGCGAGGACTGTAAGAAGGCCTTTCGCAAAAGCAAGGCATTGATCACCTCAGAGGAAGTGTTGGCTCACTTCAACCCAACGCTACCTATTCGTTTAGCTTGTGATGCTTCTCCTTATGGTATTGGAGCAGTACTCTCACACAAGTTGCCAAATGGCTTGGAAAGGCCAGTCGCATTTGCATCCAGATCATTGACCTCCGCTGAGCGCAACTATGCTCAGATAGATAGGGAGGCTCTCAGCCTTGTGTGGGGAGTAAAGAAGTTTAATCATTACCTGCAGGGCCAGAAGTTTACACTGCTGACAGACCACCAGCCATTGGTATCCATTTTTAACCCTAAGAAGGGTGTTTCGGTGATGACAGCACAGAGGCTCCAGAGATGGTCCCTTTTCCTAGGGGCACATCAATATCAGATAGAATTCAAAGGTACAAAGCAGCATGGTAATGCTGATGGGCTGTCGCGCCTGCCACTACCTACTGAGGAGGAAGCACCGACGGTTGACCCGGTGGAGTTATTTCACTCGACCATCATCGAATGTTTACCTGTCACCAATGCAAATATTGAAAGGGAGACTAGGAATGACCTGACACTGTCCCGGGTCTACGAATTGACAGTAAAGGGATGGCCAGCCCATGGTGATCCACTGTTACCGGCATTCTCAGCAAGACGAGAACAGCTGTCCATCTGTCAGGGAACATTGATGTATGGAACAAGGGTGATTATCCCTCCTAAGTTAAGAGAGAGAGTTCTAAAAGAACTACATGAAGGTCATCTGGGGGGAGTCAAGATGAAAAGCCTTGCTAGGGCTTATGTGTGGTGGCCGGGTATCGACCAACAGGTAGAGGATCTGACGAAAAGCTGCTCAGGGTGCCAAAATGTCCAAAATGCACCTCCAATTGCACCGCTGCATCCATGGAAATGGTCTTCAACCCCATGGCAACGTGTACATATTGACTTTGCTGGTCCATTCATGGACTCCATGTTTTTAATTGCGGTGGACGCACATTCTAAATGGCCAGAAGTAATTAAAATGACTACCACTACCTCGGAGAAGACGATCGCGGTGCTAAGAACGATATTTGCAAGAAATGGATTGCCAGAGCAAATATGTTCAGACAACGGACCACAGTTCGTGTCAGAGGAATTCCAGAAATCCCTGAAGAAGAATGGGGTGAAACATTATACCTCTGCCCCATATCACCCAGCTACGAATGGGCTGGCCGAGAGGTTTGTACAGACGTTCAAAAAGGCAATAAAGGCCATGAGCGAAGATCAGATTCCACTGCAACACAAGGTGGACAATTTCCTACTGGCATATCGAAATGCCACCCATGCAACAACAAACCAAAGTCCTGCCATGATGTTCTATAACAGGAGGTTGCGGTCCAGGTTGGACTTGTTAAAACCAAATGTGCGGAGGGAAGTCGAAAACAAACAGTTCCAGCATATCAATAACAAGCCCACTCGGAGTTTTGAAATAGGACAACCGGTGTTAGCCAGGGACTATAAAAACGAGAAATGGCAATCTGGAACAATTCAGGCCAGACAAGGACCCCTGATGTACACGGTAGATGTTGGTGAAAACGTAATGCGATGTCATGCTGACCAACTGGTGGGATCGAGAACAAGGGTCGAGCCCATGGTTACGACAAAGACAACCGTGGAGGAAGTTAGTGAACCTGAAGCATCTACCTCAGAAGTGAATATACCTGATGATGATGTCCTATCCATAGGGGATCAACTAGATGAGTCACCCCAGCAACGAGAACCAGAGACCCCTGAAAGGCGTTATCCGTCTCGGATCAGGAGGCCTCCTCAGAGACTGAATCTGTGAACTGTTTTTACATGAAGTTGTGTATATATGTTATTATGTTATGTTAAATGGGGAATATATACTGTTAAGCTAAAAAGGGAGGATTGTGGTGTATGTAACCGTTCCACCTTTAAGAGAACTATTTTAAGAGATGCACTACTTTATCTTGGCTGCTGTATACTGTAATACCGGTGGTGACCACACCGGTATATAAGTGCTGTGTAATGATTTATTGGGCAGTTCAGCCTGACCTTCGACTAGTAAAGACCTGTTGAATTTATTCTTGTGGTCTGTGTGCAGTGATTCTTATTAACAATAACTAGAACACACAGACTTAACAATAGGGGTCCCTGGATTCTCCTTCCCCAGCCCTATCTATGGCCCTTTCTCCAGCGCACACGGTCAGACCGAGGAATTTCACCTCCTGCTGGCCGATCTGCGCCTTCTTGGGATTCACTTTGAAACCCTTCTGTTCTAACAGCTCCAGCAGTTCGGCCAATAGTGAGCCATGCTCCTCTTGCGAATCAGTGAACAGGAGCAGGTCATCCACATATTGTACTAACTGTCCGGGCTGACTAAAGTCCTTCAAACTGTCTGCCATGCACTGATGGAAGATGCTGGGGCTATTATGGAAGCCCTGATGCAAGCAGTTCCACGTGTACTGTTGCCCTTTAAACGTAAAGGCAAACTTGTACTGATCCTCCCTCCTTACAGGGATGGACCAAAACCCATTGGAAATATCCAGCACTGTGAAAGTGGTCGTGGAGGCTGGGATGCTCCCTATCAGGTCGGCAACTGCTGCCACTGTAGATGCACAGGCTGGGATGTTACTATTGAGCACCCGATAGTCCACCATGGCCCTCCAGGAATTGTCCGGTTTTCTAACCGGCCACAACGGAGAGTTCACATGGGTGGCTATCGACCTCAGAACACCCTGCTGTACTAACGAGGACATGGCTGCTTCCATGTCCGGCTCTGCTTCCCTGGGGAAGTTATACTGTTTCTGTGGTCGGGTCATGGGGTCCCCGTCTGCTCTGACCTCAAACCCTGTGACCCTCCCGCAGTCGTGTTTGTGAGTGACAAATGCGGCCAGGTGGGCCTGCACAAATGCCTGGAACTCTGGTGGGGTGTTGCTGACCATGAGCCCGAGGTTATAATCCTCTTTGGGCTTCATAGTGCAGAGGGTCCCCTTCCCTTCCTTACCCGGGATAACTACAATCTCACCATTCTTTACCTTTCCTGCCCCCCAGAGACAGTTATTCCTTAAATCCACCAGGATCCCGTGACCTACGATAAAATCGGCCCCCAAGGACCCCTCTTCACACTTCCCAATTCATCAGGACACACGTCCACTTGGAGCGGAGCAGTCCTATCCGAATGGCGAGCGGGATGGAGACCGAGCCAGCCTGTTCCTTACCCGTGAACCCCGATAGACTGTATGGGACCCCGCTAGAGAGAGGTGAGGTGGTGGGGTTAGCTGAGTAGATCACGGAGCGTGATGCCCCCGTGTCCAACAGATAGGTCCCCGCTACCTTTTCCACCTCCATCTCCATCATGGGTCTCCTCCACTCATCATATCGGAGCGAACACAGATACACAGGCAGCGCTGGCTCTAGTCACGGTTGTGGGTTGGATGGGGCTGACGGGGTGAGAGCTCCGCTAGCGGCTGCTACTCTCCCCTGGCCAGTCAGTAAGGACCTCATGGCATCCAAAAGCGACTCAACCTTTGCGGAAGGGGTCCCTACCCCTGCCTTTTGGGCTGGGGCTGTGGGATGCTTTCCCTTGTTATCCTTCCAATGGTTCTTACACTCCTTCCACCAGTGACCATCCTTCCCACACCTGTAACAATTGGTCTTTGTGCTGGGGGGGTTACTCCCTTCCTGGTGCCACTCTTTCCTACCCGGTCCGGGTTTTACCTCATGCAGCTTACCCTTGGGCGGGTGTGCATCGGCTCCCCTACCGTTTTTATAGGCCAGAGTGAGCTGTCTAATTACCGTGATCTCTGTGGTCTGGGGATCTTTGGGGTTGAACCAGGCCTCTGCCTTGGCCCGGATCTGTGGCAAGCTGTTCACCACTAGACAACGGAGCCAATGCATCAGAGAATCCCCGTTCAGGAATCCCCGGTCCCGCGTCCCCGGGAAGGCTTTCCGGTACACCGGCCACAACCGGTCCGCAAAAGCCTGCGGGGTCTCCCCTGAGAGCTGTACCATGTTCTCCACGCGGGAGAAAGGACTTCCCTCATCCATCCCCATGGCCTCCAGAACCGTGTCTCTAAGCTCCTCGTACTCGCTCTGTCCCCTCTTACACTCTTCAGTAATACGAACTGGTTTTGGAGGGGTCCCTCATCTTCGCCATTGGTGGGTGGGCTGAACCTCCGATGCCGTGCTGGGCACATTGGCTCCGGTTCCGACTTTTCGGGCGGGGGTTGCTCTACCTCCGCCTCCACCTCTGGCTCCACTCTGGGCTCCACCCCCCCTTGCTGCCAAACCTCGCTGAAACTTGGCGCTATGGGTGATGGTCGTGAGGTCTCCTCTCTCTCAACCGGGTCATCCCTAGGCACTACCGGTGACACTGGAACTGTTCTCCCCTTGTTCCCAATAAAATCTGCCTGACCTGCTTTTGGGCTTATGAGGCATACCATGCCTTTTGCCTTCCGGAGGGCCCGGCTCAGATTTGCTATCCTCTCTTTGCAGGGGCCATGGTCTGCCTCCTCAAACCCCTGTTCATTAGCTAGCTTGTAAGCGGCTTTTACCTCCTGCACTTTCTCTTCCTGTCCCTAAACTGCCTTGCCATGCGGGCATTTTTCTCCCGCAACCTTGACTCATTTCCCTTGGCCTCGGTGACTTGACACCGTAGGTATTCCAACTGGGCCTTGTGTTCTCTTACTAGATGTACTCCTTCTTGGTTCAAAGCCTGCAGAGCTACTAACAACTTTTCCCCTGCGAGAGCCTTATCCTGGATCTCCAGGGCTGACTCCCTTAGCTCGATTGCCTGTGCGGCAACGAGCCCGTCAAGAAGCTGGATCTGCTTTTTAAAGCACATCAGCCAAACTGCTTTCTCTAAGGACTTCTTGTGTTCCTTTCCCTCTGTCCACTTGGCTGCTGCATCTACCGGATGCCCAGCCTTTAACAGAGTGGTGATCCACTTCTTAGTGATATTCACCTTGCTAAAAACATAATCAGAAATCCTTTCCTCCATCACGGTTCGCTCATCTGAACCACTGTCTACCGTATCGCAACCTTGTTGCCGGTGTGCTGCCGCGGTCGCATTTCTGTAGGGGGTTTTGCACAGGCGTGTTCGGGTCAGTCAGCTTTGCCTCTGACTACCTTCCTTGAGCGGTTCAAATCGCTCGTCCCCTGGGTTCTGGACTTAGATACAGGCAGCGATACAGAGAAAACTCAAGTAGACAGATGCAAACAAACAAAACCAAGATTTTTATTGAAGAGGAAAACTTGATACAATCTTATGGAAAATCACTAGTGTACACTTCTACAGGCAAAAATTACAAGAGAGTCATAATAATACTATACTTATACTTATACAGGGAAATGGGGAACACACGGCACATCGAGGGAAAACAATTATCTTAACGATCCCCTTATCCTTATCCCACCCCCTATACCTAACTAGGTTAAGCTATGAGGGGTCAGAATTCATGCTCACCAATCAAAAAGGGTTTGTTAGACTCAAAACAGCGGTTGGGTTCGGGGTTCGCTCTTGGTGCTCTCTGGAGCCTGCCATCATCACGTGGGCTCCGGGTGCTGCAAGGCCGTTGTCCAGGTTCGAGTACCCCAAAGTTAAAGTCTCTGCTTGGGTACTTTACCTTGCAGGGGTGGTCCTTCGTCGACAGCTTGAGTTTGCATGAAGGTAGTCGCAGGTCGGCTGGGACTGAAGGCCCGATGATTCGAAGCCTACCCTCAGTTGGCTTTCCCTCTGGTGGTCTTCCCTCCTCCTCCCCTCGTCGCGTCCTACTTCGCCTGGCCTGAATTGCCCATGTTCGCCCGACCCGGTGCCGGGGCGAGTCCAGATAGAGTGGGAGAGGGCACGGGCAAAGGCTAGGGGGTAAGCGCGGGACGGGGGAAGAGCGGCAGCCATGAGGGCGAGGGGCCGACGAGCCGGGGAGCGGCAGCACCGGCGCCAGCACAGCAGCGGAGCAGCAGGAGAGCAGAGCAGGAGTTCACCGATTGCTAACTGGGGGCCTTCAATTATACCTTCGTCGAAAAACCCTTATCTGCGCGCCAAATCAGGTTAGTTCTTTATTTTAATTTTGGCGGGCTAGTTATATTAATGGTAGCAATCTATACTGACGGTTTTTAGATGGCCGGTAATTGCATCTACCGGCCCGATAATTGACTCGTATTGTCCTGAAAGTCTTTGATGGGCTTGTCCAGCCTCGATGGATGCGCTTAATCTGTTTCCGATTATGTATGCAGACTGTTTGATGGCTTTAACTGTAGGCCTCATTGAATTTAGATCTGTCTCCATTTCGGTCTAATACATAATTCACAGTTCTGTCTGGGTCCCAAAACACAAAGTTCCTTTCACAGAAAGCCTGCAGCCTTAGTTTCGATTTCCCCCAAGCTGTTTGTGCTGCAGAATCCGTAGGCTTTCTGCCATGAGGCACGGATGCCATCTTGGGTACTCCTTTTAATTCAAAAATGTCCACGCAAGGTCCCTTTTATCGATAATAACCTTCGGGGAGATGCACAAATTTTGCAAATCTTACAAGATTCTGGATTCAGTGACAGTATTCCGAGGATATCTGGAATTAACAATTACTTGAACTAGTACAGCTTGAAAATCAACTACATTGTTAGCTTGTTGCTGATCACCAAATTGATGGTATGTTGTTCTGATATAGAGAATAAATATAAACCGTCATCTCCAGAGCTGCATACAGTAGGTTCTGTTTCAGTAACATACTGCACATTGTGCTGTTTTGACTGGCTATATTTTTCTGCTTATATACCTGAGCCATGATACTTCATAAAATGTTTTTGTAGAGATCTACAGTTGGATGACTGGCCGCACCGGGGTAAGTGATTTAATTTACGACATGTATGACATTCTTTGGCCTACGCCTCACATCACCAGTGTGGAAGCACTTTTCACTGTTGCAACAGCACATACGATTGGAGGTGACTTTGGTTTAGTCTTGGCATAATGCAATTTGCACTTGGCATTTAACTGGGTGATGAATGCTTGTTGCTTAATTTCCCCATCCGCTGGATGACAATTTTCTGGATCAGATCCTCTGGCCAATTCTAAAAGCCGAGCTAAGATGCATGCTTTCTCCAGGGCTTGGCAGTGTCAAATTTTAGATGATTGCCCTTCTATAATCTATTGTTTTGATTTCACAACTTGCAGCAGTGAAGTTACATTTTTCTGCTTGTTGATGAGAGTATGTGCAAAATACATCTACAAATTCACTCTTGTGCTGGGCAGTCTGTTGAATCATAGAATGAGAGAATCATAGAATAGTTCAGGACAGATGGAGGCCATTTGGCCCGTTGAGTCTGTGCCGGCTCTTTCAAAGAACAATCCAGTTAGTCCCGCTCCCCCGTTCTTTCCCCATATCCCTGCAATTTCTTTTCTTCAAGTATTTATCCAATTCCCTTTTGAAAGCTACTATTGAATCTGTATCCACTACCCCATGAGACAATGCATTCCAAATCCTAACCAGTCATTGCGTAAAAAAGTTTTTCCTCATATCGCCTCTGGTCCTTTTGCCAATCACCTTAAATCTGTGCCCTCTGGTTACCGACCCTTTAGCCATTGGAAACAGTTTCTCTTTATTTACTCTATGTAAACCCTTCATGATTTTAAACACCTCTATTAAATCTCCTCTTAGCCTTCGCTGCTCTAAGGAGAACAACCCCAGCTTCTCCAGTTTATCCACATAACTGTAATCCCTCATCCCTGGAACCATTCTTGTAAATCTCTTCTGAACCCTCTCCAAAGCCTTCATGTCCTTCCTAAAGTGTGGTGCCCAGAATTGAAAACAACAGCTGGGATCGAACTAGTGTTTTATAAAGGTTTAGCATAACTTCCTGGCTTTTGTACTCTATGCCTCTATTTATAAAGCCCAGGATCCCATATGCTTTGTTAACATGTCCAGCCACCTTCAAAGATTTGTGCACAAGGTCTCTCGCTTCTTGCACCCTCTTTAAGATTGTACCACTTAGCATGTATTGTCTCTCCTCATTCTTCCTTCCTTCCAAAATGTATCACCTCACTTTTCTGCGTTGAATTTCATCTGCTATGTGTCCACCCATTCCACCAGCTTGTCTATGTCCTCTTGAAATCTATTACTATCTTCCTCCTGTTTACCACACTTCCAAGTTTTGTGCCAACTGAAAATTTTGAAATTGTGCCCTGTACCCCCAAGTCCAAGTCATTAATGTACATCAAAAACAGAGGTGGTCTTCGTACTTAACCCTGGGGAACTCCACTATATACCTCCCTCCAGTCCGAAAATAGCCATTCACCACAACTCTCTGTTTTCTATCCCTTAGTCATTGTTGTATCCATGCTGCCACTGTCCCTTTTATCCCACGAGCTTCAATTGTGCTAATAAGTCTAATATGTGGTACTTTATCAAATGCCTTTCGAAAGTCCAACATCAACTGCACTGCCCTCATCCACCCTCTCTGTAACTTTATCAAAAAACTCTATCAAGTTAGTTATAAATATTGGTCAGGAGAACTCCCCTGCTCTTCGAATAGTGTCATGGATCTTTTACAACCACCTGAGAGGGCTAACAGGGCCTTGGTTTAATGTCTCATCTGGAAGATGGCACCACTGACAGTGCAGCACTTCCTCAGTACTGGAAGTGTCGGTCTGGATTATGTGAGTCTCTGAGTGGGGCTTGAACCCATGACCTTCTGACTCAGAGGCAAGAGTGCTACTACTGAGCCACAGCTTGAAATATGATTGATTCATATGTTGTATTTTACATAGGAGTGAAATGATCAATTAGGGCTTTCCTAACCTTATCCCCATCTGCATCATTAGACATTGTATCAAATATATCTTGCAAATGTTCACCTTCATAATGTAAAAGCAGAAGTCTTTCTCATGTGTATTAGTGATATCAAAATCCATCATGGCACTCAAACTATTACATGCATTTCTCCTACCTTGATGTAGGGTCAGTGTATTAGTCAAATGGGAGTATACGAGAGAATCCCAATGTGATAGTACTAGTAGAACGGTATTCTTAACTCAGATGGAGACAGATATGTAGGATTCACTGAATCCATAGTTATTGATTCATTCTAGATGTACACAGGGCTACAGCTAAGTGTACTATACAGGAGTTAATCATATGCATGCTTCTGGAACTCATCCTTAATTTCTCTTAAATTATCAATGACCCCCTCAATATTATTCTTGAACCATCATTATCGTCAAAGTGTCATGTGTGTCTTTATAAACATTGATTATCTATTTACAGGAAATTCAGTGGTTAATACAGGTGACACAATCACAGCATGATCTGTTCTTCCACCTGAAAGCTTCTAGTTTCCCCCGTAAAGTCCAAAATCTTGGTTTTGTGATTGATCCTAACTTTTGTGCAATTTGGTATAAAAGTCGTGCTCATTAGATTATGGCCTCCCCTTATAGGGATTTGTTTTATATCAATGGTTTTTGAGGAGTACGCCTTCAAGTCTCACACACGATGATGCAGGATCACACACTAAGTCTGAAGCACATGTCATCCATCTGTGAGTAATTACAGTCTCTCTCTGTCTTAATCCAAAAATCTGAATATTCTTTCAAAGCTTACAAAAGATAACTGTCATCAAGTGCATCAATTCCATTGATAGGTTTCATAATGCGAATAAAATCTATTATTTGTCTTTGTAATTAAAAAAAATAGAAGAGAGCATTAAGTGGAATATAAAACCCCTTTTTATATACTTTTTCCAAGTAGCTACCTGCTGCAGTTACTCTAATGTTATGGGGTTCTGTCCTGAGGAGGATTAACATTACCCCCTCCACACACACAAACTTTGGAAGAGTTAAAATTGCACCTCTCTTAAATAATGTTCTATTTCGGCTTCTATTAAGGATATTTTTCAGCAACCCTTGGAAACTCTCCCAATGTAGTAAAAATAGTAATTTCTTATAAAATCATAGATATAGCAGAAAAATAATTGTTCTTCTTTTCTGAAAGATATGCAAATTGGCCCACTCTCAAATATGTCGGAAATCTTGATTTTGATGTACAAACCTTTTGGATGAATCTCTTTGAGGCTTACTTACTTCGAGCAGCAGGAAGGTTAATTACATGATCCTTACCTCTTCATGTTGGAGAAAAT
Source organism: Somniosus microcephalus (assembly GCF_052327205.1). Lineage (NCBI taxonomy): Eukaryota > Metazoa > Chordata > Chondrichthyes > Squaliformes > Somniosidae > Somniosus > Somniosus microcephalus. The sequence continues at coordinate 46,166,773 of NC_141000.1, read as the reverse complement.
GTGCAGCATGCACATTTATATTCTGTGGAGCTATTTATATTTGCAATAAATGTAGTTTTGTGTTCTTTCACGCTGACTGAAAAAATATGCTTATTGTGAATAATGTGGACTCACATCATTGTGGGGGTAGAGCATCTGGCACAGTTTAAAATTTGCTGCAACTACATGTGCATTCCATTCCTGAAACATTTTCCCTGTGTGAATAGAAGCATAAGCCCCAACATTGCAATATTAATCTCAAGGCGGCTTTCATGTCAGGGGCGGGGGGCAAGGCGCGGGTAGAATTAAGAAATAAGAAATAAGAGCAAGAGTAGGCCATACGGCCCCTCGAGCCTGCTTCGCCATTCAATTAGATCATGACTGATTACCGATCTCAACTCCACTTTCCCGCCCGATTTCCATATCCCCTGATTCCCCTAGAGTCCAAAAATCTATCGATCTCAGCCTCGAATATACTCAAAGACTCAGCATTCACAGCCTTCTGGGGCAGAGAATTCCAAAGATTTACAATCATCTGAGAGAAGAAATTCCTCCTCATCCCAGTCTTAAATGGCCTACCCCTTATCCTGAGACTATGCCCCCTAGTTCTAGACTCTCAAGCCAGGGGAAACAACCTCTCAGCATCTACCCTGTCAATCCCCTTCAGAATCTTGTATGTTTCAATGAGATCACCTCTCATTCTTCTAAACTCCAGAGAGTATAGGCCCATTCTACACAATCTCTCATCATAGGACAGCCCTCTCATCCCAGGAATCAATCTAGTGAACCTTCGTTGCACCGCTTCCAAGGCAAGTATATCCTTCCTTTGATAAGGAGACCAAAACTGTGCACAGTACTCCAGGTGTGGTCTCACCAAGGCCCTGTACAACTGTAGCAAGACTTCCTTACTCTTATACTCCAACCCCCTTGCAATAAAGACCAACATACCATTTGCCTTCATTATTGCTTGCTGTGCCTGCATGCTTTCTGTGTTTCTTGCACAAGGACACCCAAATCTCTCTGAATACCAACATTTGAAAGTTTCTCACCATTTAAAAAATATTCTGTTTTTCTATTCTTCCTACCAAAGTGAATAACCTCACTTTTCCCTACATTATACTCCATCTGCCACCTTACTGCCCACTCACTTAGTCTATCACATCCCTTTGCAGACTCTGTGTTCTCCTCACAGCTTACCGTCCCAGCTAGCTTTGTATCATCAGCAAACTTGGGTACATTACACTCGGTCCCTTCATCTAGGTCATTAATATAGATTGTAAATAGCTGAGGCCCAACGCTGATCCTTGCGGCACCCCACTAGTTACAGCCTGCCAACCTGAAAAAGATCCGTTTATCCCTGCTCTCTGTTTTCTGTCCGTTAACCAATCCTCTATCCATGCTACTATATTACCCCCAACCCCATGAGCCCTAATCTTGTGTAATAACCTTTTAAGTGGCACCTTATCGAATGCCTTTTAGAAATCCAAATATACTACATCCACTGGTTCCCCTTTATCTACCCTGCGAGTTAAATCCTCAAAAATCTATTTTTCCAATCTACCTTAGCCAACTCGCCCCTCATACCTATGTAATTGGTTTTATTTAAGTTTAAGACTTTAGTTTTGGACTTGGGCAAGTCACTCTCAAAATTAATGTGAAATTCTATCATATTATGATCACTCTGCCGAAGAGGATCCTTTACTATGAGATTGCTAATTAACCCTGTCTCATTACACAATACAAAATCTAAAATAGTCTGTTCCCTGGTTGGTTCCATGACATATTGTTCTAGGAAACTGTCCCGAATGCATTCCATGAACTCGTCTTCCAGACTACCTTTGCCAATTTGATTTGTCCAGTCTATATGAAGATTAAAGTCACCCAAGATTATTGCATTACCTTTGTTGCAAGCTCCTACTATTTCTTGATTAATATTCTGTCCAATGGTATAGCTACTGTTAGGGGGCCTATATACTACTCCTACCAGTGTTTTCTGTCCCTTGTTATTCCTTATTTCCACCCATACTGATTCTAATTCCTGATCTTCCGAGCCGAGATCCTTTCTCGCTACAGTCTTTATGTCATCCTTTATTATCAGGGCTACTCCCCCTCCTTTTCCATTCTGCCTGTTTTTTCGAAACGTCAAGTACCCTGGTACATTTAGTTCCCAACCTTGGCCACCTTGCAACCATGTCTCTGTAATGACTATTAGATCAAGCCCACTTATCTCTATTTGCGCTACTAAGACGTCTATCTTGTTACGAATACTTTGTGCATTCAGATAAAGAGCCTTTAATTTAAATTTTTTACCATTATTCCCTGCCAAACTGCTACCATTAAACTCTCTGTCCCTTCCTGTCACACTCTGCTTATTTTTACCCAAATCGCTACACTGCTCTATTGCCTTGATCTTTCTCTTTAGATTTCTAAATTTCCCCTCACCTGACCCCTCCCCTCCTTTTTTTAATTTAAAGCCCTATCTACAGCCCTAGTTATTCGATTCGCCAGGACGCAAATCCCAGCCCGGTTTAAGTGGAGCCCGTCCCGATGGAACAGCTCCCTCTTTCCCCAGTACTGGTGCCCCATGAATTGAAACCCCCTTTTCCCACACCACTCTTTGAGCCACGCATTTAACTCTCTGATCTGTTTGACCCATATGCCAATTTGCATGTGGGTCAGGTAGTAATCCAGAGATTATTACCCTTGTGGTTCTGCTTATTAATTTAGATCCTAGCTCCTCAAACTCCCTCAGCAGAACCTCATTCTTAGTTCTACCTATGTCGTTGGTTCCTACATGGACCACAACAACTGGATCCTCCCCCTCCCACTCCAAGTTCTTCTCCAGCCGCGAGGAGATATCCTTAACCCTGGCACCAGACAGGCAACACAGCCTTCGGGACTATCTTTTGCAGCTGCAGAGAACAGTATCTATCCCTCTGATTATACTGTCCCCTACTACTACCACATTCCTTCCTTCTCCCCGCACTTTGATGGCCCCCTTTACCACAGTGCCGTGGTCAGTTTGCCCATTCTCCCTGCAGTCCTTTTCCTCATCTACACAGGTAGAAAGTACTTTGTCCCTGTTGGACAAGGTCCACGGCTGAGGCTCCTCCATCACTACATCCTGGGTCCCCATACCTTCCTGACTCGCAGTCACACCCTCCTGTCCCTGACCACTGATGAACTTTAAAGTACTATTTAACCTAAAGGGTGTGACTGCCTCCTGGAACAAAGTGTCCAGGTAACTCTTCCCCTCCCTGATGCATCGCAATGTCAGCAGCTCATACTCCAGCTCAACAATTCTGAGATGAAGTCCCTCGAGTTGCAAACACTTACTGCAGATGTGGTTGCTTGGGGTCGCGATGCTCACCACCGACTCCCACATGCTGCAGTTACAACACACCACCTCCCCTGCCATCTCTAGCCTTGTTTTATTTACTAATTAAATAGTTAAAGATTTTATTCAATCGATATTTTAGGGTTATTGTTTGATTATTTTATTTAGTTTAAGTTATTCATTTAATAAGTACTAGCAAGTTACAGTTTCTCAGCTCTTAATTTAACCACCTTCCCTAACTTAGAGAACAAAACGAGCTGTAATACTCACCAACCAATCACCTACCTGCTCTCCTGTGGCGTCACTCTTTGATGTTTTTGAATTGGAGCCTCGCGCTGCCGCTGCTTTAATTCAGGTCCGCTCTCGGGCTGCTCTTTATCTTCTCGTCGCTGCCGCTGCTTTAATTCAGATCCGCTCTCGGGCCGCTCTTTATCTTCTCGTCGCTGCCGCTGATTTAATTCAGGTCTGCTCTTGGGCCGCTCTTTATCCTCTGGCCACTGCCGCTGCTTTAATTCAGGTCCGCTCTCGGGCCGCTCGTTATCTTCTGGCCGCTGCCGCTGCTTTAAATCAGCTTCGCTCCCAGGCCGCTCTTTATCTTCTGGCCACTGCCGCTGCTTTAAATCAGCTCCGCTCTCGGGCCGCTCTTTATCCTCTCGCCACTGCCACTGGTTTAATTCAGGTCCGCTCTCGGGCCGCTCTTTATCCTCTGGCCGCTGCCGCTGCTTTAATTCAGGTCCGCTCTCGGGCCGCTCTTTATCCTCTCGCCGCTGCCACTGCTTTAATTCAGGTCCGCTCTCGGGCCGCTCTTTATCTTCTGGCCGCTGCCGCTGCTTTAATTCAGGTCCGCTCTCGGGCCGCTCTTTATCCTCTGGCCGCTGCCGCTGCTTTAATTCAGGTCCGCTCTCGGGCCGCTCTTTATCTTCTGGCCGCTGCCACTGCTTTAATTCAGGTCCGCTCTCGGGCCGCTCTTTATCTTCTGGCTGCTGCCGCTGCTTTAAATCAGCTCCGCTCTCGGGCCGCTCTTTATCCTCTGGCCGCTGCCGCTGCTTTAATTCAGGTCCGCTCTCGGGCCGCTCTTTATCCTCTGGCCGCTGCCGCTGCTTTAATTCAGGTCCGCTCTCGGGCCGCTCTTTATCCTCTGGCCGCTGCCACTGCTTTAATTCAGGTCCGCTCTCAGGCCGCTCTTTATCTTCTGGCTGCTGCCGCTGCTTTAAATCAGCTCCGCTCTCGGGCCACTCTTTATCCTCTGGCCGCTGCCGCTGCTTTAATTCAGGTCCGCTCTCGGGCCGCTCTTTATCCTCTGGCCGCTGCCGCTGCTTTAATTCAGGTCCGCTCTCGGGCCGCTCTTTATCTTCTGGCCGCTGCCGCTGCTTTAATTCAGGTCCGCTCTCGGGCCGCTCTTTATCCTCTGGCCGCTGCCACTGCTTTAATTCAGCTCCGCTCTCGGGCCGCTCTTTATCCTCTGGCCGCTGCTGCTGCTTTAATTCAGGTCCGCTCTCGGGCCGCTCTTTATCCTCTCGCCGCTGCTGCTGATTTAATTCAGGTCTGCTCTTGGGCCGCTCTTTATCTTCTGGCCACTGCCGCTGCTTTAATAGAGGTCCGCTCTCGGGCCGCTCTTTATCCTCTGGCCGCAGCCGCTGCTTTAATTCAGGTCCGCTCTCGGGCCGCTCTTTATCTTCTGGCCGCTGCCGCTGCTTTAATTCAGGTCTGCTCTCGGGCCGCTCTTTATCTTCTGGCCGCTGCCGCTGCTTTAATTCAGGTCCGCTCTCGGGCCGCTCTTTATCCTCTGGCCACTGCCGCTGCTTTAATTCAGGTCCGCTCTCGGGCTGCTCTTTATCTTCTGGCCGCTGCCGCTGCTTTAATTCAGCTCCGCTCTCGGGCCGCTCTTTATCCTCTGGCCACTGCCGCTGCTTTAATTCAGGTCCGCTCTCGGGCCGCTCTTTATCCTCTCGCCGCTGCCGCTGCTTTAATTCAGGTCCGCTCTCGGGCCGCTCTTTATCTTCTCGCCACTGCCGCTGCTTTAAATCAGCTCCGCTCTCGGGCCGCTCTTTATCCTCTGGCCGCTGCCGCTGCTTTAATTCAGGTCCGCTCTCGGGCCGCTCTTTATCTTCTGGCTGCTGCCGCTGCTTTAATTCAGGTCCGCTCTCGGGCCGCTCTTTATCCTCTGGCCGCTGCCACTGCTTTAATTCAGGTCCGCTCTCGGGCCGCTCTTTATCCTCTGGCCGCTGCCGCTGCTTTAAATCAGCTCCGCTCTCGGGCCGCTCTTTATCCTCTCGCCACTGCTGCTGCTTTAAATCAGCTCCGCTCTCGGGCCGCTCTTTATCCTCTGGCCACTGCCGCTGCTTTAATTCAGGTCCGCTCTCGGGCCGCTCTTTATCCTCTGGCCGCTGCCGCTGCTTTAATTCAGGTCCGCTCTCGGGCCGCTCTTTATCTTCTGGCTGCTGCCGCTGCTTTAATTCAGGTCCGCTCTCGGGCCGCTCTTTATCCTCTGGCCGCTGCCGCTGCTTTAATTCAGGTCCGCTCTCGGGCCGCTCTTTATGCTCTCGCCACTGCCACTGCTTTAAATCAGCTCCGCTCTCGGGCCGCTCTTTATCTTCTCGCCACTGCCACTGCTTTAAATCAGCTCCGCTCTCGGGCCGCTCTTTATCCTCTGGCCGCTGCCGCTGCTTTAATTCAGGTCCGCTCTCGGGCCGCTCTTTATCCTCTGGCCGCTGCTGCTGCTTTAAGTCAGCTCCGCTCTCGGGCCGCTCTTTATCCTCTGGCCGCTGCCACTGCTTTAATTCAGGTCCGCTCTCGGGCCGCTCTTTATCCTCTCGTCGCTGCTGCTGCTTTAATTCAGCTCCGCTCTTGGGCCGCTCTTTATCCTCTCGCCGCTGCCACTGCTTTAATTCAGCTCTGCTCTCGGGCCGCTCTTTATCCTCTCGTCGCTGCCGCTGATTTAATTCAGGTCTGCTCTTGGGCCGCTCTTTATCTTCTGGCCACTGCCGCTGCTTTAATTCAGGTCCGCTCTCGGGCCGCTCTTTATCCTCTGGCCGCTGCCGCTGCTTTAATTCAGGTCCGCTCTCGGGCCGCTCTTTATCCTCTCGTCGCTGCCGCTGATTTAATTCAGGTCTGCTCTTGGGCCGCTCTTTATCTTCTGGCCACTGCCGCTGCTTTAATTCAGGTCCGCTCTCGGGCCGCTCTTTATCCTCTGGCCGCAGCCGCTGCTTTAATTCAGGTCCGCTCTCGGGCTGCTCTTTATCTTCTGGCTGCTGCCGCTGCTTTAATTCAGGTCCGCTCTCGGGCCGCTCTTTATCCTCTCGCCGCTGCCGCTGCTTTAATTCAGGTCCGCTCTCGGGCCGCTCTTTATCCTCTCGCCGCTGCCACTGCTTTAATTCAGGTCCGCTCTCGGGCTGCTCTTTATCTTCTGGCCGCTGCCACTGCTTTAATTCAGGTCCGCTTTCGGGCCGCTCTTTATCCTCTGGCCGCTGCCGCTGCTTTAATTCAGGTCCGCTCTTTATCTTTTGGCTGCTGCCGCTGCTTTAATTCAGGTCCGCTCTCGGGCCGCTCTTTATCTTCTGGCCGCTGCCGCTGCTTTAATTCAGGTCCGCTCTCGGGCCGCTCTTTATCCTCTGGCCGCTGCCGCTGCTTTAATTCAGGTCCGCTCTCGGGCCGCTCTTTATCTTCTGGCCGCTGCCACTGCTTTAATTCAGGTCCGCTCTCGGGCCGCTCTTTATCTTCTGGCTGCTGCCGCTGCTTTAAATCAGCTCCGCTCTCGGGCCGCTCTTTATCCTCTGGCCGCTGCCGCTGCTTTAATTCAGGTCCGCTCTCGGGCCGCTCTTTATCCTCTGGCCGCTGCCGCTGCTTTAATTCAGGTCCGCTCTCGGGCCGCTCTTTATCCTCTGGCCGCTGCCACTGCTTTAATTCAGGTCCGCTCTCAGGCCGCTCTTTATCTTCTGGCTGCTGCCGCTGCTTTAAATCAGCTCCGCTCTCGGGCCGCTCTTTATCCTCTGGCCGCTGCCGCTGCTTTAATTCAGGTCCGCTCTCGGGCCGCTCTTTATCCTCTGGCCGCTGCCGCTGCTTTAATTCAGGTCCGCTCTCGGGCCGCTCTTTATCTTCTGGCCGCTGCCGCTGCTTTAATTCAGGTCCGCTCTCGGGCCGCTCTTTATCCTCTGGCCGCTGCCACTGCTTTAATTCAGCTCCGCTCTCGGGCCGCTCTTTATCCTCTGGCCGCTGCTGCTGCTTTAATTCAGGTCCGCTCTCGGGCCGCTCTTTATCCTCTCGCCGCTGCTGCTGATTTAATTCAGGTCTGCTCTTGGGCCGCTCTTTATCTTCTGGCCACTGCCGCTGCTTTAATAGAGGTCCGCTCTCGGGCCGCTCTTTATCCTCTGGCCGCAGCCGCTGCTTTAATTCAGGTCCGCTCTCGGGCCGCTCTTTATCTTCTGGCCGCTGCCGCTGCTTTAATTCAGGTCCGCTCTCGGGCCGCTCTTTATCTTCTGGCCGCTGCCGCTGCTTTAATTCAGGTCCGCTCTCGGGCCGCTCTTTATCCTCTGGCCACTGCCGCTGCTTTAATTCAGGTCCGCTCTCGGGCTGCTCTTTATCTTCTGGCCGCTGCCGCTGCTTTAATTCAGGTCCGCTCTCGGGCCGCTCTTTATCTTCTCGCCACTGCCGCTGCTTTAAATCAGCTCCGCTCTCGGGCCGCTCTTTATCCTCTGGCCGCTGCCGCTGCTTTAATTCAGGTCCGCTCTCGGGCCGCTCTTTATCTTCTGGCTGCTGCCGCTGCTTTAATTCAGGTCCGCTCTCGGGCCGCTCTTTATCCTCTGGCCGCTGCCACTGCTTTAATTCAGGTCCGCTCTCGGGCCGCTCTTTATCCTCTGGCCGCTGCCGCTGCTTTAAATCAGCTCCGCTCTCGGGCCGCTCTTTATCCTCTCGCCACTGCTGCTGCTTTAAATCAGCTCCGCTCTCGGGCCGCTCTTTATCCTCTGGCCACTGCCGCTGCTTTAATTCAGGTCCGCTCTCGGGCCGCTCTTTATCCTCTGGCCGCTGCCGCTGCTTTAATTCAGGTCCGCTCTCGGGCCGCTCTTTATCCTCTGGCCGCTGCCGCTGCTTTAATTCAGGTCCGCTCTCGGGCCGCTCTTTATGCTCTCGCCACTGCCACTGCTTTAAATCAGCTCCGCTCTCGGGCCGCTCTTTATCTTCTCGCCACTGCCACTGCTTTAAATCAGCTCCGCTCTCGGGCCGCTCTTTATCCTCTGGCCGCTGCCGCTGCTTTAATTCAGGTCCGCTCTCGGGCCGCTCTTTATCCTCTGGCCGCTGCCGCTGCTTTAATTCAGGTCCGCTCTCGGGCCGCTCTTTATCCTCTCGCCGCTGCTGCTGCTTTAAGTCAGCTCCGCTCTCGGGCCGCTCTTTATCCTCTGGCCGCTGCCACTGCTTTAATTCAGGTCCGCTCTCGGGCCGCTCTTTATCCTCTCGTCGCTGCTGCTGCTTTAATTCAGCTCCGCTCTTGGGCCGCTCTTTATCCTCTCGCCGCTGCCACTGCTTTAATTCAGCTCTGCTCTCGGGCCGCTCTTTATCCTCTCGTCGCTGCCGCTGATTTAATTCAGGTCTGCTCTTGGGCCGCTCTTTATCTTCTGGCCACTGCCGCTGCTTTAATTCAGGTCCGCTCTCGGGCCGCTCTTTATCCTCTGGCCGCTGCCGCTGCTTTAATTCAGGTCCGCTCTCGGGCCGCTCTTTATCCTCTCGTCGCTGCCGCTGATTTAATTCAGGTCTGCTCTTGGGCCGCTCTTTATCTTCTGGCCACTGCCGCTGCTTTAATTCAGGTCCGCTCTCGGGCCGCTCTTTATCCTCTGGCCGCAGCCGCTGCTTTAATTCAGGTCCGCTCTCGGGCTGCTCTTTATCTTCTGGCTGCTGCCGCTGCTTTAATTCAGGTCCGCTCTCGGGCCGCTCTTTATCCTCTCGCCGCTGCCGCTGCTTTAATTCAGGTCCGCTCTTGGGCCGCTCTTTATCCTCTCGCCGCTGCCACTGCTTTAATTCAGGTCCGCTCTCGGGCTGCTCTTTATCTTCTGGCCGCTGCCACTGCTTTAATTCAGGTCCGCTTTCGGGCCGCTCTTTATCCTCTGGCCGCTGCCGCTGCTTTAATTCAGGTCCGCTCTTTATCTTTTGGCTGCTGCCGCTGCTTTAATTCAGGTCCGCTCTCGGGCCGCTCTTTATCTTCTGGCCGCTGCCGCTGCTTTAAATCAGCTCCGCTCTCGGGCCGCTCTTTATCTTCTCGCCACTGCCGCTGCTTTAAATCAGTTCCGCTCTCGGGCCGCTCTTTATCCTCTCGCCGCTGCTGCTGCTTTAAATCAGGTCTGCTCTCGGGCCGCTCTTTATCCTGGCGCTAATGCATGGGAGAGACCCGGAGGTTAACTGAGTGGGTCAAAATCTGCGATCTCAACTCAATTGTAACAATTAATTTTGACTTCCGGGTTTTGCGTCTCCAAGCTGTGCAGCAGGCATGATGTGCACCCACATGGCGCGATCTCAGCTGTATTTAAAGGGGCAGTGCACAAATTGAAATTGGAGGTGGTCAGGATGGATGGTGGACATAGAGCAAGGGCAGCACCAGATTTAATGATGCCTCGCTGGAATTACTGCTGGGTGCATTCACAAGAAGAAGGAACATACTTTTCCCCAGCAATGGTAGGAAGAAACCTGCTGCTCTCACCAAGAAGGCGTAGGTGGAGGTAGCTGAGGAGGTGAGCAGCAGGAGTGTCGTGTCCCACTCATGGATGCAATGTAGAAAGCAGTTTAATGTCCTAACCAGGTCAGGAAAAGTGAGTACATTTACTGATTCATCTACATGCTTTAAGCCCCTCTCCCTTTCATTCTGTCTTGCTAAGTGTTCTCCATCACATCACTCCTCACACCCACTGAACCTTCAGCATCACCCAGCCTTCAGTTTCTGAGCACTTCATCACCCCCCATTTATACATCCAACATTGACACTCATCCCAATCCTTACACAATGTGATGCATGTGTCTCATAGTCATTCTCACCGAATGCACTGCATCCATCGGGTAAATGCCTGACCTTCACTCACTCACAGATCTGTTTTCTCGCCCCTTGTAGGAGAACAGAGCTCAGAACGCAAGGGAGAGGGAGGGGACTGGAGGTGGCCCACCACAAATAGTACAGCTCACAGATGCAGAGGAGAACACCCTGGAGATAAGTAGCACATCTGCGCCCCTCTCAGTCGGAGATGGAGAGAAAGGGAACTCGCAGACAGCTGGTGACAGACTTACAAATATCTCTGACACACATATGCTGATTTCATTTCATCATTGACTGAACTATGAGAAGACTGAGTGTGGTGATTGCCAAAATTGTGACATTGCCACGACTAAATCATATCACTTTCTTTGTCTTCTAGGGACTTCACACGTGCAGCAAATGTCATAGGGCCTGCAGGAGGACGATTCCTCAGAGGACTTTATTCCTTCTGAAGGTGCCTCATCACAGGACCTAAAGCCATGCACCAGCACAGACACTCACACTTCAGTGGGTCCAGTTAGAGAGTTAGTTGGGTTTTTACTTGGTGATTCACATCTCACAAGTGTGCACGAGCAGACACTGGTGGCAGGGACAGTTGTGGAGAGACCGTGTCAGGGGGAGAAATCCTTTCCAAGCTCTGTTCAGCGGGACACAGATGCTGAACCCCGGGACTATCGTTGAGAAGGAGAAAGCTACAGGTGCATCAACAACTTAGTGAGGTACTGACAGACGTGTCGCGCACACTCTCCATAATAGCGGCGAGGATGGAGGAGTCCAACTCGATCACTAGTCTGTTGGAGAATGTTTGCCATGGAGAGATAGTCTGCCTCCATGGAGCTTCAAGCAAGGCTCTCAAATGAGTCCATGCAGGCCATGACCATGGCTGTGCAGACGTTCATTGCCAATTTGTCTGCCGTATTAAACAGGATGACAGATATCTTATCCGTGGCCTTACAACGTGTCACTGATCGGCACCAAGCTGCTCTTCAGCAGAGTAGTAGGAATGATGTGGCGCTGGCCCAAGAGAGGGATGATGGTGAAAAGAGCTATGGATGTGGGAACTCCACTCAAAGCGCTCCCACTTCTCACCCATTGACCCCCCTACCCCGCCCCAGTCAGTACCCAGCATGCTGCCTCGCCTGCCGATGGTCGAATCTACCCCTGCACAGGTGCAGGTGGAGCACTCTTTGGTGGGGCTCTCAGGGGCTCCAAAACCCAGAGGGTGTAGGCTAAACACATCTCAGCAGTCAGGGCAGGGATCTGAGCAGCCTGCCTCTACCTCTGCTGAAGCCACATGGGATGTACCACGTAGAAGCGATAGGAAATGTAAGTTGAAGAAATTGTAATTCACCAAGCTATGCAAATAGGTGTTTGACAAAATGTTATATAGGATTACATAGGCTATACGGCACAGAAACAGGCCATTCGGCCCAACCAGTCCATGCCGGCGTTTATGCGCCACACAAGCCACCTCCTGCCTTTCCTCATCTAAATCTATCAGCGTAACTCTCTCTTCCCTTCTCCCTCATATGCTGTCCAGCCTCCCCTTAAATGCATCTATACTATTTGCTTCAACCACTCCCTGTGGTAGCGAGTTCCACATTCTCACCACTCTTTGGGTAAAGAAGTTTCTTCTGAATTCCCTATTGGATTTCTTGGTGACTATTTTATATTGATGGCCTCTAGTTATGCTCTTCCTCACAAGTGGAAACATTCTCTCTGTATCCACTCTATCAAAACCCTTCATAATTTTAATGACTTCTATTAGGTCACCCCTCAGCTTTTTTTCAAGAGAAAAGAGACCCAGCCTGTTCATCCTTTCCTGATATGTATACCCTCACATTCCTGGTATCATCCTTGTAAATCTTCTCTGCACCCTCTCCAGTGCCTCTATATCTTTTTTATAATATGGCAACCAGAACTGTACGCAGTACTCCAAGTGTGGTCTAACCAAGGTTTGAAACAGGTTTAGCATAACTTCCCTACTTTTCAATTCTATCCCTCTAGAAATAAACCCCAGTCCTTGGTTTGCTTTTTTTATGGCCTCGCTAAACCTGCGTCGCAGTTTTAGTGATTTGTGTATTGGTATTCCGAGATCCCTTTGTTCCTCTACCCCACCTAGACTCGCACCCTCCAAGTAATAAGTGACCGCCCTATTCTTCCTACCAAAATGTAATACTTCACATTTATCTGTGTTGAACTTCATTTGCCAATTGTTTGCCCATTCTGCAAGTTTATTAATGTCCTCCTGTAATTTCTTGCAGTCCTCCGCAGTATTAACTATCCTCCCAATTTGGTACATCCGCAAATTTAGAAATTGTGTTTTTGATTCCAAAGCCTAAATCGTTAATGTAAATTGTGAACAGCAGTGGTCCAGCACTGATCCTTGTGGAACACCACTACCCACCTTCTGCCACTGGGAATAGCTATTCTTTACTCCCACTCTCTGCTTTCCTATCTTAAAGCCAGCTAGCTATCCATTCTGCTACTTGTCCCCTGACTCCGCATTCTCTGACCTTATTCATTAGTCTATTATGGGGATCCTTATCGAAGGTCTTTTGAAAATCTAGATAAATTACATCTACTACATTACCATTGTCTACTCTCTCTGTTACCTCTTCAAAAAATTCAAAAAGGCTGGTCAAGCAGGATTTTCCCTTTTGAAATCCATACTGACTTGATTATTATACTTTTAGTTTCTAGATGTTCTTCTATTCTCTCCTTTAGTAGGGATTCCATTATTTTTCCTACCACCGATGTTAAGCTGACTGGTCTATAATTCCCTGGACATGTTCTATCCTCCTTCTTAAATATAGGTATTACGATAGTTATCCGCCAGACCTCTGGCACTACACCTTTTTCTAACGAATTATTAAATATGTGTAGTAATGCCTCTGCTCGCTCTTCCCTAGCTTCTTTTAAAATGCGTGGATGCAATCCGTCCGGACCAGGGTTTTATCCTCTTTGAGTTTGATTAGTTTATTTAGTATATCCCCTTTTTTATTTTAATGCACTTATCTCATTACTCATCTCATCATCCAATGTCATGTCCACCTGTTATATCTCCCTGGTAAATACTGAAGCGAAATAATGATTTAATATTTCTGCCACCTCCCTATCATTACCTGTGGTATTATCCTGTCTATCCCTTAATGGCCCTATTCCCATCCCGACCTTCCTTTTTTTATTGATGTGCCTGTAAAATATTTTACTATTTTGTTTTATGTTCCTTGATAATTTAATTTCATAGTTCCTCTTTGCCTTCCTAATTGTTTTTTTGACTTCTCTCCTAATCCTTTCGTATTCTCTCATCATGCACTCCTCTGCTGTCTTTGTACTTAATGTATTATGTTAAGTTTCCTTTTTTTATAATGCCACATAAAATTACTGCTTAGCACCACTTCCACGTCTTGCCCATTATTGCGTCCCGAGGGCCAAATCACTTGTTTCATGATGAATGTCAATACATGCCAGGACCCATTGAGCAGATGTGCAATGGGTGGATGAGTGGTTGAAGGACTGTTTGTGCAAACATGGGGTGGGGGGTGGTTGGTGCTGGTAGTGGGAGTGGACCACAGGATTTCCTTTGTTCTGTTTCACACTAGGTGAACCTTTGTAATATTAGGGCATCTCAGGCAGCAATGTAAGTGGCTAGTCTGGCGATGGGTGCCCCATCTTCATCCTCCTCCTCCTCCTTGTTTTCCTCATCCAAAGCTGAGTGATGAGCCTCTTTTTCCTCCTCCACTTGCAATCCCCGCTGCTGAGCAATGTTGTGCAGGATACAGCACAACACTGTCATTCTGGACACCCTGGCTGGCGAGTACTGAAGGGTGCCTCCAGACCTAGCCAGGCACCTGAAGCGCATCTTCAACATATCAATGGCTTGCTCGATGACACACCTGGTGGTCATGTGGCTCTCGTTGTAGCGTTCCTGTGCCTCATTGTTGGGGTTCCTCATGGGTGTCATGAGCCAATTTGCAGTGGTATCCCTTGTCTCCTATGAGCCAGTCCTTGGGCAGGATTTTCATTGGGCCGTGGAGTCGGGATTGGAGACACGTGGGGGGTTAAAGTCCCGAAATCAGGGGTCCCGACCCCATCCCGCACCCAACCCGCCTCCATGCCAGTTTCAAAGGAGGCAGGAACCCGCCCCGCACTGGGACCCGCCTACGCAAGGTGGGAAGGGATTAGTGCCAATTAACTGCCTGTTAACAGGTAGTTAACAGGCAGTTTTTAGCCTAATCCCTATTTTTAATGCTGAAGTGTGGGATTCCCGATAGCTCCAAACCATGCCAAGTTTGCGAGGCGGGCCGTCGGGTTGAAGGACTTGGAGGGGTCGAGATGTCGGTGTTCAGGTGAGTGATGTGTGCATGAGTGCAAAGGTAAGTGTGTTTGGTGTGTCTAAAGTGTTTAAAGAAGTTTAAATTACCTTTTCTTACCTTTTCAGCCTTCCTTCCTTTAGGTCTCGGGAGTCCCTCATCTTATTGGCACAGAAAGCAGAATGGCTGCGAACTGTCAAAAGTGACAGCCTTCAGCTTTCTGTGCAGGAGAGATTTCTAACTGAGTCTGTGGAGAAGGACTCAGGTTAGAAGTAAGACTGTCAAGGGGGAGAAATTCAGTATCGCCCCAAATTGGGGCGCAATTATCAGCCGGGCGCAAAGTTTAGCGCCCGGCGCAAATTATCACCGCCTACTGCTAAATTGGTCTGTTTCACCCCTGGAGCTGATTGCAGCGCTAAATCAGGCGCTGCACGACTCTCTTAAGGCGCTAAGCCGGAGGAGCGAGGCGCTAACTCAGAGGGCGGGCGCAGCGCAGGTGCTGTCAGTTAGCGATTGCACACAGACACGCTGGCGCCGGTCAGCTCTTAAAGGGGAGGGTCGATCTTGATTTGCAGCCACACCCTGCGCATCGGAGCCCTGAATCTCGGCCTGGATAGACCTGTTGCCAAATCCTGCAGCCAAGGACCATGGAGAGGGCCAGGGAGCGAGCGCAGCGTTTCAGCGAGGGGGCCTTGGAGGCTCTGGTTGGCACGGTGGTGCACAGGCGATCTCTCCTGTACCCGGAGAGTGGCAGGAGGCCTCTGCCCAGCGAGTACCGAAAAGCTTGGAGGGAGGTGGCTCACAGAGTGACCTCCAGCAGCATGGTGCCTCGGACCCCTGTGCAATGCAGGAAGAAGTTCAACGACCTCACTCGGGTCGTCAGGGTGAGTGCCTTTTTCAGAAACCTCTTCATCCCTCCATCTCGACCTCGCTTTATGGCCAAAGGGTCTTGAAAGCCCCAATGCCCAGCACTCCTCCAACACCTATGGCCTTTTCCGGAAACTCACACACACATTCAGCGCTTTGCATACAGTAAGGGTCATTCGACCATGGGAGGCATTTCAGCCAAGATCATGGCTGCACATGGTAAGGGCTATTTGACCATGGGAGGCATTTCAGCCAAGATCATGGCTGCACACAGTAAGGGCTATTCAACTATGGGAGGCATTTCAGCCAAGATCATGGCTGCATCTTTACACAGACCCCGTCCTTTTTCTTGCAGCGCAAGCTGGCGCATAATAGGAGACAGCAGCAACGGACCGGGGGAGGCTGGCCTCACCTTCAAGCTCTGACCAATCTGAAGCAGTGAGTCCACCGGATTGTGGCAAGCCAGATGCTTGGCCCCGTCGCCACTGGAGACGCCGACCCCGTTCTAGCCAGCAATGGTAAGGTCATCACCTTTTTGACCTCTCTCCTTCCACTTGTTCCTCACAACAGCATCCTTTGACACTCTCGATCCAAATCAGTACATCGCTGCACTCATGCCTCCCTTGCTGCCACCCTGTCGTCACGCTAAAGCCACTCTTGTACCTCCCTGCTTTCAGATGTTGATTCACCAGGTGAGGAGGCGGGCTCTCAAGCTGCCACTGGGAGTGAATCTGAAGGCGAGGAGGAAGAGGAAGCCGGACCATCAGCGCAACCCTCTGCCGAGGCAACCCATGGCCATACTGGGGACACACCTTCCCTGGAGGGGAGCGGGGGGGAATGGTCTGATGAGGGTGAAGCTCCAGGACCCAGCGGGCTGCAGCAATGCGAGGCGGGTAGGGAAGCTCGGGGGCCTTCTCCCTGGAGGGAGAGTATGGCCTCGAGTCCTGCTACAGTGAGCGCAGACGAGGTGCGGCTCCTCGCTGAAATGAGCGCCCAGGCAGAGCAAAGGCACACTGAGCTCATGGCTGCAGTGGCAAGGATGCCTGAATCGATTGAGTCACTGGCAAGGAGTGTCCAGGACTTCAGTGCAGCACAGACGTCTGCCACGCAAATGCTAAGTGCTGCAATGCAGTCAGTGGCTGGTCTCATGCAGACGCAGATTGAGGCCACGCGAGCACTAACTGATGTCACCCTCGCTGGATCGGGCAGGTTTCCCCGGGGCCCTCCCCGCTCCTGCAGATTGCTCCGCATGCTGAAGTGCTGCCCTGTGTGAGTGCCAGTGTGTCGGTCGAGCGGGGAGTTGCTGTCCTCTCTCAGGGTGACAGCATTCCTGCTGCCAGCACTGTCACTCCTCCACTGCAGTTGCCGCCACCTGTAGGACAGACTGCTGCCGCCCATGCAGAGTTGGAGCAGTCAGCAGCCGGGCCCTCCAGGCCCAGAGCTGGTCCAGGCCGTCCCTCAAGGGCACCTGCAGTCTCAGTTTCTGACACTCAGCAGTCTACCCCCAGCCTTGCTGCAGCCACTGGGGTCACAGTGCGGAGGAGCTGCAGGGTGGGAAGGGGGCAATTTCGCAAGGGAAGCAGATCACCCTCGAAGGGCAAAAAGTAGAAGGTGTGGCAAAATGTTGTTCATTGTTTTATTGAAGGCCGAGGATCGTGGTCATATTTTTGTTACTGTTTTGGACATTGTCTCCAGGTTGTGAGAGCCAGTTATGTGATTGACTGTTTTTTTGTGTGTTTCTTTCTATTACATTGTCATCACAGAATCACAGAAACCCCACAGTGCAGATAGAGGCCATTTTGGCCCATCGAGCCTGCACCGACACATATCCCACCCTATCCCCGTAACCCCACGTATTTAATCCCCCTAACACTAAGGGTCAATTTATCATAGCCAATCAACCTAACCCGCACATCTTTGTGGGAAGGATACACAGTTTGGCAAATAAAGAAGTGTCTTTATTCAAAATGTGCATGTTTGCTCTTTGCACTCATTGTTGCCTTGACCGGCTTAGGGGTTGCGGCATTGTTCCATTCAGGTTCTTTGAATGGCAGAAGCCATTCCCTCAGAGGGGGCCTAGAAGCGACTTGCTATAAGCCTTTGACGGACGGCCCTAGCACTTTGTGTCTCCCTCCTGTCTTGGTGCTGCTGCTCCTCCTCCTCTTCCTCCTCCTCCTCTGCTGGTGCTCCAAGGCCCGGTGGCATTGGCTGGGTCCTGAGGTTTGCCAGGTTATGCAGCATGCAGCATACAACAACGAAGTGGGAGACTTGCTCAGGCGAGTACTGCAGGGCTCCTCCAAAGTGGTCCAGACAGCAGAACTGTTGCTTGAGCACGCCGATTGTGTGCTCAACGATGTTACTGATAGCTTGATGGCTCTCGTTGTATCGTTCTTCTGCAGGGGTACTGGGCGAACGGAGCGGGGTCATCAACCAGGTGCACAGAGGATAGCCCTTGTCCCCGAGAAGCCAGCCTCCTGGGTGAAGCGGGGCCTCGAAAAGGTCTGCCACAGAAGTCTGGCGCAGGATGAAGGCATCGTGGCTGCTGCCTGGAAAGTGGGCATTGACAGCGAGTATCAGCTGTCTGTGGTCACAGACCAACTGGACGTTCAAGGAATGGAAGCCCTTTCGGTTGCGGAAATCCTCGGCATTCTCTTGCGACGCCCGCAAAGCCACATGGGTGCAGTTAGTGGCGCCCTGCACCATGGGGAAGCCCGCTATTCTTGCAAAACCCACTGTGCACTCTTGCTGCTTGTCCGGGGTCATGGGGAAAGAGATGTACTCTCATCTCCTTTTAAAGAGGGCATTTGTGACTTGACGGATGCAGCAATGCACCGCGAACTGGGAGATATTGGCAATGTCCCCCATAGCAGATTGAAAGGAGCCGATCGCATAAAAGTTGAGAGCCACTGTTATCTTCACTGCCACCGACAGAGACGTCCTGCTCCTCAGTTGAGGCTGCAGATCTGGCTGAAGCAGGTGGCAGAGCTCAGTGACCACCTCCTTGCTGAATCGCAGCCTTCGCAAACACTGATCCTCAGACATATTGATGTATGAGAACTGTTGGCGAAAAACCCTGGGAGGGTAAGGTCTCCTGTACCGACGCCTGTTGGCCCTCCTCCGTCTGGCCAGGATTGCCACTCTCTCTCTGCGTCTCTGTGCCCTCTCAATGTGATGGAGAAGCACGACGTTCCCATCCATTGCAGCCCCCATAGTATGTGGGCAATCAAAGTTATGCTGGTGAAAAAGCAAAGCAACTACAAAGTTATGCTCAGAAGCCAAAACGACCTCAGACAGAGTTGACTTAATGCAGAAGTTGACTTTCTGAACACGGCGCTGTAAAAATAGCTGACGTGTCCCGACGGGGAGTAAGCATTCCATTGTACTAGTACATATGGTAAATAAAATTGAATTGAATTGATTGAATTCAAGTCTCTCTTTCTCCCTTTGTCTCTCTGCAAATCTCTCTCTCTCTCTCAGAACGAGTGGTCCAAAAATGGCTACCACACAGAAGACAGGAAGAGCCCCCTTTAAATAGTGCCCCCCCAGCCCCACAGCGACTGGGAAGCATTCCAGTCAACCTGTCATTGGTAGCGACAGGCGGAAAGGACGGGGGGGCGCCACTGAATTTCCGGTCCGGGGCGCCCCAAGGGTGTTGCACTCTAGAATGACGTCAAGATCTGCGTGCGCAGGAGAGCGGGCGGTATGGTTTAGCACGCTGCTAAATGTCCGCTCAATTTCGCGAGAGGCGCAGGTATCGCTGCGCCCGGGCGCTAGTTGGTTAGCGCCCCACTTATCGCCCTCTTAAGGCACCAACGGGTGGTGCTAACAACTGAATATCTCCCCCTCAGTGTTTGACAGCTTCGAAACAGCTGTGAAACGCAGATATTTCATCTGTCAAAACCTCTGGGCGGGCTCAACAATGTCAATCAAGTTAAAATCACGTGGATTGGCCACATCTCGATGGAGGCGGGACTACAGCCCCGAAAGTTGTAGTCCCGCCTCCTACCCGACTCCTGAATGAAAATCCAGCCCCCTAATTCTGCTTCCTGGAATGAAAAGGTCTGGGATGTTGAACTACCTCAGTACGAAGGCATCATGACAGCTTCCAGGGAATCTGGTGCAGACCTGCATGAACCTCTTCTTGTGGTTGTACACCAGCTGCGCATTGATGGAAGAATATCCCTTGTGGTTTATAAAAACGCCTGGTTGCGGTGGTGCTGCACAGATTGCCACGTATGTTCAGTTGATGGCAACCTGGGGGAATCCAGGCAGAGAAGCCAATCCCAGTGCCCGCTCATTCTGGCTGTTGTCATCACGGGAGAAAGTTACATAATTGTTGGCCCTGGCAAACAATCCATCAGTTACCTTCCTTATGGATTTATGTGCAGCTGACTGGTAGAGCCTGGATATGCCGCCTGTAGCGCCCTGGAAGGATCCGGAGGAGAAAAAGTTAAGGGTGGTCGCTTTCACAGCTACTAGTAATGTGTGACCACCAGGTCCAGTAGGGAACAGGTCTTCCTGTGGAAGGCTGCAGGCATCTGCCACCACCTGGCATGACAACCTCAGCCTGCGGAAGCACTACTTTTCTGAGAGGTCAAGGAAGCTGAGCCTCTGTCTGTAAACCCTGTGAAATGGGTAGTGCCTTCTGTGACTTCAGCTCCTCTCCTGTACACCTCCCTCCTGTGCATGTGCTGATCCCACCACAGCTTGTCATTGCTGCCGTGGATGGTGATGGGTCTTCCACTTCTGATGTGCTGTCAAACACATCCAAGGCGCCTTCCATCCTGATCTTGTTAGTTTGAAATCCTCAAAGGTTGAAAAAAGCTGTATCTACACAAGCACTCTCTGCCAAACATTTGCCAGAGGGAACTGAGACAGCAGCTGCAATAAGTGAGCTTTTATTCAGATGAGACAGTGACGAGTTTAAATTCTCACAGGAACTGCTGCTCAAACTCCCCTCTGTTGCCCGGGTCAGTTTCCCGAGCCCCGGGAAGCCCGGGCTGCTGAAAATTTGGAGTCAAGTTAAAAGCAATTAAAAAACCTCATTAAAGTCTCCTAAAGATGTTAATTGCAGCAATAAGTACCTGCTTGCATCCAATTAGGAAATCCCCAAGTTCAGCGAGTAGATTTCACCCTAACATCCAAAGTGCCTCTGTTAAACCCGGAAGTTGGAGCCGGGTTGCAGACCTGCTCTAAAAATCAACATTTTTTACTCCCACCCTCTCCCAACCCACATGTTCTTGGAGGTTAAAATTCCCCCCACAGTTTGCATCTTTAGAGATGCGCTAAAAGTTGAACATCTTGAAAAGGTCCTGAATATACATGTGGGAGATTATTCACACCTGAGTACTTTACCAGCAGACCCAATATTACTGGGTCATTTTTGTCAACTCTTCCTGGAAGAATATCACATGTATAGAGAAAGACATTTGGTACCCTGATGCTTTACTTCCCCAAGAACTGAATTACCCTATATTGACTAGAATGAGCCACCACAAGTGTTGATATGGCTCAGGTTCCTTTGGGATTCCCTAGCATTTGAAAAGTAATTTTGCTTATTCAAAAGAATTTGTAAGCCTTTTGCTGAATTCTCCAATAGATCTGTGCAGCCAAGGGCTGCTGTGAGCAGTGAAGATCCAAGTGAGGCATGTTAATAGCAGATAGCCAATTTGTAGCTGATATGTCTCTATGCCTTGAAAGCACTGATCATTATTACATGCCTCATTTGCTTCACTAAGGGTCTAATTGGACTCCAAATCTATTCGTCATTGCTTATGCAGCTTCTTCCATCTTGCAATATCAAGGTGTGGATTAGCCTGTGCATTAATGGGGATTTGTACTTATGAATTAGCCACTGATGGAACTATACTATTGATTTAAGCCTCAATACATTTATCATGGTACAAAGTTATGTATTATGCTGTACTTATTTGAAAAGTCTCCATAAATATGAAAGTTAATTTGAAAGGTCTCACACTAAGAAGGCCTACACGCCTAAAAACAATATGTAGCATTTAATTTTCACGTTGAAATCTAATTGTGAATTAATGATGAGGAGCTGTAAAATATGATTCCCATCCTTGGGTGAACTGACCTGATAGATCATCAGGGAAGAAATCAAATCTCGATCATGTCCTATGACTGTTTGTTGCCTATATTCTCTATACATAATGTCAGGTTAGTGACCAAAATAATAATAATTTAATATAAATATTAGTCATAAGTGTAAACTGTGAGGCTGAAATTCTGCACCTGTGTATTGGCCTCACAGACACAGGCTGGGCATAGAATGGGTGGAACACTAAAGGCAAAGGCTTTGCACTTGATACCTAATTCCATGGGTTTTCTGTCGGTCCTGTACTGGGGGAGTTGGAGGCTAATGCTGATCCTTGAGGACATTTGGTTGTGTGTCCTTGCTGCCCCTCAAAGTTCAATGTGTTACATCAATGGCACAATGTTATCAACACGTACTTGTAAAGCCAATGTTCAGCTCATTATTTTGGTCAGAAGAATAGTGTGAGTTCCAAGGAAACCTAAAGACAGAGAGAAATTAAATGATACCTTTTAAATGGGTAACAGAAAAGAAAAAGAATAAATTAGTTATGCGAAGAAGGGTAAATGTTTTTGTATTAGTTATTCTGAAGACAATTAAGTGGCAATTTCAATACTTGTCAACCTCGTTATAAAATACAACCATGAATGGCCTACGAGAGGGTCAGCACTATGGTCAGTGGTTGGTAAGGACAGAGGCCTATATGGCAGTTGCTGGTTTCTAATTGGCAGGGTTGAAAAAATCTTGAGTGATTTGATTGGTTGATTTTGTATAAGAACATAAGAAATAGGAGCAGGAGTAGGCCAATCGGCCCCTCGAGCCTGCTCCACCATTTAATAAGATCGTGGCTGATCTGATCCTAACCTCAAATCTTCTATCACTCTGCATCCACCCGAACCCATGTGATCTCCCGGGAGAGGCGAAAAACCAGATAAAGACCCAATGGCCAATTTGGGAGAAAAAATCTGGGAAATTCCTCTCCGACCCATCTAGGCGATCGAAATTCTTCCAGGAGATCACTCTGTCCCTATATTTTCTACAGTACTTACCTTCTGTAAAGGCGATCTCCACCCCAGCCAGGAACAGGAATAAAACCATCTCCTGAAATCTAACACAGAATTAAAACACAGTAGGAGCAGAACCAGGCTACACGGCCCCTGGGCCCACTCCACTACCCACAGGGCCATGACCATTCCGAACCTAGACTCATGTCCAATTTCCTGCCCGCTCCCCATAACCCTTAATTCCCTTTACTTCTAGGAAACTATCTATTTCTGCTTTAAATTTATTTAATGATGTAGCTTCCACAGCTTTCTGGGGCAGCAAATTCCACAAACCTACCACCCTCTGAGTGAAGAAGTTTCTCCTCATCTCAGTTTTGAAAGAGCAGCCCCTTATTTTAAGATTATGCCCCCTAGTTCTAGTTTCACCCATCATTGGGAACATCCTCACCGCATCCACCCGATCAAGCCCCTTCACAATCTTATATGTTTCAATAAGATCGCCTCTCATTCTTCTGAACTCCAATGAGTAGAGTCCCAATCTACTCAACCTCTCCTCATATGACCACCCCCTCATCCCCGGGATTAACCGAGTGAACCTTCTTTGTACTGACTCGAGAGCAAGTATGTATTTTCTTAAGTATGGACACCAAAACTGTATGCAGTATTCCAGGTGCGGTCTCACCAATAGATTGGTAATTAGTGATCAATAGCTTTTCTTATCAGTCTTCTGATATGTGATTGCTAGCTTGTTTTCCCTGTTTATATTTGAATGAGCCGCAAAATACAGAATGACTAAGATGGGCAAGGCAATCGAATACAACCAGCACCTGTAGAACCATGCGTCAAAATTAAAAGGTGCACTTATTTCACAGTGAGTCATAAAGATGGCAATTATAAAGCCTAGTATAGAGATGTAGGATCAAAGTGCTCTGATGTCCTGTGAGGATTTAGGATGGATACAATACTGAAGGAATTCCAATTTACATAAAGGTGGAGGAATGGAATAAAGACAGTAGTTACAAAGGGATACTATTAAACAGTTGAAAACACTTCATTGCTAAGTTAAACTCTGATGCCCCTTGAAGCCATTATTGAGGAGTCTTCCAAGTGGTGGCCTTCTTGCTGCTCCACTCCATGATCTTCTGCTTCCAAAGCAGTCATCTTCCCAGGAATCTCCAAGTCCAAGCCACTTTGGACTGCATGTTGTGCAGGACACAGCAAACTATCATTATGCAAGATACCCACTCGGCAGCATATTCCA
The DNA here is from genome assembly GCF_052327205.1 of Somniosus microcephalus. Lineage (NCBI taxonomy): Eukaryota > Metazoa > Chordata > Chondrichthyes > Squaliformes > Somniosidae > Somniosus > Somniosus microcephalus. The sequence goes on along the minus strand of NC_141000.1, from coordinate 46,142,945 downwards.
AAGCCCCTCCAGATCTATCAAGGCAGTGAAAGTGCTCCTTTAGGACCCTTGTAGTTGTCTCAAAGCCTCATTGCAGCATTTCTCAGCTGCTGATTTTGCAACTCACAGAGTTGCATCTCATGATCCACGGCAGCAAGGGATCTGCTTTGTTGCTCACAAGCCATCTGGGTACTTAAAGTCTTCTTTATAGAGATCACAAGGAGAACAAAATTCCTGAGGACAAAAGTGCTACAGCAATTTCTAGAAAACCTGGCACTGATATACAGAATTCTTTGTGTCTGGTCACATGCAATCTGTACATTCAAAGAGTAGAAGACCTTTCTAATCAGAAAGTTTAGGGTGATTTACTTCAGTTTCCAATGCTACATGAATGGCATCTATTGCATCCTGCACTTTGGGGAACCTAGCAATATAATACAACTGTGTAGCTCTATCATGCTGTTTCCTGGTATTCATGCCAAATGGAATGAACAACCCTGCTCTCCTAAAAACGGTGTCAGCGACCCAACATGTGCATGCCTGGGCTGCACCCTACGTGATAATGCACTGGTCTCATATGCTGCTTAAAATTAGCTCATGGCATAAAATTTGAGTGCCGTGGTTAATTTTACTGCTATAGGCAGAACTGTCCGGGCAGATGATCTTGGTGGCCGGCCTTCATGCAGAAGGTGGTGCAGCTCTCCTATGGACTCTTTGGTGGAGTGCACACTTCTCATTTGGATCTCCTGTTAAGATCTGAATGGCTTGTAAATTCTTTTGGTTGGGGTAATATGTTGCTGGACATATCCCCATCAAATGCTGTCTCACGCTCCTTTCATCCGTGCTGCACTGTTCCTTTTCCTCCTCCAGTAAAAGTGTAAACAAAGGATTGCCCATTGAGAATCCGATAACTGCAACTTAGGCCACAAATTTAATTGAGGAGGCGGCTTGGAGTCGGGTTGCCTGTTGGACGGGTTCCAGACCCGCTGCCGGTTGCAGCCGCTCCCAAATTGAAATTTTAATTTAATTGGCCCCTTAAGTGCCGTGGTGCGCGCTGGCTGGTCCAATGATTGGGATCGGGTCTGCCAGTTGCCGCTGATGACGTCATTGGTGCAGATGTTTTTAAGGGTCCCAAGCAGCCTCAGCCTTTCATTTCTTATTTTTGCTGGTGTCTGAATGTGCCAAGGCCACAATGAGTGGTGCTAAACCGAAGGCTGCTCCAAGGTTCGATGAGGACTCCCTCTAAGCTCTTGTGGAGGGAGTATGAGGGCGCAGGGAGATTCTGTTCCCTCCCGATGGCCGGAGGAAGCCTCCTCAGCAAACAAAGCCAGCGTGGCTGCGCATTGCTGAGGAGGTCAGCACAAGGTCCATTTGTTCACGCACCTGGGTCCAGTGCCGGAAACGGTTTAATGATCTTCTGCGATCAGCAAAAGTGAGTATCACATCACACTTACCTTCAATCTGCTTCCCTTCTCTTCTCATCACCAGCACTCTGCTTTGTAAGCCTGCTCCTCCACATCCCACATTACCCATACTTCCCTTGCACCCTTACCTATTCATCTCTCTCTCTGTACTGAATCACTTCACCATCCTACTATGCACCCCTCACACTCGCTCTCACTGTTATGCAATGACAACTAACAACGCACAGGGAGGCAGCTTCCTCTAGGCACCTCACTCCATCTTGGTCTCCCTCTAAGCTTCTATGTTATGGATTCTTCAGAGTCACTCCATCACTCTCCACTTGTGTCCCTCCTTGCAGGAAAAGATAGCCCACAATAAGAGGGAGAGAGCATCGACAGGAGGAGGCCCTCCATCCCTGGTGACATTGACAAGTGGTGAGGAGGCTGCTCACGAGATCATGGAAGGTGACGAGGAGCTGGAAGTGGGGGACGGAGAGACAGGCGCACTAGATGAAGCTAGCGACGGAATAGAGTTTCATCCCTCTCATTTAGATTTCATGATTGACTGCAATGGCAAATGATATTCATAGAGATTCACAAAAGGATGTGTCTGCTACCTAAAAATCAGATGTGTAACTCATGCCTTTACTCTCCCACAGGACTATTGCGCGCTCCCCTCCCCACTGTCCAGGAGGAAGAGCCGGACGACTCCTTAGAGGAACCTGAAGCCTCTGAGGGAGCAGCATCGCCATTACTCAGCGCACCCAGCACCAGCGCAGATATGCGCACCTTGGCGGGGCCCTCGCGACATAGAGTAGTGTTGTCATCTGGTGTATCACAGCTCACAAGTGAGCAGCAGCGGATGGTGGAGACAGCAACAGCAGTGGAGAGTCCTCGTTGGATGTCGCAGGACTCTCCTAGCTCTGCTCAGCTGCATGCAAACAATGTGCCTTTGGGGCCATCCAGAAAGAGAGCGGTGCTGGAACTCCAGGAACAAGTGCAGGAGTCTCTGACATGGTTTGCATCTATGGTAACTGCAAGTGTGCAGAGAATGGAGGAGTCCATCTCAAAACATGAGCACTGCCATGGTGGAGGCAATGGCGCATGAACCTGCCGCCATGGAGAGGGTGGCAACCTCCTTGAAGGACATAAGTCGTCAGACTCAACAGAGTATGGTGACCCTTCTCAGTAGATGGTCTGCTATGGAGGATCGATGGGCAGCTATTGAGGAGAGACACCAGAGGTACATGGATGTCCCTGGCATGAGGATTGCCAGTACTGAGACTGGTCCTCATGGCCCCACTGATGTGCAGCAAGGTGCTCTCCAGCCACTTGCTAGCAGTGAAGTGTGGGTGACCCATGAGAGGGATGTTGGTGGTCGACAACAAGGAAGTGTGGGCTCCTCTCCAAGCGCTCACACGACCATGCCACTGCGGAGCTCTCGGTCAGAGCCCCAGATTCTTCACCCAACTAAGATGGCCATCTCAGCCCCTGCACAGCTGCAGCACAAGCAGACTGTTGCAGAGCCCTCCCAGGCTCCCAAACCCAGAGGACGCCCGCCAAACAGTTGAAGTTCTGGTCTATGTGTTCTGGGAAATGGAAGTTGTACATTGAGGGCTCAGGGCAACTTGCATTTGTAATGATGATGGTGAAAGTGATAGGGAAGCACTGGTTATTGTAGAGATGATGTATGGCGTTTTAGGAAGGTCGTCTACACATTCATAGCCATATGCTAGCCACCTGTGGTTAGGGTTAGGGTTGGGTTGAAGAGTAAGCTTACGTGAATCTGACATGGATGAGTGCATCCCTTGCGTGAAAGCTAACAATGAGCTCAAGTGCTGCTACATTGGTCACATCTGGACCCGTAAGGTGTGCTTCCTCCTCATCCTCCTCTTCCTCCTCTTCTTCCGAGGATGCTCTGCGCTGAGCCACTTGTTCCTCAGGGAGCGCTAAGCCACGCTGCTGTGCGGTGTTGTGCAGAGCACGGCAGACGATGATCATTCTGGACACTGTGGCTGGTGCATACTGCAGGGCTCCACCAGATCTGTCGAGGCATTAGAATCACATTTTGAGCAAGCCAATGGTTTGCTCTATGATGCTTCTGGTGGAAATGTGGCTCATATTGTACCACTCTTCAGCCTCGTTTGATGGCCTCCTCATCAGTGTCATGAGTCACTTTTTCAGGGGATAGCCCTTGTCGCCAAGTAGCCATCTGGAAAGTTGGGTTGGCGGATTGAAGAGCTGAGGCACAGTAGATTGCCACAGGATGAAGGAGTTATGGCAACTGCCAGGGTACGTGGCACAAATATGCATGATGTGGTTACACACCAGCTGGACGTGAAGGGAGTGGAAGCCCTTGCGGTTGACAAAAACAGCTGGGTTGTGATGGGTACCCTAATGGCCACGTGTGTGCAGTCTATGACACCCTGCACCCTTGGCAAGCCTGCCAGGTTTGCAAAGCCAGCCGTATGCGTGGTTACATTTGCTTCATCCGTGGAGAAGTGTATATAATTGTGTACCTTTGCAATGAGGGCATTGGTAGCCTGCATGATGCTGGCGTGTGCGACTGACTGGGAGATGCCGCTGATGTCTGCAGCTGATCCCTGGAAGGAGCCCGAAGCAAAGAAGTTGAGTGTGGTGGTGACTTTGACAGCCACTGGTAAGGAGTGTCCATACGCTCCTCTGGGCTCCAGGTGTTGGTGCAGCATTGCGCAGATGTCAGTGCCTATATCTCGCGAAAGCCTCAGCCTCCTTTGTCACTGCTGCTCACTCATGTTGAGGAAGCTCACCCTCTGCCAGTAAAGCCGGTGTTGGGGGTTTCTCCTGTGGCGAGGTGCAGGCCTGCGCTGATACCCTCTGCACTGTGCATCATCAGGTGGCTGAGGAGAAGGTTGGTGCTCCTGCTGTTGGTGCTGCTGCTGTGCCTGGTTGCACTGCTGCTGTGGCTGCTGTTCCTGTGAATCGGATGAACAGGATGAGAGGATATAAATGGTTCCCATACCGCTGGTATATATCTCAGTCGCGGAATGGGGATTTTGTGTGCTCAGACAAAGTAGCCAGAGGGATTAGTTGAGCTGCAAAATGTCTTCCAAACCTCAAACCACTAAGTTGTGGCATGTGAAGGATGAGGGTTTGCAGGACTGCTTTTAAGCTGCTCGAGCAGTTGGCAACAATTCGGGACCTAGCTCAACCCAGCTCGATTCACCTGCCGTGAAGGTGGAGGGGTGGCTCTGTTAATTAACGATGGTATTAGCACAATAGAGAGGGATGACCTAAGTTCAGGAAACCAGGATGTAGAAGCAGTTTGGGTAGAGATGAGAAATAATAAAGGCAAGAAGTTACTTGTGGGAGTGGTGTACAGGCCCCCTAACAGTAACCACATGGTAGGATGGAGTATAAAGGAAGAAATAATGGGAGCTTGTCAGAAAGGTACGGCAATAATCATGGGGGATATTAATCTGCATATAGACTGGAAAAATCAGATGGGCAAAGGTAGCACAGATGAGGAGTTCATGAATATTTTCAGGATAGTTTCTTACAACAGCACGTTCTGGAGCCAACCAGAGAGCAGGCTATACTAGACCTGGTATTGTGCAACGAGATTGGATTAATTAATTACATCATAGTGAAGGTGTCCCTAGGTAGCAGGGATCATAGTAAGATTGAATTTTACATTCAGTTTGAGAGAGAGAGAAGAGTGGGTCCAAGACTAGTATTTTAAACTTAAATAAGGGCAATTACGAGGGCATGAAAGCAGAGCTAGCTAAAGTGAACTGGCAAATTAGGTTAAGGGATCGGTCAATAGAGTTGCAGTGGCAGACATTAAAGGGATATTTCAAAATACACAGAATATATACATTCCAATGAGAAAGAAAAATTCCAAGGGGAGGACCCACCATCCGTGGTTAACTAAAAAAGTTAAAGATAGTATTAAACTTAAAGAGAAAGCATATAATTGCGCAAAGATGGGTGGCAGGTCAGAAGATTGGACAGAATATAAAAAACAGCAAAGAATGACTAAAAGATTAATAAGGAGAGAAAAATTAGAGTACGAGAGAAAGCTAGCTAGAAATATAAAAACAGATAGTAAGAGTTTCTATAGATATTTAAAAAAGAAGAGTTAACAAAGTGAGCATTGGTCCTATAAAAAGTGAGTCTGGGGGATTAATAATGGAAAATAAGGAGATGGCAGTTGAATTGAACAGGTATTTTGCATCAGTCTTCACTATAGAGGATACAAGTAACATCCCAGAAATAGCTGTAAATCAGGAAATGGAAGGGAGGGAGGAACTCAAGTAAATTATAATCACCAGGGAAGTGGTACTGAGCAAATTGTTGGAGCTGCGGGCTGACAAGTCCTCGGGTCCTGATGGACTTCATCCTAGGGTTTTAAAAGAAGTGGCTAGTGAGATAGTTGATGCATTGGTTTTAATTTTCCAAAATTCCCTAGGTTCGGGGAAGGTTCCATTAGATTGGAAAATTGCGAATGTAACTCCTTTATTCAAAAAGGGAGGGAGACAGAAAACAAGAAACTACAGGCCAGTTAGCTTAACATCTGTCATAGGGAAGATGTTAGAAGCTATTATTAAAGATGTTATAATGAAGGGATAATTACTAGTCCTAGCCCTTTTCGGGCTACCCCGGATCAGACGTATTCCCCAGACGTTGACCTTCAACTAAAGTTAGAGATAGCCGAATCCTATAAGACACTTAATTGGGTCTAAAGGTCCAGACTATCTCTCCCTAAAGGAAAGGAATGACCTGAAGATGTTACCGTCCTCCAGATAGCACTTTTAATAAGTTTAACTAGACTGTAACCTTCCAGATATTATGAGGGTCCGGAAAACTCCCCCAGAATTCTGCAACTCCTCACCAAAGAGTGTACAGAGATTGAGTTCACGAGTTTGATACAGAAGTACTATGTGAGACAATTCTAAAAATATATAGATTTATTAAAGAACCGACATGTAATTACAGCTGGTGATTCAATCGCAAATTTAACAGTTCAAAATACAAATAGCTTACAATTCTTATTCTCAGTGATCCTTATTCTCAAATCTTAACTTTGTTACATTTTTACATTTCTAAGTCTTATTCAAGGATATCCACCAAAATCAAAATATCTTGGATTACCCGAGACTCAAAGGGTTGCAGGCTTTCAGAGCCTGTCTCTGAAGGTGAGAATCACTTTGCCCCTTCCAGCGAATTCTGTCTTCCTATTTGAAAGTTTTATATTTTATACCCTTTTTTCAGTGGCATATCCTTTGAAGTTTTCTGCTGATGTAAACTAATTATCTCTAGTCATCTTTCTGTTGACCCCTGCTATTCTTACAGTCAGTTCAGCTGGTAGCTTGCAGAATTCTATCTGCTGTGTAGGTGTTCAAAACTTATCATAAAATCAATATGACAGCAGTGGTTCTATTTGATGCCATTTTTACAAAGGCCTTCTATTCAATTCTTAAGTCACCTTAGCTGGTTGTAAGCAGACTTCGTGTCTCCTATGTGTTCCAAGTTCAACACAAAAACAATGTGATTGCTTGGTGCATCTATTGATGTCATATTTACAAAGTCTTCTGTTTGTATCTTTTACAACATGCAAATTAAAAACACTTCAACCGAGTACATGATTGTCTTCCCAGCTACCTCATTTGGTTGTATTACAGACTCCGTGTTTCCTTGTTTCATTTGATGTCATATTTATGAAGGCATATATTTCTTTAATGTTCTGTGTTTCTGTTTCCCGAAGTGTTGGTTTATGACACCTTAACATTATACCATTGTGCTCTTTCATGTGCCTGTTTACAAAGTGTTGGTTTGAAACAATTTAACTGGGTATATCTTATTGTGTTCTTTCCAAAGCTCAGACTTTCTGGAAGCTCTAACCCTCTAGCTTTAATAGGGCTATTGTTTCAGTGTCAACAACTGATTCTTATCTCAAAAGCCTGTATTTTGTTTACAGCTTTGTGTCTTTGAGGCTTTTAGATCTTTAAACCCAGTTTGTCATGTTTTAATAAAGTCAGAATTCTGTTCATAGGATGGTGTATTTTTCTGAATAGGTATGGCTCATTCCTTCACCCCCCCCCTCCTCTTGACCAAAAAATGAGCTCAAAACATCGGGGCAGAATTTGGTCAATGATACTAATAAGATTACAATAGCATATTAATTTCACAAGATTCACAATCATGTGCTACATGAAAATTCCTTTTAAGTCATCGTAGGACAATGTTTTGCCTTATTTTAAATTGAACACAATTTAAAAGGATGATAAGTACAAAGTCATGCAATTAGCGAAACAACATGTACTTAGAATGTCCAATCGGCAGATGTACGTTCCATAGAGGTGTTATTCATACGAGTCAAGGAGACGTCATTTGAAACTAGTTGAAGCTTGACATGCTGTCCCTTCGATTAGATGTATGTACAGATGCGTGTTTTCATAAAGGCCTTACCAGGCACTCAATTGATTCCTTCTTCATCCGCGGTGTCTTCCTCCTTCATTGAAGTAACTCGTTGATCTTTCCTTGTTTCTGTTGTTGCTTTTTGTGAATGCAATTCCTGATGTGTTACCAAGCAATGTGTGGAGGAGCCGGCGACACCGTCTGACTGACCGTCATCAGTAATTTGATCGCATCCATTTCCTGTGTCGTGCTCCAAGCTGGGTCGTGAAAGAAAGTGTATGACTGCAACTTGTATTGTTCCTTCATTTCGGTATCCCGCAGGACATCTTTTGAGATTGTCTATGGAGACAGTTTTAAGAATATGCTTGCCATTCGGCTGGTTAATATGTATTTGAACTGTTCATTCGTTAATAACAGTATGGGCTGGATTTTATCAATGGAGGCAAGTAGGAGGCGGGACTCCCATTTTTGGGGTTATAGTCCCGCCTCCATCGAGTTGTGGCCAACCCACTTGATTTTCCCTTGATTGACATTGTTGAGCCCACCCAATGGGCTCAGCAGGCCAATTAAGGGCCACCCGGCAACAGGTGACATCACAAATTGACATTTCATCTGTCAAGAGCTTTTGACAGATGAAATATCAGCGTTTGACAGCTCTTTGAAGCTGTCAAACACTGACAATCTGTACTCTAAGTTAATTCCTTCCTCTCAGGCTGATTTAGAGATCTCTCCAGAGCAGATAGCAGAGGCTGCAGATTTTGACAGCTTGCGGCCGTTCTGCTTTCTGTGCTGGTGAGATGAGGGACTCCCGAGACCTGAAGGAAGGAAGCCTGCATTAGTAAGTAAAGGGAAGTAAAACTTATTTAAACACTTAACACACACCAAACACACTTACCTCTGCACTCATGCACCCATCACTCACCTGAACACCGGACATCTCGACCCCTCCAAGTCCTTCAGCCCGACGGTCTGCCTCGCTAACATGGCATGGTTTCGAGCCGTCGGGAAGCCCACACTTCAGGGATAAAAATAGGGATTAGGCTAAAAACTGCCTGTTAACTACCTGTTAACAGGCAGTTAATTGGTACTAATCCCCTTCCCGCCTCGGGGAGGTGGCTCCCAGCACAGGTCGGGTACCCGCCTCCTGGGAAACGGGCATGGAGGCGGGTTGGGGAGCGGGATGGGTTCGTGCCCCCCGATTTCACGATTTTAACACCCCACACACCTCCATTCCCGCCTCCACGGCCCTGGGAAATTCTAGCCCGATGTGTCTGAACAGATTTTTTCCACTTTGGTCTTAAACCAGGTTTTTGCTCAAACTTCTTTTCCTATACCCATTCTCCTACTATGGGTTGCCATGCTTTATTTGTCATTTTTTCTGCCTATTTGCCTCCCTTATCCTCTGATCAATTCGATGAATCTTTTCTGTTACTTCTTTTTTAAAATCTAACTGTCGCTGTCGGGTCAAGGACTCAAAGGCAATAAAAGAACTATGGGTAAGCCGTGTATGCATCTCAACCCCATACATCAGATAATATGGAGTTTTAGGGGACACTGTCCCTGATGCAGATGCAGGCATATTATTGAGTGATAGCTGCACCTCCGGAATGATGGTGGTGCACTTATTCCCCCTGATTCTCAACAGGTCGACCAATAGTTTTTTTATTTCCTGGTTTTTACGTTCCACCAGCCCCGCTGATTGTGGATGATGTGACGTGCTGTGTGATGTAATAAAACTCACTACGCACTTGGTTTGAGCATAAAGCAAGGCTTTAATCAACTTGTTTCAGAACATGGAGGTCTAGTTGTATTTCACTAGCTCCTTGTCTTACAAAATGTCCCTGGAAAGCTGGGGCCCACGCTCGAGTATTTATACTCCTTGGACGGCACCACCAGCTGGCCGTCCAGCGTTATTTCGTAAGTAGTTTCTTGATGAGATTTATAACATTCTTCCTGCCTAAAAGATTTGGAAGTCCGATGACTTCCTCTTAGCGGATTAGGCAGACCACGAATAGCCGCAGTCTTTTAGATTTTTGTTTATGGCCAGAAGGCACGTCTCCCCGGACCGTGTCTTGGTCCCTGCGCCGCTTGATCCGTACCGGTGGATTGACAGGGCCCGTGTTGCTCTAATCGACCCGAGGGAGGCTGGGGAGATCGTGACTCCGGGTGCGGGTCCCCACAGGCGCAAAACTGGCTTCGTCCCGTTGTTTAGCTGGGGATTGACCGGCGTCCTGGCACAAGGTGGCCATCCCACATGGAGTGCTCGGCTCCCTGAGTGGATCCAGCGGGGCAGCCGGCAGATCCCTCGATGTCTCAGGTAGGGCGTCATCCTCGGGGGAGCGCAGAGTGTCGGCCTCATCCCCGTTGGTCCCTCCATCAGCTGGGTCCGCGGAACTGGCCGGACAGGGAGCCAGGTCCCGGAGCAAAACGGTGGACTTCCGGCCATCCGGGTACCACACGTGTGCGTACGTGGGGTTGACGTCCGTAAGTTCTACCTCATCAACTAGAGGATCGGTTTTCGACGATCGGACGAATCTTCGGAGCAGCACGGGGCCAGGAGCTGCCAACCATGACGGTAGAGACGTCCCATGTGTGGAGCGACACTGGAAGCTGAAGAATCGCTCGCGAGGTGTGACATTGATAGAAGTAGAAAGGAGAGACCTGATGGAATGCAACGCATCAGGGAGCATAGTTTCCCACTGCTGGTCTGGTAGATTGCGTGACCTCAGCGCAAGACAAACAGCGTTCCAAATGATAGCGTTGTATCTCTCAACCTGTCCGTTACTGATGGGATGGAACGGTGTCGTTTTACTTGTGGCGATTCCCCGTTGGGAGCGATAACTTTTGAGTTCACTTGACATGAAGGAGGGACCCTGATCAGAGTGGGTGAAATTGGCCATACCACAAAGGGAAAAGACTTGATCAAGGCATTTGATCACTGTGGAAGTAAGCATATTGGGACAGGGGAAAGCAAAGGGAAAGCTTGAATATTCGTCCACCATAGTCAGTAAGTAGGTGTTCCGCGTTGAGGAAGGCAATGGCCCTTTAAAGTCAATGCTGAGTCGCTGCATAGGCTGCATAGGCTGCATAGCGTGTATGAGCGAGCCATCCGATGGACGGAAGAATTGTGGTTTTAACTCCGCACAAATTTTACAGGAGGTGCACGTTCTTTTCACATCTTCCGTGGAAAATGGGAGATTTTTAGATCGCACAAAGTGCAACATACAGGTAACACCAGGATGGCATAAGTCAGTGTGAAGATCCGCAAGAGTTGAAGTTGACATAGAAGAGCAGAATGCCCACGTGAGGGTATCCGGGGCCACATTCTCTTTGCCGGGTCGATAATGTATGGTGTATCCAAAGGCAGCCAATTCCATCCTCCAGAGTTGTATTTTGTTATTCTTGATCTTAGTGTGTTTCCGGTTATCCATCATAAAGGCCATGGAGCGCTGATCAGTTATAAGTGTGAAATGGCGACGAGCGAGAAAATGACTCCATTTACGTACAGCTTCGATGATGGCCGTAGCCTCCTTCTCGACAGGAGGATAATGGAGCTCGCTACCCTGCAAAGTTCTGGACAAAAATGTAATGGGTCGCCCACCTTGATTCAAGGTAGCAGAGATCGCCACATCCGATGCATCGCACTCGACCATGAAAGGAAGATTTTCATCATTGGAATGAAGCGTGGCTTTTTCCAGTTTTCGCTTGAGGAGGTTGAAAGCTGAAATAGCCGTTGCCTCCAATGGAAATGACTTAGCGTGAAGCAGGGGCTGGATCTTGTCGGAGAAGTGGGGTATCCATTTTGCATAATGGGCGAAATGCCGAGTGCCCGACGAAGAGAGCCGAGATTCGTAGGGGGAGGGAGCTCCTGAAGCGGATGAAGTCGCTCCGGATCTGGTTTGATGACACCGTTGCCCACCCAATAGCCAAGGATGTTGACTGATGGTACTGATTTCACAGATTTGGACTCATTTAAGGTTAAGTTGCGATGACGGAGAACGTCAAAACATTTCTGGAGGTTGGCATCATGCTCCTTCTAGTCATGACCAGCAATGGTGATATTATCCAGATATGGAAAAGTGTCCGTTAAGTTCTCCTGTTTGACTAGGCTATCCATTGCCCGTTGAAAGACGGCCACCCCATTGGTGACCCCAAATGGAAGACGACAAAACTGGTAAAGCCAACCATTGGCCTCAAAGGCGGTATACTTTTTGTCAGAGTCCTTTAACGGTACTTGATGATATGCACTCTTTAATTCAAAAGTTGACAATACCTTTTAGTTGGCAAGGTTATTGACCATGTCATCGATGCGTGGTAGTGGGTAGGCATCCAGGTCGGTATACTGGTTAATAGTTTGTCAGTAATCGATGCAAAGACGTTTCTTATGTTACTTCAGAGGATTTTTAAGAATGACGACTTGAGCCCGCCAGGAAGATGAACATGGATCAATGATACCGTCAGCTAGAAGGCGAGAGATTTCTGCCTCGATAAAGGCTCAATCATCTTGGCTGAAACGTCGTGATTTATTGGTGGGAAAGAAAAAAAGTCACATCACATCGACGTCGTAACGAAGAAGGCATGCCAACGCCTGTTCTTCCTCAGGAGACTGAAGAAATTTGGAATGGCCCCCCAGATTCTCACCAACTTCTACCGGTGCACCATCGAGAGTATCCTGTCCGGCTGCATCACTACCTGGTATGGCAACTGCACCGCCACAGACTGCAAGGCTCTACAGATGGTGATGAAAGCTGCACAACATACTATAGGAAGTAAACTACCTGCTGTCCAGGATATCTACCACGAGAGGTGCCGGGGGAAGGCCCTGAGAATCATTAAAGACGCGAGCCACCCCAGCCACAACCTCTTCGCCCTGTTCCCGTCCGGTAAGAGATACCGAAGCATACGGTCTTGGACCAGCAGGTTTCAAAACAGCTTCTACCCCCAGGCCATAAGACTCATGAACGTATAATTTATTATTATTTATTACTGTTGTTTTATTTATTATTACTGTATTTCTATTAGTATTTTATCATTGTTATGCCATATTTATTCCAATGTTGGGAGGACTCGTAAAAATCAACATTTCATTGTGCAGTACACACGTCTGCTGCATATATGACAAATAAAATTGAATTGAAATGAATTGAATTGATTGGCAAACAAGGAGGGCTCATCGAGCGAAGCCGCCGAAAGCGCACAAAATGGTACTTTGGAAATAGTAAGCTCTGGCTTTGACCCTCCAAACTCGAAAGTGAGTCTTTTGTGTTGTTTCTGGAAATCCTGTCCCAGGAGCACATCACTGCATAGGTTCTTCAGCACCCCGAGCCGGGTGGAGAAATAAGTGAGGCTATTGAGGATAAGGTCGACAAGACAAAAGCCGGAAGAATTGGTGGTCAGTGTCGTCAGAGCCATTGCAATTTCCCTGTCCGAGGGATAAATACGCAGTTTTAACTGACTGACAGCCCGCTCACTAATGAAGCTGTCAGAGCTGCATGAGTCGATTAGTGCACTCAAAATGTGTCCATTTACTGAAACCTTCATGGCTGCATGGGTCAGACTTTGGGGAAAAACAGCTGTGATGGGGGGAGGGGCAGTTTTACCCTTGACAGCTGTAACCTTTGTAGTGGTTCTTGGGGGAGGAGCAGCTTTATAGATTGCAGCTGTAACCTTAGTAGTGGCTCTCGGGGGAGGAGCAGTTTTATAGTTAGTAGCTGCAAAACTAACAGGAGCTCTCGACCGGTATACCTTAGAAAAGTGGCCTTTCTTACTAACAGAGGCTCTTGACTGGCATACCTTAGAAAAGTGTCCTATCTTGCTGCAATGATTGCAGGTTGCGTTGTGAGCAGGACAAAATTTCCTATAATGGAACGCACCTCCACAGAAGAAATACTTCCTTCCGGATTGCCAAGATGCCGCTAGGGCAGGGTTGTCATCAGTGTAGGTTTCTAGGGTAGGTTTGCCATCAGCCAGGTTGGAGTTGTCATCCGTGAGGGCTTCCGCCTGAGGCCTATTGAAGGAGTCACTAAAAGTGATAGCAGCAGCCCGTGCACGTGGTGCAAGATAAGTATCTGCATTCCTCTTTGCTAAGTCCAGAGAACAAGCCTGTGAGTTTGAGTAAGTGTGTCAGTTCTTTAATTGTTATTTCTCTTTAAATCATTCTTGATAAGATTACTTAAGCAGTTTAAGTAAAGGGGAAAAGTTAAATATTTGGGATTCTGTTGGTTTAAGAAGAGTAAAACAAGGTTACACTGCAGTAGGAGTAAATTGGCACAGCAGGCAGTGGAAACCAGTTTTCTAACCAATCAGCAGGGATGACTCATTTGGATGTAAACAAACAAACAGTATAAAAAGACCAGGCTAGTGCGAGCAAGCACTGAGTGCGAGTCAGCAGAGAGTGCTGTGAGTTTGGGTAAGTGTGTGAGTTAGGGTAAGTGGGGTGTTAGGTGCTCTTTTCAAACTTTAACTCTGTGGGTTGTAGTTAATAAGGCCTTTCTGGTGCAAAGTGACTGTTGGTAAACCATTTAACTGGTGTAATTAGAGGGATTGATTTAAATTAAATCCAATTAATTAAAGGGGATACTAGCATCTATAATCGGGCAGAGGGTGTCCATAACTAACAACAATTTTTTTAAATTAATTACATAGAATGGAGCAGGTGATGTGTTACTGTTGCGAGATGTGGGAGCCGGTGAACCCCATTGAGGCTCACGGTGATTACGTCTGTGACAAGTGTCTGCTGCTACAGGAACTCCAGCTCCGTGTTGATGAGCTGGAGTCTGAGCTTCAGACACTCAGAATCACAGAAATCACAGAAACCCCACAGTGCAGATGGAGGCCATTTCGGCCCATCGAGCCTGCACCGACACATATCCCACCCGATCCCCGTAACCCCTACACCAACACATATCCCACCCTATCCCCGTAACCCCATGTATTTAATCCCCCTAACACTAAGGGTCAATTTAGCATAGCCAATCAACCTAACCCACACATCTTTAGACTGTGGGAGGAAACCGGAGCACCCGGAGGAAACCCACGCAAACACGGGGAGAATGTGCAAACTCCACACAGACAGTCACCCGAGGCCAGATTCGAACCCGGGTCCCTGGCGCTGTGAGGCAACAGTGCTATCCACTATGCCACTGTGCTGCCCACACTGCGACACATCAGGGAGGGGGAGAAGTATCTGGACTCTGTGTATCAGGAGGTGGTCACATCTATGAAGTTAATTAATTCAGATGTAGCCCATGGTCAGGGACAGGACGGTGTGACTACGAGTGAGGCAGGTACGGGGATCCAGGAGGTAGAGCTGGAGGAGCTGCAGCCCTTGCTCTTGTTGAGCAGGTTTGAGGTTCTTACTCCCTGTGGGGACGGGAGCAGGGACTGCAGGGAGGATGAGCAACCTGGCCACAGCACCGTGGAATGGGGGCCCATTCAAGAGGGGGGAGTAACTAGAAATGTTGTAGTGGTAGGGGATAGTGTTATTAGGGGGATAGATAGAGTTCTCTGCAGCCGAGAGCGAGAGTCCCGAAGGCTGTGTTGCCTACCCGGTGCCAGGGTTAAGGACATCTCCTCTGGGTTGGAAAGAAACTTGCAGTGGGAGGGGGTGGATCCAGTTGTCGTGGTCCATGTTGGTACAAACAACGTAGATAGGACGAGGAAGCCGGCTCTGTTAAAGGAGTATGAGCAGCTAGGGGTCAAATTAAAAAACAGAACCTCAAGGGTAATAATCTCTGGATTATTACCTGAGCCACGAGCAAATTTGGCTAGGACAAATAAAATTAGAGAGTTAAATGCGTGGCTCAAAGACTGGTGTGGGAGAAATGGGTTTTGCTTCCTGGGGCACTGGCACCAGTACTGGGGCAGGAGGGAGCTGTTCCATTGGGATGGGCTTCACTTGGCCAGTGCTGGGACTAGAGTCCTGGCGGACCATATAACTAGGGCTGTAGAGAGGGCTTTAAACTAACTAGGGGGGGGGGAAGGTTCCTAGAGAGCAAATAATAAAAATGACAACAGAGAAGTTCATAGACTTAGGTAGCAGTGGGGAAATTAAAAACCAGAGCGTGTCAGGAAGGGGCAGAAGGTATGGAGTAAAAGGTAAAGTAATAAAAAGGGCAAAAGCAGGAACTAAGTGTCACAAAACATATTTGAAAGTTCTCTATCTGAATGCACGTAGCATTCGTAACAAAATAGACGAGTTAATGGCACAAATAACTACATATGGGTATGATCTTGTGGCCATTACAGAAACATGGCTGCAGGGTGACAATGCCTGGGAATTAAACATACCAGGTTATTTAACGATCAGGAAGGACAGGCAGGAAGGAAGGGGAGGTGGGGTGGCTATGTTAATAAAGGAAGGAATCACTGTAATACAGAGAAATGATATTGGGTCAAAAGATCAGGATAATGAAACAGTTTGGGTGGAGGTAAGGAATAATAAGGGGAAAAAAACACTAGCGGGTATAGTCTATAGGCCTCTGAACAGTTGCAACTATGTTAGACGGAGTATCAATCAGGAAATAGTTGAGGCTTGTAATAAAGGAACATCTATAATTATGGGGGATTTTAACTATCATATAAATTGGACAAATCAAATTGGGCAGGGCTGCCTTGAGGATGAGTTCATTGAGTGTATTAGGGATGGGTTTCTTGAGCAGTATGTAACTGAACCGACCAGGGGGCAAGCAACCTTAGATCTGGTCCTGTGTAACGAGACAGGATTAATTAAAAATGTCCTAGTAAAGGATCCCCTTGGAATGAGTGACCATAACATGGTTGAATTCCATATTCAATTAGAGGGTGAGAAGATTGGATCTCAAACAAGCGTGCTAAGCTTGAATAAAGGAGACTATGAAGGTATGAGAGTGGAATTGAGTAGAGTGGATTGGGAAAATAGATTAAAGGGTAAGACGATACATGATCAGTGGTGTACATTTAAGGAGTTATTTTACAACTTCCAAAAAATATATATTCCACTGAGAAGAAAAGGGTGTAAAAGAAAAGACAGCCATCCGTGGCTAAGTAAAGAAATTAAGGATAGTATTCGACTAAAAACAAGGGCATATAAGGTAGCCAAATCTAGTGGGAGGATAGAGGATTGGGAAAACTTTAAAAGACAGCAAAAAATAACAAAAAGATTGATTAAGAAAGGGAAGATAGATTATGAAAGTAAATTAGCAAAAAATATAAAAACAGATAGCAAGAGTTTTTATTGTTATATAAAAAGAAAAAGGGTGGCTAAAGTAAATGTTGGTCCCTTGGAGGATGAGACCGGGAAATTAATGGTGGGAAATATGGAGATGGCAAAAACACTGAATGAATATTTTGTATCAGTCTTTACAGTAGAAGACACTAAGAATATCCCAACACTGGACAAACAGGGGGCTCGAGGGGGGGAGGAGCTAAACACAATCAAAATCACTAAGGAAGTGGTACTCGGTAAAATAATGGGACTCAAGACGGATAAATCACCTGGACCTGCTGGCTTACATTCTAGGGTCTTGAGGGAAGTGGCGGTAGGGATTGTGGATGCATTGGTAATAATTTTCCAAAACTCCCTGGACTCAGCAAAGGTCCCGGCAGACTGGAAAACTGCTAATGTAACACCCTTATTTAAAAAGGGCAGTAGACAGAAGGCTGGAAACTATAGACCGGTTAGCCTAACATCTGTGGTAGGTAAAATTTTGGAGTCCATTATTAAGGAGACAGTAACAGGACATTTGGATAATCATATTTTAATAGGACAAAGTCAGCATGGTTTTATGAAGGGGAAGTCATGTTTGACAAATTTGCTGGAGTTCTTTGAGGAAGTAACATATAGGGTGGATAAAGGGGAACCAGTGGACGTAGTGTATTTAGACTTCCAAAAGGCATTTGACAAGGTGCCACACAAAAGATTATTGTTTAAGATAAAAAAATCACGGGATTGGGGGTAATATTCTGGCATGGATAGAGGATTGGCTATCTAACAGAAGGCAGAGAGTTGGGATAAATGGTTCATTCTCAGAATGGCAATCAGTAACTAGTGGTGTTCCGCAGGGGTCGGTGCTGGGTCCCCAACTCCTTACAATCTATATTAACGATTTGGAGGAGGGGACCGAGTGTAACATATCAAAGTTTGCAGATGATACTAAGATGGGAGGGAAAGTAGTGAGTGAGGAGGACATAAAAAACCCGCAAGGGGACATAGACAGGCTAAGTAAGTGGGCAGAGATTTGGCAGATGGAATACAATACTGGAAAGTGTGAGGTTATGCACTTTGGCAGGAAAAATTGTAGAGCAAGCTATTATCTTAATCGCAAGAAACTGGAAAGTACTGTAGTACAAAGGGATCTGGGGGTCCTGGTGCACGAAACTCAAAAGGTTAGTATGCAGGTGCAGCAAGTGATTAAGATGGCCAATGGAATGTTGGCTTTCATTGCTAGGGGGATAGAATATAAAAATAGGGATGTATTGCTTCAGTTGTACAAGGTATTGGTGAGACCGCACCTGGAATACTGCATACAGTTTTGGTGTCCATACTTAAGAAAATACATACTTGCTCTCGAGTCAGTACAAAGAAGGTTCACTCGGTTAATCCTGGGGATGAGGGGATGGACATATGAGGAGAGGTTGAGTAGTTTGGGACTCTACTCATTGGAGTTCAGAAGAATGAGAGGCGATCTTATTGAAACATATAAGATTGTGAAGGGGTTGGATCGGGTGGGTGCGAGGAGGATGTTCCCGATGATGGGTGAAACTAGAACTAGGGGGCATAGTCTTAGAATAAGGGGCTGCTCTTTCAAAACTGAGATGAGGAGGAACTACTTCACTCAGAGGGTGGTAGGTCCATGGAATATGCTGCCCCAAAAAGCTGTGGAAGCTACATCATTACATAAATTTAAAACAGAAATAGACAGTTTCCTAGAAGTAAAGGAAATTAAGGGTTACGGGGAGCGGGCAGGAATTTGGACATGAGTCTAGGTTCGGATCGGACATGGCCCCGTGGGTAGCGGAGCGGGCCCAGGGGCCGTGTAGCCTGATCCTGCTCCTATTTCGTCTGTCTAATTCTGTTAGATTCAGGAGATGGTTCTGTGATAGTAGATTGGCGGTTAGGATCAGATCAGCCATGATCTTATTAAATGGCGGAGCAGGCTCGAGGGACCGATTGGCCTACTCCTGCTCCTATTTCTTATGTTCTTATGTTTTTCTGTCATAGGCAGCCTGTAACTTGAGGGTTTTGTTCTCCAACAGACGCTGACGTATGAAGGGAGACGCAATCCCATTAATAAAGGAATCACGAATTAACTCCTCCTGGTACTGCTCAGCTGTAACAGCTTTAAGATTACAATCCTTACTGAACCTGCAAAGTTTCTGAAGGAATTCGTCAAGTGATTCCCCGGGTTGTTGTCGAGTTGTGGCCAGTAGATGCCGAGCAAAAATTTCATTTGGGGACTTGACATATAGCTGCTGTAGTATTTGGATCGTGGCGTCATAGTCTACACAGTCTTCGATATAATCATACACATGAGGGGATACATAATTCACAAGTATCTCTAATTTATCAGGAACATTTTCACCACACACCCTGAGGAAGTTGCTGAAAGTGCGATATCAGTGTTTCTATACCTTAGCAGCTGTAAGTGAATTCGGGTCCAGGTCGAGACGGGTGGGGCTGAGTAGTTTCTCCATGATGGATCGATTACTTGTCTGAGTTCTCTTCTACGGTTCGAGACGTAGCTGGCTGTTCCCGCAATCACCCAAAGCGTGGAGTCGATACCAAGTTGATTAAATTGACGTAATAAAACTCAGTACGCACATGGTTTAAGCATAAAGCAAGGCTTTAATCAACTTGTTTCAGAACATGGAAGTCTAGTTGTATTTCACTAGCTCCTTGTCTTACAAAATGTCCCTGACAAGCTAGGGCCCACGCCCGAGTATTTATACTCCTTGGATGGCGCCACCAGCTGGCCATCCAGCGTTATTTCATAAGTAGTTTCTTAATGATGAGATTTACAACACTGTGCTCTAACCCAATCCCCTTTTGTTCACAGTAGTCTTTGAAGACCTTGGAGACAAAGGCTCCGCCTTGATCGGAGTGTAAGATTTTGGGTGCACCAGCTACAGTAATTATGCCAGAAATAGCCGTGGCAAATGCGTTTTCCGAAACAGTTTTTGTGGGGACCAGCCAGCAGAAGGAAGTGCATCCATCTACACAAACGAGAACATGTCTGTATCCCAAAGACGGGGAAGTGGTCCAATAAAGTCAATAAAGAATTTTCCCATTGGCTCATCAGCTTTCACAGGAGCCAATGGTGGTGGCTTAATTAGTGATGACTTATTGGTTAAATAGCATGGCTCACAATTTGCCACGTATGTTTTACAGGCCTTAAGCATTACTGGCCACCAATATAAGGGGGTCAATTTGCAGAATGTTGTTCTGGCACCACAATGTGCTTGACTTATGCCCTCGTGAGCTTCTTTGACAAGCTGTTCTCGTTTGTGTCTCGGGGGTACCTCTCGGTACTTAACTAGCACAATATCCGTAGGGGTTTCCGAGTAAAAGTACTTTGGTGGATATCCTGGTGGATTCTCTTTTGTTGGGTCTAATAGCTGAATTAGTTCCTCATCCTGATTAGCTGCCTGTTCTGCCCTAGTGATTACACTAACATTGGCAGGCCCCTCTCGAGGGGGTGTCATGCAGACCGAACGTTTCGTTTGTTCATCTGCAAGGCTGTTTCCTTTTGAGTATACTGTCCCAGTGGTATGCCCGTTTACATGAACCACCTGACAATTCTGTTTCTCCATTCTCGAACGGAGAATGTCTTCCCACAATGACTTATGTTTTATGGGTTTACCCTTATGATTGGTAAAATTTGTTTGTTCCCAGAAAACTAGATCTTGGTTATATCCTCTTTTACAGTAGCCACTATCCATGCAGATTAGTGTGGGTTTAATAGGGTCTGCTTTTTCTAAAGCATACTGTAATGCTGCAGCTTCAGCATGTTGTGCTGTCTTACGGCCAAGGGGTATAGACAGTAATTCTTATGGATAAAAAGAATAGAAATATCCTAAAGTCCCTACTACTACCCCATCACAGCTGAGGATTGTTGGGATGTCCCTTTTTTAATCATCATTGACGACCCATCACAGTAAATAACTTGATGGTATTCTGTGAGCGGTCTCATAGGTATTTGTCTGATTCCCTCCTCTGTATCATCATCCTCCATGATGGGGAGATGCTCTAAGTCCATTTCTGGGGAGAGGAATTTAAAAATGAGTGTCGGGTCATTCAAGAATGATGCCCATTTATCATATTGGATCTGGGTGGCTCTTTTTTCAGCAGAAGCCATCCTCAATACTAATCTTAAATCGGGAATCTCAGTATAGATGGTAATGTATTTCCCTTGAAGGGTTCGTGCCTTGATAAGAACATAAGAACATAAGAAATAGGAGCAGGAGTAGGCCAATTGGCCCCTCGAGCCCGCTCCGCCATTCAATAAGATCATGGCTGATCTGATCCTAACCTCAAATCTACTATCACTCTCCATCCCACCCGAACCCATGTGATCTCCCGGGAGAGGCGAAAAACCAGGTAAAAAAAAAAACCCAATGGCCAATTTGGGAGAAAAAAATCTGGGAAATTCCTCTCCGACCCATCTAGGCAATCGAAACTCGTCCAGGAGATCACTCTGTCCCTGTATTTTCTACAGTACTTACCTTCTGTAAAGGCGATCTCCACCCCAGCCAGGAACAGGAATAAAACCATCTCCTGAAATCTAACACAGAATTAGAACACAAGAAGTAGGAGCAGAACCAGGCTACACGGCCCCTGGGCCCGCTCCACTACCCACAGGGCCATGACCATTCCGAACCTAGACTCATGTCCAATTTCCTGCCCGCTCCCCGTAACCCTTAATTCCCTTTACTTCTAGGAAACTATCTATTTCTGCTTTAAATTTATTTAATGATGTAGCTTCCACAGCTTTCTGGGGCAGCAAATTCCACAAACCTACCACCCTCTGAGTGAAGAAGTTTCTCCTCATCTCAGTTTTGAAAGAGCAGCCCCTTATTCTAAGATTATTCCCCCTCGTTCTAGTTTCACCCATCATTGGGAACATCCTCACCGCATCCACCCAATCAAGCCCCTTCACAATCTTATATGTTTCAATAAGATCGCCTCTCATTCTTCTGAACTCCAACGAGTAGAGTCCCAATCTACTCAACCTCTCCTCATATGACCACCCCCTCATCCCCGGGATTAACCGAGTGAACCTTCTTTGTACTGACTCGAGAGCAAGTATGTCTTTTCTGAAGTATGGACACCAAAACTGTATGCAGTATTCCAGGTGCGGTCTCACCAATACCTTGTACAACTGCAGCAATACGTCCCTGTTTTTATATTCTATCCCCCTAGCAATAAAAGCCAACATTCCATTGGCCTTCTTGATCACTTGCTGCACCTGCATACTAACTTTTTGAGTTTCATGCACCAGGACCCCCAGATCCCTTTGTACTACAGTACTTTCCAATTTCTTGCCATTAAGATAATAACTTGCTCTATGATTTTTCCTGCCAAAGTGCATAACCTCACACTTTCCAGTATTGTATTCCATCTGCCAAATCTCTGCCCACTTACTTAGCCTGTCTATGTCCCTTTGCAGGTTTTTTATGTCCTCCTCACTCACTACTTTCCCTCCCATCTTAGTATCATCTGCAAACTTTGATATGTTACACTCGGTCCCCTCCTCCAAATCGTTAATATAGATTGTAAAGAGTTGGGGACCCAGCACTGACCCCTGCGGAACACCACTAGTTACTGATTGCCAGTCTGAGAACGAACCATTTATCCCAACTCTCTGCTTTCTGTTAGAGAGCTAATCCTCCACCCACGTCAGAATATTACCCCCAATCCTGTGATTTTTTATCTTGAGCAATAATCTTTTGTGTGGCACCTTGTCAAATGCCTTTTGGAAGTCTAAATATACTATGTCCACTGGTTCCCCTTTATCCACCCTGTATGTTACTTCCTCAAAGAACTCAAGCAAATTTGTCAAACATGACTTCCCCTTCATGAAACCATGCTGAGTTTGTCCTATTAAATTATGTTTATCCAAATGTCCCGTTACTGTCTCCTTAATAATGGACTCTAACATTTTACCAACCACAGATGTTAGGCTAACAGGTCTATAGTTTCCAGCCTTCTGCCTACTACCCTTTTTAAATAAGGGTGTTACATTAGCACTTTTCCAATCTGCCGGGACCTTTGCTGAGTCCAGGGAGTTTTGGAAAATTATTACCAATGCATCCACAATCCCTAACGCTACTTCCCTCAAGACCCTAGGATGTAAGCCATCAGGTCCAGGGGATTTATCCGCCTTGAGTCCCATTATTTTACCAAGTACCACTTCCTTAGTGATTTTAATCGTATTTAGCTCCTCCCCCCCTCGAGCCCCCTGTTTGTCCAGTGTTGGGATATTCTTAGTGTCCTCTACCGTAAAGACTGATACAAAATATTTGTTCAGCGTTTTTGCCATCTCCATGTTTCCCACCATTAATATCCCGGTTTCATCCTCTAAGGCACCAACATTTACTTTAGCCACCCTTTTTCTTTTTATATAACTATAGAAACTTTTGCTATCTGTTTTTATATTTTTTGCTAATTTACTTTCATAATCTATCTTCCCTTTCTTAATCAATCTTTTAGTTATTTTTTGCTGTCTTTTAAAGACTTCCCAATCTTCTATCCTCCCACTAGATTTGGCTACCTTATATGCCCTTGTTTTTAGTCGGATACTATCCTTAATGACTTTACTTAGCCACGGATGGCTATCTTTTCTTTTACACCCTTTTTTCCTCAGTGGAATATATATTTTTTGGAAGTTGTAAAATAACTCCTTAAATGTACACCACTGATCATGTACCATCTTACCCTTTAATCTATTTTCCCAGTCCACTCTAATCAATTCCGCTCTGATACCTTCATAGTCTCCTTTATTCAAGCTCAGCACACTTGTTTGAGATCCAACCTTCTCACCCTCTAATTGAATATGGAATTCAACCATGTTATGGTCACTCATTCCAATGGGATCCTTTACTAGGACATTTTTAATTAATCCTGTCTCATTACACAGGACCAAATCTAAGGTTGCTTGCCCCCTGGTCGGTTCAGTTACATACTGCTCAAGAAACCCATCCCTAATACACTCAATGAACTCATCCTCAAGGCAGCCCTGCCCAATTTGATTTGTCCAATTTATATGATAGTTAAAATCCCCCATAATTATAGCTGTTCCCTTATTACAAGCTTCAACTATATCCTGATTAATACTCCGTCCAACAGAGTTGCAACTGTTTGGAGGCCTATAGACTACGCCCACTAGTGTTTTTTTCCCCCTTATTATTCCTTATCTCCACCCAAACTGTTTCACTATCATGCTCCTTTGACCCAATATCATTTCTCTGTATTATAGTGATTCCTTCTTTTATTAACATAGCCACCCCACCTACCCTCCCTTCCTGCCTGTCCTTCCTGATTGTTAAATAACCTGGTATGTTTAATTCCCAGTCATGGTCACCCTGCAGCCATGTTTCTGTAATGGCTACAAGATCATACCCATATGTAGTTATTTGTGCCGTTAACTCATTCATTTTGTTACGAATGCTACGTGCATTCAGATAAAGAACTTTCAAATATGTTTTGTGACACTTAGTTCCTGTTTTTTCCCCTTTTGCTACTTTACCTTTTACTCCATACCTTCTGTCCCTTCCTGACACGTTCTGTTTTTTTTATTCCCCCACTGTTACCTAAGTCTATGACCTTCTCCGTTGTCATTTCTATTATTTGCTCTCTAGAAACCTCCCCCCCACTAATTAGTTTAAAGCCCTCTCTACAGCCCTAGTTATATGATTCGGCATTGGATTACCATAGTCATGACCCTTGCTTTTTTAATGTACCTCCTTTCGACATTGGAAAAGTTATAAGAATGGAACTGAATGGGCACTATGCTCTTTTCATTATAGAAAACAGTACTGCCACTTTAGGTGATGACCTGAGATGAATATTGAGGGGAACTTGTAGGTCCCTCTGTTCCAAGTCAATGGCCTTTTGTACCTCTCGGCATAATTGTCGCAATTTTGAGTTATCGTCTGGTGAAAATATGAATGGTCCTTTTGCTGCCTCGCCCACTCTAGCATACAGGGGTGCTGAGAGCTCGGTAAAGGTTGGCGTAAAGGATCAAGCAAAATTCAGGAGTCCTAGACTGGCTTGCAGATTTTTCAGAGTTTTAGGATATTGAATGGTGGCTAATTTTTCTTTATAGGATTGAGTTAATCTTCTACCATTTCCAGTTATTCACAGGCCCAGAAAAGCTACCTCTTCCCTAACTAGTTGACTCTTTTTTATGTTGTTTAAGTACCCAGCAGTTGTAAGTCTGCATAAAACACTATCAATAGCTTTCAAGTGCTCTTGGAGATTGTCATGTGACAGATGTATATCGTCCACATAAGAATTGACGTTCGGTAGGTCTTTTAAAAGGTCAATGATGTGGGCTGAAAAAAGAACGGGGCTGTTTTGAAATCCCTGGGGCAATCTGGTCCAGCAATACTGATGACCATTGTAGGGGGTGGCGGGTGGCACGTGCGCCCAGTCAATTATGCCCCTGACTGCTTGTGAGTGGTTCGAATTGCTCCCACGCCCCTGGGTTCTAGACACCGGACTTAGGTGCAGGCGGCGATACAGAAAAATCGAGTAGACAAGTGGTTTGGTGTAAGAAAACCAAGATTTTATTAAAACAGGAATAAAAAACACAGTCTTATGAGAAATTACTGGTAAGCAATTAGAGGCATAAAGAAATAACTATACTTATACAGGGAATGGGGAACACACAGCACATCGAGGGAAAACAAACTACATTAACAATCCCCTTACCCTTATCCCACCCCTTATACCTAACTAGATTAAGCTATGAGGGGCCAGGAATTCATGCTCACCAATCCAAGGCCTGTTGCTTTAACAGTTGCGAGTTTTGAGGTTTAGTCTCCTGTCCTTTGGGGTACTCCATCGCCATGTGGTCTCAGGGCGCGGTGCTGGAGCTGTTACTGCGGCACACTTTTCCTCTCCTCATCTACCATCGTCGTCTCGTTGCGATGGGTTCTCTTCTTCTCCCTTGGGCGGTCGTCGGCGGTAGCGTTGCGTTTGTGGGATGATTGGCAGTCTGCACTGCTTAGATTTTTGTACCCATTCTTGGAACGCCTGTATTATTTGTTTAAACTCTTCCCCAAGCGCCAGCTTATAACTAGGTGCTCGGTCTTTATCAGTGCGGCTTTTGTTGCCCTTCTCGTCTTTTGCTGCCCTTCTCTGCTCTTGTCGGGTCTTTACCTTTTTCTTCGTCTTGCCTCGTCTCGCCTCATTTTGTCTGCCCCCTTTCGTAGCCCGTGTGTCCTGGGTGACTTTGGACTCGGGTCTCGTTCCCCTCTCCGCGCTTGGTATGGATGTCCTTGGTTGTTAAACAAAGCGGAGAGTGAGAAGAGAACCCGCCATGAGGCCAGGGCACGAGTGTGGGTGGCAGCAGCCCAAGAGGTCAGAGTCGAGAGAGCAGAGTAAGAGAGACAAGAGAACGATTGGTACTGATGGTCCTACAATTATACTCCTTCGGATGACCCTTAATCTGCGCGCCAAATCAGGTCAGTCCATTGTTTAACTTTTGGCGGGCTGTTTTAAATGATTATACCAATCTAAACTAACTTGCTTTGGATGGCCGTTTATCGCACCTGATGGCCTGATGTCTGAGTTGTATTGTCATTAATGCATTTTAATCGGCCTGTCCAGCCTTGGTGGCTTCCTTAAGCTGTTTCCGATTATTTATGCGGACAAACTAATGGCTTTCTGCTTAGGCCTAACTGGGTTGATCTGTTCCAATCTGACTTAATGCATATTCAGTGTCTGCCTAGCTGTCTGGCTTTTCAAACACAAAGTCCTTTTCACAGAAATGCATTTTAAGTTTCGATTTCCCAAAACTGCCTGTTCTGTGATGCAGAGTCCAAGCTTGTAAAATCTTACAGGCTTTTGGTCACGAGGTGCAGACGCCATCTTTTGGGTACCCTTTGTAAGTTATCCATGCAGGGTCCCTTTTATTAATAACCTTGGGGGAAGGTGGGAATTTTGAAAATCTTACACCATCGGGTCCAGTCATCGCTGTTCTTGGCCAATCAGCTTTTTCAATTGGATGTGACCAGAAGCCGTTTGCTAGATCAATACAAGATTTATATTTTTACCTCGTGATTCCAGAGAGAAGGGCTGTGGAATTTTGCTGTTGTGCAGTATGTGGGGCCGTTACCTTATTTAAGGCTGTATAATCGACCACTAATCTCCACCTCCCATCTGGTTTAGCAACACCAAACAATGGTGAATTAGTTCTAGATGCCATTTTGGTTAAGACACCTTGTTCTGTTAGTTCTTTGAGCATTGTTAGGAGATCTATTTTTCCTTTGTGGTCTTGAATAGGCCACTGTTTTTTAGGTTTGTGCCAGCCAGCATCAAGTGGGTGGGGTTTTATGTCTATCTTTCCACATTGATTTGGATGGCGTTGTAGATAAGGGTAGTATCTACTAATGAGTTGCTTGAGGAGGTCTTTGCCTCCCCCCTCGAGGCAAGTTTGATCAAGCTGTGTCCAAACATGTTTTTACCTGTCATCCTGGTCTGTGGATGCTTCTACAGATCTGGTTGAAATTTTAAGGTAATGTTTCATGTCTGGCTGTCCTATAATGAGGGAACAGGCCAATTGTGGTACCAGTCCTACATCTAGGGTCACTGTGATTCCATATATAGTAATAGGTATTTTGTAAAAATTAATTATTTTGGTTTTGTCTTGTGTGAATCCCCCTAATGATTTTTTTTACAAATTGGGCTCCCCAAATCTGTTCACTTAGTTTTTATAATTGCAGGATCTATTACAGTGAAATCAGCTCCCGTATCAAACAGGGCCTTCACTTGTGTGTTTGTGGGCAAGGTTGCCAGGGCATACGGGAATCCAAGAGGCCCTGGCTGGGTGCCAGGCCTCCAATCCCGGGATTGTTCATCCTGAGGATCCTGAGTTTCATTTGCTGCTTTGTCTTTTTATTTTAACTGATTTTTGTTCCTCCCTCTTGCGGGGTATCATGTTTTCCAGATCCCTGAGGGGGTTTGTCAGACTGTTTATTATCTTGATGATCCTCCTGTTGGGGTGGACATTGGTTCTGCTGGGAATCTTTTTGATCCCCATTTTGGTTTTCTCGGTATCCTCCCATGGCTCTCTGATAGTTTTGGCCAGTGTAAAAACTGTCCCCATAGGGAGTCCACTGTCCTTCGCTTTCCTTTCGAGGTCTATCCCCTTGTCTATCCCATCTTGCTGGGGAGAAATCTTTCTCGTATTGTGGGCGAGTTGGGGGTGTAAACCTTCTGGAATACCCTCTTGGGGGTCCTGAGCCACGAGTTTGTGTCTGGGCGGGGTGGACTTGAGACTTAGGACGATACACTCCTTGCTTCTGAGTACCAAAGGTACATTCTCCGTTTTTTTTTTCCCTAGTTTCTGATCTCATTATAGGTTTAGTTTGGGGTAGACCTAAGAGGTCATGATTTAATTGGATAATGCGATTGACATTATTCCATCTTTGTTGGTTATCTTGATAATCATTTAGAGCACCCTCACATGCAAGTTTGAGGGCTGTATTTTGGTATTGATTGGCCAGGCAACCATGGACAATGTCCCAGTTATCCTGTGTAAGTACTTTGCCTAATCTGTAGGCAGCTACCAGCCCTTTAGTTGTGGCTGTATTAGTGAGTATTTCCATGATGGAACCCATTACATGCCCTCCCTGAGTTGCCGTGAGAACATAAGCATATATTTGAACCCAGTTGTTACACTGGTTTACTAGGGGAATTAAGTCTGAACTTAGTATCATTTGTAGTAGTTGCCTCAGGTGTTGGGTATTCCAATCTTGGCAACAGACTTCCAATTTATCAAGGTTAGTTAGAATCCAGCAGGTTTTTTCCTGGCTGGTGTTTCCCGGTCTACCACACATTGTGTAGATAGAGCTCAGGTTTACTAGGGGCACAATTTGTGGTTGCTAGGGTTGGCTTACTGGACCAGTGATCATTGCGCCTCCAGCATTTAGATAAGATTGAGCTAGTGCATGTCGACATTGATTATAATGGATTCTAAGCTGTCTATAGTTTTCTCGAAGATTCTGGTAATTTATTTCATCATGAGTTTGCCACCTTAACCGGAATCCATGGCCCCCAGGAGCATAGGCTGCTCTGGGTCCTGCTATTCTCCCATGGTTACCACCACCTTGTTGGGCACCGTTCATTAGGCCTCCCAATTGTGTAGGTGTGCACCTTATACTGGATATTCTGTATCCCCTGGTTCTGGTGATCAACATTAATCGTGCCATGAGTTCTAACAGCTCCTTCGGCATCAAAGCCTTCTATTTCAAAAATTGTCACTTGGTTTTGTGGAGGTACAGGGATAGGATTATTTCCCCTAATAAAGCAATCATTTGAATTTCCTAATAAAAAGACTTGGCCAATTCCGACAGGGTTTGCCATTTCGTCAGGACCTAACCTCGGTTAGGGTTTAATATGAACTTTATAAGAAATTTCTAGACCTCAATGGTATATTGAGGGAGCTCTGATTTAAGTTATGCAAGGCCTGATCAGGGTCTTGTCATCTCTAGAGACTTACATCTTGGTGTCAGTAAAACACTCCTTCTACACTTGACAATCTACAAGATGGATATAGATATAAATATAAGTATAGGTTCTGTATCAACTCATTAACACACACGTTGGGTGCCAACTGAAGGGATAATTACTAGTGCTAGCCCTTTTCGGGCTACCCCGGATCAGGCGTATTCCCCAGACGTTCACCTTCAGCTAAAGTTAGAGATAGCCGAATCCTATAAGACACTTAATTGGGTCTAAAGGTCCAGACTATCTCTCCCTAAAGGAAAGGAATGACCTGAAGATGTTACCGTCCTCCAGATAGCACTTTTAATAAGTTTAACTAGACTGTAACCTTCCGGATATTATGAGGGTCCGGAAAACTCCCCCAGAATTTTGCAACTCCTCACCAAAGAGTGTACAGAGATTGAGTTTGCGAGTTTGATACAGAAGTACTATGTGAGACAATTCTAAAAATATATAGATTTATTAAAGAACCGACATGTAATTACAGCTGGTGATTCAATCGCAACTTTAACAGTTCAATATACAAATAGCTTACAATTCTTATTCTCAGAGATCCTTATTCTCAAATCTTAACTTCATTACATTTTTACATTTCTAAGTCTTATTCCAGGATATCCACCAAAATCAAAATATCTTTGATTACCCGAGACTCAAAAGGTTGCAGGATTTCAGAGCCTGTCTCTGAAGCTGAGAATTGCTTTGCCCCTTCCAGTGAATTCTGTCTTCCTATTTGAAAGTTCTATATTTTATACCCTTTTTTTCAGTGGTATATCCTTTGAAGTTTTCTGCTGATGTAAGCTAATTATTTCTAGTCATCTTTCTGTTGACCCCTGTTATTCTTACAGTCAGTTCAGCTTGTAGCTTGCAGAATTCTGTCTGCTGTGTAGGTGTTCAAAACTTATCATAAAAACAATATGACAGCAGTGGTTCTATTTGATGCCATTTTTACGAAGGCCTTCCTTTCAATTCTTAAGTCACCTTAGCTGGTTGTAAGCAGAATTTGTGTCTCCTATGTGTTCCAATTTCAACACAAAAACAATATGATTGCTTGGTGCATCTATTGATGTCATATTTACAAAGTTTTCTGTTTGTATCTTTTACAACTTGCAAATTAAAAACACTTCAACCGAGTACATGATTGTCTTCCTAGCTACCTCAGTTGGTTGGGCTATTGTTTCAGTGTCAACAACTGATTCTTATCTCAAAAGCCTGTATGGTGTTTACAGCTTTGTGTTAACAACTTATCTTATCTCAAAAGCCTGTATTCTGTTTACAGCTTTGTGTCATTGAGGCTTTTAGATTTTTAAACCCAGTTTGTCATGTTTTAATAATGTCAGAATTCTGTTCATAGGATGGTGTATTTTTCTGTATAGGTATGGCTCATTTCTTCACAATAGCAGGGCAATTAGAAAAGTTCAAAGTAATCAGGCAGAGTCAACATGGTTTTGTGCAAGGGAAATCATGGTTAACCAATTTATTGGAGTTCTTTGAGGAAGTACCATGTGCTGTGGATAAAGGAGAATTGTGGATGTGCCGTACTTTGATTTCCAGAAGGCATTTGATAACGTGCCACATCAAAGGTTATTGTGGAAAATAAAAGCTCATGGTGTAGGGGGTAACATATTGACATGGATAGAAGATTGGCTAGCTGACAGGAAACAGAGAGTAGGCATAAGTGGGTCTTTTTCTGATTGGCAAGATGTAACGAGTGGTGTGCCACAGGGATCAGTGCTGGGGCCTCAACTTTTTACAATTTATATAAATGACTTGGATGAAGGGACCGAAGGTATGGTTGCTAAATTTGCTGATGACACAAAGATAGGTAGGAAAGTAAATTGTGAAGAGGACATAAGGAGGCTACAAAGGGATATAGATAGGTTAAGTGAATGGGCAAAGATCTGGCAAATGGAGTATAATGTGGGAAAATGTGAAGTTGTTCATTTTGGCAGGAAGAATAAAAAAGAAGCATTTTATCTAAATGGTAAGAGATTGAAGAGCTCTGAGATGCAGAGGGATCTGGGTGTCCTAGTGCATGAATCGCAAAAGGTTACTATGCAGGTACAGCAAGTAATTAGGGAAGCTAATAGAATGTTATCGTTTATTGCGAGGGGAATTGAATACAAAAGTAGGGAGGTTATGCTTCAGTTATACAGGGCATTTGTGAGACCCCATCTGGAATACTGTGTACAGTATTGGTCTCCTTATTTAAGGAAGGATGTAAATGTGTTGGAAGCAGTTCAGGGAAGGTTTACTAGACTAGCATGGTGGCATAGTGGTTAGCACTGTTGCCTCACAGCGCCAGGGACCCGGGTTCGAATCCGGTCTCGGGTGACTGTCTGTGTGGAGTTTGCACATTCTCCCCGTGTTTGCGTGGGTTTCCTCCGGGTGCTCTGGTTTCCTCCCACAGTCCAAAGATGTGCGGGTTAGGTTGATTGGCTATGATAAATTGACCCTTAGTGTTAGGGGGATTAAATACGTGGGGTTACGGGGATCGGGTGGGATATGTGTCGGTGCAGGCTCGATGGGCCGAAATGGCTTCTATCTGCACTGTGGGGTTTCTGTGATTCTGTGATTCTGTGAATACCTGGAATGGGCGGGTTGTCTTATGAGGAAAGGTTGGACAGGCTAGGCTTGTATCCGCTGGAGTTTAGAAGAGTAAGAGGTGACTTGGTTGAAATATATAAGATCCTGAGGGGTCTGGACAGGGTGGATGTGGAGAGGATGTTTCCTCTTGTGGGAGAATCTAGAACGAGGGGTCACTGTTTAAAAATAAGGGGTCGCCCATTTAAGACAGAGATGAGGAGAAATTTTTTCTCACAGAGGGTCGTGAGTCTTTGGAACTCTCTTACTCAGAGGGCGGTGGAAGCAAACTCTTTGAATATTTTTAAGGCAGAGGTAGATAGATTCTTGGTAAGCAAGGGAGTGAAAAGTTATCGGGGGTAGGCGGGAATGTGGAGTAACTGGATCAGCCATGATCTTATTGAATGGCGGAGCATGCTCGAAGGGCCGAGTGGCCTACTCCTGCTCCTAATTTGTATGTCCGTATGAAGGCGGGCAGCATGGTGAAAAACCTTCAAAATCAGATCGGGTCTTTAAAATAGGATTATCCAGGCAGTTAACGACCTGTTAACTACATTAACTGCCTGCCCCACCATTTGGTGTCGGGTCAGTTTTGGAGCGGATAACCCGACCCTTCCCAACGTCGCATGGAGGTGGGTCGGCAACCCGCCCCCAGTTTTTACGATTTCCGCAACAGATCCGCCTCCAAACCCGCCCCCTCAACGCTATTAAATTCGTGGCCTTAGAACTTCTTAGGTGATAGGGATGTGGACATTTTCAGGTGGTCTCACAGACCTTCAGGATATCGAAAGCAAGGTCAGCTGTTAAGGTAAAAAAACAAAAACAAAATCTGCTCCAAAAGCTGTTTTTACATCTCCAGTAATCACTCTTCAAAGGCTGAAATTTTGCCTGCCTGGGCGGGTCCGGTGCAGCCGGTGTCCACGGGGGGTTGCGACCCCGCTGCTGGCTCCATCCCACTGTTGAAAATTAACTTACCTTAATGGGGCCTATTAAGCCCGCCCAGAGCGTTACCCGGCCCAATGAGATGGAACGGGTCTGGTGACGTCATTGATGACGCATTTTCAGCCGGGATCTTTAAAGGGACCATGGCCACATTAGATTTGAAGTTTAATCTAACATAGTGCTGTCAGTGCACTGCAGCATTGGAGTGCTTCAAACACCGACAATGACCGCACAGAGAGCAGGAATATGGTATTGAGATAGAGGATCAGTCATGATCATATTAAATGGCGAAGCAGGCTCGAAGGGCTGAATGGCTTACTCCTGCTCCTATTTTTCTTTTTTTTCCATATTTCTACAGAGGCAGAGGGCTGCACCCAGGTTCTCCGATGACTCCCTCTATATGCTTATGGAGGGAGTCAGAGCACGCAGGGAGGTCCTCTTCCCTTCTGATGGGTGGAAGAGACCTCCCCAGGAGACCAAGACAGCTTGGTTGCAGATTGCAGAGGAGGTCACAAGCAGGGATATGTTCAGGAGGACATGGGTGCAGTGGCACAAGCATTTCAATGATCTCATTAGATGAGGAAACGTTAGTACAAAGCCACACTCAACTTCATCCTGCTGTGTCTCTCATCACATTCCCATCACTCTGCTTTCCCTACCCTACTCCTGCACATCCTTACTCACACCAACATACCTTGCATCTCCACCCATCCCTCTCTCTCTATCTACATTATCACATCCCCATCTCACTAGCCACCCCTCACACTCACCCTCATCCTAGTGCAATAATACCAACTAACAACACATTTGGGTGTTTAATCCAATGTTGATGTAAAGTTTCTGTTAATGTGGTATCAAACATAAAAATCTTTATTTTCAACATTTTCCATGTGTGCACCTTTGAAAATGGCTTAGTGAGTTGCAGTGAATGGTGAGACATTACGGTATCCCCGCAATGGTGATGAGTGTGATAACAATGGCTTGGGCATTGTAGGGAGGCTTTGTGGTGTTGGTGTGGAGTGGTACCAACCTGGCGCATCATGTGGCGTAAAGTTAACTAAATCTAGCCATGCTCGGGTGCTGATGCCCTGTGTCCTGTGCAACATTAGCTGGTTGAGGAGGTTGGTGGTGTTGTTGTTGGTGCTGCTGTTGTGCCTGGTGCTGCTGGTGTTGGGGCTCATTGTGGTCGGATTCTGAGAACCAAGGTGAGACAGTATAAATGGCACCCATGTTGATGGAATAGATGGCAGGTGAAGTACAGATGACAGAAGCATTCTGTCAATGGTGAGAGAGTTCTTCCAATGAGGTGAGACTGGATGGAGACTTTGCTGGAAACACTTGCAGCCCGCAGTATCTGTGCTGGAAATGGACTGAGCAACAGCTTCTTCCTGAGGAAAGTGTTCATCTGTCAGGTTGGAGCTTTCATTGAACATTTCATGCTGTCAAGTAATCAGCTGGAGCAATGGCCACTCAACTCCCGCCTCAGATTGACAGACATGTTTCCCGAGCTACTTGAATCACGTGGCCATGCAGGGAAATTTAAAAAATAAGTGGAAAAGGGCTCTTAAGTGCCTGTAAACTACCTGATAATCATCTCAATTGAGTCACCTGCCGCTGCCGGTCGGGTCAACTCCACGATGACAGCCGCGCCCATCAAAACTTTCCTACCTGACCCGCCACCGATTGCGCCAGCTACCACCCCGGAAAATTCTGGCCAAAGTTTCTTGAGGCTGCAGGCTTCAAACTAAAGCAATTCTGCTTGCTGACACCAGATACACCTATTTAAACTCACCATTAATTTCCCTTTTTGTGTTATAGGTGCAACTGGTTCTGGGCACACCAGTACTCATTCATGGTTTTAATCTAACATAAAATGACCTCGCAGTAGCAATGGCAAGTGCACACATGGAAGAACCCAGATTGCAACAGAGACACGATCGCAGCCACTATGGTGCGGGAATATTCTGGAAATGAGTTATTCCCCAGAATGTACCTCAAAAAAATGTCAGCATGCTCAAAAAATGCCCTGAAATTGCTTCACAATGCTTGTAAATTCAATGCATATACATATAAAAAGATATTGGACAGATTCACATGACTAATGAACAGCCCAATCAGCACAAATGTTAGCAATAGGATTTTAATTAGGTTTATTTGGTGAAGATTTCAATTGGAATATCCTTTATATTTTGTGATTGGAAAACATATGCTGTTATTAATGTTATTTAATGATTATTTAAGTAAAAGTTTCCATCAGTCTTGAGTGTATTAGACAAGAATTGGCTTGTGCAATCACTAGATGTAGACACATCAGACCAAGACAGGTTAATGAAACCACAAGAGCCATTTTGCCAAATACATTTGGGGATCAGTGGAGAGTACTCCAATATTATTTTTTAATTCCTGCTGATTTGAGAAAAAAATTGTTTGGCACGTGAAGGTTGCTTTTCTTGCCGTTTATTAACACGTTTTCTTTCCTTCATAGAAACAAGGCATTGGTTATATTAGATCACATTAGAGTCATAGAGTCATAGAGTTATACAGCACAGAAAGAGGCCCTTTGGCCCATCGTGTCTGCGCCATCCATCAAGCCCTGTCCAATCTAATCCCATTTTCCAGCATTTGGTCCATGGCATTTCAAGTGCTCATCCAAATGCTTCTTGAATGTTGTGAGGGTTCCTGCCTCTACCACCCTTTCAGGCAGTGAGTTCCAGACTCCAACCACCCTCTGGGTGAAAAAGTTCCTCCTCAAATCCCCTCTAAACCTCCTGCCCCTTACCTTGAATCTATGCCCCCTTGTTATTGACCCCCCTACTAAGGGGAAAAGTTCCTCTTTATCTACCCTATCTATGCCCCTCATCATTTTGTACACCTCAATCAGGTCCCCCCTCAGCCTTCTTTGCTCCAAGGAAAACAACCCCAGCCTGTTTAGTCTTTCTTCATAGCTGAGGCGCTCCATCCCAGGTAACATCCTGGTGGAACAAGATTAATATGGAAGAAATGGGGGAGATTTTCAGTTTGGGCATATATCAGATGGGTGGGTGTCTGCTACTCATGCCTAATGCAGCCGGTGGAAGGCCTGGTCAATTTCAGTGGTCGCATCTCATTAACAGGTGAGCTGCCAATCTTGATGGGCCTGCTTAAAGGGGAGGGGTGGAAGTGTTGGGAGTGAAAGGGAGCAGTCCTTTATAGTGGCATGGTAAATTTTGCATTGTCTACGGTAGGTCAAATACTGGAAGTCTTTAAGGTTCAAAAAACACACAAGTGATTGCAGTAAAACTGAGTGGCAGAACTGCTTCCAGTTTTCCCTTTTTGCAGCTGAGGGTCCTTTTAAATATCACTGGAAATGATTGCCTCCTGACCTGTACCGCCCACGGTTTGTGGGCAGGTTGCACAAATGGCGGTAGCAACGCAGGTAGAGACAAAAATGTCATTAGATTCTTACCTGCGTCATTTAACCCTGAAATAATGGGACCCCTACCTGTTTTCAGTGCGAGCTCTAGCCCCCAAATCGAGGTTCTCCTGAAAATTGGAATGGGCGGGCAACCAGCGGTAATTTAGTTGGTCAATCCTGCACGTGATTTTGGTTTCGGTACTATAATATATGTACCTTTAAGGGGGAGAACTACTTTTTACAGCTCCTGTATCCTGTAGTACCGGCAGTGACCACACCTGTATATAAACCCCGAGTAGTGATCTGTACAGTCAGTTGCAGTTTGAACCCTCATTCAGTAAACACCTGTTGATCGTTCCCTGCAGTCTTTGTCTGATTATTGAAGGACACAACATTAAGATACACGGATATAACATTGGCGACGACGCAGATTCGAACCTACATGCAACTCTGCATCACCTCCCAGGGATTCGCTCCTGGAGAACAGTGGAAGGAGGTCGAGTCCAGAAGCACGGGCGTTGACCACGGGCAACCACCCAGTCATCCAGTGGAGATTTGAGCATCGCAGGGGAGGCTGTCGAGAGCCAGGCTTGGCTTTCCAGTCATGGTGGTCCAGCGAAACGGGCTGGCAACAGGTACTGCGCAGACCCTTCCCGGACAGCGGCGGCTAGAGCCGACCGAGCGGCACAGAAAAAGGCTGAGCAGCGTCGACGGGGGAGAGAGAGAGGGCTGAGCGCATAGGACGCAGCTGGTGTTCAGGACCGAGCGGCGTTAATGGGGAGAGAGACGAGAGAGAGCAGAGCGCAGCCGGTGTTCAAGGGCCGAGCAGCGTCAACGGGGGAGAGAGGCGCGCAGGAAAACGCGAGGCGCTGCCATTGCCATGAGGACTGCAGAGAGCGGCATTGGCAGCAGCGCAGGAGCAATGCACGAAACCCACAGGGCATCGCCATTTGCCACGAGGACTGCCGAGAGCGGCGTTGGCAGCAGCGCGGGAGACGCCATTTTAAGCTGCAGCGGGGAAGAAAGGAAAGCGCGGGAGACGCCATTTTAAGCCGCAGCAGGGAAGAAAGGAAAGCGCGGAAGACGCCATTTTAAGCCAGTCTAACCACACCCAAAAATGCCGAAGAGTGGCAGTATCACAGCGTTCGACAATGAAGTCGAAGTTTGGACAACATATGTCGAACGCATAGAAGTATACTGCAAGGCGAATGAAGTGCCAGATGACAAGAAAGCGCTGGTATTGTTGAATTCAATGGGTGCAAAAACGTATGGCTTACTACGAAACCTAGTAACCCCAGAGAAGCCAGTAGAAAAGGATTTTGAAAACATAGTGTCAATCCCACAGGACCACTTAAACCCCACACCGCTGCTGATAGCAGAAAGGTTTAAGTTTCACAAAAGGAACCAGCATAAAGATGAAAGTAATGCTGAGTATTTAACAGAACTGTGCAAGCTATCGAAACACTGCCAGTTTGGAACGGGACTAGCAGATACTTTAAGGGACAAGTTTGTGTGTGGGCTTCAAAGTGAAGGAACCCAGAAACGGCTTCTATCAGAAAAGGATCTTACGCTGGACAAGGCTTTCAGCATTGCAGTATCACACAAAGCAACAGCACGGGGTGCTGCAGAGATACAACGGAGACTGCAAGAATATGGCACAAATGAAATGTCATACGGAACAGTGAAGTGCTATCGCTGCGGCAGAACAACACACGACCATAATGATTGCTAGTTCAAGGACAAAGTGTGCAGACAGTGTGGAAAATTAGGACACATAGCAAGAGTCTGCAGGTCGGGAAAGAAAACCAGCAGCAAGAAATCTCCACAGGAGAAGCACAAGAAGGTACATAAGGTGACAGAGAGTAGTTCAGACGAACAGAAGAGTGATACAGACTCCAGAAGCAAGGAGCTGGGTTGTCTGAAACTACATAATGTGATCAAAACGGAGGATCACCAAACTATCTGGGTCACGCTCAAGATAGCAGGAGCCCAAGTGAAAATGGAATTGGACACAGGATCAGCTCTAACAGTCATAAACCGAAGGGACTACAAGCGGCTATTTTCACATATACCCTTGAGAGATACAAAGATTGTCTTGAAGACGTACACGGGGCAAAAAGTCTACCCGAAAGGAAAAATAAGGGTGAACGTTATATATAACGGCAAGGAAACACCAAAAATGGACCTATATGTATTGCCAGATGGAGGACCACCACTACTAGGATGTGAATGGTTCCGGAAGATACAGCTAGATTGGCATTCCATACAAGCACTGACTGTAGATGCCAAAAAGGATGACGACGTCACACCTGGATGACTGTCAAAAATGCTAACTGACGCACAAGAAGTGTTCCAGCAGGGACTCGGAACACTAAAAGGCACAACAGCGATGATCAAAATAGAGGAAAATGCAAGCCCAAAGATTTTTAAGGCCAGACCGGTACCTTATGCGATCCGCCCAGCCGTCGAAGCAGAGCTGGAAGGTTTGGAATGTTCAGGAGTACTGTCCAAAGTGGACTGGAGTGAGTGGGCTACACCCATCGTTCCTGTAATGAAGAGATCGTTGAGTAATACGCCTGGGGAACCAAAGAAGGTTCGCATCTGTGGGGACTTTAAGGTGACAGTGAACCCAGTCCTTCACACAGTACAATATCCGCTTCCGCGGATTGAAGATATTTTCGCCTCGCTATCTGGAGGGAAACGCTTCACTAAGATTGATCTGGCCCAGGCATACCTGCAAATGGAGGTAGAAGAGGCCTCGAAACAGTACCTCACGATCAACACTCATAAAGGTCTCTACCAATACAACTGGCTGGTGTTCGGGGTAGCATCAGCTCCGGCTATTTGGCAAAGGGCAATGGAACAAGTCCTGCAAGGGATTCCAGGGACCCAGTGTTATTTGGATGACATCCTGGTCACGGGCGAAAATGACAGTGATCACCTCGCCAACCTGGAGCAGGTGCTCACTAGATTGAAGGAATATGGGCTCCGAGCTAATCGCCACAAATGCGAGTTTTTCCAGAAGCAGATCTCGTATTGTGGCCACGTTATTGATGAAGATGGGTTACATAAGTCCCCTGAAAAGATTGAGGCAGTAGTCAAGGCTCCAGCACCGGAAAATGTGTCACAACTGAGGTCGTTCCTCGGGCTGGTGAACTACTACCATAAGTTCTTGCCGAATTTGTCTACCGTACTACACCCACTGAACACCCTACTGCAAACGGGGGTACCATGGAAGTGGAGTGACGAATGTAAACGAGCTTTCCAGAAGAGCAAAGCATTGATCACATCAAAAGAGGTGTTGGCTCATTTCAACCCAGCACTACCAATTCGGTTGGCGTGTGATGCATCACCCTATGGCATTGGAGCGGTGCTGTCGCACAAATTACCGGATGGCTCGGAGAGGCCAGTAGCCTTTGCGTCTCGGTCACTAACCTCAGCCGAGCGTAACTACGCCCAGATTGACAGGGAGGCCCTCAGCCTAGTGTGGGGAGTGAAAAAGTTCAATCACTATCTGCACGGGCAGAAGTTCACCTTGCTGACTGACCACCAACCACTTGCCTCCATCTTTAATCCAAAGAAGGGCGTTCCGGTGATGACTGTGCAACGGCTACAAAGATGGTCCCTTTTTCTAGTGGCGCACCAATATGAAATCGAGTATAAGGGCATGAAACAGCATGGAAACGCTGATGGGCTATCACGCCTGCCACTGCCTACTGCGGAGGAAGCACCAGCAGTGGATCCTGTCGAAATATTTAATTCGACTATAATTGAATGCTTGCCAGTAACTAACGCTGGTATAGAGAAGGAGACCCGAAATGACCCGACACTGTCTCGGGTATATGATTTGACGGTGAAGGGATGGCCAGCACATGGC
Organism: Somniosus microcephalus; assembly: GCF_052327205.1. Lineage (NCBI taxonomy): Eukaryota > Metazoa > Chordata > Chondrichthyes > Squaliformes > Somniosidae > Somniosus > Somniosus microcephalus. The sequence goes on along the minus strand of NC_141000.1, from coordinate 46,102,662 downwards.
GACTCACTGTTGCCAGCATTCTCATCCAGAAGAGAACAGCTGTCAGTATGCCAGGGGACCTTGATGTGTGGATCCCGAGTGGTAATTCCACCCAAGTTAAGGGAGAGAGTGCTCAATGAGCTTCACGAAGGTCATCTGGGAGGGGTGAAAATGAAAAGCCTTGCTAGGGCTTATGTGTGGTGGCCGGGGATCGATCAGCAAATCGAGGACCTGACAAAGAGCTGCTCAGGATGCCAGAAGGTCCAAAATGCACCACCACATGCCCCTCTACACCCATGGGAGTGGCCCTCATCTCCATGGCAACGGGTGCATATTGATTTTGCTGGTCCATTCATGGACTCAATGTTTTTAATAGCCGTGGATGCGCACTCGAAATGGCCTGAGGTGATCAAAATGTCCTCCACCACCACGGAGAAAACTATTGCAGTCCTACGGACCATTTTTGCCAGGAACGGCTTGCCAGAGCAGATTTGCTCTGATGATGGACCACAGTTTGTGTCCGAAGAGTTTCGAAGATTTATGAAAAGGAATGGGGTAAGGCATTACATATCCGCCCCGTATCATCCAGCCACAAATGGATTGGCTGAGAGGTTCGTACAAACCTTTAAAAAAGCAGTAAAGGCCATGTGCGATGACGACATTCCACTGCAGCATAAGGTGGAGAATTTCCTGTTAGCCTACAGAAATGCGACACATGCAGTCACCTACCAGGCCCCGGCCATGATGTTCTTTAACCGAAGGTTGAGATCTCGTCTGGATTTGCTCAGACCAAATGTACGAAGAGATGTTGAGAGTAAGCAATTCCAGCACATCAATGAGAAGCCGACAAGGAGCTTCAATGTAGGGCAACCAGTCTTGGCCCGCGACTACCGAACAGAGAAATGGCAACCCGGAACGATATGCACACGGCAGGGGCCACTAATGTACACAGTGGATGTTGGGGAGAACATTGTGAGACGCCATGCTGACCAGATCCTAGAATCACAGGAACGAGTCAACCCCATGTCTCGGCTATACATACCTGGTGAGGAACCCGACGTACAGGTCGCATCTACCTCAGAAACAATAGCATTGGAAGCTGATGAATCAACTGACGACAGGGTGTTAGAATCGCCTCTGCACCAAGAGCGAGACACTCGGGAAAGGCGTTTTCCAGAAAGATTCAGGAAGCCTCCCCAAAGACTGAATTTATAAATAGACTATTTTCAGTTAATGTTGCATGTTAAAAGTGTTAATTGTAATTAGTTGATATTTAATTGTTAAATGAGTGTTATGGTACTGTTAATCTAAAAGGGGAGGAATTGTAATATATGTACCTTTAAGGGGGAGAACTACTTTTTACAGCTCCTGTATCCTGTAGTACCGGCAGTGACCACACCTGTATATATACCCTGAGTAGTGATCTGTACAGTCAGTTGCAGTTTGAACCCTCATTCAGTAAACACCTGTTGATCGTTCCCTGCAGTCTTTGTCTGATTATTGAAGGACACAACATTAAGATACACGGATCTAACAGGTACCATCTCATTTGTAGGCGTAAATGGGGTGATGGCGAGACAAAAATGTCCCATGGTGTTAAAATGCCTTTGATTTGCAACATAAAGCTGTACTGGTGATTGTGTTGCTACACGCCCGTGAATCACCTTCTTGCAGTTTAACATGATACGTAGACGTATTTGTTGCTAATACTTTTTTCTGTTTTCTAATTCTTTCCACATCTGCTTGTACTATTCCTTGGTGGAGGGCAGGCAGATGACCTGCTCTTAGACTTCTGGCAGCCCTACTCTAGTTGCTAAGAAGTATGCGAGACCAGGCATAATAAATCACCCATTGATTTTTCATCCCCTCCTGTAGGGAAGCATAAAGCCTTTACTTGGCATCTACCACTTCCCCTTATTCCATATTCCAGAAGATCATCGTATGGGGAAGCTTTATGGCACACCATATAAATGTAACAGTTCACAGCTGTGTCATGGTTATCCATATTTGTAGTTTTTCAAAGAGGAACAGAAGCTGTTGTTTAAACTCCAATAATTGGAGCTGCAGTAATAATTTAAAACTACTTTTCCAAAAATTGTTTTTTACTTACGCAAATGTGCATGGGTTAAAACAACTATAGTAGTGAGAAAATGTCACTGAATTACCACAGGCTTGAAACATGAAGCCATGTTAATGATGATGGTGTTGTTGCTTGTCAATCAACCAGCATCGCTGTATTTTTTCCCCTTTCATGTCTGCTGTCGACTGACTCCATAATAACTAAAATGTTCTGATCACAAACTAATTTCCAGTACTACTGTAGGATTTATGATATTACAGTAATGATGACCGGATTACAATAATATAATCTTAGATTATTGTGAGTCCCTATGGTTGAAGTTATACTCCACTTACTGTCTACTGTGAGACAGCATCCTGGCTTGTTCTAGTGCACTAAGAAGGCGAATCCTCTTCTGAGTTATACTGCCACTTTCACATTGCTGCACGCTGAAACTGCTTTGCATTCACATGAAAGCAGCAGTATGACTTAAATCTAACTGTATTATAGCAATTTGCTATAGTTGATACAATGTTGCAATAGAAATTTGTGCTGCAGCGACTGTCATTCTATTAGTAATACTCCCACAGCTGAAGATGTACCATTCAAAACTATATTACCAAAAAATTCTTTAATCTATTTTTATGAGGATATGTCTTTTATCCATGCTCAAACTTCCTAAAATTCATGCTAATACTTTAAGTTTTTTTTTATACAATCATTTAAATACTGACAACCTTAAGTGGTAACAAACTGGACCTCAAGTTTGGAAAAATGAAGTATTTTTGTTTAGTCTTAGCCTAGTTGCAGTTCCTTTTATTCACGTCACAATGCACAAGGAGGTTAAGAAACCTGCTGCATTAAAAATCACATCCTCAGGCAAATGTTGTGAGGATTTATTTAGTTGTTTCCGAGGCTGGAGGAAGAACTCAAGCCACATGCAAACAAAACCATGTGTGATTTGCTGAGTTATGTGTGTAACTGGCAGTAATTTTTGAATTTAGCTGGCAGTTATTCAAATGTATGACTTTGGGGATTATTTACAATCATGAACTGATCAAATCATTGAATCTGTTTGGCACTTTCAGAGACATAGATCAGGTCAGTTAGCTACTGCAGCTGGCAAGATTATAAGGAAAGAATAACTGTATATAAAATAATAGTTTAACAGAGAGATTATGAACATTTATTATTTTCCTTTTGAGAAGTTTGTAAAGTCTCTATTGTAAATATATATGTATATATATTACTGCTATTTATTCACTTGTTCATCTATTGCTCTCCAAATTCATTTGATATTAAAGTCTAAAAGAAGGTCAAATATTGTGACACTCTGCTGCTTTTTGATGACATGTGAAAGACCTTATGGAGGCACAGGATAGATCTCATCGCCAAAAAATAATTAAACAAAGGACTTTTGTTCATGTTACCATATTTGTGTAGATATCAAGGCCAGTGAAGATATTCTAAAGGCCAGGAAAAGTTACAAACTCACCAATGAAAATAATCTAGACTACAGAAGCTAAATTAAGCCTACATTTCGTTGTACTGCACCTGTGCACTAACAATGACAATAAAAGTTGATTTGATTTGATTTGATTTATCTTGGTTAAGAAGGGCAGAAGAGACCCAAAGCATAACGTGCAGCACCCAGAGTAGTCAGTGTAAGAGAAAGGTTATGAACAGCAAGAGTGACACAGATCTTTACTCTTTACCTGGCCCTAGGTGTACCTGACCTGGAAGTGACTGATGTTCATAGAATCATAGAAATCTATGGCACAGAAGGAGGCCATTCGGCCCATCGTGTCTGTGTCAGCCGAAACAGAGCTATCCAGCCTAATCCCACTTTCCAGCTCTTGGTCCGTAGCCTTGTAGGATGTTGACACTGGTATTGAATGCCAAAAGTGGAAAAGTATTCTAACTCTTCGCAATGAGATCCTTCACCTTAAGAAGCACAAATAAAAGCACAAAAATATAAATAAAATATAAAGGAACCATCTAAGCTTACAGTGGGTCAGAATGGGTCACAGCCCAAGGAGTCAGTTCAGCATAATAGCTGGACAGTGTGATCTGAGTGGCAGGTGTGCCAGCAAACATATACAAAACTTAAAGGTCACTCTGGTGCATTCAATGAGAGCACTTGAGATGGCATCTTAAGCGACCTTGAGGAGCTTGTACTTCAGAAGGCCCAATTACAAACGACAGTATTTTGGTGACTGCTGAGGCAGTCTGGCCAAGCTGACTTTCTAGCACCAGAGGGGGAACTGATTGAGGGGCTAATAGGGGAACAGGCGTGCTGCCATCCAGAGAGAGGACAGCATGTGCCTTTCCCATGGTGCTACTGCCACTACTGCGTCTCAGCACTCTCACTGCTCTGTGCGAGAAGAGTGTTGGAGTGATGTGACAGAGTGGAAGTCGCTATCCTTGCTTTCCTTCAAGCTTAGAAAGTTGCAAGCGATGGTGGAACCAAGGGCCTGAATGTCAGCAGTCTGAGGTGCCATCAAAACTGTCAGGGCTGTTGCCACAGGCTCTATAACGGAGGGCCCCACTGCAGCGTGCATAGAGGTGACCATATGCTTCATGGTTGACTACAGTGCTTCGATGCAAGGGTAAGCAGTAGCACATGAGTGGCAGCTCAACACAGCACCAGGTGTCATGCCAAGTGTGTGAAGGAGTGTTTAGTGAGAAGGGCGTATCCTCCGGCCTCAGTACCTACCACACTTCTGGCTTGCCCTCTACGTATTACATCCATGGTAACCTCTTCCATTGGCGTGAGCACTTGGGTTGATGGTGGCCCTCTTTCTGTGCGGGCATGCTCCCTTTTATTGTATGCCAGCTTTTACTGCAAGAAGAGAGGGAGTGTGTTAATGCATGGTCTGTTGAAGGGTTGCGTGCCAGGGTAACATGGTTTGGATGGTGTGTAAAAGAAGCAGCGAGTTTGGTGAAGTGAGCGAGCAATTGTGCGGGCAATAGCAGGTGCAGAGTGTGCATGTGACAGCACAAGGAGGTGCAGTGAAATGTGCTGTTGTGACTGGAGGAGCTGGGAAGTGAGGGAGGTAAGGCTTGTGAGTGCTGGGCCTACAGATGGTGCAGGGCTGTGCAGAGAGTAAGAGAGGTGTGAGTAAAAGTAAACCTTAGAAGCTCTGGTCAAATCACTGAATTTTTTTGGCACTGCTGACAGGTGCTTGGCACGATGCCACACACATATACCTGCTTGGCTACCTGTGCCCACTATTGCGAGCTATTTGCCCTGACACACCTCTAACCATTGGTCAGAAAGGGGACTTCTTTCCTCTTGCTGACCTTTCTCAGGAGGACCTCCATGGCACTGTCTGAAAATCTTGGAGCCCTCGCAGTACTCATTCTGACGCCCTGTTCAATCACAGAAACTTGTAGAACAGGCAAAGTGTACCTCCCCTTTAAGAGTTGCAGACTTCCTTTAAATGGTGTCACTCCCACCCAAAATCCCTCTCCCTCCATGGGCAAGCTGCCAATAATCAGTCAAGTAGCGTTAACAGGTCGCCGTTTATATGCAAATGAGGCATGAACCACATCATTGGGTGGGCACTGTGGATGTTCCACCCACTTCACGCTTGTTTAGGCGTAAATTGAAAACTCCTCCAATGTTCATTGAGGTACAAGTTTAGGGTATTTTAATGAGCTGTTCTCTCTTTCAGTGGTCGAGCTGCGCTTCCGTAACTTGATTTCACATACTGGATGATTCAGAGGCTGCAACCTCTCAGATTTCTACCCCTACAGATATCTCATACCTTAGGACTCACACTAATCCTAGATCATTAATACCCTCTGCATCTTTGCTTTGCCCCGAGCTGTTGCAGAAGATAGAAATATCAACACTTTATTCTTGACTTCTTATCAGGCTCCAAATTGAGTTACTAGGTTTATTTACAGTGATATTAAGAAGTAAAGCAGAGACAGAGCGGTACCTGTTTTACACAATGACTGTACTAAACTGTCAGGCCTTTTGAAGCTACACTTTGCTCCTTCAGCAGCAAATGTGGAAAGTCTCTTACACCCTGAGTACAATTCCTTGGAGAGCACAATCTTGCATTCCTCTTTCTCATCCCGCAGTCCACCATTAATGTCTTACTGTGTCTTGGAGTTACCTGGATTTCACAGCAAATTCAATGCAGCCCCAAAATGCCGATTTGTCTCACACTATATTGATTGTCACTTTGACAACTTTAACAACCTCACTTCCCAATTGAGTGATGCATACTACACACCAGCAAAATAAAGTCTTCCTAGCTCAATTAGCCTGCATGTCAAGAAGAGCATCTTTGGTAACCAGACAAAAAATCGTTGGTTTGCTATCTTAAGGTTGAACCTACCTCAGCTTTTCATCTGCACAGAATGCTTGTCTTAATCTTCGCTACCTTTATCATCATCATTCTTCCTGTGCTGTTCAGGCGCATAAAGCAGTAACCAATCGATGCTATCTAATTCTGTCTTGGGCCTTTGCCTCCAGCTGCATCTGTTGTTATTGCATTGTGTAGAATTCCTCTTGGTTGACCTCAAGCTCTTTTCTCTGTTTCAACAGGCTTAATGTAAGTCTCACCTGAATTTTGGCGGAGGCACGAGTCTCATTGTAATTCCTTTTGGCCTCTGTTCGGTGATTCTTCACTGGTGTTAACAGCCAGGGCTCCAGAGTGTATCCGTGGTTTCCTAGCAGCCAGTTCCCCAGTCTGCCTGTTCCTTAAAAATAGCACCAGTACAGTGGACCGCTTCAAAATGAAGGTACTGTGACAGCTGCTTGAGTATTCGTGCATTCGCCTGTATTATTCTGTTGCTATGGTATGTCGTCACCTGTACATTAATGCATTAAAGCCTTTCTGATATGAAATGGGGTTGTTGTTAGGGCCCTTTATGGCTTCATGTGTGCCATCAATGAGGCTTTGCATTTTAGAGGAGCCTCACACCAACTAAAGTATTGCACTATCTTATAACCGCTCAGCTGGACGTAAAAGATCCCATGGCACCATTTTGAAGAAGAGGAGGGGAGTTCTCCCCGGTGTCCTGGCCAATAATTATCCCTCAATCAACATCACTAAAACAGATTATCTGGTCATTATCACCTTGCTGTTTGTGAGACGGTTGTGCATAAATTGGCTGCTGTGTTTCCTACATGACAACAGTGACTGCACTTCAAAAGCACTTGATTGGTTGTAAAGCACTTTGGGACATCCTGAGGTTGTGAAAGGCGCCATATAAACACAAATCTTTCTTTTCTTATTTGAAAATTCAGGTTCAAATAGCAGATTTTTAAAACCCTATGAATGGCCAGATTAAAGGAAAGGTAAAATAGACAATTATTAAGAGAATAAACTTTCAGTGAAGATTTCAGCTCGTTTGACTACAATTCAAGCTAGATAAGCACCACACTGTGAGCTTTTAATTGACAACAAATTAAGACAAATGGGGCAAATTAAGCTTAACTTGCTGATAGAGTTTAAAAGCAATTAAAAAACGAAGAACAAATCAAATAGACAATCAGCAATAACCTGAACCAACATTCATCTTGATAAACATGTTCAGGTATGGCACTGTGCCATATAGACCAGCAAGTTATCCCTGGTCTGTGCTGAATGATCTGATCTTAATCAGGACAGCAATGGGAATGGCACAGTTACGATCAGCATCCCCAGGCCAGGGAAGGTGAAAAAAATATCTGCGTTCTTGCCCCTGATTGCAATCCAGTGATCATGTGTGTGCTCGGTGAGAACAGGTCATTGGCTGAATAATCTTACACTCACACAAATAAAGAATAATTACTTGGGTCAGGTCGTAAACGTACTAAACAACATCCCAACAACATCCAGATTACTACCAGTGCCACGTGCTAGTGAGTACAGAAATAGTAAGATAGAGCAGATGAATGCGTGGCTGGAGAGATGGTGTAGGAGAGAGGGCTTTAGATTCCTGAGGAATTGGAACCGTTTCTGGGGGAGTTGGGACCTCTACAAGCCAGACGGGTTGCACCTCAGTGGGAACGGGACCAATATCCTCGTGGGAGGGTTTTCTAGTGCTGTTGCTTGGCAGGGGGATGGGAACCTAAGAATAGAGTCAGTAGGGAGGGAAGAAAAACTGGAATTGGAAAACAAAAACGTAGAAAGTAAATTGGAAGGACAGAGGAATCAAGAGCTAGATAGTAGTCAACAAGGAGGTTTGCCTGTACTAAATGATATATACTTCAATGCAAGGAGTATAGCGAACAAGGCAGATGAGCTGAGGGCACAGGAAGATACTTGGGACTTTGATATTATAGCTATTACAGAGATGTGGCTGAAAGAGGGGCAGGTGTGGCAGCTCAACATTCCTGGTTATAGGATTTTCAGACGGGATAGAGAGGGAGGTAAAAAGGGAGGGGGGTCGCGGTATTGATTAAAGAAACTATTACAGTTGTGAGGAGGGATGATATGTTGGAGGGATCATCAAATGAGGCCATATGGGTCCAATTGAAAAACAAAAAAGGGGCGATCACACTGCTGGGTGTGTACTACAAACCCCCAAACAGTGAGAGGGAGATAGAAGAGCAAATATGTGGACAAATTCCTGAGACGTGCAAAAACTATAGGGCAGTAATAGTAGGGATTTCAACTACCCCAATATTAACTGGGATAAAATTGGTGTGAAGGGTATAGAGGGTGTGGAATTCCTAAAATGCATCCAGGAGAACTTTTTTAGCCAGTATATAGCAAGTCCAACAAGGGAGGGGTGGCTCTGGACTTAGTTTTAGGGAATGAAGCTGGGCAGTTAGAAGGTGTATCAGTGGGAGAGCATTTTGGTGCTAGTGACCATAATTCAGTTAGATTTAAGGTAGTTATGGAAAAGGACAAGGATAGACCAGGAATAAAAATTCTAAATTGGGGAAAAGCAAATTTTGCTAAGCTCAGAGGGGATTTAGCCATAGTGGACTGGAAACAGCTACTTGAAGGTAAATCAGTGTCAGAGCACTGGGAGGCATTCAAGGAGGAGATCTGGAGGGTTCAGACCAAATTTATGCCTTTAAAGAAAAAAGGTGGGACTAACAAATCTAGAGCCCCCTAGATGTCTAGGGACATACAGGATAGGATAAAGAAAAAAAGGGAGGCGTATGACAGATACCGAGGGCTAAATACTCCAGAATCTTTAGAGGAGTACAGGAAGTGCAGGGGTGCAATTAAAAAGGATATTAGGAAAGCAAAGAGAGAGCATGAAAAATTCTTGGCAAGTAAAATCAAGGAAGACCCAAAGATGTTTTATATAAATATATTAAGAGTAAGAGGATAACTAAAGAAAGGGTAGGGCCGATTAGAGATCATGAGGGTAATCTGTGTGTGGAGACGGGAGACGTCGGTGGGGTTCTTAACATAGAAACATAGAAACACAGAAGATAGGAGCAGGAGTAGGCCATTTGGCCCCTTGAGCCTGCTCCACCATTCAATGCGATCATGGCTGATCATCCAAATTCAGTACCCTGTCCCTGCTTTCTCCCCATATCCCTTGATCCCTTTAGCCTTAATAAATATATCCAACTCCTTCTTGAATATATTTCATGAATTGGCCTCCATTGCCTTCTGTGGTAGAGAATTCCACAGGTTCACCACTCTCTGGGTGAAGAAATTCCTCCTCATCTCTGCCTAAATGGCTTACCCCTTAACCTTAGACTGTGACCCCTGGTTCTGGACTCCCCGACCATTGGGAACATCCTTCCTGCATCTAGTCTGTCTAGTCCTGTTAGAATTTTATAAGTTTCAATGAGATCCCCTCTCATTCTTCTAAACTCCAGCGAGTACAAGCCCAATCGACCCAATCTTTCCTCATACATCATTCCTGCCATCCCAGGTATCAGCCTGGTGAATCTTCGCTGCTCTCCTTCCATGGCAATACAATCCTTCCTCAGATAAGGCGACCAAAACTGCACACAATACTCAAGATGTGGTCTCACCAAGGCCCTGTACAACTGCAGCAAGACATAATTGTTCCTGTACTCAAACCCTCTCGCTACGAAGGCCAACATACCATTTGCCTTCTTAACCGCCTGCTGCACCTGCATGCTTACCTTCAGCGGCTGGTGCACAAGGACGCCCAGGTCTCGTTGCACTTCCCTTCTCCCAATCTATTGCCATTCAGATAACAATCTGCCTTCTTGTTTTTGACACCAAAGTGGATAACCTCGCATTTATCCACGTTATATTGCATCTGCCATGCTTCACCCAACCTGTTCAAATTATACTGGAGTTTCTCGGCATCCTCCTCACAGCACACACGCCCACCCAGCTTTGTGTCATCTGCAAACTTGGAGATATTACATCTAGTTCCCTCGTCCAGATCATTAATATATATTGTGAATAGCTGGGGTCCAAGGACCGATCCCTGCGGTACCCCACTAGTCACTGCCTGCCACTTGGAAAAAGAGCTGTTTATTCCAACTCTTTGCTTTCTGTCTGCCAACCAGTTCTCTATCCAAGTCAATACCTTGCCCCCAATCCCATGTGCCTAAACTTTACATGCTAATCTCTTATGCGGGACCTTATCGAAAGCCTTTTGAATGTCCAAATACACCACATCCACTGGTTCTCCCTTATCTATTTTATCAGTTACATCCTCAAAAAATTCCAGTAGATTAGTCAAGAACGATTTACATTTTGTAAATCCATGTTGACTTTGTCCGATCCTGTCACCGTTTTCCAAGTGCTCTGCTATTACATCTTTTATAATGGACTCTAGCATTTTCCCCACTACCGATGTCAGGCTTACCGGTCTGTAATTCCCTGTTTTCTCTCTACCACCTTTTTTGAACAGTGGGGTAACATTAGCTAACCGCCAATCCATGGGTACTGTTCCAGAGTCTATCGAATTTTGGAAGATGACCAGCAATGCATCTACTATTTCTAGGGCCACTTCCTTAAGTACCCTAGGATGTAGATTGGCCTTGGGGATTTATTGGCCTTCAATCCCGTCAATTTCTCTAACACCATTTCCCTAAGACAGAACCAAAGTATGTATTTAATTGGTCTACCATTCCTTTGTTCCCCATTATAAATTCCCCTGATTCTGACTGCAAGGGACATACGCTTGACTTCACCAATCTTTTTCTCTTCACATAGCTATAAAAGTTTTACAGTCAGTTTTTATGTTCCCTGAAAGCTTACTCTCAAAGTCTATTTTCCCCCTCTTAATTAATCCCTTTGTCTTCCTTTGTTGAATCCTAAACTGCTCCCAATCCTCAGGTTTACTGCTTTTTCTGGCCAATTTATATGTCCTCTCCTTGGATCTTATGCTATCTCTAATTTCCCTTGTTAGCCACGGTTGAGTCACCTTTTTTGTTTTATTTTTATGCCAAACTGGGATGAACAAATTCTGTAGTTCATCCATGCGATCTTTGAATGTTTGCCATTGCCTATCCACCGGCAAACCTTTGAGTGACATTCCCCAATCAATCCTACCCAACTCGCGCCTCATACCATTGTAGTTTCCTTTATTTAAATTCAGGACCCTAGTCTCTGAGTCAACTATTTCACTCTCCATCTTAATGAAGAATTCTATCATATTATGATCGCTCCGACCCAAGGGGCCTCGCATAACAAGGTTGCTAATTAATCCTTTTTCATTACATAATACCCAGTCTAAGATGACCTGATCTCTAGTTGGTTCCTTGACATATTGGTCCAGGAAACCATCCCGTATACACTCCACCAATTCCTCCTCCACAGTATTGTTACTAATTTGGTTAGCCCAATCTATATATAGATTAAAGTCACCCATGATAACTGCTGTGCCCTTATTGCACGCTTCTCTAATTTCCCTTATAATGCCATCCCCGACCTCCGCATTACTGTTTGGAGGTCTATATAACACTCCCACTAATGTTTTCTGCCCCTTGGTATTTCTCAGTTCTACCCATACAGATTCCACATCAGAGCTAATATCCTTCCTTACAATTGCGTTAATCCCCGCTTTAAGCAGCAATGCTACCCCACCTCCTTTTCCTTTTGCCTATCTTTCCTGAATAGTGAATACCCCTGGATGTTGAGTTCCCAGCCTTGGCCAGCCTGGAGCCATGTTTCCATAATCCCAATCATATATTCGTTTACCTCTATTTGCGCAGCTAATTCATCCACCTTATTACGAATGCTCTTTGTATTAAGACACAAAGGCCTAGAAATTCAGTTGCGTGCGCCAGCCGTTAGCGCCTTAGGAGGAGTAGATCTCGAGCGCTAGGCACTTAGCGCCCGGGCGCAGCGCGATCTGCGCCTCGCCCCAACTTCAGTAGACATTTAGCGCCGGCGCAAAGTGTTTGCGCGCGCTCAGCTGCGCGCGCAGCTTATGACGTCATTTCGTCGTGCAACGCCCTTTGTGCGCCCCAAACCGGAACTTCAGTCACGCCCGCCCAATGTGGGCGTGGTGGTGCTAAGAACTGTGAAGTGGAACGCAGCAGAGGCCCTGCGGGCCTCGGGGAGCGCTAATTAAAGGGCACTTACACTGAACTATAAAGGCCAGCCATTTTGCTGCAATGACTTTTGTGCAACGGATTTCTGGACAGAGACCAAGGAAGAGACCTTACTGATTTGGCCCAACATAGGAGAGGTATTTTTGGCTTCTGGCCAGAGCTTGGAAATTTGCCTCATTGTGATTTCATTGTTTGCAAGTATATTATGGGGGCTGCATGGGGTTCCAACCCTCAGTTCCAGCATTATGTGCGAAGGGCTCGCAGACGCTGTGTGAGAGTGGCAGCCATGCCTAGACGCAGAGGGGGCATCAGGCGTCGGCAACGTAGGCCTTACCCACTCAGGGAATACCGCCAGCAGGTGTCCTATCTCACCATGACTGCCGCGCAGTGTGTTAAGAGGCTGCGCTTCAGAAGGGAGGTGGTTGCAGAGATCTGCCAGCTGCTTCACAGAGATCTGCGTCCACAGCTGATGTGCAGGACGTCTCTGTCGGTGGAAGTGAAGGTCACGGTGGCTCTGAACTTCTATGCAAGCGGCTCCTTCCAAGCCGCTGCTGGGGACATAGCGAACATATCCCAGTTCGCCGTGCATCGCTGCATCCGGCAGGTCACCGATGCCCTTTTCACAAGGAGACACCAATTCATCTCCTTCCCCATGACCCTGGAGAGGCAGGAGCAGCGTGCAGTCGGATTTGCGAGGATCGCGGACTTCCCCATGGTGCAGGGCGCCATTGACTGCACGCATGTGGCTTTGCGGGCACCTATCGACAATGCCGAGCATTACCGCAACCGGAAGGGCTACCATTCCCTCAATGTACAGCTGGTGTGTGACCACAGGCAGCGCATCCTAGCTGTCAATGCCCGCTTTCCAGGCAGCAGCCACGATGCATTTATCCTGCGCCAGACTACTGTGGCTGACATGTTCCAGGCACAGCCTCCCCCAAGAGGATGGCTTATCGGGGACAAAGGCTATCCTTTGTGTACATGGCTCATGACCCCGCTCCGCGCGCCCAGGACCCCTGCTGAGGAGGCATACAACGAAAGCCATCAAGCCACAAGGAACATCATAGAGCAAACGATTGGCGTCCTCAAGCAACGGTTCCGCTGCCTGGATCGCTCCGGCGGATCTCTGCAGTATTCGCCGGATAGAGTGTCCCAGTTCGTCGTCGTTTGCTGCATGCTGCACAACCTGGCTATCCGCAGGACTCAGGCACTGCCACCTCATGTTGGACCACCACCTGAGGAGGACGAGCAGGAGGACCATGAGGAGGAGGAGGAGGAGGAGGAGGAGTACCAGCCCAGGAGGGAGCCACAAGGTCCAAGGGCCGTCCGTCGGCGGCTTATTGAACGACACTTCTAGGCCCCCTGTCAGGGAATGGCTTGTGGCACTGAAGGGACATGAATGCAGCCGCTCCGCAAGCCCTCAGCCGGTTAACGCAACAACCACTTGAAACATCACACATGGACAAGCTGAATAAAGAAAAAGCTTTATTGAACAAACTCAGGGCCCTTCCCAAATGAAACCCAAAAACAGACAACACCCCCAAAAAACAGTCAAAAACATATCTCACTCCCACAACCTGGGGAGGAATAACAAAACTTGTCCATCCAAATGGCCTTCATCCTCGGCCTTACCAAAAGAACCCCCCCCATAGACAACACAACCACCCCCATATAAAAAAACATTTGCCAACACACTCTACTTTGTGTGCCGAGAGGGCGAGTCCTTGTCCAGTCTTTTCCGGCCCCTGGCCGACCTGCTGCTCCGCCTCAACCTGGGTCCTGTGGGTGCTGCAAGGCTGGGGGAAGGCTCCTGAGGGGCACATTGAGTGACGGCAGATGCCCTTGGGGGTCAGCCTAGACGAGCTCTGGCCCTCGAGGGGCCGGCTGCTGACTGCTGCAGCAGTGGCTGGGCAGCATCAGTCTCTCCAGCAGCTCGTGGCAGCTTCGCTGGGGGAGTGGCAGTGGCGGCTGCAGCAATGGGGGCAAGCTGGCTGATGCCAGGCGCTCGCTGCTCGCCTGAGACACTGGCACTCGGCCAGGCTGGCACTGCAGCAAGCGCAGCAATCTGCTGAAGGCCAGACTGCTGTGCTGATGCAGCGCGGCGGGTGCCCTGTCGATGCCTGGCTGAGACAGCGAGTGTGGCAGCAGTGAGTGCCCGTACTGCCCTGGTCTGTGCCTGCATCAGACCAGCCAGTGACTGCACGGCACCACTGATCAACTGGCCACTCGCTGCCTGTGCTGCCCTGAAGTCGTCCCGACTCGCGTCCTGTGCTGCCCTGAATTCGGCCCGACTCGCGCCCTGTGCTGCCCCGAATTGTTCGAGACCCCTGGCCTGTGCTGCCCCGAGTTGTTCGAAACCCCTGGCCTGTGAGGCCCCGAAATCGGACACACTATGAGCCAGGGACTCGATGGCCTCAGGCAACCGTGCCACAACCCCCATGAACTCGGTGTGCCGGCGATCCGAGTCCGCGGACATTTGATCGAGGAGGCGCACCTCCTGGGCGAGGACCATCTCCGGACTGGAGGCCGGACTCTCCCTCTGGGGAGAAGGCCGCCGACCTGGCCGACCCTTCCCGCGTGGCTGGACGCCACTGGGCCCAGCAACTACACTCCCCTGCAACACCTCCCCCCTCTGGGGAGAAGGCAGCCGAACTGCCCGACCCTTCCCGCGTGGCTCGACGCCACTGGGCACAGGAGCTACACCCCTTTGCAACACTTCCCCCTGGCTCTCCTCCAGGGAAGACGTGTCCCCTCCATTGCCATCCCCTGGCGCGGATGAGGGTTCCCCCGATGGGCCGCCTTCCTCTTGCTCCTCCTCGTCCTCCTCTTCCAAGGGACTGGCACTGGCAGCTTCAGGTACCTCCTCCTCACCAGCTGAAAGCAGGAAGGCACAAGAGTAGCTTTAGAGTGAGGACAGGGCGTCAGCGAGGGAGGCATGAGTGGTGGCATTCAGCGCATTGGTCGGACAGTGGCAAAGGATGTAGATCTGAAGCGCAAGGGGAACGAGAGAGGTCCAAAAGGTCATGTCCTTACCATTGGGGCCCAGCACAGGGTCGGCATCTCCACATGCAACGGGGCCAATCAGCCGGCCACCCATGAGTCGACCCACGCGCTCCTCCAGGTCACTGAGCTGCTGGAACTGGGGACGGCCTCCCCCGGTGACAGTCCGGCTCTTCAGATTCTGGGCCAGCTTGGCCTGCAAGAGAAAGGACGGCCTCTAAGTGCAGTGTGGTGCCCTGTTGTTGTGTGCACTGCCTCCCATGGTCGAATAGCTTGGCCAGTGTGGTGCCCTGTTGTTGTGTGCACTGCCTCCCATGGTCAAATAGCTTGGCCAGTGCGGTGCCCTGTTGTTGTGTGCACTGCCTCCCATGGTCGAATAGCTTGGCCAGTGCGGTGCCCTGTTGCTGTATGCACTGCCTCCCATGGTGGAATAGCTTGGCCAGTGTGTAAAGTGCAGAAAGTGCAATGGATGTTCATGCCAGTGCCATAGCTGCTGGATGAGGGCTGGACATTAGGGCTTTGAGGTCCCTTTGCCCATAATGTGAGGTGCACATGCAAGGATGAGGAGGACACTGGAAAGGGTACTCACCCTGACAATCCGAGTGAGGTCGTTAAACTTTTTCCGGCATTGGACACCAGTCCTGGGGACATCGCAGGTGGCTGTGACCCTCTGGGCGATATCCCTCCAGGCTCTCCTGTACACCCTGGTGGCAGGCTTCTTGCCACTGTCCGGGAACAAGATATGGCATCTCCTCTCCAAAGCCCTAACCAGCACCTTTAAATCATGGGCAGAGAAGCGCTGCGCTCGCTCACGGGCCCTCTGCATCCTTCCTGGCGCTATTTCTCTCCAGCAGCAGTGTTTAGGCCTAGCTGGAGGGCTGCAGTATCCAGGGCGTGGCAGCAGACCAAGTCGACCCTTCCCCCTTTAAGAGCTGGCCGGCGCCAGGGTGTCTGCTGTCAATCAAGACATGACCGCACCTGCGCTGCGCCCGGCCTCAGCGGTATCAGTCTGCACCGCCGGCTTAGCGCCTAAAGATAGCCGTGCATCGCCAGTTTTAGCGCTCGAGCAAACTCCTTGGCCAAAGCTACTGAATTTCGGCGAAGTGGCCTCCACTTTCCGGCGGGCGCAAATTTTAGCGGCCGCCCAACTTTACCGCCCCAAAAGTGGCTATACTGAATTTCTAGGCCAAAGCCTTCAGGCTTGTTTTTTTAACGCTCTTAGATCTTTTAGAATTATTATTTACTGTGGCCATGTTTGATTTAAACCCTTGATTTCTCTGTCTGCCACTTTTGTTTTTCTCCTTCCTGTCTTTTGCTTTTATCCTTGTTTTCCTTTCCTCTGTCTCTCTGCTCAGGTTCCCAACCCCCTGCCATTTTAGTTTAAACCCTCCCCAGAGCACTAGCAAACACTCCCCCTAGAACATTGGTCCCAGCCCTGCCCAGGTGCAAACCGTCCATTTTGTACTGACCCCACCTCCCCCAGAACCGGTTCCAATGTCCCAGGAATTTGAATCCCTCCCCCTTGCACCATTCCTCTAGCCACGTATTCATCTGAAATATCCTTCTATTTCTACTCTGACTAGCATGTGGCACTGGTAGCAATCCTGAGATTACTACCTTTGAGGTCCTGTTTTTTAATTTACCTCCATGTTTTGAAACAAGTTGATTAAAGCCTTGCTTTATACTCGAACCAAGTGCGTAGTGAGTTTTATTACGTCAATTTAATCAACTTGATAGCGACTCCACGCTCTGAGTGATTTCGGGAACAGCCAGCTACGACTTCAACTGCAGAAGGGAACTCCAGCGTAGATATCATTCCATCATGGACAAACTACTCAGACCCGCCCATCTTGACCTGGACCCAAATTCACCTACAACTGCTAAGGTATGGAAACACTGGTATCGTAGCTTCAGCAACTTCCTCAGGGTGTGTGGTGAGAATGTTCTTGATAAATTAGAGTTACTTGGCAATTATGTATCTCCTCATGTGTTTGACTATATCGAAGACTGTGTAGTCTATGACACCGCTATCCTACTATTACAGCGACTATATGTTAAGACCCCAAACAAAATTTTTGCTCGGCATCTATTGGCCACAACTCGACAACAACCCGGGGAATCACTTGACGAATTCGTTCAAAAGCTTCGCAGGCTCAGCAAGGATTGTAATCTTAACACTGTCACAGCTGAGCAGTACCAGAAGGAGCTAATTCGCGATTCCTTTATTAATAGAATTCCGTCTCCCTTCATACCCCAGCGTCTGTTGAAGAATAAAAGTCGCGAGTTACAAGCTGCCTATGACCAGGTGTGTTCCCTGGACTTAGCAAAGAGGAATGCAGATACCTATCTTTTGCCTCGTGCACGGGCGGCTGCTGTCACTTTTAATGACTCCTTCGATAGGTCTCGGGCGGAAGCCATCACTGATGATGACTCTAACCTAGCGGATGACAACCCTACCCTAGAAGCCTTCACTGATGACAACCCTGCCCTAGCGGCATCTTGGCAACCTGGAAGGAAGTGTTTCTTCTGTGGAGGTGCATTCCATTATAGGAAATTTTGTCCTGCTCGTAACGCAACCTGCAATCATTGCAGCAAGAAAGATCACTTTTCTAAGGTATGCCAGTCAAGAGGCTCTGTTAGTAAGAAAGGCTCCTTGTCTAAGGTTTACCGGTCGAGAGCTCCTGTCAGTTTTGCAGCTACTATCTATAAAACTGCTCCTCCCCCAAGAGCCACTACTAAGGTTATAGCTGCTATCTATGAAACTGCTCCTCCTCCAAGAACCACTACTAAGGTTACAGCTGTCAAGGGTAAAATTGCCCCTCCTCCTATCACAGCTGTTTTTCCCCAAAGTCTGTCCCATGCAGCCATGAAGGTTTCGGTAAATGGACACATTCTGAGTGCACTAATTGACTCATGCAGCTCTGACAGCTTCATTAGTGAGCGGGCTGTCAGTAAGTTAAAACTGCGTATTTACCCCTCGGACAGGGAAATTGCAATGGCTCTGACGACACTGACCACCAACTCTTCTGGCTTTTGTCTCCTTGACCTTATTCTCAATGGCCGCACTTATTTCTCCACCCGGCTCGGGGTGCACAAAAACCTATGCAGTGATGTGCTCCTGGGACAGGATTTCCAGAAACAACACAAAAGATTCACTTTCAAGTTTGGAGGGTCAAAGCTGGTGCTTACTATTTCCAAAGTACCATTTTGTGCGCTTTCGGCGGCTTCGCTCAACAAGCCCTCCTTGTTTGCCAATCTTTCCCCCCCCGATGTAAGCCCATAGCCATTAAATCACGACATTTCAGCCAAGATGATCGATCCTTTATCGAGGCGGAAATCTCTTGCGTTTTATCTGACGGTATCATTGAGCCATGTTCATCTCCCTGGCCGGCTCAAGTCGTCGTTGTTAAAAATCCTCTGAAGCAGCACAAGAAACGTCTTTGCATCGATTACTCGCAAACTATTAACCAGTATACCGACCTGGATGCCTACCCACTACCACGCATCGATGACATGGCCAATAATCTTGCCAACTACAAGGTATTTTCAACTTTTGATTTAAAGAGCGCATACCATCAAGTACCGTTAAAGGACTCTGATGAAAAGTATACGGTCTTTGAGGCCAATGGTCGGCTTTACCAGTTTTGTCGCCTTCCATTTGGGGTCACCAATGGGGTGGCCGTCTTTCAACGGGCAATGGATAGCCTAGTCAAACAGGAGAACTTAACGGACACTTTTCCATATCTGG
The DNA here is from genome assembly GCF_052327205.1 of Somniosus microcephalus. Taxonomy (NCBI): domain Eukaryota; kingdom Metazoa; phylum Chordata; class Chondrichthyes; order Squaliformes; family Somniosidae; genus Somniosus; species Somniosus microcephalus. Next base: position 46,083,423 of record NC_141000.1, on the reverse strand, counting down.
ATAATATCACCATTGCTGGTCATGACTAGAAGGAGCATGATGCCAACCTCCAGAAATTTTTTGACGTTCTCCGTCGTCACAACTTAACCTTAAATGAGTCCAAATCTGTGAAATCAGTACCATCAGTCAACATCCTTGGCTACTGGGTGGGCAACGGTGTCATCAAACCGGACCCGGAGCGACTTCGTCTGCTTCAGGAGCTCCCTCCCCCTACGAGTCTCGGCTCTCTTCGTCGGGGCCTCGGCATGTTCGCCTATTATGCGAAATGGATACCCCACATCTCCGACAAGATCCAGCCCCTGCTTCATGCGAAGTCATTTCCGTTGGAGGCAACGGCTATTTCAGCGTTCAACCTCCTCAAGTGACAACTGGAAAAAGCCACGCTTCGCTCCATTGATGAAAATCTCCCTTTCATGGTTGAGTGCGATGCATCGGAGGAGGCAACCTCGGCTACCTTGAATCAAGTCGGTTGACCCGTTGCATTTCTGTCTAGAACTTTGCAGGGTAGCGAGCTCCATTATCCTCCTGTCGAGAAGGAGGCTACGGCCATCATCGAAGCTGTACGTCAATGGAGTCATTTTCTCGCTCGTCGCCATTTCACACTTATAACCGATCAGCGCTCCGTGGCCTTTATGCTGGATAACCGGAAACGCACTAAGATCAAGAATAACAAAATACAACTCTGGAGGATGGAATTGACCGCCTTTGGATACACCATACGTTATCGACCCGGCAAAGAGAATGTGGCCCCGGATACCCTCACATGGGCATTCTGCTCTTCTATGTCAACTTCGACTCTTGCGGGTCTTCATTCTGACTTATGTCATCCTGGCATTACCCGTATGCTGCACTTTGCGCGATCTAAAAATCTCCCATTTTCTACCGAAGGTGTGAAAAGAACATGCTCCTCCTGTAGAATTTGTGCGGAATTAAAACCGCAATTCTTCCGTCCATCGGATGGCTCGCTCATACACGCTATGCAGCCTATGCAGCGACTCAGCATTGACTTTAAAGGGCCATTGCCTTCCTCAACGCGAAACACCTACTTACTTACTATGGTGGACGAATATTCATGCTTTCCCTTTGCTTTCCCCTGTCCCAATATGCTTACTTCCACAGTGATCAAATGCCTCGATCAAGTCTTTTCCCTTTGCGGTACAGCCAATTTCATCCACTCTGATCGGGGTACCTCCTTCATGTCAAGCGAACTCAATATCCTTTGGGAAGCTGTTCGGCTTGCACTGATGTCACGCAACCTACCAGACCAGCAGTGGGAAACTGTGCTCCCTGATGTGTTGCATTCCATCAGGTCTCTTCTTTCCACGTCCAATGTCACGCCTCACGAGCGATTCTTCAGGTTCTAGCGTCGCTCCACACATGGGACGTTCCTACCATCATGGTTGGCAGCTCTCGGCCCCATGCTGCTCCGAAGATTCGTCCGATCTGCCAAAAACAATCCCCTCGTGGACGAGGTGGAGTTAACGGACGTTAATCCCACTTACATGCACGTGCGGTACCCTGATGGCCAGGAGTCCACCGTTTCACTCAGAGATCTGGTTCCCTGTCCAACCGGCCCAATGGACCCAAATGATAGAGGGTCCCACGGTAATTATGCCGACACTCTGTGCTCCTTTGAAGATGACGCCCTACCTGGGACATCAAGAGATCTGCCGGCTACTCCACCGGATCAACTCAGGGAGCCGACTGCTCCCCATGGGATGGCCACCCAAAGACAGGACGCCAGTCAATCCCCGGCTATCAAACAAGATGAAGCCAGCTCTGCGCCTGTGAGGACCCACACCCGGAGTCACGATCTCCCCAGTCTTCCTCAGGTCGATCAAGGTGACATGGGCCCTGTCGACCTACCAGTATGGATCAAGCGACCCAGGGACCCAGACACGTTCCGGGGAGACGTCCCTTGGAAAAAACTCTCTCCCAACTCTCTTACAACTGCACTTACGAAATCCCAACTGTCCAGCCTTTGGCCCTCCAGTCACCACAACAGTTCTGCAGCTACCGATCTGGTCAACTACATCCTCACCACCACCTTTGAAGCCCTAGTCCCTACGAAAATAATTACTCTCTCTCACCCTGGCTGTTCCCACTGGTATGGCCCTCACCTTTGCTCCCTTGAGTCCAATGGACGCAGACTTGAACGGATATGGCGGACAACTGGTTTAGCCATTCATCGCCAGATCTGGCTGGACCACATAAAGCATTATCAGATCCTGCTCTCATCTGCCAAAATTGCTCACTATTCCAGAATCATTCTGGAATGCAAAGATAAACCCCAGCTCTTATTCTCTACTGCTAACCGTATTATTAAACCCCTCTCCCCTGTCTCCTCCACCCTCACCTCCGATAACAAGTGCGAGGAGCTCATGGACTTCTTTGTCTCCAAGACTGGAACCATCCATTCAGCTGCCTCTGCCACTTTCCTTCCTTCCCCTAGCTCACTGGGTCAAACTTCCTCTCAGGATCCCCCCTGCCCTAGCCCTGAATTCGCATCTTTCTCCAGTTTCTCTCCGATCTTCCCTCATGGCCTCTTCGTGGTCATCTTGTCCCTGAGACCCACTTCCTGCTCCCTCGACCCTAGTTCCACCAAACTGCTGACCACCCAACTTCCTTTTTGGCTCTCACATTAGCTGACATTGTTAATGGTTCTCTCTCCTCAGGTGCTGTCCCCCTCTCCCTCAAATCCGCCGTCATCACCGCTCTTCTAAAAAAAAACCCTTGACCCCTCAGTCCTTGCAAAGTACCACCCCATCGCCAACCTCACTTTCCTCTCCAAAGTCCTTGAATGTGTTATTGCCTCCCAAATCCATGCTCATCTTTCCTGGAACTCCATATTTGAATCCCTCCAATCAGGTTTCCGCTCCTGCCACAGTACTGAAATGGCTCTTACCAAAGTCACAAATGACATCCTACGTGACTGTGACAAAGGTAAACTATCCCTCCTCGTCCCTCTTGATTTGTCTGTAGCCTTTGACATGTTTGACCGCACCATCCTCCTCCAACGCCTCTTCACCATTGTCCAACTGAGTGGGACTGCACTTGCCTGGTTCCATTCTTATCTATCTAATGGTAGCCAGAGAATCACCTGCAATGGCTTCTCTTCCCACTCCCACATTGATACCTCTGGTGTTCCCCAAGGATCTACCCTTGGCTCCTCCCTAGTTCTCATCTACATGCTGCTCCTTCGTGACATCATCCGAAAACACAGTGTCAGTTTCCACATGTACGCTGATGACACCCAGCTCTACCTCACCATCAAGTCTCTCGATCCCTCCACGGTCTCTATATTGTCAGACTGCTTGTCTGACATCCAGTACTGGATGAGCAGAAATTTTCTCCAATTAAATATTGGAAATATCGAAGCCATTGTTTTCGGCCCCTGCCACAAACTCCAGTCCCTAGCCACTGACTCCACCCCTCTCCCTAACATCTATCTGAGGCTGAACCACACTGTTCGCAACCTTGGTGTCATATTTGACTCTGAAATGAGCTTCTGCCCTCATATCCGTGACATAACTAAGACCGCCTATTTCCACCTCTGTAATATCGCCCGTCTCCGCTCTTGCCTCAGTTCATCTGCTGCTGAAGCCCTCATCCATGCCTTTGTTACCTCTAGACTTGACTATTCCAACGCACTCCTGGCTGGCCTCCCACGTTCTACCCTACGTAAACTTGAGGTCATCCAAAACTCAGCTGCCCGTGTCCTAACTCGCACCAAGTCCCATTCACCCATTATCCCTGTGCTCGCTGACCTACACTGGCTCCTTGTTTTCAAATTCCTCCATGGTCTCGTCCTTCCCTATCTATGTAATCTCCTCCAGCCCCACAACCCCCCGAGATATCTGTGCTCATCTAATTCTGCCCTCTTTAGTATCCCTGATTATAATTGCACAACCATTGGTTGCTGTGCCTTCTGTTGCCTAGGTTCTGGAATTCTGGAGTTGCTGGCCATGTGGAAAACTTATATATGACACTTGAAAAATCCAAGGAACAGAAATAGTTTCCTTCTTGCCAATTCTGTGCCAGTACGCTAATTAACTTGGGGAAGAGGGGGGTGAGGGGAGCCATCTGAGTTGAACCTCACTTGATGTTCTATGCTTGCGACAAAGATGCTTGGATAGAAATTAAGAGCAGAAATCTTGGAACCAGGGTCAATGAGGTCAATTCTAGTGTCAACTTGGTTCAATTGGTAGCACTTACACCTCTGAGTCAAAAAGGCTGTGGATTCAAGCTCTGCTTTAAGACTGGAGCACATAATCTAGGCTGACAGATCAATGCACTAATGAAGGAGTGCGGCAGTGTTTGAGATGCTTGTTTTTGAGTGAGATGCTCAACCAAGGTTTCATCTGTCTGCTCGGGTGGACATAAAAGATCCCATGGCACAATTCGAAGAACAGCAGGAGAGCTCTCCTCATGTCCTGGCCAACATTTCTCCTTCAACCAACACACCTAAACTAGATTTTGTTTATGGGAGTTGCTGTGTCCAAAGTGGCTGTTGTGTTTGTCTTCATAACTACAGTGACGGCACTTGAAAAACAATCCATTGATTATAAAGCACTGGAGGGCAAAATAAGGTGGTCAAAAATGAAAGTAATTTTCTGAGTGCTCCAACTGCCATCCAGGGTGGGATCAACTAATTCAGCACAGACTGGGGATTGAATTTCAGACTTCTCTCATCTGGTTAGGTAGTTACTGACTAAGCTCACTGAGCCACCAGTGGAGCTTTGACCAGAAACATTGTTATGTGGGTTATGTGAGTAGTAAACCAAATCTGTGAGCTTGTTTGAGATATCTGCGCTCCTCTAATTCTGCCCTCTTGAGCATCCCTGATTATAATCGCTCAACCACTGGTGGCTGTGCCTTCAGCTGCCTAGGCCCTAAGCTCTGGAATTCCCTGCCTAAACCTCACCGCCTCTCTACCTCTCTTTCCTCCTTTAAGACGCTCCTTAAAACCTACCTGTTTGACCAAGCTTTTGTTCATCTGCCCTAATTTCTTACGTGGCTCGGTGTCACATTTTTTGTCTTTTAACACTCCTGTGAAGTGCCTTGGGATGTTTTACTACGTTAAAGGCGCTATATAAATACAAGTTGTTGTTGTTGTTGTTTTGTGACAAACCAATGGCAGTAATGTGTGAAAACTAAGTGGAAGCTTTGGTTCCTCAGAAGAAAAATAACTAGTTGGGTGACCTACATACAATAAATACACCGTAGTTCTTGAAATATTGTTAACTTAGCAACCTCTTTACTGCTTACAGACTTAATCCTGAAAATATTTTGCATTTCACAAAATATGATTGTCAGGAAGTGAGTGCAGATTCTGTGATCAGGCTCCATTTAGATTGTTAAGAATGATTTTTGCCATTTTGACCAGAGTGCACTGGCTTGGAACACAAAAACAGTAAATGAAGGCCATTAAATGAAGAAGATTCCATTGCTACTCACAGAGCTTTATACTTATGGTGAAATCCTGATTTGTAAAAATTCTGGAAGACTTAAAGATATGCTGGGAAGAAATGCAAATCTGTTTACTTGAACAGCTTTTCATTGGGCAATTTATAGATACACCATTTCAAGTATCAGTGTCATAGCACGTTTTGTCTACAAAGGCCACACATGCAAACAAACAGTACATCTATTGTTAATCAAGTGGAAAATTAAGCCAAATGACCCATTTTTACTGCCTTAGCATTTTTCACAGGCATGACTGAAAAAGGCTCTAGGGGCCACTTAGCAGCCAGTGAATCAGTATTATTCAGCAACAGAGAGGATGTAGCACAAGTTATTTGAGGTAGCCCATATAACCAGAATGTGAAAAAGTACAATTTTAATCTACTTGCTGTTAGGCACAATACAACATCGGCCTGGAAATTGCTGTTAGTGCACTATTCAGGGGTCAAGTGTAGATCACTAGGAGTCTTTAAGAGTAACACAGCCTGCTATTAATTTGCTATTTTCACTTTGTGGGCTAAAATCTGAGCTATATTCCCCACGCAGTTGGCAGCCAATGAAAAGGACGATGCACAAATCCTCTTGCTCAGCTGTGGCTTACAATTAGGAGGCGTTACTCAAGTTTACTAGTAGTGGCAAAGAAAGCACAAATGTTCACCAAGTAAAATTGGGCCTTACAGTGTGGCACTGTTCGAAAAAGGGCAAGGAGATCTTTGGGACACCCTAAAGATGTGAAAGGTGCTTTATAAATGCAAGTTCTTTCTTTCTTTACTTTATGTAGAGCACAGTGTTGTGCACAGGGGACCAAACGGCAACATGGGCCCAGTCGATAACTGTCAGGTCTCTGAGAAAGCCAGTAGTTCTATAGAATTGTGTTCCTGCCATTGGTCGGTGGAAAAAGTGAAGAAACTGTTCATTTTGCTGAATAATTCATATGTAACCGACTTGATACAGCTGCCGACAGCAAACACTGCAGATGTTCCAGGCAGCAGTCTAGAAGGAGCCCACCTCATAAAAATTGAGGGCTGTGCTGACTTTGATAGCCACTGGATGTTACCTGTTGGCTGGAGCTCTCCCTGAAGATGGTGACACTGCCTCCATGTTAAACCTTGATCCCTTTAGGAGCTGTGCCTGTGAACAGTAGACCAGTTGTGTACTGGAGAGGTGGGACTTGATTGGAATCTTGTGTATTGGCTGTCATCATGGGCAGCCCTTTCCTACTCTTGCTGAACCAGGAACAATGCAGTTCTTCATATTGTGCAAAAACCTAGAATATAGAAGGAAAATTTGCAGGAGCTCACCTTCAAAGGAAGACACCTGTTCTCTATCACTGCAACCTCTCCAACAGCTGATGTTCCATTTAATGGATTGAATGAGCAATGTGTTAATATGACAATATGGGGCACTTCACTCAAGTACCTATCCTGCTTGGTTAATTGTCCTTTTGCACAAAGTAACCATATTAACACGCAAACTAAAAATTCTTCCCACGGCAAATTTTACAAAGGACAAGAAGTGAGCACTATACCGCACTCCCGATATTACAGGCCACTATTGTACATTTTCTGCTGGTGTTAGGCTTAATGCCATTAGCGATTTCTAGGCTACAGTTACCACAAGACTATACAACAACAAATCAGACTGCATGATCTGTAACATCACATGTGAAGTAATGTTGACAGGGTCATGTTTAGCAGAAAAAGCATACAAGGCTTTCCAGCTAAATCAGTGCCTTGATGACTAAGATCTTATGAGTTCATACATCATGTTGAAGATTTAAATAATTAAGTTGCCCTAAGATGAAAGGCAATGATCCGTATCCTTTCAGTATTATAGGTTCACATCTCCAATAGTTTGCTGCAAAATAGAAAGATGCCTGGTTCAAGATACCCAGAAGAAGAGGGCATTCAGTGGTCTGATAAAATAGGGATTAAGGATAAAGATATGTAGTAGGCAGTATCACTTAATTAAAACCTCAAAGGAAGGAAACATATGGTACTCCTCTGGTCATACTCTAATCTACTCCAAAGCCTCTGCTAGTGCTACTGAGAAAACGGACTGCTAGGATGTACATAAAAAGCAACCCTAGGTTAGTTTGCTACTCCTCTCCTCACAACTTTGTGCCTCCCTCAATGGCCTGGCTGAGAATGAGAATTTGCCATTGTGGAATAAGCGGCAGAGCGTATTGTGCCACCACTAGGTACATATATTGCTGCACCAATGCACCATGTTATTGCACATCTTAGTGTATTTTGAATTAAAACTTGAGACAGAAAAAAGCCTGATAATTTGCAGCCTATGCAAATGAGAATTAGACAGCCTGTCAAACAGCAGTTTGCACTGAAAAAAGGCTGTAAAATTTTCAGTGCTCTAAGGTGTATTTTATTTTAGTTTTTGGCTTGCTGAGGTTATGAAAGCTGAAGGCACCACTCATGTTTTCCATCTGTACCTGCTGTTACAGATATTTACCTGAAAGCAGACATGCACAAGTGGATCTCACAAAGAAAACCATAAACGGCAAGGTTCTGCATTTTGTATTAATCCATGAAACAACAGAAAGATTTGGACACTTCTGAGCCACCATACCACAGTTAAGAATCATTCGAGTGCCAGCACCTGTCCAAGAGACATCTACAGTGATTCGGCTGAATAAACAGTGGCCCTGAATTCCCTCAGAGTGTTCTGCCACTGAACTCTCACTAACTCTGGCCTAGTTAACAGCCAACGAAAGGATAAAATTATTATTGGTTTGGATTTGTACCCCTTGCATTGGAGATCGAAGGTTACACGGCTTAGGTCTTGGGAGGAACATGATCCCGGCATAACTGCTGGGATCATAACAGCAACAAAAACAACTTGCATTTATGTAGCGTTCTTCCGTAGAAAAATGACCGAAAGTTCTTCACGGAAGCGGAATCAGACAAAAATCATTGCCAAGCCAAAGAAAGAGATCACCACAGACATGGTGGCATAGTGGTTAGCACTGTTGCCTCACAGCACCAGGGACCCGGGTTCGAATCCGGCCTCGGGCGACTGTCTGTGTGGAGTTTGCACATTCTCCCCGTGTTTGCGTGGGTTTCCTCCGGGTGCTCCGGTTTCCTCCCACAGTCCAAAGATGTGCGGGTTAGGTTGATTGGCTATGATAAATTGACCCTTAGTGTTAGGGGGATTAAATACGTGGGGTTACGGGGATAGGCTGGGATATGTGTTGGTGTAGGGGTTACGGGGATCAGGTGGGATATGTGTCGGTGCAGGCTCGATGGGCCGAAATGGCCTCTATCTGCACTGTGGGGTTTCTGTGATTCTGTGATCTTAGGAGGGGTGACCTCCAACAACAAGTGAGAGGAGCTCATGGGCTTCTTTGTCACACGACTCAGAATATCTGTTAAGCTGCATCTGCTCCTTCCCTCCTTTCCCCTTTCCCACCAAGCCAAGCTTCCCTTAACATTCTCCACTGCCCTAGCCCTAAACTGGCACCTTTCTTTAGTTTCTCTCCTGTCTCCCCTTATGTCCTTTCCAAACTCATTTTTTCCATGAGACTCACCTATCCTATTCCCACTAAGCTGCTGACCACATAACCTATCTTCCCAGCCCCCATGCTAGCTGATATTGTAAACAGTTCCCTCTCCTCTGCTACTGTCCCCCTCTCCTTCAAGTCTGCCATCATTGCCCACTTCCTCAAAAAGCCTACCCTTGCAAACTACTGCCCCACCGTCATCCTTTTCCTCTCCAAAGTTTTTGCAGGTGTTGTCACCACTCTCATCCATTCCCAGCTTTTCGGCAACTCCATGTTTGAACCTCTCCAATCAAGTTTCCACCTCTCCCACAGCACTGAAAGGGCCCTAACCAAAGTTACAAATGACATCCTCAGCAACTGTGACCATGGTGCACTATCCCTCCTCATCCTTTTCAACCTCTCTACAGCCTTTGACACAGTTGACCACACTATCCTCCTCCAGTGCCTCACATCTGTTGTCCAGCTGAGTGGGAGCACCCTCGCCTGGTTCCACTTTTACCTATCCAGTCGTAGCCAGAGAATCTCCTGCAATGGCTTGTTTTCCCACCCCAGCACTGTTACCTCTGGAGTCCCCCAAAGATTTATCCTTAACCCCCTCCTATTTCTCATCTACATGCTGCCCCTCAGTGATATCTGAAGGCATGATGTCAGGTTCCACATATATGCTGACGATACTCAGCTCTACCTCAGCACCACCTCTCTCAACCCCTCCACTGTCTCTGTGTTGTCAGGCTGCTTGTCCGACATAAAGTCCTGGTTAAGTTGCAAGGATGCGAGGCCAGCCTGGAGAACAGTAGCGTAGTGGAGTCCGGATGTGACAAAGGCATGGAGGAGGGTTTCAGCAAATGGGCTGAGACAGGGGTAGGCGGTGAGGTGGAAGTCGGCGGATGGATGGAGAGGATATAGGGTTGGAAGCTCAGCTTGGGGTCAAATAGGATGCCAAGGTTGCAAACATTGTCGTTTGGCCCGAGACAGTTTGGGTGTGACTCTTCCTCAGATTGTCAGTATTCCAAAGTCATCAGGCGCATAACTGAATGCTGGAACTTCACAGATGTCTAATATTTGCAGATTGTGATGTCTCCCGTCTGTAGTAAACAAAAGATATCCTAATAATCTAATTTGCACTGTTCCTATGATTTTGAATTTTGTTTCAGCAGACAGAGGTATAATGATCACAGGATTAATGAATATATCCACTGATGTTCATTCACACAGAATTGGCTCAGTCATTGCCATCAATAATGATTCTTCAAACATAAATACTGAACAAATCATTATAAATAGAAAGAAAGGAATAAAAGGGTTACTTTCAATCGTTTATTTTGAGAAAGGGTAGTCATGGTGACACTTGCTCTTCAAGTAGGTCAAGTGAAGAGAACTTGCTGACTTGTCACCATGATGCTTCATTTGCTGTTGCTATTAACGTTCTTTGGACTTCCCAAAAGGATTGGCCTTTATCGTGCTGTGAATTGTTTCAGGCATTTGACCCCCAATAGATACTGCACTAGGTTTGACTGCCGAGCAGTCATATTTTCTTCTGCCACATAACTTTCTTCATTAAGATACTTTTTCAAGCTTTTTTTAAACATGGATTTGTGAAAATGCTTTCTTAGCACAGGTTCCCCTGATGCCAGTCGTGAACACAGAATCTGCCCAACGTGCCCAGCAGTAAGCGTCCAATCAGGATGCAGCTCCATTAACAAGCCTTTTTTTTCCACACATGAAGCTGCTTAACTAGTCTAAATATTGGGCAGCTGTGATCTGAGGATGGCAGACCTTTAACACAGTGGCTGAATGTTGCAGATGGAAAGCAATGTTTCACTGGCAAGACTGCTTGAACTGTTACTGGACAGCAGCTATTCAAAACAAGAGCAGCTGTTTGGGGCTAGGAGAAAAGCAAGAAAAATTGCCATGTGGAATATCATTGGATGTATCGATGCCCAATCCACCATAAGAAGAACTTGGAAAGGGATAAGAAAGAAGATCCATTAATTGAGGAGCATCACAAAGGTCAGTGAATGTTATAAACCTGTTGATAGTGTGTAGGGATGGATAAGAAATGTATCTAGCAATTTTAAGTGAGGTACTTGCATAGAATTATAACAAGGAAGATATAGCAAGGAAAGTGTCATAATTATGCTCATTGTGTTACATTGGTATGATAGTACATGTAGTAATGCATGGTATTAAAAAAGAAAGACTTGCATTTATAAAGCGACTTTCACCACCACCAGACAGCCCAAAGCGCTTTATAGCCAATGAAGTATATTTGGAGCGTAGTCACTGTAGTAATGTATGAAACATGCCTAATGTTTCCTTGTCTCAATGTACACCATTGCTACTGGCAAAAATGGCCCATAATTATCATGTGTGCAGTGGCAGAGGAAAAGTGCTGACATACACAAGGCACCGATACCCTTTGAGCAGAGGATGATTGCCTTTGTTTCAGTGAAGTTTGTCACAGGCATAACCTGGTAGGTGTATGGAATTATTGACAGACTTACCAGCTTGGATGATATGTAGGCTACCTGGAGGGGCAGCGTTAGGAAGTGCTACTCGTGCAATTGCACGGGGCCCTGATCAGTTCCAGTGATACATTTTATTAGATAAACTTAAGAGCACCCAAACTGAAAGTTTGCATGGGCATGGCCCCCAGCCCCTCCCACCTCCCCCCCCCCCCTTGCAAGGCAAAAGCTGCCACTGACTATCTGCTGAATTTGTAGGTTTAAAAGAAACGCTGTCACACTGAAACAACCAATTATTTTTTTTGCACAGAAATGTGAAATACACAAGTGCTTCTATGTATTCAATAAATCCCCACTACTCTCCTTTCAGGCACAGGAGAAGGCAGTGAGTTGGAGCAAGGAGCGGAGCAAGGAGCTGAAAAGCACAATACTTCACCAGAACACAGTAGGTCACCACCACTGCACGTATTGGAATTGTCAGAGGAAGCCAAGGCACAACTGGTTATGAAATAGCAAACAGGCTCTGATGGGGCAGAAGAGGTGTTCTGTTATCTAGTGCAGAGGTGGAGATGCAGCTTGGTGAACGTGACTTATAAGTTGGATACAGGTGCATTGTACAGTGTCCCAGCTTTCCAAGTAAGGATCGTGCAGAACCGGAAGCAGTGTGAAAGGAACACTTGAGAATGTGAAAAGAGCACTTGAGTGGTGCTTTGATGAAGTTTACCATGCACAAAGGAACAGATTGCCTGGCAACTGCAATGGCCACTTTAACAACATGGAATGCAGAATTCCAAAACCTCACAGAAACATTGTGTTCTGTGCTCATGTGCAATGTGGCCTGAATGCAGAATCGATGGTCTTCAGCAGTGGCTTGAGTGCAGAAGCATAGGAGCAGTCAACTCAGTGGCAGCTCTGTGCCAGCATAAGAGCATGTATAAATGACTTTTCATTACAACTCCTGAAAGCACAGAGGCGCCAGCAACTAAGGCAAAGGATACCCCTGGTAATGACAAAGACACCAGGGGCAGTCACTTGTTGAACTACGGGTGATCCTGTTGAACCGCAGGTGATCCTGTATCGCAGACATGTAGTCATTTGGTGTAGGAGATACTGACCACTTCTACTCTATTATCTAGCAGAGCATATGAAAGTAGCACAGTTATGTAGAAAGTCACGAGGTGAACACAGTAGGGATTAGATTGAAAAGGTTCACCGTGTTCACTGAAGGACCGTATCAGCCTTGGACACAACACTGACATGGAAATCAAAAATAAATATGCACAGTAGTCATTAATGTGATTTTTGGTGCCTGTAAGGTTGCTATGCACCAGACAGCAACTCCTGCATTACAAAGACCTGGGGCCTATGGTCTATAGAGCACATGATGCACACAGTGCTTAATAATGCAACACAGAAACTCCTCAGATATGGAGAAGTAGCATCAGCTAAAGCCCCAATTTTAATACAAATGAGGGGAGAGCTCCATAATGCAAGGGGAGCACCGGAACAGTGCTCAGCTTAGCACTCAAAGAAAAATGGGTGTTTAAAAGGGGGCTCTTCCTTTCAATTACTCTTAAAGTAAATTGTTCGTTTGCAAGTTAGTTTCTCTGCTATAATACTGTTGGACCAACAAAAGTAATGAAACTTCTTGGAGTATTTCTGACAGCTTTTTACTGTCTGGAGTTTTCAGGGGTCCATCTGGGCGGGATTGAAGGCTGGTCGGTGGGAAATTTGAAAAATCTTGCAGCGGGTCGGGAACCCATCGTCATCCTTACAATCTTCCCTCAGGCGTGTTTGCCAGCACGGCAACGACCCAAATGGCAGAGGCGTGTGAGCTAATTTAAATAATTGAGGTACTTGTCAGACCCTTAAATGCCTTTTTCACCCTACCTTTCAAATTTCCCTAGATGAGCACGGGAATCATGTAGCTCGGCAACCAAGTCTGTGAACCTGAGGTGGAAGTTGATGTGGCCATTGATCCAGCTCATTAGTGCACAGCATAAAAAGTACAATAAAAACTCCAACCTGAAAGCTGATCACTTTCATAAGGCAGATGCTGTTGCTGACTGCATTGTCAGCACAGATTTAGCTTTCTAGAGGTTGTAACTGTTTCCAGCAATATCAACATCCAGTGTCACCTCATTGGTCGAACCTATAAGAACATAAGAAATAAGAGCAGGAGTAGGCCATACGGACCCTCGAGCCTGCTCCTGCATTCAATAAGATCATGGCTGATCACTGACCTCAACTCCACTTTCCCGCCTGATCTCCATATCCCCTGATTCCCCTAGAGTCCAAAAATGTATCTATCTCAGCCTTGAATATACTCAAAGACTCAGCATTCACAGCCTTCTGGGACAGAGAATTCCAAAGATTCATAACCCTCTGAGTGAAGAAATTTCTCCTCATCTCAGTCTTAAATGGCTGACCCCTTATCCTGAGCCTCTGCCCCCTAGTTCTAGACACTCCAACCAGTGGAAACAACCTCTCAGCATCTACCCTGTCAACCCCTTTCAGAATCTTGTATGTTTCAATGAGATCACCTCTCATTCTTCTGAACTCCAGAGAGTATCGGCCCATTCTACACAATCTCTCATCATAGGACAGCCCTCTCATCCCAGGAATCAATCTAGTGAACATTTGTTGCATCGCCTCCAAGGCAAGTATATCCTTCCTTAGATAAGGAGACCAAAACTGTGCACAATATATCCAGGTGTGGTCTCACCAAGGCCCTATATAATTGCAACTAAACTTCCTTGCTCTTATACTCCAACCCCCTTGCAATAAAGGCCAACATGCCATTTGCCTTCCTTATTGCTTGCTGTACATGCTAGCTTTCTGTGTTTCTTGCATGAGGACACCCAAATCTCTCTCAACACCAACATTTGAAAGTTTCTCACCATTTAAAAAATATTCTGTTTTTCTATTCTTCCTACCAGAGTGAATAACCTCACATACTCCATCTGCCACCTTACTGCCCACTCACTTAGTCTATCTATAGCCCTTTGCAGACTCTGTGTTCTCCTCACAGCTTACCGTCCCACCTAGCTTTGTATCATCAGCAAACTTGGATACATTACACTCAGTCCCTTCATCTAGGTCATTAATGTAGATTGTAAATAGCTGAGGCCCCAACGCTGATCCTTGCGGCACCCCACTAGTTACAGTCTGTCAACCTGAAAAAGATCCGTTTATCCCTACTCTCTGTTTTCTGTCCATTAACCAATCCTCTATCCATGCAACTATATTACCCCCAACCCCATGAGCCCTAATCTTGTGTAATAACCTTTTATGTGGTACCTTATCGAATGCCTTTTGGAAATCCAAATATACTACACCCACTGGTTCCCCTTTATCTACCCTGCTAGTTACATCCTCAAAAAACTCTAATAAATTTGTCAAACACAATTTCCCTTTCATAAATCCATGTTGACTCGGCCTAATCATGTTATGATTTTCTAAGTGCCCTGATACCACTTAATTAACAATGGATTCCAGCATTTTCCCAACGTCTGATGTCAGGCTAACTGACCTGTAGTTACACCATTGACGGATTGCTTCTGTCATTTCTACTTGAACTGTCATCTATTCCATCAGCATAGGTACCATTTATACTGTCTCACCTTGGTTGTCAGATTCGGACCACGATGAGCCCCAACACCAACAACAACACCACCAACCTCCTCAACCACCTGATGCTGCACAGGAGAGAGGGCATCAGCGCAGGGCTGCACCACACTGGAGGCGATAACCCCAACACAGGGTATACAGGCAGAGGATGACCTTCCTCAACATGACTGAGCAGCAGTGCCAAAGGAGGCTCAGGCTATCGTACCAGGTAATCGCAGACATTTGCACATTGCTGGAGGAAGATCTGCAGCCCAGAGGAGCGGGTGGACACGCCTTACCAATGGCTGTCAAAGTCACCACCACCCTCCACTTATTCGCCTCAGGCTCCTTCCAGGGATCTGCAGCAGACATTTGCAGCATTTTGCAGTCAGCCCCCCACAGATGCATCATATAGGTCTGGGCGTTTGGCTTTGCCACTGCAGCTGGCTTCCCATGGGTGCAGGGCATCATCAAGGGTACACATGTGGTCATCTGGGCACCCCATCATCACCCAGGAGTCTTTGTGAGCCACAAGGGCTTCCACTCCCTCAATGTGCAGCTCGTCTGCAGCCATAGGAAGATCATCATGCTTATGTGCGCAAAATTCCCTGACAGCTGTCATGACTTTTTCATCCTGCGCCAGTCCACCCTCCCTCAGCTCTTCGCTCCTCCAAACAGACTTTCCAGCTGGCGCTTGGAGACCATTGAAGACGTGGCTCATGACACCCTTGAGGAGGCCAAATACTGAGGCCCAGGAGAGATATAATGAAAGCCATATTTCCAACAGCTGTGTCATAGAGCAGACAATAGACATGCTGAAAATGCGCTTCAGATGCCTTGACAGATGTGGAGGAGCCCTTCAGTATGCACCAACCAGCGTCTCCAGAATCATCGTGGTCTGCTGCACCCTGCACAACCTAGCACAGCAGCGAGGATTAGCGCTGCATGAGGAGCAAGGCACTAAGCGCACAGCCTCTTCCCGAGGAGGAACAGGAGGAGCATCAGCTGGAAGACGAGGAGGAGCAGGAGCTGGAGGAACTTACGGTACAGATCCCACCAGCACCTGATCTCATTGTGGCCAGGGATGGCCTCATCATGGCCAGATTTACTTAACTTTACGCAGTACACCCATATGGCTGCCACATGCTGCACCAGGTTGGCACCACACAACAGCAACACCATAAAGCATCCCTACAATGACCAAGCCATTCCTTTCACATTGACTAGCATTGCTGGAGGTAACGTTGTGTCTCGTCATTCACTCCAACTCACTAAGCCACTTCCAAAGGTGCATGCAAATTTTCTCACGAAAGTGGTGAAAATAAAGATTTTTATCTGTGACATCATAGTAACGGAAACTTTACATTAACATTGACTAAAACACCCAAGTGGCTACCCTTGTGAATCTACTTGAATGTCATCTTTCTCTTCTGCATGCTTCTATGAGGTGCTACCCCTGTGGCTTCAGAAGAGGTAGCGGTAGCCTACTCACTTTCCTGCTGCGGCTGCACAGACCCTTTTGGCGGATGTCCTCTGGGTTTTGGAGCCTGTGATGGCCCCGCCAAAGTCTGCTCCTCCTGTGACTGTGCAGGGGTAGACTCTGCCATCTCAATCCGAGGAAGCATCTGGGGCTCTGACTGGGCGGGCTGGGCAATGGGGGAGAAGTGGGAGTGCTTTAAGAGGAGCCCCCACTTGCACAGCCCCTCTTGCCATCATCCCTCTCATGGGCCACTCGCACTGTCCAGCTAGCAAGGAGCTGGAGATCACCTTGCTGCACAGCAGTGGGGCCATGAGGACTCACTTCTACATTGACATCCCTCCTAGAGAGGACGTCTATGAGCCTCTGCCATCTGTTCTCCATTGATAGCCATCTATTCTCCATAGATACCATGTGCTCCTGTGTGTGGCGCATTAGCTGCGCCATGCAAGTGTCCATCCTATCCATGGAAGAGCCTACAGTCGCCATCGCCTGCGACACAGTGGTGCTCATGTTGGAGATGGACTCCTCCAGTCTCTTGACATTTGCAGACATCACGATCACCAAACCTGTCAAAGCCTCCTGCACTTCTTCCTGCACCTCCAGGAATGCCCTCTTTCTGGATGGCCCCTGAGGCTCAGCTTCTGCATGCAGCTGAGTAGAGCTGGGAGTGTCCTGCGCCCTCTGGCGAGGGGTCTCCACTGCTGTCCTTGTCTCCACCATCTGCTCTTGCTCACTTGTGACTTGTGAGACATCAGGTGACAACACTAATCTATCTCGCATGGGACCCACCGAGGTTTAAGTATCTGCGCTGATGCTGGGTGCGCTTATGTGTGGTGACAGTGCGTCTTCAGAGGCTGGAGGCTGCTCTGAGGAGTCGTCTCCCTCTTCTCCTGGACAGTGAGCGGGGGGGCACTTGATGGACTTGTGGGAGAGCAAACAGATGAGTTAGATATGTCATATGAAGAATGGGTACAGATTCCATTATGCACATGATGAACATTCACTGGGTACTGACATCAGTCCCCATATGAGTGACTGCTGTATGTCATGTAGCTGTATACTATGTAATTCTGTCACTAGGTTGCTGAGATGTCCCCCTTTCTCCATCTCTCACCTCCAGCTGCTCGGTGGCTCTAGCGACTTTCAAGGCAGCCTCCTCTGCTGATGTTAGGGTGACCAATGATGGAGTGCCACCTTCGGTTCTCTCCCCCTCCCTCTTATTGTGGGCTCTCTTTTCCTGCAAGGAGGGAAAGAAGAGAAGGTTGAGTGAGTGTGATGGAATGAGTGTAAGGAATGGATGGATTACATCTTTAGAGGGTGACTGTGATGCATTGGGGTGCCAAAACCAAGAGGCCTCCTTGTGTGTTGTTGGTATGATTGCATGAGGATGAGGGTGAGTGTGAGGGGTGGTTAGTCAGATGGGGATTTGAGTATGTAGATAGAGAGAGATGGGTGGACATGCAAGGTATGTTGGTGTGAGTAATCAAGTGCAGGAGTAGACTTGGGAAGACAGAGTGATAAGAGGTGCAGCAGGATGAAGCTGAGTGTGGCTTTGTACCCCCCTTTCCTGATCTAATGAGATAATTGAAACGTTTGTGGCACTGCACCCAGATCCTCCTGAACACCTTCTCTGCAATTTGGAGCCAGGCTCTTTTTGTCTTCTGGGGAGGTCTTTTCCGCCCATATGAAGGGAAGAGGACCTCCCTGCGTGCTCTCACTCCCTCCACAAGCATATGGAGGGAGTCATCGGAAAACCTGGTTGTAGCCCTTTGCCTCTGTGCAGTCATGTTTCCAAGTGTTTGAAACAATCAAATCCTCCAGAACAGTGACTGCACTTTCCTAGATGAACCTTCAAATGCTACGTGGCCATGGCTCCTTTAAATATCCCGGCTGAAAACACGTTATGGATGACATCATCAGACTTGCACCATTTAATCGGGCCAGGTAACGCGCAGGGAGGCCTTAATAGGCCCCATTAACGGAAAGTCGATCTCAGGAGCGCCATGGTATGAAGAACGGGGTCGCGACCCACCAAGGAACAGAAATTTCCGGTCGCTGTGTCTGTTTGTCTAGCAAGTTGTATTTGCGTCGTGTTTGTTGGCTAATTTGTGAGGAGCAATGGGAATCCTATGTGGTCATACCTTTTGCTTTTGGAGGATGAGGAGGACCAGAGTATATATGCCAGACAAGTACATTTGCATCTGACACTTCATTAGAACCTATTCCATATATTTCATAAAATTTCCAATCTTGCCTGCATTGCTGGCAAATTTCCAGTTGTGCCCTTTCTACACTGTAGTTTTGAACCTGAACTGCAAAAGACTGTTCATACTGTAGCCTGGGCTCTGTAGTTCAGGAGCTTCATTTCAACAGCAAATGTGATCCACATTCAGACTGCTGGCATGTACACACCAACAACAGAGTGGAAACTATTAC
Source organism: Somniosus microcephalus (assembly GCF_052327205.1). Taxonomy (NCBI): domain Eukaryota; kingdom Metazoa; phylum Chordata; class Chondrichthyes; order Squaliformes; family Somniosidae; genus Somniosus; species Somniosus microcephalus. The sequence continues at coordinate 46,064,453 of NC_141000.1, read as the reverse complement.
ATTGCAATGCTAAAACCGACCTGTAAATGCATCTTAAGATTCCTAAAGGAAGCCAGCACAGCCATTTACACTCCTGCAGCTGGACTTGGGAATCAGTTCCAGGACAGGACAGCTCTTTTTCATGGTTGTGATTGGTGTAGCTTTGTTGAATTTTCATGTACCAGGCTCCTTCAAAGCAACCACAGCAGATTTCTCTCGTATCTTCCACACTTGCATCGGACAGGTTACTGAGGAATTGTTTGTCAGGGCCAGTGAATTCATCAGTTTTCAGAAGCAGGAAAGAGCCTAAATGGCAAAGCATAATTGACTGTACTCATTTGGCCATACGTGCCCCTACCCCTTGTTTGACTACACTCATGAACAGAAAGGGCTAACACTATCTGTGCAGCTGGTCTGCGACCAAAGAAAGGGAGAGATTGAACTCTATTATCTGTCCTATATTTACTTTGTTCTCAGTTTTATTAAACAAAGAAGGGTGTCTCCCCTCTCTCAAATGCCTTGAAAATAGACATGGGAAATCAGTTTTGCAGGAAAGTAAAGATAAATCAAGTGCCATTGCATCTATGTTACAACTGTTCTAAAGATCCGTTTTATCCATTTGTTCATCTCTCTAAAAGTAGATGGCAATGAACACTTCCTATACCTATTTGCTTGTTCGGTTACTGCAGGCTCCAGTGGCACCTTGTCATCCTGCTCATTCATGTCTTGCAGCTGTTGCTTGCCACTGAAGTCCATTTTATAAGGTCTCCATCAATGGTAATATAATGTAACAGGGAGCAAAGAGTGATAATGTTTACCCATCTTTAATGAACATCGATCAGTTAAGGCATCTGAACTTCTGGTTCAGCACCAAAACTGTTTGCTCTACAATGACCTTGGTATTCACATCTGCTTTGTATGAGGTTCATCTGAGGGGTGGTCAAACATGGCTTCACTGCACATCCAGATCAAGCAAGCACCCTCCAATTCTTCCATTCCCTTCAAACAGATGGGTCACATTATATTGGTGCATATTGGTTAGAAATTGTTTATTCACATATAGCCTTTTAGGTTGATATATGTCTGAATTATTACTTGATGCCTGAATGGATGTATATATGAATTCAATTATATTTTGGACTGTATGGCAACTTACTCCTGATTTGCCTCCTGTGGCTACCTGTAATGTAACAGTGCCATAAAAAATTAAGCTGCATTGACTATCACCTCCGCTAAAAGTAGTGTTGATACTTAACTGTCAATCAGATGGCAATGTTCTCTCCCTGCATCCTTCCTAAGCCTTGGCCTTTTAAAGTACTGCTTCTCTTTGTGATCCAGGTAGCTTTGTCTTGGGATAGTAGTGCCTCCCCTGGGGTAGTTTGTAATTACAATGGTGTATGTTTTCCATTCCCACTAACCTGCTGACCACCCAACTTCCCTCCCTGGCCCCGAGCTGACATTGTAATTGGTACCTGTAATGTACTAGCATATGGTTTGTCACATGGGCAAGCATGCTCAGTTTGCTCTGGCCTAGTAAACAAGCACCTTGACGAGCAGCTCATCATGTCTTTGGCCTTCATTTGTTCTTGTTGTGTATGTAACCGTTTACCTTTAAGGGAACTATAGAATGTGACCGTTCGCCTTTAAGAGCACTACTTCAGGGTGGCACTATTTATTGGCTCATGTATACTGTAATACCGATAGTGACCACACCAGTATATAAGGGTTGTGATACGTTAACTAGGGCAGAAATCGCCCAGACCTCTGAATAGTAAAGACCTGTTTTGTTTGTACTTCTAAAGTCTCTGAAGTTATTTACTGCACAACTTACAGACTTTACAATGGCGACGAGGACGATCGTACCCTGCGGCAACAGTAGTTCCTAAGCAACTAAGGAGCGTCGAAGTGAGGCACCCGCCCTCGTCGTTCTGCTGGGTGAAAACTCGAGGCTGCAGCGATAGCAAAGAGGAAGATTTTGGCATTGAAAACTTCCATCTGCAACAGGCACTGACGGTCCCTTCTGCCACAGTGAGGAGCGAGCCGATCGACAAGAGAGGCAAGGCTGCCACGGACTGTGAGTAAGGGAACAGTAAAAGAAAATAAGGAAGGAGTAAAACCAGAGGATAAGGGCGGTACACTCGACCACGGTCGAGGGGGAAAGGAGCCAGACAAAGTTGGGTCCAGAGGCGCTGAGACCGGGAGCAGGCCGGGTGAGACAGAGCCGAGAAATCGGGAATTGGCCGAGAGCCAGTTCAGAGGCTGTAACTGTCCGCCGTCATCGGGGGTACCCGGAGCCGGTTGCCTGCCGCGGGAAGGAGAGCGCTGAAGCCGACGCGCGGGCTGGGGATCTGAAAGCCAGCGGAGAGCGCTGAAGCCGACGCGCGGGCTGGGGATCTGAAAACCAGCGGAGAGCGCTGAAGCCGACGCGCGGGCTGGGGGTCTGAAAGCCAGCAGAGAGCGCTGAAGCCGACGCACAGGCTGGGGACCGGTAGCCAGCGGCCGTCGCCCGCGGGGGAAAGTGTACCCCTCCCGCCAGGGGAAGAAGCGGGAAACCGCCATTGCCGTGGGCGGGGAGAACAGAAAAGCGCGGGGAAAACCGCCATTAAAGTGGGCGGGGAGAGCCGAGAAGCGCGGGAAAGCCGCCATTTTCGCGGGAAAACCGCCGAAGAAGAAGGAAGAAGCGGGAAACCGCCATTTTGGAAATTATTAAGAATTTCAGAAAAGTAATAAGATTTTTCAGAAAGGCTGGTGTGTTCTCAAGAAGAGAGAAGAAAATTAATAATAATAAGTAAAGTAATACTTGTACTGTTCTCAAAAAGAGAAGAAGATGCCTAAGCGAGGAAATATTAATGACTTTAATGCAGAAATAGAAGACTGGGCCACGTATGTGGAACGCATAGAAATATATTGCGTAGCCAACGAAATTGAGGATGACAACAAGGCGATAACTTTGTTAAATTCGATGGGAGCAAAAACATACGGGCTTTTGAAACATCTAATAGCACCAGTTAAACCAGTGGACCAGACCTTCGAAGAGATCGTAACAGTGTTGAAGGATCACTTGAACCCCACACCGTTGATGCTGGCTGAACGATTTAAATTTTACGGCAGAACCCAGAGGCAAGATGAAAGCAATGCGGAATACTTAGTCGAACTGCGTAAGCTAGCGAAATACTGCCAGTTTGGAGGGAATTTGACAGAGGCGCTGCGGGACAAGTTCGTATGCGGCTTGGCCAAAGAAGGAACGCAGAAGCGACTTCTGGAAGAAAACGACCTCACACTGGACAGGGCTGTCCTCATAGCTTCATCGCACGAAGCCGCAGCGAAAGGGACGGCGGAAATGCAGCTAAAGGCGGCGGCACTCGGGGTGGACCAAATTACAACAAGCACTCCCAAATGCTACCGTTGTGGAAAGACAACGCACGACCAGAATCAGTGCTGGTTTAAGAACCAAGAGTGCAGGAAATGTGGCAAACTGGGTCACATCGCGAAGGTATGCAGGTCCGGAAAGAAGACCAACAAGCAAAGGAAGCCACCACCACAAGGAAAGTACAACAAGGTGCATCAGGTGGCTGAAAAGAGTTCAGACGAACAAAATTCAGACTCAGACCCAAACAGCCAGGAGCTGGATAGTCTGAGAATCCACCATGTGGGTAAAGTAACTGATCTACAGTTGATCTGGGTCACACTAAAAATAGCGGGAGTCCAAGTACGAATGGAGCTGGACACGGGATCAGCTGTATCCGTCATCAACCAAAAGGACTATCACCGGCTATTCTCTCACATACCCTTAAGAAATACAAAATTCGTATTACAGACATACACGGGGCATCATGTATACCCCCTGGGAAAAATACGAGTCAAGGTGAGAGATAGGGGTAAAGAACACCCACGAATGTATCTGTACGTACTACCTGAGGGAGGACCACCACTTCTGGGACGGGAGTGGATCAAGAAAATAGACATGGGATGGCACTACCGACAAGCAATGACGAGTGAGGACTCGGTGCAGACAAGCAGCTCAGACTCCGAGCCGGAAGACGATAAGTCCAGCTTATGTATGAAAAACAAGATTAACATGAACTCACGGACTAAGGTTGGGAAATCGATGGCGTGCATAAAGACAGAGAATTCTGAGTCTGTTCAAGCTACAGACAGATGCATTATGGAGGAACACCGGGCTAGAACTCAACGTTATGTCAAAGTACAACGACAATTAGAACAGTTGAGTGCCCGTCTCCTACAAGAGATGGAAAAGGTGAAAAAGTTCTGGGACACCGAATGGGAGTCCCTGGAAAGACAACAGAGACAGCTCGCTCAAGCAGAGAGCGACCATAGAGCCATCGTGGCCAAGTACCAATCACATCTCCCTGAGGCTGTTCAGGAACTAGAATATACACAGAACAATCCAAAGGAAGAGGAATCTTCAGGAAGTCAGGATGGTATTCCAGTTCACCTCTACGACTTGTTGCAAGCAGAGTGTAACGAGTTGAAAGAACAGTATGAACAGGCTCGGACTACAATCCTGGAAGGGGTTAACTTGGCAACTTCCGAAAAGCTCGTGTTAGTGAAAGAACATGAACGACTAAAGGTTGACCATAAGCAAGAATTACAAAGTCTGCGGGAAATGTTTGATGAGCTTCAGGCCAAGGCTGACTCATCGTTAGGGATTCAATCCATAGGAAAAAAATTAGTGGTGGAAGACATACCAGAACAGGGAATACAGGATGTCCAAGAACTCGTTAAATTATTAAAGGAAACACAAAATAAATATGAAGCGGCAATGGCCGAGGTCCAACGACTTGAAGAACAGATGCAACTGGAAATCTTTTCAGTGGAAGAAAAGGGAACTGTAAGAAACACAGAGACCGTAAGAATGGGCCATGAACATGAGCTTAAATCGTCAGAGGAGAAGGGTTTGGAGCTCTCAAAAGTTATTGAAATAGCCGAGGTTGCAACACAGACTGAGAAGATGGCAGCAGAGCAACCCTTAGATACCAAAAGTACGCTGACTCATGTCAAGGTTGAACAACAGAACGCTGAAACAACTGCTCCGGTAGAGGGATTGAATAGTCCGATCAATCAATCTCCAAAGGAAGTTGAAGTATTAAAATCACAAATGAGGTCATTAGCAAACAACTTGCTGAAAGCCCAGAAAAAGTTAGAGGAAGCGGAACACGTGAAGAAGTCTCTTCAGGAAAGATGTCTGGATTTGGAACAAAAGCTGGCGGACGTCCAGCTGGGTAGGGAGGACATAGAAGACCCTCTCGCTGGCCTAGCTCAGGACGACTCCGAATATTACTATGTCCTGTCCTGCCCAACTTGTAACTTCGACTCCCACCATACAGAAATCATGGAGGAGCACCGAAAGTCTACGGAACATCGGGAGAAGGTGGCTCTACTACGGAAAAAGGAGGAAGAGAAGGAGGAACTGCGCATGCAGCTGGCAGCTGACAGTGGAGCCCAGAGAGTCTCCAAGAAGCAGAAAAGGAAAAGTCAAAACAGAAGATGACCCATCTGAACCATGATTACCTCTACCAGATCACACACGTGGTCCCTCCGAACGGAGCCAATTCAGTTCGGAAGTTCAAACTGTTAAACCCATGGAAGGACTATTGAATGAGTCACTCCAGCAATGTGAACCGACTACACCACAGAGACTGAATCTATGAACTGTTTTCCACAGAGACTGAATCTGTGATCTGTTTTGACATGAAGTTATATATGTTATTATGTTATGTTAAACATGAAGTTATATGACGTTGACTCCATCGAGAGTATATCTGTAAATTGTTATATGACGTTGACTCCATCGAGAGTATATCTGCAACCTGTTTATATAAAATTGAAGATTGTATGTTTAACGGGATTCTGTAAGTAATAAGCTAGGAAGGGAGGAGTGTTGTGTATGTAACCGTTTACCTTTAAGGGAACTATAGAATGTGACCGTTCGCCTTTAAGAGCACTACTTCAGGGTGGCACTATTTATTGGCTCATGTATACTGTAATACCGATAGTGACCACACCAGTATATAAGGGTTGTGATACGTTAACTAGGGCAGAAATCGCCCAGACCTCTGAATAGTAAAGACCTGTTTTGTTTGTACTTCTAAAGTCTCTGAAGTTATTTACTGCACAACTTACAGACTTTACAGTTCTGTGCAGATATATTACATTTTGGCGACGAGAATGGGATCCCAAAGCCATTTTTAGGGATTATGGAAGGACGGAGTGTTCAACCTTCGAGTGGAAAAGTTTAAGGTGAATTTGTGACACCTAAACTGAATTTTTTGCGCTGTTTTACTGTTAATGCTGATGCAGAATTGTCTGTGCTTCACCTTCTCGTGTATGTATACACAGCAACAGCAGTGTTGATTCTCACAGGTACACAGGTAGCGTGCTGAGTCACTGTTCAATGGGATCAGGACAATCATGGCCGTGCCTACGGGATTCATCGGAAGCCTCGGCATGTATGACTGAGCTCGCAAACCATTCAGTTCTTACATTGAGTGGATGGAGATGTTTTTTAAGGCCAATAACATTATTTTGAGCTTGAACATTCTCATCTGCACCTTCGATCTCAATAAAGGCCCAGAAATTCCGTTCGCAGGTCTCCCGCGGGTGGAGGGCTGCGATCTGGAAAAATCTGCACCTGGACCGGAGGGCTCCCGGGAGGTGCAGAGTTCTGTTGCTGTGCCTCTCCAAATTGCCGGTGCGCAGGGCCCATATATCCCAGAGACGCAGGCGGTTTGCAGTGTCCCTGGGATCACGTGGGTCATGGGAGACAATCAGAGAAGGGAATCTCCCTTCATACATTTGAGAGGAAGACCTGTCAAATATATGAATGGAGATCACCCCCAAAACATAGTAAAACTTCAAATAAATGGAAAAAAAAATCACATTTTTAAAATGACTTTAAATTACAATTTTTTGAAAAAAATAATTAAAGTTTTTAACGGGGCTATAAATAAACTTACCTTTCTTTAAAGTACAGGTGCACTATCCCTTATCCGAAACCCTTGGGACCAGATGTTTTTCGGAATTCAGAATTTTTCGGATTTCAGAATGGTATTCAGAATCAGTGTGTAACACCCTAGCGAGGGTCTGGGCAGCACCCCGTAAGCAAACAGCGAATCTTATGAATATTCACACTGAGTGGGATAAATAAAGACTATAAATAGTATTACAGTTTATTTGTACAGTAATAATTTGGTAAATTAAATAGTGGGATAAATATAGACCATAAATACTCTCGTTATGCTCCACGAAAAAACTTTCGGTTTTCAGAGGTTTTCAAATTTCAGAATTGCGGATAAGGGATAGTCTACCTGTATTTTTAAATGATAAATCAGTGGAATTTTTTTTTACTTTTTTTCAACTCTTATCCTGGTAAAAGCAGGCCTTACACCAGGCGCAAGAATTGTAAGTGTCTTCTGCGGGTGGAGGGTCTCCAAAAAACAGAACTCTCCACCTGCAGAGGCCCTACTCCCAGGCAGGTGGAGGATCTGTCAAGAGCTTTCTTGACCGATCGGAAATGTCGGTTTCCAGCGCACGTGCAGTGCATACGTAATGCCGGCATTTCCGTTGGCCCTACGGGTGAGTACACAGTGCGTACACACCCGTAGGGAATGGAATTTCTGCCTCAAAGTAATTTGTGAATGGAAAAAAGTAATTTTTCTAACTGAGATCGGGCCAGATGTCTACAGAATGTTGACAAACCTATTTGCACCAGGGAAAACGAAGGATGTCTCATTTGAAGACATTGTCAAGAAACTCGAGGACCATTTTGACCCAAAGCCATTAGAAATAGCAGAGAGCTATAAGTTTGGTTCCAGAAACCAAAAACAAAGTGAAACCATCAGTGAGTACATTGTAGCTCTTAAAAACCTGTCTTTACATTGTAACTTTGGCACATTTTTGGATCGTGCGTTGCGAGATAAGTTTGTGTGTGGACTGTTGGATGAGTGCACACAGTCCAAGTTACTGAACACTCCGAACCTAACGTTTGACATAGCATGCAAAATTGCTCTGTCTATGGAGATGGCGTCTAAGAATGCTAGGGAGCTCCATCCAACTCGAGAGCAGCTGAGGCCTACAGTCACAAAACCACTGCCAAACCTAAAGTTGTGAGACTGAGTCAAAAGCAAGTCAGTGAGAACAGTTCAGTGAATTGTTATCGCTGCAATGGAAATCACTCACCACAGTCCTACCAATACAGAAATGCAAAATGTTTTCGCTGCCAAGGCCATATTTCAACAGCTTGCAGAGCTAGATCGAAAGCAGGAAGTAAGAACCATTCTAGTGGCAATGTGAAGCAATGACAACAAAAGGGAAGAATTCATAATATTGAAGTGAACAATCCTGATGTTGAAGAACTAGGCATCTACACTATCTATGGCACTAGCACCAACACCAGCAGTCGTGAGAAAGACTTCCGTACAAAACATTTGATCAATGACCAATATATTGATATGTGGATCGATACGGTGGCGAACTGCTCTATAATGAGTAAGGACACATATGAGAGTAAGTTTAATCAAATACCACTTACAAAGAGTACCGTAGAGTTAAAAACCTATTCCGGAGAAATCCTAGAGACATGTGGACAAATGGAATGTACAGTTCAGCACAATGGCCAGTCAGTAAAGCTGCCTATTATTGTAGCGAGCTACAACAACAGGCCAACCCTCATAGGCAAAGAGTGGTTTGAGAAAGTTAAAACTAGACTAGAAAAACATCTTCAGTGTAGATGCTTCAAAGAAGTGACTCAACACACTGCTGAACAAGTACAAAAGCATGTTCACAGACAGTTATGAAGGTATCACTGGGTATGACGTGCATATCTGCATCAAATCCAATGTGAAGCCTGTCTATTGTAAGTCCCCTATGTGTTGAAAAGCCAGGTGGAGGAAGAGCTTGAGAAACTGAGAGAGAACGGAGTGCTAGTAAAAACTGACAAATGAGAATGGGCTACACCGATTGTGGTACAGTAGTGCCCAAAGCAGACAAAACTGTACACTTGTGCGGTGACTAAAGTTACTATCAACCAAGCAGTTGATGATGAGCAGTACCCGTTACCTACATCCCAAGATTTGTATGCAGCACTCTCTGGGTCAAAGGTTTTCGCCAAGCTTGACCTGTCGCATGCTTATGCTCAGCTGAATGTTGACAAAGAGAGTCAACAGTATCTCGCCATCAACACACACAAGGGACTGTACTCATACACCAAGCTGCCTTATGGTGTAAAGTCCTCCCCCAAAATCGTCCAGACTATGATGGATAAGATTTTGCAAGGAATTCCAAATTGCTTATGCAATCAAGACGATGTGCTGATCGCAACAAGCAGCGAGGATGAAAATCTAGAAGTGTTAGATTTAGTGCTTCAAAAGTTGAATTCCCACAATGTCAAATTGAAAAGGCGAATATGTGCTTTTGTGCAGCCCGAGGTTGTGTACCTTGGTCTGAAATTTGATGCAAATGGCTTGCAACCAGTTAAGGAAAATGTTGATGCTGTCATCAATGCTCCAAAACCACAGAATGTGTCTGAGTTCCGATCTTTCCCTGGAATGGTCCAGTACTAAGCATGTTTCTTACCTGAGTTAGCGGCCATGTTAGCTCCATTACACGAGCTCCTCGAGAAGGATGTCTAGTGGAAGTGGACAGAAGCGCAACAGGAAGCTTACGAAGCTTGTAAGAGAAGTCTCCCTAGCAATGCTCTACTGGTGCACTGCAGCACAGAGCATGAGCTTAAGTTAGTGTGTGATGCTCCTAGCTATGGTGTGGGAGCTGTCATAAGTCACGTAATGGGAAATGGTAGCATAGTGGTTATGTTACCGGTCCAATAATCCAGAGTTCTGGACTAATGATCTGGAGACTATGGGCTGGATTTTCAGTGTGCCGTGAGGCGGGCTTTTAGGCATGCGGGGGGCAAAAATCCTGAATTCGGGGGTCCCGACACCATCCCGCCCAAAACCCGCCTCCACGTAAGTTTCAAAGGATGCGGGTACCCGCCCCGCACCCGGACCCGCCGACCCGAGGCGGGAAGGGATTAGTGCCAATTAACTGCCTGTTAACAGGTAGTTAACAGGCAGTTTTTAGCCTAATCCCTATTTTGAAGGGTGTCGTGAGGGATTCCCGACAGCTCCAAACCACGCCAGGTTAGAGCAGGCGGGCCGTCGGGTTGAAAGACTTGGAGGGGTCGAGATGTCGGTGTTCAGGTGAGTGATGGGTGCATGAGTGCAAAGGTAAGTGTGTTTGGTGTGTCTAAAGTATGTAAAGAAGTTTAAATTACCTGTACTTACCCCTACAGCCTTCCTTCCTCTATGTTTCAGGAGTCCATCATTCAGCCGGCACTGAAAGCAGAATGGCCGCGAGCTATCAAAAGTGACAGCCTTCAGCTTTCAGTGCCGGCGTGATTTCTAACTGAGTCTGCGTAGAAGGACTCAGGTTAGAGGAAAGACTGTCAGTGTTTGACAGCTTCAAACAGCTGTGAAACACTGATATTTCATCTGTCAGCATGTCTTGACAGATGAAATTTCAGTCTGTGACATCACCTGTTGCTGGGTGGCCCTTAATTGGCCTGCTGAGCCCGCTGGGCGGGCTCAACAAGGTCAATCAAGGGAAAATCGCGTGGATTGGCCGCATCTCGATGGAGGCGGGACTAAACCCGAAAGTTGTAGTCCCGCCTCCTTCCCGACTGCTGAATGAAAATCCAGCCCTATGAGTTCAAATCCCACCACAGCAGCTGGGGAATTTAAATTCAGTTAATAAATAAAGCTAGTGTCGGTAATGGTGACCATGAAACTATTGGATTGTTGTAAAAACCCATCTGGTTCACTAATGTCCTTTAGGGAAGGAAATCTGCCGTCCTTACCCGATCTGGCCTGTACGTGACTCCAGATCCACAGCAATGTGGTTGACTCTTAACTGCCCTCTGAAATGGTGGCTCACCACTACCTTCTCAAGGGCAATTAGGGATAGGCAATAAATGCTGGCCTCCCACATCCCATGAATGAATTTTTAAAAAAAAGGATGACAGCAAAGAGAAACCAATCACATTTGCATCGTGAACCCTCACAAAGAGTGAAAGAAACTACGTGCAATTGTAAAGGAAGCACTTGCTATAGTGTTTGGAATCAAGAAATTCCAACAGTTCCTGATCGGCAGAAAGTTTACCCTGATAACCGATCACAAACCGCTCCTAGCAATATTGGGCTGCCATCCCTGTCATGGCCGCATCAAGAATGCAACATTGGGTAGTGTTGTTGTCACAATATGACTACACGATTCAATATCGCACTTCAAAGCAAAACGCAATCGCAGATGCCTTGTCCAGATTGCCCCATGAAGACTTGTGTTGGGAGTGAAGGCGAGATTTTCACACTAGGTGCAGTTGACAAAGGGCTAGAGATTGGCCTCCTTAGCGCCTCCCGTTATCGTCTGCGGGGGGGGGGGGTGATAATGGGGTGCTAATGGCTTACCGCCCATGAAATTCGGTGAAATTACTGCGGCGGCGGTAAGACTTCATGCTATGACCTCCTTCGTCTGGAGATTGTGACGTAATTGCTGTGCGCATCGCCCCGATAGCGCCCCGGACCTGAACTTCGGTTTCGCCCCTGCATGATACTGACAGCTGCAGGAGTCGTTGATTGGGCCGAAAGTTAAAGGGGAGGTTGCCGAGGTAAGTATCTAAATTTATGAAATGGTTTTGGTCAATTTTTTTTTACTTGTCCTGGGTCGCGATTGATCAGCCCGGCACTCTGCTGGAGTGCATGGGGCTGATCGAGCCGGATCACTGCCGCCGTCGGGGACCAGCTGACTGGTTCCAATGCAGAGCCTGCAGCGATGGCCCTTCCCTTTAAGGGAGGAAAGGAGCCTCTGATCCCGGCAGCGCTGCATGGCCCATTGTGTAGCACTGCACAACCAACCTTTAGCATTCCAGGAAGGAAGTGAAGCGCTTGATTTAGCACTCCACTTCCTTCCTGGAGTGCTAAACCCAATTTTGTGAAAGCTGGGAATCATTAGTGCCTGCTGCTAAGTTTCCCGGCTTTCATAAGTTACCGCCCCAAACGGGGCGATACTGAATTTCTCCCCCAAAGACTTTCCCGTGAATGCAACTGAGATTGCAAATGAGACTCAGAAGGACTCAGTACTGAAAAGAGTGAATGAAAACACCTTGAATGGATGGACTGATCAGTGTATGGACACAGAGTTGAAACCATTCCATAACCGTCGTACTGAATTGTCTTGTGAGCAAGTTTGTATCAAATGGGGAAATAGAGTGGTGGTACCTACTTCTTTGAGTTCAGAACCATAACAAAGCAGCCCGAAAATTGGTTCAACACCAAAACCTTTTGTAAGGAGATCAGGAATGCTCTGCAAACCTGTATTAAACTGGATTTATAGTTCATCTGTTGCATTTGTAGTTGATTTAAAAGAAGAAAATTCAGGAGTTTTTGTTATATGGTACTTATAATGCTGGGAAAGGTGGGACCATAGTTTTGTTGCATTTGAGAGGGGAATAAGTACATTTTTGCAAAGGGGAAAGCAGTGTAATGTACTATCACATGGTTTAGTATGAGCATGCTCAGTTCGCTCTGGCCTAGTAAACAAGCACCTTGACGAGCAGCTCATCCTGTCTCTGTCCTTCATTTGTTCTACCCACATATATTACAGTTCCCTCACATACCATCCCCCATCGCTTTCAAAACTTGCTTGCAAAATATCCCCTCCTCCCTCCAAAAGAAACCCTTGAAACCCTCTCCTTGTAAACTACCATCCCATCTCCAACCTCCCTTTCCTTTCCAAAATTCTTGAATATGTTGTCGCCTCATAAATCTGTGCCCATCTTTCCTGCAACTCCATGTTGGCATCTCTCTAATCCAGTTTCCATCCCTGCCACAACACTGAAGGAACCATAACCAAAGTCCAAAATGACATCTTCTGTGAATGTGGTGCGTTATCTCTCTTTGACCACTCTGCAGCCTGTGACACGTTCAATGACACCACCCCTCTCTAACACCTTTCCTCTGTTGTTCAGTTCAGTGAGATTACCCTTGCTTACCTATCTGATCATAGCCAGAGCATCTCTGGCATTGCCTTCTCCTCCTGTCCCTGCACCATTATCTCTGGAGTTCCCTAAGGTTCTGTACTTGGCCGCCTCGGCTACATTCTGCCCCTTGGTGACATCATCTACAGACATGGGGGTCAGCTTCCACATATACACTGACTATGCCCCTCTCTACCTTGACGCCACCACCTCTCCGCCCGTCTGCTGCCTCTGTGTTGTCAAACTGCTTGTCTGATATCCAGTCTTTGATGAGCCACAATTTCCTCCAGTTAAACACTGGGAAGCCTGAAGCCATTGTCTTCAACCCCCTGCCACAGACTCCGTACCCGCATCATGGATTACATTCCCCTCCCCAGCCATTGTCTTGGGCTGCACCAGATTGTTCGCAATCTCAGCATCCTATTTTGCCTCAAGCTGAGCTTCAGATGCCATATGCTATCCATCACGAAGACCACCCATTGCACCTCTGTAACTCTGCCCCTCCCTCAGCCCATCTGCCGCTGAAATCCTCATCCATCTCTTTGGCACCTCCAGATCCTTCCCCTTCCATAAACTTCAGCTCATCCAAAACATTGCTGCAATATCTTATCGCTCTACCCATCACCTCAACAACAACAATTTGCAGTTATATAGCGCCTTTAACATAGTAAAACGTCCCAAAAAACAAACCTCTGACCTACATTGGCTCCCAATTCCCAATATCTAGTTTAAAATTCTTACCTTTGTGTTTAAATCCATTTGTGGCCATGCCTGTCTCTGCCTCTGTAACCTTCTCCAGTTCTACAATCTCCCACCCAAACTTTGTTCCTCTGACTTTGGCTTTTTGTGCATTGCCCCCTCCCTTCACACCACCATTGGTGGCCATGCCTTTCACCATTTAGGCCCCATGTTCTGGTATTCCTCCACCTCTCCACTTCCCTCTCCTCCATAATACCCACCTCCTTTGACCAAACTTTTTGTCACCTCTGCTAATATCTCCTTCTTTGTCTCGGTGTCTATTTTTGTCTGAATATCTCACTTGAAGTGCCATGGGAAATTTTCTACATTAAAGGCACTATATAAATGCAAATTGTTGTTTTGCATTCTCCCTCTGCAATCTCCTACATCTGACCCTGAAGAGAAACACTATTTTATTTTTTAATAAGGGCTGCTAGGGGAAGTTTGCTGTTTCTAGGAGGGGAAATGGAGGAGAGCAGAACTCTGCCAGACCTTCCAGCCTCTTCACTATGGTGGGCACCCTGGATGCTTCCCCTATTGGTGTAGGTACCCATCATTGCAATGTAAAGTAGGTAACCTGCTCCTGATCTCGGAAAGTCCGTTGGGATTGCCAGTAGAGGTTCCCAGTGGACACATCTCAGCACGTGCATTGTAATTTGTCCCAAAGTAGATTTTTAAAACCCAGTACTTTTAACATTCATAACAATTCAATTTATGGAGCTTCAAATACAGTTTGCATTAGTTTAAAAGAAAGAAAGAATTGCATTTATATAGCGCCTTTCACGTCCACTGGACGTCTCAAAGCGCTTTACAGCCAATGAAGGACTTTTTTTTGGCGTGTAGTCACTGTTGTAATGTGGGAAACGCGGCAGCCAATTTGCGCACAGAAAGCTCCCACAAACAGCAATGTGATAATGACCAGATAATCTGTTTTTATTCTGTTGATTGAGGGATAAACATTGGCCAGGACACCAGGGCTAACTCCCCTGCTCTTCTTCAAAATAGTGCCATGGGATCTTTTACGTCCACCTGAGAGAGCAGATTTTGTTTGACGTCTCATCCGAATGACGGCACCTCCGACAGTGCAGCACTCCCCTGAGAGTGTCAGCCCAGATTTATGTGCTCAAGTCCCTGAACCCACAACCTTCTGACTCAAAACACGAATGTGCTACCCACTGAGCCACAGCTGACAGCTAACTGGTTATGTCTGAATCATGCTGAATTTAATGCATTATCTAACAATTGGCAACACATTACACACAAAGTAAAATATCACCCTAGGACTTTAATGTTATTACTTTTAAAGTTATCATCCCAATGTCTACTGGACCAATATATAGGAATCATCATTTATACAAGAGAAGGGCTCATGGGGTTGGGGGTAATATAGTAGCATGGATAGAGGATTGGTTAATGGACAGAAAACAGAGAGTAGGGATAAACGGGTCATTTTCAGGTTGGCAGGCTGTGACTAGTGAGGTGCCGCAAGGATCAGCGCTTGGGTCTCAGCTATTTACAATCTATATTAATGACTTAGATGAAAGGACCAAGCGCAATGTATCCAAGTTTGCTGATGATACAAAGCTGGGTGGGAAAGTAAGCTGTGAGGAGGATGCCAAGAGTTTGCAAAGAAATATAGACAAGTTAAGTGAGTTGGCAAGAAGGTGGCAGATGGAGTATAATGTGGGAAAATGTGAAGTTATTGACTTTTTGGTAGGAAGAATAGAAAAACATCATTTTTTAAAGGATGAGGAATGTTGGGCCAGAATTTTCTTTACCTGGGTGGGTCAGGTGCAGGTGGTCGCCGTGGCGGGTCGGTCTAGCTTCCATCCCACTGCAGAAATGGACTTTGCGCTAATGGGGCTTATTAAGCCCACCCTGCACGTTATCTAGCCCTTTTAAATGGTGCAGGTCTGATGACATCATCCATGATACATTTTCAGCCGAGATATTTAAAGGCGCTATGGCCACATTGCATTTGAGGGTTTATCTAGGAGTGTGCAATCACTGCACTGGAGGGTTCGATTGTTCCAAACACTTGGAAACATGACTGCACAGAGGCAGAGGGCTGCACCCTGGTTTTCCAATGACTCCCTCCCTCCATATGCATGCAGGGAGGTTCACTTCCCTTCAAATGAGTGGAAGAGACACCCCCAGGAGACAAAAAGAGCCTGGCTTCTAATGGCAGAGGAGGTGAACAGCAGGGATGTTGTCAGGAGGACCTGGGTGTAGAGTCGCAAACGTTTCAATGATCTCATTAGATCAGGAAAGGTGAGTACAAAGCCACACTCAACTTCATCCTGCTGTGCCTCTCATCACATCCCCATCACTCTGCCTTCCCAACCCTAGTCTTGCACATCCTTACTCACACCAACATACCTTGCACGTTCACCCATCCCTCTCTCTCTATCTACATTATCACATCCCCATTTTACTTGCCACCCCTCACACTCCCCCTCATCCTAGTGCAATCATGCCAATTAACAACACACAAGGAGGCCATTTGGCATTGCTACCCCACCCCATCATAGATACCCTCTACAGATGTAACCCATCCATTGTAAGATCCGCAAAATTAATATTGTACTATAACGGTCCTTTGGCAGAAGAGGCCTTGATTTTAAAAGACTGTTTTAAAAGAAGCCCAGAGAAAGGGGCATATAAAATGGCCGCCAGACCCCGTGAGCGACTTATTGGGACATTTTAACATGGTTCCTGCAGTCCCCAGACAGCCTTTGTGGATTCAACCCACAGTAAGTTCTGGAAGCCGTTTCTGAGAAAACAAAACCAGACATTAACACATGCATAAAGATTGGATGCAGATCCAGTCAGATTGGCCTGTAGATAAAGGACATCTAAATGTTTACCCAGACAAAGGGAAACAGTTTCTTATTCATAAGGGGAGCATCAAAGACCCATTAAAGACATTAAGAAGACATTCACAACAATGCAGGGTCATTCCAGACCAGAGATGGCCATCACCGGCCATCCCGAAAGCAGTTTAAATATAATAACTACCCCGCTGTGCAACAAGCCCGTCAAAAGTTAAACAAAGACTAACCTTGATTTGGCGGGAGATAAAAGCCTCATCTGAGAAGTATAATTGGAGACACCCGGGGTAGCCATCGTAGCCAGGGGGCCATCAGAGCGATCAGGGGCCATCACAGAGCAACGAAGCAACACGGCGGCGATTACCACAGAAGAAGAAGAAGACGAAGCAGCCATCAAGAAGGCAATTCGAGCCTGCGTCCCGCCCTGGGGTAACCATCGGGAGATCATCGACCAACCCCGGGCCGTTGACGAGACAAGAGGGCAGCAGACCTACAGAGGAAACCTATGTGAAAATGGTAACTGGCTAGAAGAGACCTCTCGAAAGTGGTCAAACAGTTGACCTTCCCTCATATCGACGCCCAGGCCCGCTGAGATCCAGCCTGTCCGTGACCTTCACCTCAAGGAAGAGAAGGCATGCCACAGCTCGCAGTCCGCAGCACTGACCACGAGGAGACAGGACGCCTGAAAGGATCAAAACGCAGACCTGTTTCAAAACCGTACAATTCCTAGCTGGATTGGTGAGCATGTTTCTGGCCCTTCATAATCGGATCTAGATAGGTTTAAGGGGGTGGGTATTTTGGGTATAACTAACATGAGTTGTTGTCCCTCGATGTTCCGTGTGTTTCCCCATTTCATGATGACTTTTGTAAAGTATAATATGCCTGTATCTATTTTAGCTTGTACTGTATTGTTATGATTTGTTTTTCCCTCCCATGTACCCTCTTATGTGCTTGCATTTGATTTGTTTTTCCTTATGCAATAAAATTTAATTTCGTTTCATTAAACTTGCGTGGCTAAAGAGTTGGTGTAGGGGGGAGGGTTTTACTTTCCTGGATCACTGGGCCTGCTTCTGGGAAAGGTGGGACTTGTACAAGTCGGACGGGTTGCACCTGAACCAGAGCGGGACAAATATCCTTGCGGGGAGGTTTGCTAGCACTGTTGGGGGGGGTTTAAACTAACTTGGCAGGGGGATGGGATACAGAGGGGAGCTGAAATAGGGGGGGATGTGCTGCCAATTATAGAGAAAAAAACAAGTCAGCTTGGTAGACAGGGCAAATATATAAGGGCGAGGCTGGATGGCATCTATTTTAATGCAAGGAGTCTTGCAAATAAGGTGGATGAACTGAAGGTGTTGATAAACACATGGGAGTATGATATTGTTGCTGTCACGGAGACATGGTTGAGGGAAGGGCAAGACTGGCAGCTCAATATTCCGGGGTACAGAATCTTCAGGCGAGACAGAGGGGGAGGTATAAGAGGAGGGGGTGTCGCAATATTAATTAAGGAGTCAATTACTGCAGTAAGGAGGGATGATATATTAGCAGGGTCCTCTAATGAGGCCATATGGGTGGAGCTTAAAAACAAGAAGGGGGCAAGCACTTTGCTGGGAGTGTACTATAGGCCTCCAAACAGTCAGGGGGAGATAGAGGAACAGATATGTAGGCAAATCTCAGAGAAATGTGCAAATAATAGGGTAATAATAATGGGGGATTTCAACTTCCCCAATATTAACTGGGATAGTCAGAGTGTGAAAGGCTCAGAGGGTGCAGAATTCTTAAAGTGCATCCAGGAGAGCTTTTTGAGCCAGCATGTAGAAAGTCCTACAAGAGAGGGGGCGGTACTGGACCTAATTCTAGGGAATGTGGCCAGCCAAGTGGAAAAAGTGCTAGTAGGTGAGCACTTTGGTGATAGTGACCATAATATGGTAAGATTTAAGGTGGTCATGGAAAAGGACAGGGATGGGCCGGAAATAAAGGTTCTAAATTGGGGGAAGGCCGAT
Source organism: Somniosus microcephalus (assembly GCF_052327205.1). Taxonomy (NCBI): domain Eukaryota; kingdom Metazoa; phylum Chordata; class Chondrichthyes; order Squaliformes; family Somniosidae; genus Somniosus; species Somniosus microcephalus. The sequence goes on along the minus strand of NC_141000.1, from coordinate 46,045,857 downwards.
TTTAATAGGATAAGGCAAGATCTGGCCAAAATGGACTGGGATCAGCTACTTGTAGGAAAATCCGCATCGGAGCAATGGGAGGCTTTCAGAAGGGAGATTGAGATCATACAATGGCAACATGTTCCCGTAAAGGTCAAGGGTGGTTCCAAAAACCACAGGGAACCTTGGATGTCAGGGGATATACGAGACTGGATTAGGAAAAAAAGGAGGGCTTTTGGTAGATACAAAAGGCTAAAGACGGAGGAAGCCCTAGAGGAGTACAAAAAGTGCAGGGGGATACTTAAAAAAGAAATTAGGAGATCAAGGAGGGGCCATGAAATAACACTGGCGAGCAAAATAAAGGAAAATCCAAAGATGTTTTATAAGTATATTAAGGGTAAGAGGATAACTAGGGAAAAAATAGGGCCCATTAGGGACAAAAGTGGCAATCTGTGTGTGGAGCCGGAAGATGTAGGAGGGGTTCTAAATGAATTTTTTGCATCTGTTTTCACTATGGAGAAGGACGATGTAGACATAGAAATAGGGCGGGGGGACTGTGATATGCTCGAACATATTAACATCGAGAGGGAGGAGGTATTGGCGGTTTTAGCTGGCCTAAAAATGGATAAATCCCCAGGCCCGGATGAAATGTATCCCAGGCTGCTGTGTGAGGCAAAGGAGGAGATTGCGCGGGCTCTAACACATATATTCAGGACCTCTCTGGCCACAGGGGATGTGCCAGAGGACTGGAGAACCGCTAATGTAGTACCATTATTCAAGAAGGGTAGTAGGGAAAAACCGGGGAACTACAGGCCAGTGAGCCTAACATCAGTGGTAGGAAAATTATTGGAAAAAATCCTGAGGGACAAAATTTGTCTCCACTTGGAGAGGCAAGGATTAATCAGGGATAGTCAACATGGCTTTGTCAAGGGAAGATCATGTCTGACTAATTTGATTGAATTTTTTGAGGGGGTGACTAGGTGTGTGGATGAGGGTAACGCAGTGGATGTGGTATACATGGATTTCAGTAAGGCCTTCGATAAAGTCCCGCACAGGAGACTGGTCAAGAAGGTAAGAACCCATGGAATCCAGGGTGCCTTGGCACATTGGATACAAAACTGGCTTAGTGGCAGAAGGCAGAGGGTGATGGTCGAAGGTTGTTTTTGTGACTGGAAGCCTGTGGCCAGTGGGGTACCACAGGGATCGGTGCTGGGTCCCTTGCTGTTTGTGGTCTACATTAATGACTTGGATAGGAATGTAAAGGGTATGATCAGTAAGTTCGCGGATGATACAAAAATTGGTAGGGTGGTAAATAGCAAGGAGGGTAGCCTCAGTCTGCAGGACGATATAGATGGGTTGGTCAGATGGGCGGAACAGTGGCAAATGGAATTTAACCCGGAAAAGTGCGAGGTGATGCACTTTGGGGGGACTAACAAGGCAAAGGAATACACAATGAATGGAAAGACCCTAGGCAAGACGGAGGGTCAGAGGGATCTGGGTGTGCAAGTACACAGATCCCTGAAGGCGGCGGAACAGGTGGATAAGGTGGTAGCCGAGGCATTGAATATAAGAGCAAGGAGGTTATGATGGAGCTGTATAAAACACTGGTTAGGCCACAGCTGGAATACTGTGTGCAGTTCTGGTCGCCACACTACAGGAAGGATGTGATCGCGTTAGAGAGGGTGCAGAGGAGGTTCACCAGGATGTTACCAGGGCTGGAGCGCTTCAGCTATGAAGAGAGACTGGGCAGATTGGGTTTGTTTTCCTTGGAGCAGAGGAGGCTGAGGGGGGACATGATTGAGGTGTACAAAATTATGAGGGGCATAGATAGGATGGATGCTGAGGAGCTTTTTCCCTTAGTAGAGGGGTCAATAACTAGGGGGCATAGATTCAAGGTAAAGGGCGGGAGGTTTAGAGGGGATTTGAGAAATAACTTTTTCACCCAGAGGGTGGTTGGAGTCTGGAACTCACTGCCTGAAAGGGTTGTGGAGGCAGAAACCCTCACAACATTTAAGAAGCATTTGGATGTGCACTTGAAATGCCATAGCATACAAGGCTACGGGCCAAATGCTGGAATATGGGATTAGATTAGACAGGGCTTGATGGCCGGCGCGGACACAATGGGCCGAAGGGCCTCTATCCGTGCTGTATTACTCTGTGACTCTATGACTCTAACTTGGTCTATAAGAGTATTCTCTGCATTGTAGTTCCTGCACCTAAGTCCAGTGTCTAGAACCTAAGGGGTGAGTGGGTCGAACCACTCAAGGTTTTACTGTGCAAAAGAGAGAGAGTGGCCTCTGGCGAGAGAAACCTCTGCGACCTCGGAGAGAGAAAACCCCTTACACCATTCCTTACACTCATTCCATCACTCTCACTCAACCTTCTCTTCTTCCCCTCCTTGCAGTTTTGGTCGTCTTATCTGAGGAAGGATGTTCTTGCCATGGAGGGAGTGCAGCGAAGATTCACCAGACTGATACCTGGGATGGCAGGAATGACGTATGAAGAGAGATTGGGTTGATTAGGCTTATATTCGCTAGAGTTTAGAAGAATGAGGGGGGATCTCATTGAAACTTATAAAATTCTAACAGGACTAGACAGACTAGATGCAGGAAGGCTGTTCCCGATGGCGGGGGAGTCCAGAACCAGGGGTCACAGTCTAAGGATAAAGTGTAAGCCATTTAGGACTGAGATGAGGAGGAATTTCTTCACCCAGAGAGTGGTGAACCTGTGGAATTCTCTACCACAGAAGACAGTTGAGGCCAATTCATTAAATATATTCAAGAAGGAGTTAGATATATTTCTTAAGGCTAAGAGGATCAAGGGATATGGGGAGGAAGCAGGGACAGGGTACTGAATTTGGATGATCAGCTATGATCGCATTGAATGGCGGAGCAGGCTTGAGGGGCCGAATGGCCTACTCCTGCTCCTATCTTCTATGTTTCTATGTAAGAGAGCACAAAAGGAGAGGGAGAGAACTGGAGGTGGCCCTCCATCATTTGCCATCTTCACAACAGCCGAGGAGGCTGTGTTAGAAGTATCGGGCGTCGCCAAGCAGCTGGAGGTGGGAGACAGAGAGGGGGACATCTCCGCAACCTGGTGACAGAATTACATATCATACGTCAGGCATATGTCAGTCACTCGTATGGGAACTGATGTCATCAGCCACTGAGTGGTCATCATGTGCATAATGATATCTGTATCCATTCTTCATATGACATATCGAACTCATCTCTTTACTCTCCCACAGGTCCATCAAGTGCTCCCCCACCCGCTGTCCAGGAGGAAAAGGAGCCTCCGGCCTCTGAGGGTGCAGCGTCACCTGACATAAGCGCACCCAGCACCAACACAGAGATGCACACCTTGGTGGGTGCCACGCGAGATAGAGTAGTGTTGTCACCTGGTATGTCACAAGTTATAAGTGAGCAAGAGCAGATGGGGGAGACAGGGACAGCAGTGGAGACTCTTCGCTGGAGGGTGCAGGATGCTCCCAGCACTGCTCCGCTGCATGCAGACGCTGACCCTTGAGGGCCATCAAGATGGAGGGTGACCTTGGAGGGGCAGCAACAATTGCATGAGGCCCTGGCGAATGTCTGCAAATGTTCAAAGAATGGAGGAGTCCATCTCCAACATGAGCACCACCATGTCGCAGGCGATTGCGATGATGTGCTCTTCCATGGAAAGGATGGCCACCTGCATGGAGCAGCAAATGCGCCACTCACATGAGCACATGCTAACTGTGGACAACAGATGGCAGACGCTCATAGACCTCCTCTCAAGGAGAGATGTAAATGTAGCCTTGGGTCCTCATTGCTCCACTGTTTTGCAGCAAGGAGCTCGCCCCACACGCTTCCTGGGATCCCGATGGCCAAGCCTGCCCCTGCACAGTCGCAGGATGAGAAGACTTTGGTGGGGCCATCACAGGCTCCAAAACCCAGAGGACGTCCGTCAACAGTCTAAGCAATCGCAACAGGCTGCCTCTACTTCTGCTGGAGCTACTGGGGTAACACCGCGTAAAAGCACGCGGAAGAGAAAGATGACACGCAAGTAGATTCACAAGGGTAGCCACTTGGGTGTTTTATTCAATGTTAATGTCAAGTTTCTGTTAATGTGATCTCAACCATAAAAATCTTTATTTTCACTACTTTCCCATCTTGGACAAATTTGTGTGCACCTTTGAGTTGCAGTGAATGGTGAGACATAACGGCACCTCCAGCAATGGTGTTCAGTGTGAAAGGAATGGCTTGGTCATTGCAGGGATGCATTATGGTGTTGCTGTGGAGTGTTGCCAGCCTGGCGCAGCATGTGGCAGCCATATGGGCGTACTGCGTAAACAAGTAAATCTGGCCATGATGAGGCCCTCCCTGGCCTCCCAGGCAGCAATGTGCTCGGGTGCTGGTGGGATCTGGCCCGCAGGTTCCTCCAGCTCCTGCTCCTCCTTGTCTACCAGCTGATGCTCCTCCTGCTCCTCCTCCTCCTCCTCCTTCTCCTCTGAAGAGGCTGCGCGCTCAGTACGGGCAGCACGGTGGCATAGTGGTTAGTACTGTTGCCTCACAGCGCCAGGGACCCGGGTTCAAATCCGGCCTCGGGTGACTGTCTGTGTGGAGTTTGCACATTCTCCCCATGTTTGCGTGGGTTTCTTCCGAGTGCTCCGGTTTCCTCCCACAGTCCAAAGATGTGCGGGTTAGGTTGATTGGCCATGATAAAAATTGGCCCTTAATGTTAGGGGGGATTAAATATGTGGGGTTATGGGGTTACGGGGATAGGGCTTGGGTGGGATGGCTGTCGGTGTAGGGACCGGGTGCTAGGGTTTGGATGATCAGCCATGATCTCGTTGAATGGCGGAGCAGGCTCGAAGGGCCGAATGGCCTACTCCTGCTCCTAGTTTCTATGTTTCTATGTACCTTGCTCCTCATGCAGCATTAATCCTTGCTGCTGCGCTATATTGTGCAGGGCGCAGCAGACCATGATGATTCTGGAGACCCTGGCTGGTGCATATTGAAGGGCTCCTCCAGATCTGTAAAAGCATCTGAAGCACATTTTGAGCATGCCTATTTTCCGCTCTATGACACATCTGGTGGAAATGTGGCTGTCATTATATCTCTTCTGGGCCTCAGTACATAGAAACATAGAAACATAGAAGATAGGAGCCAGATCGCAGAGGTTTCTCTCTCTCAGAGGCCTCTCTCTCTCTCTCACTTTTGCACAGTAAAACCTTGAGTGGTTCGACCCACTCGTCCCTTAGATTCTAGACACTGGACTTGGGTGCAGGAACTACAATGTAGAGAATACTCTTATAGACCAGGCCTAATGAAAACGAAATGATATTTTATTGCATAAGGAAAAACAAATCAAATGCAAGCAAATAAGAGGGTACATGGGAGGGAAAAACAAATCATAACAATACAGTACTAGCTACAATGGATACAGGCATTTTATACTTTACAAGAGTCATCAAGAAATGGGCAAACACACTGAACATCGAGGGACAACAACTCATGTTAATTATACCCAAAATGCCCACCCCCTTAATCCTATCTAGATCTGATTGCGAAGGTCCAGAAACATGCTCACCAGCCCAATTGGAAATGTATAGAGTTTTGAAGTCTTGCGTTTTGATCCTTTCAGGCGTCCTGTCTCCACATGGTTCGTGGAGCCCCAGCAAGCTGTGCCACACCTCTCTCTTGAGGTGGAGGTCGGGGACGGCTGGAGACCGGCTAGCCTGGCTGTCGGCGGGGTCGGGGATCGTCTGCTCGACCCCGGTTAGAGGAGCCTTGGGCTGGCCCCCATTCCAAAAGGTTTCTTCTGTAGGTTTTTATTGTCCCTTCAACAGTCCGGGGTTGGTCGATAACCTCCCAACGATTACCCCTGGCCAGGATCCGGACTACCTTCTTGATGGCTGCCTTGTTTTCCTCTTCTTCCTCTCCGATGATGGAGCCACGCTGATCTCTTCAAAGCAGCACCTCTCTGTCAAGTTCAAGAAGCTACGTGTCTTCTTTCTTCCTTCTTTTTTTTTCTCTCTACCCCGGGTGTTTCCCAGTTATACTTCTCAATCGAGACCTTATCTCCCGCTAAATCAGGTTAGTCTTTTGTTTTAATTTTGGCGGGCTGGTTGCACAACGGGGTAGTTATTATATTTAAAGTGCATTTGGGATGGCCGGTAAAGGGCCATCTCTGGTCTGGAATGACCTTCATTGTTTTTTAATGTCCTGTTGATGTCCTTAATGGGTCCTTGATGCTCTTATGAATGTGTAGCTGTTTTCCTTTGTCTGGGTAAACATCTGGATGGCCTTTACCTACAGGCCGATCTGGTTGGATCTGCACCCAATCTATATGTATATGTGTTCATGTCTGGTTTCGTTTTCTCAGAAACGGCTTCCAGAACTTACTGTGGGTTGAATCCACAAAGCTGTCTGAGGACTGCAGGAACCATTTTAAAATGTCCCCATACGTTGGTCACGGGGTCTGGTGGCCATTTTGAATGCCCCTTTTTCTGGGCTTCTTTTAAAACAGTCTTTAAAATCTTGGCCTCTTCTGCCATTCGACCCTTGTAATACAATATTCAATTTTGCGAATCTTACAGTCCCCCCTGATGATACTATAACTTGCTTGAAGTATCATAATTCTGGGTGAGCAAAATTTTCTGACTCTCCATAATCAAACCATCCCCTGCATTTACCTATCCATGATCCCACGACACATGCATTTCCCATTTCAGAAAACCTACAGTGTGCATAAAGCATCTATGGATAGCAATACATTGGGTTTAAAATTCAAAACACATTCTTACAGGCGTGGAGGGGGGGCCTATTACCCCTACACCACCTGGTTCATACACCTTATTATCTTTAATAATCACAAACTTACTTAATAAACTTCAACAATAAAGAGCAAGATACACAAAATCGCACATGAATATTAATCAACATAGAGGAGGGAGGGAAAATCTTTAACCTTATACATAGCAGCATAAATCTACCCGGGTGTCTCTTCTTCTACCCTTTGTCCCAAAAGACACTTAATCCCCCATGAGTCCCCGCAATAGTCCGATGGGTATTGTTACCCAGTCTCTCCCACTCGACCGTGGAGTTCTTCATGGTCTTACTCAGCTTCCGAAGCCACCACCAGCAGTCCAAAGGAACATGTCCGAGGCATTTCAAACAAATCCTTTTTCCGACGGTAACGCTGACTCTGGGTGCGATGATCCTTACTTGGGGACACATCAAAGAAGTCTCTCGGTACTTAAAACCGAACTGGCTGGAGTATTCCGTAGAGTTCGACCCCAGCCATCCTGGCCACCTTCCTTCATGGAAATAGGTGGCTGTCTCCTCGACGGCCCGGGTGCCCGTCCCATCGGTCGTGATGGGGGCTGTGTCTCCCGAGCACCCGTAGACCGTGGAGTCCTTGGTGGGCCCCGGTAGGCCAAGCCACACCCGATCACTGCGAGTGCGACGAACATTTCCTTCATCATCCTCTTGGTTCCTGTAACAAATTAAACAATACAGCCAGGCTCCCGAGAGATTCTGGCCTAGGTGAAGACATGATCGGGTCTTCCGACCTCGGTCCAGGCAAACACACATACTGGGCAGATTCCAAGACTACTTACAACATTAATCACTTTAATATGTACACACCTTAAACTTAATTTAACTTAAACTTAACTAAAATTATGTACAGCACTGCCCGTCCCCGTTTGGACTGCAGCTCACCGCTCCCTGTGGCGGGGATGTAGTGACCTGTGGCTTGGGTTCCCCGCAGCCTTTCGCTGTCGGTTGGGGACTGCGTTTTGCCAGGGATTTCCCAAGTCTGCGTTTACTGAAAGTGGGGGAATCGGGCCAAGGTTTTACCGGCTGAGGCATTCGAGCCGACCTGCGAAGAGGTACTTTGGGCTTTAGCCCTCACAGCCCGTGGCACCTCCACGGCTGCCGGCTTCGGCTCCCTTCCCTCAGGCTCCGCCCCTTTGGGATTTGGGTCTGTGGCAGATGACTCCTCCTCACCTGTCCCTACAGTTGGAGGATCCCCGCCCCCAATCTCTACCTCCCCCACGCTTGAGTCGAGGGCGGGACCTCCGTCCTCCGACTCCACCTCCTCCAGAATCGTGTCGAGGGTGGGGCCTTGCTGTTCGGGCTCCTCCTCGTCCGAGTCCCAGGCCAGTGGGGAAACCTCCCAGGTGGGTGGGACAGTTTCTCCCCTCAAGCAGGCTGCTGTTCCAGCTTGTGTGATCTGTGACTTGTTGCACGCCTCAGGCTGAGGATTTTCACCCTCAGACCTGGCTCCAGTTGCTGGTTGTTTTGCTCCCGGCTTAAACAGTTTGCACTGGTTGATGTGAAACCATTTAGTGCGCCGGGGCAACTTCACTGCGTATACCATGGGCTGGCTTTGTCTACAATCCTGTAGGGCCCCACGTACAGCGGTTCTAGGTTCCCCTCTTGGTCGCAGCTCCCCACCAAGACCTTGTCTCCAATTTCCCACTCCTGTGCCACGGTGGTGGGGACCGGTAGATCTTGCACCGATTCCCGTCTGGCTTTGTCTATGGCTCTCTCGCCAGCGCGGATGGTCAGACCCAGGAATTTTACTTCCTGCTGCCGATCCGTGCCTTCTTTGGGTTACCTTAAAACCCTTTCTGCCTAACAGCTCCAATAACTCGGCTAATAGTGGGCCGTGCTCCTCTCTGGAATCTGTGAACAGGAGCAGGTCGTCCACATACTGCACTAGCTGATTGGGCTGGCTGAACTCTTTTAAACTCCCTGCCATGCACTGATGGAAAATGCTGGGGCTGTTGTGGAAACCCTGTGGCAAGCAGTTCCAGGTGTACTGTTGCCCTTTAAAGGTAAAGGCAAACTTGTACTGGTCCTCCCTCCTTAAAGGGATGGACCAAAACCCGTTGGAAATATCCAGCACCGTGAACGTGGTCGTGGAGGCTGGGATACTCCCTATCAGGTCTGCAACTGCTGCTACTGTCGGCCCGCAGGCGGGGATGTTACTATTGAGGACTCTGTAGTCCACCGTGGCTCTCCGTGAATCGTCCGGCTTCCTCACCGGCCATAAAGGAGAGTTTACATGGGTGGCTATCGGTCTCAACACGCCCTGCTGCACCAGTGAAGACATTGCTGTCTCCATGTCGGGCTCCGCTTCCTTGGGGAAGTTGTACTGTGTTTGGGGTCGGGCCATGGGGTCTCCGTCTACTCTGACCTCAAACCTGGTGACCCTCCCGCAATTGTGCTTGTGAGTGGCAAACGTGGTCAGGTGGTCTGACACGAATGCCTGCAGATCTTGTGGGACGCTTGCGACCATGAGCTCGAGGTCGTAGCCCTCTTTTGGCTTCACGGTACACAGGGTCCCTCTTTCTCCCTTCCCTGGGATGACGACTACTTTGCCCAGTTTACCCTTACTCGCTCCCCAAAGACAATGATTTCTTAGGTCCACGAGGATCCCGTGTTCTGCCAAGAAATCGGACCCGAGGATCCCCTTTCCACCCTCCACCTCCTACTTCATCAGTATACACCTCCACTTGGTGCGGAGTGGTCCTAAATGAATGGAATGTGCGCCAGCCTGTTCCTTGCCTGTGAAGCCCGACAGAATATATGGAACCCCGGTGGATAGAGGTGAGGTGACGGGGTTGTCTGCGTGGATCACGGTGCACGATGCCCCCGTATCCAACAGATAGATCCCCTTTACCTCTTCCACCTCCATCTCCACGAGGGGTCGCCTCCATACATCATATCGCAGCGCACACAAGTAAATGGGCTGCGCCGGCTCTAGTCATTTGGGTGCAGCGGTTGGGGCTGCGGGAGCGACAAGACCAGTGGTGGCAGCTATCTTTCCCTGCGTGATCATAAGAGACCGCATTGTCTCTAAAATTGATTCAATTGCAGCGGGATCCATAGCCTCACCGGCCCCCTTTGCTGGGACAGGAGCTGTGGCTTGGCCTTGGGCTGCGGGAGATCTTCCCTTATTATCCTTCCACGGATTTTTACAGTCCTTGCGCCAATGACCATCCTTCCCACACCCGTAGCAATTGAGCTTGGCTTGGGTCGGGCGATTCCCCTCCTGACGCCACTCCTTCTTACTTGGGGCTGTGGGTTTTGCCTCATGCACCTTTCCCTTAGAGGGAGGTACCTCCTGACTTCTACAATTCTTGTAAGCTACGGTGAGCTGGCGGAGCACCGTCTCCTCCGTGACACCAGGACCTTGGGGGTCAAACCAAGACCACTGTTGTTAGTATTGTTGTTCACTGTTAGTACTGTTGTTCACTCTTGCATATTGTTGTACTTGTCTGTGCATGCCTCAGCTGACTCCGCCCCTGGCTCCACCCTCATGGCTGGGTATAAAGGTCGCTGCTCAGAAGCCTCCGGCCCTTTTGGATACCAGGCAACCACAAGAGGCATGCTCTGTTCTTTGGTAATAAAAGCCTGTTTATTACTTTCTCAATCTCCAGTCTTTTGTAGCAATTGATAGTGCATCAATTTTATTACCAAAGTTAAATGTTGGCTGCGGATGCTGATCAACCGATGGCGCAAAACGCTGAGCAGCAGGCGCTGCTGCGAGCCCTCAGACCAACATGCCTGGACCTAGACCCCCAAGAAGCGGGTTCGTCGACTAAATTCGCACAATGGCTGCGTTGCTTTGAGGCGTATCTGGAAGCCTCGACCGTGACTCTTGATGAAAATAAACTGAAAATCCTGGCCTCGAAGGTGAGCCACCAAGTCTATACTTTAATCCAAGATGCGACGACCTACGCGGCGGCTATCGACCTACTGAAAGGGCAGTATGCACGCCCGGTTAACACGGTCTATGCCAGGCACCTTTTAAGATCTCGCAGACAGCAGCCCGGGGAATCGGTGGAAGCCTTCCTACGGGCACTGCGGGTACTCGGACGCGGCTGCGACTGCAAGGAAGTATCGGCCGCGGCACATGCGGAGGGACTGATACGAGACGCTTTCGTTGCGGGTCTAAGGTCCGACTACTCCCGGCAGAGGCTGCTGGAGAAGGGTGAAATAGACCTGACAAAGGCAGTGTCCCTCGCGCTCTCGCTCGACGCGGCCCACAGAAATATGGACGCTTTCTCCCCTCATCGCCCCGCGCCGTGGACGCCGCAATCTTGGGCCATGGGACCGCCACCTCCGACTGCTGCAGCGATGTCCAAGGCACAAAAATGCTATTTTTGTGGCCAAGCTAAACACCCTAGAGCACGCTGCCCCGCGAAGAATGCTACCTGCTCCGGCTGCGGGAAGAAAGGTCACTACGTTAGCGCCTGCAAAGGGAAGACCGCTAACGCCAGCAGCGCTGCGTGCGAACCGTGGGCGCAGCCATCTTGTCCGCCATCTTGGGCTCCCCCAGCCGCGTGGGGATTGGGACCGTGGGCGCCGCCATTTTGTCCGCCATCTTGGACGCCTCCGACTTCAACCACGGGGGACCCGGACTCAACCACCGCCTCATCTGACGACCACATCGACTCGCTCGACCATACGCTGGCCTCCGTGACGCTGGACCAATCTCTCCCTCATCAACTGTCCAGGTCCATGATGGATATTACGGTAAACGGCCGCGCCACTACCTGCCTTTTTGACAGCGGGAGCACGGAGAGCTTTATCCACCCCGACACGGTGCGCAGTTACTCTCTCCCGGTCCTGCCGACGCGCCATCGGATCTCTTTGGCTTCCAAAGCCCAGTCAGCGGACGTCGGTGGCTACTGTGTAGTGACCCTTTCAGTAAGGGGCACAGAATACAAAAATTTTAAACTTCTGGTCCTGCCCCATCTCTGCGCTGCCGTTCTACTGGGGTTGGATTTTCAGTGCCACCTTAAGAGTGTCACATTAGCGTATGACGGACCCCTCCCCCCACTCACAGTCTGCAGCCAGCAGCTTTTAAATCGCCCGCCGTGCACCATTTGCAGCCTCTCCACCCTTAAAGTCCCCCCCCCCTCCTTGTTCGCTAACCTCACCCGCGACTGTAAGCCCATCGCTACCAAAAGCAGGCGTTACAGTGTTGGGGATAGGAGCTTCATTAAATCCGAGGTAGCGAGACTCCTGAAGGAAGGGATTATTGAAAGTAGCACCAGCCCATGGCGAGCACAAGTGGTGGTAGTGAAGACTGGCGAAAAACAGCGCCTAGTTATTGACTACAGCCAGACGATCAATCGCTACACCCAACTAGATGCATACCCACTCCCCCGCATATCTGACATGGTCAATCAGATAGCACAATACCGGGTGTTCTCGACGATTGATCTGAAGTCGGCATACCACCAGCTCCCCATCAGGGCTGAGGACCGCCAGTACACAGCTTTTGAAGCTGACGGTCGGCTCTATCACTTTCTCAGAGTTCCCTTCGGCGTCACCAACGGAGTTTCTGTCTTCCAACGGGAGATGGACCGGATGGTTGACCAGAACGCGCTCCAGGCCACTTTCCCATATCTAGACAACGTCACCATCTGCGGCCACGACCAGCAGGACCACGACGTTAATCTAGAGAAATTCCTCCGGACGGCCCAGCGGCTGAATCTCACATACAACAAAGACAAATGTATGTTTCGTACTACGCGCCTTGCTATTCTTGGCTGCGTAGTGGAGAACGGAGTCATCGGCCCAGACCCCGATAGAATGCGCCCCCTTATGGAGCTCCCCCTCCCCCACTGCCAGAAAGCACTGAAGAGATGCCTGGGGTTTTTCTCTTACTATGCTCAGTGGGTGCCCAACTATGCGGATAAAGCCCGACCCCTCATCAAGTCCGCCTCCTTCCCCCTGACAGCAGAGGCCTGTGCAGCCTTCACTCTCATAAAAGGAGACATTGCGAAGGCCACAATGCACGCTGTGGATGAGTCCCTTCCTTTTCAAGTGGAGAGCGACGCATCCGACTTTGCCCTAGCTGCAACCCTTAACCAGGCGGGGAGACCCGTGGCCTTTTTCTCAAGGACCCTCCAGGGCCCCGAGATTCGACACTCCTCTGTCGAAAAGGAGGCCCAGGCCATTGTGGAAGCCGTGCGACATTGGCGGCATTACCTGGCCGGAAAACGATTTACCCTGCTCACTGACCAGCGTTCAGTGGCTTTTATGTTTCATAATAAGCAGCGGGGCAAAATCAAGAATGACAAGATCTTAAGGTGGAGAATCGAACTCTCCACCTACAATTACGATATCTTGTACCGGCCCGGGAAACTCAATGAGCCCCCAGATGCCCTATCACGTGGTACGTGCGCCAACGCGCAGGTTGATAGGCTACAGACCCTCCACAATGACCTCTGCCACCCGGGGGTCACCAGGTTCTTCCATTTTATCAAATCCCGTAACCTGCCCTACTCCATCGAGGAGGTCAGGACCATGACCAGGAACTGCCAGATCTGTGCCGAGTGCAAGCCGCATTTTTATAGGCCAGACAGAGCGAGCCTGATCAAAGCCACGCGCCCCTTCGAGCGGCTGAGCATCGATTTTAAAGGGCCCCTCCCCTCCTCTGACCGCAATGTGTACTTCCTCAATATAATTGATGAGTACTCCCGTTTCCCGTTTGCCATCCCTTGCTCGGACATGACCAGTACCACGGTCATTAAATGTCTGAATGACCTCTTCGCCTTGTTCGGTTTCCCTAGCTATATCCATAGCGACAGGGGCTCATCTTTTATGAGCGACGAACTTCGGCAGTACCTGCTCGCGAGAGGCATTGCTACAAGCAGGACCACCAGCTACAACCCCCGGGGTAACGGCCAGGTGGAAAGGGAGAATGCGACAGTCTGGAAGGCAGTCCTTTTAAACTTAAAATCTAAGGGCCTTCCGACCTCCCGCTGGCAGGAGGTCCTCCCTGCGGCGCTCCATTCCATTCGGTCGCTGCTCTGTACACCCACCAATGCCACTCCTCACGAGAGAATGTTCTCCTTCCCCAGGAAGTCCACGTCGGGGATTTCGCTACCAACATGGCTGACTTCTCCAGGTCCCGTCCTACTGCGGAAGCACGTGAGGACCCATAAGGCGGACCCCCTGGTCGAGAGGGTGAGCCTCCTCCACGCCAACCCGCAGTATGCTTACGTGGTGTACCCGGACGGGCGGGAGGACACAGTCTCCATTCGAGACCTCGCACCTGCAGGTGCTCCTGAAACACCCTCTTCGCCACCCACCGCTACTCCTGCCTACCCCCAGGACACAGTCCCCGCACGAGACCTCGCACCTTCGGGTGCCTCTGAGAGACCACCATCGCTACCTCCCATTACCCATGCTCTGACCCCTGTAGACGGCATGCAGCAGCCCCAGGGTCCGCCACCTGCTACACCTCCTCTGAACGAGACACCGGGTTCACCGTTGGATGCTGCACCATCACCGCCGCTGCTGCGACGCTCAGGACGGCTTACAAGGCCTCCTGATAGACTTCAGTACACGAATTTTTAGTGCACTTCACCCCGCCGGACTCAATTCTAAACAAGGGGTGAATGTGGTAAACCACTGTTGTTAGTATTGTTGTTCACTGTTAGTACTGTTGTTCACTCTTGCATATTGTTGTACTTGTCTGTGCATGCCTCAGCTGACTCCGCCCCTGGCTCCACCCTCATGGCTGGGTATAAAGGTCGCTGCTCAGAAGCCTCCGGCCCTTTTGGATACCAGGCAACCACAAGAGGCATGCTCTGTTCTTTGGTAATAAAAGCCTGTTTATTACTTTCTCAATCTCCAGTCTTTTGTAGCAATTGATAGTGCATCAGCCTGTATCTCTGGCAAGCTGTTAGCAACCAAGCAACAGAGCCAATGAACCCACTGTTCGGCGCTCATTGCAACCCGTTCAGGCATGCCCGGACAGCTGCGCCGATACACTGGCCACAGCCTTTCTGCGAAAACCCGCGGGGGTTCTCCAGTTAGCTGCACAGCCCCTCCCATGCTGAGGAACGGACTACCGTTGTCCACTCCCAGAACTTCCAGGATCTCATCCCTGAGTTCCCCATACTCTTTCTGTCCCCTCTCACTCCCTGCTGAGAGGCACTGAAGGATTGTGCTATCCAGGGAGAAGAGCAGCATCTTTGCCTGTTCAAGATCATCACAATCATTGATGGCGGCTGTCTCCTCTACCTCCCTAAAATGCACTGAGGGATCTCCCTTCTGGGTGAGTTTTGGGAGATGGCTTATCATTGCTCTGAGTTGTTGGGCACCGTGCGGCATCATGAGATGGTTCACGAGGGGTCCGTTCACGTCATCTGCGGCGTTGGGACCGAACCTCTGGTGCCGAGTGGGACACATTGGTGCCGGCTCCGGCTTTACTACCAGGGGCTGTTCTTCCTCCCATTCCACCTCGGCTACCTTTTCTTCCACTACCTCCTTTTCCGGCCAAGCCTCACTATAGCTCGGCGGGGCTGAGGGTTCGGTGGCTGGTGTCACAACTATTCCGCAAGGAATCGGGTGTTTGGATTCCCGCAAAAAGTCAACCTGACTAGCTTTTGGTCATGACCATGCCTTTTGCCTTAACCAAGGCCGTTCTCAGGTCCTCTATGGTCTTTTGGCAGGGGCCATGGTCTGTGCTCTCAAACCCGTGCTCGAGGGCCAGCTTGTAAGCTGCCTTCACCTTCACTACTCTCTCCTCCTGTGCTCTTAGCTGTTGTGCGAGGCGGGCGTTTTTCTCCCGTGATCTCACTTTCTGAATCTTTGCCTCAGTAACCTGGCATTCCAGATACTCTATTCTAGCCTGATGTTGGCTGGCTACCACTTGGCGTTCCTGATTCAGCGCGTGAAGCGCTGTGATAAGTTTTTCCCCACCCATGGCCTTTTCCTCTATCTCTGCTGCCTGGGTTGTGATCCTGGCTGCCTGTGCTGCAACGACTTTGTCCAGAATCTGGACTTGTTTCTTGTAACACATCAGTCACACTGCCTTCTCCACTGACTTTTTATGCTCTTTGCTCTCTGTCCACCTGATGGCTGCGTCCACCGGACGTCCATCCAGTAAGAGATCGGAAATCCACTGCTTAGTGAGATTTACCTTGCCAAAGACATAATCCGCTATCCGCTCATCCATAACATTTCGCTGTAGGGTTTGAAAATCCACAACCATGTTTTATTGGAGCCCTCTAAGGGCAAGGTGACCAAAATTGGATTGCCCTGCAGTGGTCCCGAAAAGCAGGCTGGGATATCTGATTACAGGGGACTGTGGCTCAGAAGCGAGCCATAGATGTCGGCCAATCGAAACAAAGTGCATTCTCAAAGGCCAATCAGGGGACTGAGTCGGGCCTGAAGCAAGGAAATCCCCGGCCAATGGGGACTACCCAGCCCAGGTTTGAATATGTGACTCACCCCTAATCAAGCTATGAGTACAGGCCATCATCACCTTAATCAACTCGGACTAGGGACAATAGTTTTGGGATCACTACAGTTAAGAAGTGGCCCAAAATAATCAAGTCCCAGGACTGACACAATGGGACAGCAGACTTCGAGGAGCCGCTGTGCACTCAAAACAATACCCCTGCCCTCGAACTTGTAAACGCCAATTTAATTGGGCGTGAAGAGGCCGAAATGGAATTGGGTATAAAATACAGAACCAAGAGATTATTAAAAAAAGACCAGAAGAAAGAGCAGGAGAGCGAGTTAAGAAGCTGAGGGAGAGACGAGCTGGGGCGAACTACCATCTAAAGAACTCCAACCACGCTGATGAGAAGATCCGCCATCAGGCCCCAGACTCAATCGGCATACTGAAAGTTTAAACCGCACCGTATACCGACTCCCGTCCCGGGGACATCAACAAGAAGACACCAACGACCGAAGTGGCTGTGGAAGACGGCATTCACTCCCGCTATTTCAGGAGCCTTTTCCATCAAGCACAAACCAACCAACAACAGCAACAACCCAACAACCGCACTCAAAGTAGGCTGTGAGTATAATCCAAGGGCCTGCAACTGTCAGTCTAGTCTAGGTAGGAAAGTGGGTTGGTGGGATTGGACTTGGTAAAGTTAAAACAGTGTAAAACATTCTTGTTATGTCCGTTCTCTCCCATATTGTATTTATAGTTATAGAGTGTGTGTGTTTATTACGTTCGTGGTAGAACCAAATAAAATTGGTTGTCACCTGTTTTTTTCAAGGACTACTTGTCTCCGAGTGTCTATTTAAAGTGCATCGTTCTCCATTCAAATTCTGGAGTTAGAACCAGATGGGGCATTAGGGCGCTTCGAACCCGCCAAACAAGGGAACAGCAGGCTAGGGAAAAGGAGAGAGGACTACAGGAGCCCTTGGGCTCAGGAGTACCCCGCAGATTAGGTATAAACTGTGCGGGTCGTCACCGTATTCTAGTCCTCCTCTATAAGCTGTTGTTCTCTATCTCCTTAGAGGGTGTTTAGTGACACCCGACCTGCAGGCTAACATAAGCTGCAAGGGTATAAAGGAGACAGAGGCCCAATACATTAACAGGCACTAAAGACCCCTGTAATTGGGCAGAGCAAAACCCCCTACACCGCCCATTCAAACCTGGGTCTAAACCATTGCAATCCTGCTGCCAGTGTCCTGCTGCGGTCGCCATTTTCTATAAGGGGTTTTCTCTCTCTAGAGATTCGCAGGTCGCAGAGGTTTCTCTCTCTCAGAGGCCTCTCTCTCTCTCTCTCTCACTTTTGCACGGTAAAACCTTGAGTGGTTTGACCCACTCACCCCTTAGATTCTAGACACTGGACTTAGGTGCAGGAACTATAATGTAGAGAATACTCTTATAGACCAGGTCTAATGAAAACAAAATGATATTTTATTGCATAAGGAAACACAAATCAAATGCAAGCAAATAAGAGGGTACATGGGAGGGAAAAACAAATCATAACAATACAGTACTAGCTACAATGGATACAGGCATTTTATACTTTACAAGAGTCATCAAGAAATGGGGAAACACACGGAACATCGAGGGACAACAACTCATGCTAATTATACCCAAAATGCCCATCCCCTTAATCCTATCTAGATCTGATTGCGAAGGGCCAGAAACATGCTCACCAGCCCAATTGGAAGCGTTTAGAGTTTTGAAGTCTTGCGTTTTGATCCTTTCAGACGTCCTGTTTCCACGTGGTTTGTGGAGCCCCAGCGAGCTGTGCCACACCTCTCTCTTGAGATGGAGGTCGGGGACGGCTGGATGCCGGCTGGCCTGGATGTCGGCGGGGTCGGGGATCGCCTGCTTGACCCTGGTTAGAGGAGCCTTGGGCTGGCCCCCATTCCAAAAGGTTTCTTCTGTAGGTTTTTATTGTCCCTTCAACGGTCCGGGGTTGGTCGATGACCTCCCGACGATTACCCCGGGCCAGGATCCGGACTACCTTCTTGATGGCTGCCTTGTTTTCCTCTTCTTCCTCTCCGATGATGGAGCCACGCTGATCTCTTCAAAGCAGCACCTCTCTGTCAAGTTCAAGAAGCTACGTGTCTTCTTTCTTCCTTCTTTTTTTTTCTCTCTACCCCGGGTGTTTCCCAGTTATACTTCTCAATCGAGACCTTATCTTCCGCTAAATCAGGTTAGTCTTTTGTTTTAATTTTGGTGGGCTGGTTGCACAACGGGGTAGTTATTATATTTAAAGTACATTCGGGATGGCCGGTAAAGGGCCATCTCTGGTCTGGAATGACCTTCATTGTTTTTTAATGTCCTGTTGATGTCCTTAACGGGTCCTTGATGCTCTTCTCATGAATGTGTAGCTGTTTTCCTTTGTCTGGGTAAACATTTAGATGGCCTTTATCTACAGGCCGATCTGGTTGGATCTGCACCCAATCTATATGTATATGTGTTCAAGTCTGGTTTCGTTTTCTCAGAAACGGCTTCCAGAACTTACTGTGGGTTGAATCCACAAAGCTGTCTGAGGACTGCAGGAACCATTTTAAAATGTCCCAATACGTTGGTCATGGGGTCTGGCGGCCATTTTGAATGCCCCTTTTTCTGGGCTTCTTTTAAAACAGTCTTTAAAATCATGGCCTCTTCTGCCATTCGACCCTTATAATACAATATTCAATTTTGCGAATCTTACATTGGAGAGGCCCTATTTTTATAACTTCGAACATCACACCCTTTGTAATGCATCCACGGCCATCCATTATGCTATATATAATATTCTTGTCACTAGTTATTTATGGTATTCTCAGTACATACCACATGGATTTTTTAAGTAGTGAAATGTTTGGCAGATACATGACACAGCTTCGTGGTTATATAACCACTATCACACTGAGACAGGGTGGTGCATCCAGTAATAGAACATTTGGCTCTGAACACAGAAATTAAATCCAAATCATTACTGGCAGTCAAACTCCGCAAGTTTGCCCATTCATGACCTGTCTGCCAGATAGAACCATATGCAAAAACAAAGTCTTCCATCTATGAAGTAGGTCACAGAATAGGAACTGGGAGAACACTTTAGAAAAGGGCATCTCCTTTTAGCCGATTATGGAGTTTCAGTGGCCTTAACTACAAAGAGTATGACTCTCTCCACTGAACTAGGAAGATGGATGGTTGTATTACACATTTGCAGCAGACCTAAAAGATTTATTTCCTGCCTTTTGAACATAACCTGCTTCTCCATTTTTCTTTACTTTTAGGTCGTTTCTTTGTTTGTCTTCTTAAAATGTCAGCAACCGTATCTATGAACAATTACAAGCATTTTTATGGCTACCCTTTGGATCAAGACTTAAAGGGGGGGCCTAGTCTGTATGGAAAAAACATGTGGGCAACCTTTTCTTCTGGGAAACTGAGGTATCTGAAGATCCGCATGCAATGTCATCATGATGACATCACATAAGCTGCACAAATATCTAATTAAGAACAACTTGTGCCATGTGCAATCTGTTTATAAAACAAATCAGAAAAGGATTACCAAACATGTTTTATGACGACGAGCCCACCTCCTGTGGTATTGCATTTGGTAAGTCAGAAAATGAGGGCTGAAATTTTCCTGTTGCCTTGCGTGTGGGTTTGGGGGTGGGTAGGCTGTAAAAATTGCAAAAATAGGCAACGCGTCCGGAACCCGCCATCAACCGCCTCCTCACGCCTTTAACTTGGATTTGTTTGCCAGCGCACCATGGACCCAATCGGGAGAGGCGGGTGACCTAATTAAACTCATTAAATGCTTGTTATCAGACCCTTAACATGGTTTTTAACTGCAGATTCTGAATTTAATGGCATCAGCACGAGAAGCATGCAGCTCGAGAATTCACAGCTGGGAATACCAGATAAACACACAAACTTTCACCTCATTAGTTGCCTGAGGGAAAGGCTGTTGCTGACTCCATTTTGTGCACAGATTTAGGTTTCTGGAGTTTGCAGATCATTTCTGCAACCTCGGAAGCCACTCTCACCACATTGCTAGTCACTATCACAACATTAAGGGATTGGCCCTTTGATCGCTAGTTGACCTGTCATCTACGACATCACCATGGGTGCCGCTTATACTATCTCAGCTTGGTCCTTGGAATCGGACCAAGAGGAGCTCCACCACCACCAACACCAGCAGCAACCACAACAGCAGCCTTCTCCTCAATGACCTGATGCTCCATAGGAGAGAGGGGGTCAGCACAGGGCTGCATTGCGCTGGAGGCGATACCCCCAACACAGGGGTAAACAGGCAGAGGATGAGCTTCCTCAGCATGACTGAGCAACAGTGCTTCAGGAGCCTTAGGCTCAGGCTCTCACACCAGGACGTCGCAGACATTTGTAACTTGCTGGAACAAGACCTGCAGCCCAAAGGAGTGGGTGGACATGCATTACCAATAGCTGTCAAAGTCACCACCACCCTCAACCTCTTCGTCTCAGGCTCCTTCCAGGGATCTGCAGCAGATATTTGTGGGATCCCGCAGTCGGCCACCCACAGATGCATCACCCAGGTGACCGATGCTACGTTTCACAAATCAGCCAATTATATCAACTTTGCCACTGATGAAGCTAGTGTTACTGAGCGGGCGCTCGGCTTTGCGGCTCTGGCTAGCTTCCCACAGGTGCAGGGCATCATCGACTGCACACATGTGACCATCAGGGCACCCCAGATCACCCAGGAGTGTTTGTGAACCGCAAGGGCTTCCACTCCCTCAATGTGCAGCTCGTCTGCAACCATAAAAAGTTGATAAATCAGGTGTGCGCCAGATTCCCTGGCAGCTGTCATGACTCTTATGCGCTGCGCCAGTCCACCCCCCCCACCCCCACAGCTCTTTGCACCTCCGAGCAGACTTACTGGCTGGTTGCTTGGAGGCGAGGGCTATCAAATGAAGACGTGGCTCATGACACTCCTGAGGAGGCCAAGTACTGAGGCCAAATGGCGCGATAATAAGAACATAAGAGCATAAGAAATAGGAGCAGGAGTAGGCCATCTGGCCCTTTGAGCCTGCTCCGTCATTCAATAAGATCATGGCTGAACTTCCACTTCATCTCCACTTTCCTGCACTATCCCCATATCCCTTGATACCCTTAATATTCAAAATCTATTGATCTCTGTCTAGAATATACTCAACAACTGAGCCTTGACAGCCCTCTGCGGTAGAGAATTCCAAAGATTCACCACCCTCTGAGTGAAGAAATTTCTCCTCAGCTCAGTCCTAAATGGCTGACCCCTTATTCTGAGACTGTGACACCTGGTTCTAGACTCTATTATGTCCGTGTGTAATTGAGACATGGACTGCAGGAGTTGGTTACAACAGGTCTTTACTGAGTGGCGACAAAACTGGAACTACTATGCAAAGTTACTACACAGGCTTATATACAGGGGTGGTCACTACTGGTACTGCAGTATACAGGGGCTGCAGAATATAGTTCCTTCTGCAAAGTACTTACACTATAATTCCTCCCCTTTTAGCTAAACAGTACATAACATTCGATTAATAATTAAATAACATATTTACAACTACAGTTGCTATATACATTAGCTGAAGTTAAGCAATTATAAGTTCAGTCTTTGAGGAGGCTTCCTGATTCTGTCTGGATAACGCCTCTTTGGGGTATCAGGTTCTTCTGGCAAAGTTGATTCGGAATCAACGTCGTTGTTGGGTTTGTCTGCTTCCAATATCCCCAATTCTGAGGTAGATGCAATTGGTACTTTGGTTTCATCACCGGGTGTATCGGATCATGGTGTGGAATTGACGTTTTCCAGTGACTCTAGAATCTGGTCAGCATGGCGTCTTACAATGCTCTCTCCAACGTCCACGGTATACATTAGAGGTCCTTGCCGTGTGCAGATCGTTCCTGGCTGCCATTTCTCTGTGCGGTAGTCCCGGGCCAAAACTGGTTGACCTATCTTAAAACTCCTGGTCGGCCTTTCATTCATATTCTGAAACTGCCTGTTCTCCACATCTCTTCTGATGTTTGGCTTAACCAAATCCAAGCGGCATCGTAGTCTTCGATTGAAGAACATCATGGCTGGAGTTTGGTTGGTAACCGCATGTGTCGCATTCCGGTAGGCAAACAAGAAGTTATCCACCTTGTGTTGTAGGGGTATGTCTTCATTACACATTGCCTTGATAGCCTTCTTGAATGTTTGAACGAACCTCTCAGCCAATCCATTGGTGGCTGGATGATATGGGGCGGCTGTGTAATGCTTAACACCATTGTTCTTTAAGAACCTCCGGAACTCTTCAGACACAAACTGTGGTCCATTGTCGGAGCAAATCTGTTCAGGCAGCCCATTTCTGGCGAATATGGTTCGTAAGACTGTGATAGTTTTTTCTGTGGTGGTTGAGGACATTTTTATTACCTCTGGCCACTTTGAATGTGCATCCACCGCAATTAAAAACATCGAGTCCATAAATGGACCAGCAAAATCAATGTGCACCCTTTGCCATGGAGATGAGGGCCACTCCCATGGATGTAGAGGGGCTTGTGGTGGGACGTTTTGGACTTTCTGGCATCCTGTACAGCTCTTGGTCATCTCTTCGATTTCTCTATCGATTCCTGGCCACCACACAAACGCTCTGGCTAAGTTCTTCATTTTACCCCTCCCAGATGACCCTCATGAAGCTCATTGAGCACTCTATCCTTCAATTTGGGTGGAATTACTACTCTGGATCCACACATCAAGGTTCCTCTGCACACTGACAGCTGTTCTCTTCTCGGCGAGAATGCTGGCAACAGTGGTTCGCCATGTGCTGGCCATCCCTTCACCGTTAAATCATAGACCCTGGAGAGTGTCGGGTAATTTCGTGTTTACTTTTCTATGCTTGCATTCGTCACAGGTAGACATTCGACTATGGTCGAGTGGAATATCTCCACAGGATCCACTGCAGGTGCTTCTTCCACCGTCGGCAACGGTAGGCGCGACAATCCATCAGCATTCTCATGCTGTTTAGTTCCTTTGTACTCGATGTCATATTGGTGTGCTCCTAGGAATAGGGACCACCTCTGTAGCCGTTGTGCTGTCATTATCGGGACGCCCTTCTGAGGGTTGAAAATGGAGGCAAGAGGTTGATGATCAGTTAGTAGAGTAAATTTCTGACCGTGCAGGTAGTGATTGAACTTTTTCACCCCCCACACCAGGCTGAGGGCCTCTTTGTCAATCTGGGCATAGTTACGCTCGGCTGAAGTTAACGAGCGTGATGCAAAAGCTATCGGCCTCTCTGAACCATTAAGGAATTTATGTGACAGTACCGCTCCAGTGCCGTAGGGAGACGCATCACACGCCAGTCTTATCGGTAGTGATGGGTTGTAGTGAGCCAATACCTCCCTTGAAGTGATTAGGTCTTTACTCTTCTGAAAGGCCCGCTTACATTCATCGCTCCATTTCCATGCTACTCCAGTTTGTCGTAGGGCGTTCAGTGGGTGCAGAATTGTGGACAAATTTGGCAAAAACTTATGGTAGTAATTCACCAATCCGAGGAATGACCTCAGTTGCGACACATTTTCAGGCGCTGGAGCCTTAACTACCGCTTCAATTTTGTCAGCGGACTTATGTAACCCCTCTTCATCAATCACGTGGCCACAATACGATATCTGTTACTTAAAAAACTCGCACTTGGGGCGATTGGCTCGTAGCCCATGTTCTCTTAGTCTAGTGAGCACCTGCTCTAGGTTGGCAAGGTGTTCACTGTCATCTTCACCTGTCACTAGGATGTCGTCCAAGTAACACTGAGTTCCCGGAATCCCTTGCAGGACTTGTTCCATCGCTCTTTGCCATATCGCCGGAGCTGATGCTACTCCGAATACCAGTCGATTATACTAGTAAAGACCTTTGTGAGTGTTTATCGTGAGATACTTCCTAGAGGATTCTTCAACCTCCACCTGCAAATATGCTTGTGCTAGGTCAATTTTTGTAAAACGCTTCCCTCCAGATAGTGAGGTGAAAATATCTTCTATCCTCGGGAAAGGATACTGTACTGTGTGAAGGATTGGGTTCACCATCACCTTGAAGTCCCCACAGATGCGAACCTTCCTTGGCTCCTCAGACTTATTGTTTAACATTTTCTTCATGACAGGAACGATGGGTGTCGCCCACTCGCTCCAGTCTACCTTAGATAACACACCTGCATTCTCCAGATTCTCCAGCTCTGCCTCGACGGCTGGGCGAATTGCATACGGTACCGGTCTTGCTTTGAAAAACTTGGGAATTGCATTCTCTTCTATTTTTATCGAGGTGGTTACGCCTTTAAGAGTTCCCAGTTCTTGTTGAAATACCTCTTTGGTGTTAGCTAAGATTTTTGACAATCGTCCAGGTGTGACGTCATCATCCTTTTTACCAGCCACCGTCAGTGCCTGAATGGAGTGCCAGTCTAAACTTATCTTTCTGATCCATTCACGTCCCAATAACGGTGGTCCTCCATCTTGCAGTATGTACAGATACAATTTCTGTATTTCCTTGCCGTTGTATTCACAGGCACCCTTATTTTCCCTCTGGGGTATACTTTCTGCCCCGTATACGTCTTCAAGACAATGGGTGTCTCTTTCAAGGGTATGTGTGAGAATAGCCGCTCGTAGTCTCGTCGATTCATGATGGTCCGGGCTGATCCTGTATCCAATTCCATTTTGACTTGGGACCCTGCTATCGTGAGGGTGACCCAAATGGTTCGGTGATCCTCTTTTGCGATTACGTTGTAAAGTTTGAGACAGCTTAGTCTCTTGTTCCCGGATTCACTATCGCTCTTCTGGTCTTCGGAACTACTGTCCGTCATCTTTTGTACTTTCCTGTACTGTTCCTTAGTAGCCTTTTTGTTGTCGTTAGTCTTCTTCCCAGACCTGCAAACTCATGCAATGTGTCCCATCTTTCCGCATTGCCTGCATATTTTGTCCTTGGACCAGCAGTCCTTCTGGTCATGGGTTGTTCTGCCGCAGCGATAACATTTTTCAAATCCACGTGTCATTTCGTGGGTGCCGTATTCCTGTGGTTTTTGCTGTATTTCCGCAGCTCCCCTTGCTGCTGCTTCGTACGATACTGCCACGCTGAAAGCCTTATCTAGCGTCAGCTCTTTCTCTGAGAGTAACCTCTTCTGGGTTCCTTCACTCAGGAGTCCACAGACAAATTTGTCCCGTAGAGTATCTGTCAGTCCTGCTCCGAACTGGCAGTGCTTTGATAGCTTGCGTAGTTCCGTAAGGTAATCAGCATTGCTCTCATCTTTATGCTGATTTCTCCTGTGGAATTTAAATCTTTCTGCTATCAGCAGCGGTGTAGGGTTTAGGTGTTCCTGTAGGATATCAACAATTTCGTTAAAACTCTTCGCCATCGGTTTGGCTGGAGTGATCAGGTTCCGCAATAGGCCGTACGTTCTTGCGCCCATTAAGTTTAGTAGTACCGATGCCTTTTTCTCATCGGCTACTTCATTTGCCTTGCAATATACTTCGACTCTTTCCACATACGTGGTCCAGTCTTCTATTGCATTATCGAAGGCAGTGATATTGCCAGTCTTCGGCATCTTGGAAATCTAAGATGGCGCCTCCCGCGCTTTGCCTTCTTCCCCGATTTAACAAAATGGCGCCTCCCGCGCTTTGCCTTCTTCCCCGCTGGATTAAGATGGCGCCTCCCGCACTTTCTGTCTTCTCCGCTGCTGCTAGCGCTGTTGCTGGCGTTTTTATGCCTTGATGGCGATGCCCTATGGTCTTCGCGCACTTCCCCCCCCCGCGCTGCTGCTAACGCTGCTCTCCGCGGTTCCCGTGGCAAACTGCAGCTCCTCGCAGCTTTCTGCGCTTCTAATTTCTTTTATTTTCCCGTCATCAGAGCAACCCTACGGAACACTTTCCTCCCTCTTCTCGGGTCTGTATGCTGCCCGGCTTCGTAGCACCGGCCGCGCCCTGTGTGCTCCACCCTCTCTCTCTCTCTCTCCTCTTCCCGACAACGCTGCTCGGCCCCGTTGAAAAGCCACCCGATCGAGCTCTAGCCCGCCGCAGCCCAGGAAGGATCAGTGTACTACCTGCCACCAGCCCGATTAGCTGGAACACCATAGACAGGATAACCAAGCCCCGCTCTCGACAGCCCCTCCTGCAAATTTTCAACTCCGATGAATCAGAGGCGGTTGCCCACGGTCGACGCCCGTTTCTTCTGTTTGTTTTTTTTTCTTTCTTCCTTCTGGCCTCGACCTCTAACAACTTCGCTTCAGGGATGGATCCCCATGAGGTGGTGCAGAACTGTAGGTAAGTTTGGATCTGCTCGTCGCCAGTATTATGTCCGTGCGTAATTAAGACACGGACTGCAGGAGTTGGTTACAACAGGTCTTTACTGAGTGGAGACAAAACTGGAACTACTATGCAAAGTTACTACACAGGCTTATATACAGGGGTGGTCACTACTGGTACTGCAGTATACAGGGGCTGCAGAATATAGTTCCTTCTGCAAAGTACATACACTACAGACTCCCCAGCCAGGGGAAACAGCCTCCCTGCATCTACCCTGTCAAGCCCTGTGACATAAGAAAACTACTAGGCACTTGGCCTGAGTATTAAGCAAGGCTTTAATCAACTGTTTCACAACATGGAGGTCTAGATACATAGAAACATAGAAGATAGGAGCAGGAGTAGGCCATTCGGCGCTTCGAGCCTGCTCCGCCATTCAATGAGATCATGGCTGATCATCCAAATTCAGTACCCTGTCCCTGCCTTCTCCCCATATCCCTTGATCCCTTTACCCTTAAGAAATATATCCAACTCTTTCTTGAATATATTTAATGAACTGGCCTCCACCGCCCTCTGTGGCAGAGAATTCCACAGGTTCACCACTCTCTGGGTGAAGAAATTCCTCCTCATTTCAGTCATAAATGGCTTACCCCTTATCCTTAGACTATGACCCCTGGTTCTGGACACCCCGGCCATCAGAAACACCCTTCCTGCATCTAGTCTGTCCAGGCCTGACAGAATTTTATAGGTTTCGATGAGATCCCCTCTCAATCTTCTAAACTCCAGTGAGTATAAGCCCAATCGACACAATCTCTCCTCATACGTCATTCCTGCCATCCCAGGTATCAGCCTGGTGAATCTTCGCTGCACTCCCTCCATGGCAAGAACGTCCTTCCTCAGGTAAGGCGACCAAAACTGCACACAATACTCAAGGTGCGGTCTCACCAAGGCCCTGTACAACTGTAGCAAGACATCCTTGTTCCTGTACTCGAACCCTCTTGCTACGAAGGCCAACATACTATTTGCCTTCTTAACCGCCTGCTGCACCTGCATGCTTACCTTCAGCGACTGGTGTACAAGAACACCCAGGTCTCTTTGCACTTCCCGTTCCCCCAATCTATTGCCATTCAAATAATAATCTGCCTTCCTGTTTTTGCCACCAAAGTGGATAACCTCACATTTATCCACATTATAGTGCATTTGCCATGTTTCTGCCCAATCACCCAACCTCTCCAAATCGTACTGGAGTTTCACGACATCCTCCTCACAGCTTACCCTCCCACCCAGCTTTGTGTCATCTGTAAATTTGGAGATATTACATCCAATTCCCTCGTCCAGATCATTAATATATATTGTGAACAGCTGGGGTCCTAGGACCGATCCTTGCGGTACCCCACTAGTCATTGCCTGCCACTCGGAAAATGACCCATTTATTCCAACTCTTTGCTTTCTGTCCGCCAACCAGTTCTCTATCCAAGTCAATACCTTGCCCCCAATCCCATGTGCCTTAATTTTGCACGCTAATCTCTTATGTGGGACCTTATCGAAAGCCTTCTGAAAGTCCAAATACACCACATCCACTGGTTCTCCCTTATCTATTTTACCAGTTACATCCTCAAAAAATTCCAGTAGATTAGTCAAGCATGATTTACCTTTTGTAAATCCATGTTGACTTTGTCCGATCCTGTCACTGCTTTCCAAGTGCTCTGCTATTACATCTTTTATAATGGACTCTAGCATTTTCCCCACTACCGATGTCAGGCTTACCGGTCTATAATTCCCTGCTTTTTCCCTACCACCTTTTTGAATAGTGGGGTAACATTAGCTACCCTCCAATCCATGGGCACTGTTCCAGAGTCTCTCGAGTTCTGGAAGATGACCAGCAATGCATCTACTATTTCTAGGGCCACTTCCTTAAGTACCCTGGGATGTAGATTATCAGGCCCTGGGGATTTATCGGCCTTCAGTCCCATCAATTTTCCTAACACCAGTTCCCTACAAATACTGATTTCTTTCAGTTCCACCCTTTCATCAGACCCTATGTTCCCTGGCATCTCTGGGAGGTTATTTGTGTCCTCCTTTGTGAAGACAGAACCAAAATATGTATTAAGTTGGTTGCCATTTCTTTGTTCCCCATTATAAATTCCCCTGATTCTGACTGCAAGGGACCTACGCTTGACTTCACCAATCTTTTTCTCTTCACATATCTATAAAAGCTTTCACAGTCAGTTTTTATGTTCCACGACGGCTTACTCTCATATTCTATTTTCCCTTTCTTAATTAATCCCTTTGTCCCCTTTTGTTGAATCCTAAACTGCTCCCAATCCTCAGGATTATTGCTTTTTCTTGCCAATTTTATGTCCTCTCCTTGGATCTTATGCTATCCCTAATTTCCCTTGTTAGCCACGGTTGAGTCACCTTTTTTGTTTTATTTTTATGCCAAACTGGGATGAACAAATTCTGTAGCTCATCCATTCGGTCTTTGAATGTTTGCCATTGCCTATCCACCGTCAACCCTTTGAGTGCCATTCCCCAATCAATCCTACCCAACTCGCTCCTCAGACCATCGTAGTTTCCTTTATTTAAATTGAGGACCCTAGTCTCTGAGTCAACTACTTCATTCTCCATCTTAATGAAGAATTCGATCATATTATGATCGCTCCTTCACTAGTTCTTGTTTACAAAATGTCCTGAGCAAGCTGGGCCCGTGCCCGAGTATTTATACTCTCCCTGGACAGCACCACCAGCAGGCTGCCCAGTATTATTTCATAAGTCATTTCTACAGGAATGGCAAGATTCATGTCATTCTTCCCACCTGAAAGATTGGAAGTCCGGCAGCTTCTTTCTACCAAATTAATTGGACTAAGAATAGACGCAGTAATTTGGATCTCCATTGGTGGCTGGAAGGCACATCTCCTTGGACCGTGTTTTGGTCCCTGGGTCGCTTAGTTTGTACCAGCGGGCTGGTAGAGTCCGTGTTGCCTTGATCGACCTGAGGAGGACTGGGGAGATCGTGGCTCCGGGTGCATTTGGTTCTCCGTTTGTGGCCGGAAGGCACGTCTCCTTGGACCGTGTTTTGGTCCCTGGGTCGCTTAGTTCGTACCGGCGGGCTGGCAGAGTCCGTGTCGCCTTGATCGACCTGAGGGGGACTGGGGAGATCGTGGCTCTGGGTGCGGGCCCCCACAGGCGCAGAGCTGGCTTCACCCTGCCCAGTAGTGGGTGACTGACCGGCGTCCTGACTTCGGGTGGCCATCCTGCGTGGAGCGCTCTGTTCCCCGGGTTGATCTGGCGGAATAGCTGGCAGGTCCCTTGACGTCCCGGGTAGGGTGTCATCCTCAGAGGAGCGCAGGGTATCGGCATCATTAATACAGATCCCACCATTGACTGGGTCCGTGGGACTGGTTCGGCAGGGAGCCAGATCCCGAAGTGACACTGCGGATTCCCCGCCATCAGGGTACCGCACGTATGCATACGTGGGATTGACATCCGTCAGTTCCACTTTGTTGATGAGGGGATCACTCTTAGAGGATCGCACGAATCTTCGGAGCAGCACGGGGCCAGGAGCTGCCAACCATGATGGTAGGGACGTCCCATGAGTGGAGCGACGCTGGAACCCGAAGAATCGTTCATGAGGAGTAGCATTGGCGGATGTAGAAAGAAGAGACCTGATGGAATGCAATGCGTCAGGGAGCATAGTTTCCCACTGCTGGTCTGATAGGTTGTATGACCTCTGTGCAAGACGAACAGTGTTCCAAATGATAGCATTGTATCTCTCAACTTGTCCATTTCCAATAGGATGACACGGTGTCGTTCTACTTGTGGCGATTCTCCGTTGGGAAAGATAACTTTTGAGTTCACTTGACATGAAGGAGGGACCCCGTTCAGAGTGGATGAAATTGGCCTTACCGAAAAGGGGAAAGACCTGATCGAGGCATTTGATCACTGTGTAAGCATATTGGGACAGGGGAAAGCAAAAGGAAAGCATGAATATTCGTCCACCATTGTAAGCAAATAGGTGTTTCGCGTTGAGGAAGGCAGTGGCCCTTTAAAGTCAATGCTGAGTCACTGCATAGGCTGTGTAGTGTGTATGAACGAGCCATCCGACGGACGGAAGAATTGCGGTTTTAATTCCGCGCAAATTCTACAAGTGGAGCATGTAATTTTCACGTCTTCCGTAGAAAATGGGAGATTTTTAGATCACAAAAAGTGTACCATAGGGGTATCGCCAGGATGGCATAAGTCAGTATGAAGATCCGCAAGAGTCGAAGTTGACATGGAAGAGCAGAATGCATGTGTGAGGGTATCCGGGGCCACATTCTCTTTGCCGGGTCGATAATGTATGGTGTAGCCAAAGGCAGCCAATTCCATCCTCCAGAGCTATATTTTGTTATTCTTGATCTTAGTGCGTTTCCGGTTATCCAGCATAAAGGCCATGGAGCACTGATCGGTTATAAGCGTGAAATGGCGACGAGCGAGAAAATGACTCCATTTACGTACTGCTTTGATGATAGCCATAGCCTCCTTCTCGACAGGAGGATAATGGAGCTCGCTACCCAGCAAAGTTCTGGACAGAAATGCAGTGGGTCGACCGCCTCGATTCAAGGTAGCCAATTTCGCCACCTCCGATGCATCGCACTCGACCATGAAAGGGAGATTTTCATCGATGGAACGAAGCGTGGCTTTTTCCAATTGTTGCTTGAGGAGGTTGAAAGCTGAAATACCCTTTGCCTCCAACGGAAATGACTTTGCATGAAGCAGGGGCTGGATCTTGTCGGAAAAGTGGGGTATCCACTTCGCATAATAGGCGAACATGCCGAGGGCCCGACGAAGTGTGCCGAGATTCGTAGAAGGAGGGAGCTCCTGAAGCAGACGAAGTCGCTCCAGATCCAGTTTGATGAAACCATTGCCCACCCAGTAGCCAAGGATGTTGACTGATTTCACAGATTTGGACTCATTTAAGGTTAAGTTGCGACAACGGAGAACGTCAAGAAATTTCTGGAGGTTTGCACCATGCTCCTTCTGGTCATGACCAGCAATGGTGATATTATCCAGATATGGAAAAGTGTCCGTTAAGTTCTCCTGTTTGACTAGGCTATCCATTGCCCGTTGGAAGATGGCCAGCCCATGGTGACCCCAAATGGAAGGTGACAAAACTGGTAAAGCCAACCATTGGCCTCAAAGGCCGTATACTTTTTGTCAGAGTCCTTTAACGGTACTTGATGGTATGCGCTCTTTAAGTCAAAAGTTGAAAAAACCTTGTAGTTGGCAAAGTTATTGACCATGTCATCGATGCGTGGTAGTGGGTAGGCATCCAGGTTGGTATACTGGTTAATAGTTTGCGAATAATCGATGCGAAGACATTTCTTGTTTTGCTTCAGTGGATTTTTAACAACGATGACTTGAGCCCGCCAGGAAGATGAACATGGCTCAATGATACCATCAGCTAGAAGGCGAGAGATCTCTGCCTCGATAAAGGATAGAGCATCTTGGCTGAAACGTCATGATTTAATGACTATGGGCATACATCGGGGGGAAAGGTTGGCAAACAAGGAGGGCTCATCAAGCGAAGCCGCCGAAAGCGCTCAAAACGGTACTTTGGAAATAGTAAGCTCTGGCTTTGACCCTCCAAACTCAAAAGTGAGTCTTTTGTGTTGTTTCTGGAAATCCTGTCCCAGGAGCACATCACTGCATAGGTTTTTGAGCACCCTGAGCTGGGTGGAGAAATAAGTGCGGCCATTGAGAATAAGGTTGACAAGACAAAAGCCGGAAGAGTTGGAGGTCAGTGTTGTCAGAGCCATTGCAATTTCCCTGTCCAAGGGGTAAATACGCAGTTTTAACTTACTGACAGCCTGCTCACTGATGAAGCAGTCATCATTGCATGAGTCGATTAGTGCACTCAAAATGTGTCCAATTACTGAAACATTTGTGGCTGCATGGGACAGGCTTTGGGGAAAATAGCTGTGATGGGAGGAGGAGCAGTTTTACCCTTGACAGCTGTAACCTTAGTAGTGGCTCTTGGGGGAGGAGCAGTTTTATAGATAGCAGCTGTAACCTTAGTAGTGGCTCTTGAGGGAGGAGCAGTTTTATAGATAGCAGCTGCAAAACTAACAGGGGCTCTTGACCGGTATACCTTAGAAAAGTGACCTTTCTTACTAACAGAGGCTCTTGACTGGCATACCTTAGAAAAGTCACCTTTCTTACTGCAATGATTGCAGATTGCATTACGAGCAGGACAAAATTTCCTATAGTGGAGTGCACCTCCACAGAAGAAACACTTCCTTCCAGATTGCCAAGATGCCGCTAGGGCAGGGTCGTCATCAGTGAGGGCTTCTAGGGTAGGGTTGTCATCAGCTAGGATAGAGTCGTCATCAGTGAGGGCTTCCGCCCGAGGCCCATTGGAGGAGTCACCAAAAGTGATAGCAGCAGTCCTTGCATGCAGTAAAAGATAGGCTTCTGCATTTTTTTTTGCTAAGTCCAGAGAACATGCCTGGTCATAGGCAGCTTCTAACTTGAGGGTATAATTCTCCAACAGACACTGGCAATTCCATTAATAAAAGAAGCACGAATTAATTCCTCCTGGTACTGCTCAGCTGAGACAGCTTTGTGATTACAATCCTTGCTGAGCCTGCGAAGCTTTTGAAGGAATTTGTCAAGTGATACCCCAGGTTGTTGTCGAGTTGTGGCCAGTAGATGCCAAGCAAAAATTTCGTTTGGGGACTTAACATATAGTTGCTGTAGTATTTGGATAGCGGAGTCATAGTCTACACATTCTTCGATGTAGTCAAACACATGAGGGGATACATAATTGGCAAGTATCTCTAACTTATCAGAAACATTCTCACCATGCACCCTGAGGAAGTTGCTGAAGGTACGATACCAGTGTTTCCCTACCTTAGCAGTTGTAGGTGAATTCGGGTCCAGGTCAAGACGGGTGGGTGGGAGTAGTTTCTCCATGATGGATTGACTACTACCCCTGGTTCCCTTCTACCATTTGAGTCGTAGCTGTCTGTTCCCAAAACCACTCAGAGCGTGGAGCAGGTTCAGTTGGTTAAATTGACGTAAGAAAACTACTAGGCACTTGGTCTGAGTATTAAACAAGGCTTTAATCAACTGTTTCACAACATGGAGGTCTAGTTGTCCTTCACTAGTTCCTATTTACAAAATGTCCTGAGCAAGCTGGGCCCGTGCCCAAGTATTTATACTCTCCCTGGACAGCGCCACCAGCAGGCCGCCCAGTATTATATTGTAGTGTATGTACCTTTAAGGGGAGAACTACTTTTTACAGCTCCTGTATACTGTAGTACCGGCAGTGACCACACCTGTATATAAACCCTTAGTAGGGATCTGTACGTTTAGTTTTAGAGTAACTCTCATCCAGTAAACACCTGTTGATTGTTCCATGGAGTCTCATGTCTAGTTATTGAAGGACACACAACATCAAAATACACGGATCTAACATTGGCGACGAGAAGATTCAAACCTACCTGCAACTCTGCATCACCTCCCAGGGATTCGCTCCTGGAGAAAAGAAAAAAAAGAAGGCCGAGTCTAGAAGCACGGGTGTCGACAATCCAGCGGAGATTTGAGCATCGCACGGGAGGCTATTGAGAGCTGGGCTTGGTTCTCCAGTCACGGTGGTCCAGCGAAACGGGCTGGAAACAGGTACGGTGCAGAACCTTCCCGGACAGCGGTGGCTAGAGCCGACCGACGGCACAGAAAAGGCCGAGCAGCGTCGACGGGAGAAGAGAGAGGGTAGAGCGCACAGGGCGCAGCCAGTGTTCAGGACCGAGCGGTGTCGACGGGAGAAGAGAGAGGGTAGAGCGCACAGGGCGCAGCCGGTGTTCAGCACCGAGCGGCGTCGACGGGAGAAGAGAGAGGGTAGAGCGCACAGGGCGCAGCCGGTGTTCAGGACCGAACAGCGTCGGCAAGAGAAGAGAGAGAGGCGTGAAGGAAAATGCGCAGAGCGCAGCCGGTGTTCTAGGGACGAGCAGCGTCAGCGGCAAAGAAAGGGAAACGCGCAGAGCGCAGCCGGTGTTCAAGGGCCGAGCAGCCGCAGCAGAGAAGAAGGGAGAGCATGGGAAACACCATTTTGAGCCACAGCGGAGAAGAAGGGAGAGCGCGGGAAAACGCCATTTTGAGACGCAGCGGAGAAGAAGGGAGAGCGCGGGAAAACGCCATTTTGAGCCGCAGTGGAGAAGAAGGGAGAGCGCGGGAAAACGCCATTTTGAGCCAGTCTAACCACACCCAGGGATACCGAAGAGTGGCAGTATCACAGCGTTCGACAATGAAGTCGAAGATTGGACGACATATGTCGAACGCATAGAAGTGTACTGCAAGGCGAATGAAGTGCCAGATGAGAGGAAAGCGCTGGTATTGTTGAATTCAATGGGTGCAAAAATGTATGGCTTACTGCAAAACCTAGTAACCCCAGAGAAGCCAGTGGAAAAGGATTTTGGAAACATAATGTCAATCCTACAGGACCACTTAAACCCCACACCGCTGCTGATAGCAGAAAGATTTAAGTTTCACAAAAGCAACCAGCATAAAGATGAAAGGAATGCTGAGTATTTAACGGAACTGCGCAAGCTATCGAAACACTGCCAGTTTGGAACGGGACTAGCAGATACTTTAAGGGACAAGTTTGTGTGTGGGCTTCAAAGTGAAGGAATCCAGAAACGGCTTCTATCAGAAAAGAATCTTACGCTGGACAAGGCTTTCAGCATGGCAGTATCACACGAAGCAGCCGCACAGGGCGCTGCAGAGATACAACAGAGACCGCAAGAATATGGCACAAATGAAATGTCATACGGAACAGTGAAGTGCTATCGCTGCGGCAGAACAACACACGACCATAATGATTGCTGGTTCAAGGACAAAGTGTGCAGACAGTGTAGAAAAGTAGGACACATAGCAAGAGTCTGCAGGTCGGGGAAAGAAAACCAGCAGCAAGAAATCTCCACAGGAGAAGTACAAGAAGGTACATAAGGTGACGGAAAGTAGTTCAGACGAACAGAAAAGTGATACAGACTCCGGAAGCAAGGAGATGGGTTGTCTGAAGCTAAATAAGGTGATCAAAATGGAGGATCACCAAACTATCTGGGTCACGCTCAAGATAGCTGGAGTCCAAGTGAAAATGGAATTGGACACAGGATCAGCCCTAACAGTCATAAACCGAAGGGACTACAAGCGGCTATTCTCACATATACCCTTGAGAGATACAGAGATTGTCTTGAAGACGTACACGGGGCAAAAATTCTATCCCAAAGGAAAAATAAGGGTGAACGTTATAAATAACGGGAAGGAAACACCAAAAATGGACCTATATGTATTGCCAGATGGAGGACCACCACTACTAGGACGTGAATGGATCCGGAAGATACAGCTAGATTGGCATTCCATACAAGCACTGACTGTAGATGCCAAAAAGGATGACGACGCCACACCTGGACGACTGTCAAAAATGCTAACTGACGCACAAGAAGTGTTCCAGGAGGGACTTGGAACACTAAAAGGCATAACAGCGACGATCAAAATAGAGGAAAATGCAAGCCCAAAGTTTTTAAGGCCAGACCCGCCAGATCCGCCCAGCCGTCGAAGCAGAGCTGGAAGGTTTGGAATGTTCAGGAGTACTGTCCAAAGTGGACTGGAGCGAGTGGGCTACACTCATCGTTCCTGTAATGAAGAGGTCATTGAGTAATACGCCTGGGGAACCAAAGAAGGTTCGCATCTGTGGGTACTTTAAGGTGACAGTGAATCCAGCCCTTCACACGGTACAATATCCGCTTCCGCGGATTGAAGATATTTTTGCCTCGCTATCTGGAGGGAAACGCTTTACTAAGATTGATCTGGCCCAGGCGTACCTGCAAATGGAGGTAGAAGAAACCTCGAAACAGTGCCTCACAATCAACACTCATAAAGGTCTCTACCAATACAACCGGCTGGTGTTCGGGGTAGCATCAGCTCCGGCTATTTGGCAAAGGGCAATGGATCAAGTCCTGCAAGGGATTCCAGGGACCCAGTGCTATTTGGACGACATCCTGGTCATGTGCGAAAATGACAGTGATCACCTCACCAACCTGGAGCACGTTATTGATGAAGAGGGGTTACATAAGTCCCCTGAAAAGATTGAGGCAGTAGTCAAGGCTCCAGCACCGGAAAATGTGTCACAACTGAGGTCGTTCCTTGGGCTGGTGAACTACTACCATAAGTTCTTGCCGAATTTGTCTACAGTTCTACACCCACTGAACACCCTACTGCAAACGGGGGTACCATGGAAGTGGAATGACGAATGTAAACGAGCTTTCCAGAAGTGCAAAGAGTTGATCACATCAAAAGAGGTGTTGGCTCATTTCAACCCAGCACTATCAATTCGGTTGGCGTGTGATGCATCACCCTATGGCATTGGAGCGGTGCTGTCGCACAAGTTCCCGGACGGCTCGGAGAGGCCGGTAGCCTTTGCGTCTCGGTCACTAACCTCAGCCGAGCGTAACTACGCCCAGATTGACAGGGAGGCCCTCAGCCTAGTGTGGGGAGTGAAAAAGTTCAACCACTATCTGCACGGGCAGAAGTTCACCTTGCTGACTGACCACCAACCACTTGTCTCCATCTTCAATCCAAAGAAGGGCGTTCCGGTGATGACTGCGTAACAGCTACAAAGATGGTCCCTTTTTCTAGGGGCGAACCAATATGAAATCGAGTATAAGGGCACGAAACAGCATGGAAACGCTGATGGGCTATCACGCCTGCCACTGCCTACTGCGGAGGAAGCACCAGCAGTGGACCCTGTCGAAATATTTTATTCGACTATAATTGAACGCTTGCCAGTAACTAACGCTGATATAGAGAAGGAGATCCGAAATGACCCGACACTGTCTCGGGTATATGACTTGACGGTGAAGGGATGGCCAGCACATGGCGACTCACTGTTGCCAGCATTCTCATCCAGAAGAGAACAGCTGCCAGTATGCCAGGGGACCTTGATGTGTGGATCCCGAGTGGTAATTCCACCCAAGTTAAGGGTGAGAGTGCTAAATGTGCTTCACGAAGGCCATCTGGGAAGGGTGAAAATGAAAAGCCTTGCTAGGGCTTATGTGTGGTGGCCGGGGATCGATCAGCAAATCGATGACCTGACAAAGGGCTGCTCAGGATGCCAGAAGGTCCAAAATGCACCACCACATGCCCCTCTACACCCATGGGAGTGGCCCTCCTCTCCATGGCAACAGGTGCATATTGATTTTGCTGGTCCATTCATGGACTCAATGTTCTTAATAGCCGTGGATGCGCACTCGAAATGGCCTGAGGTGATCAAAATGTCGTCCACCACCACGGAGAAAACTATTGCTGTCCTACGGACCATATTTGCCAGGAGCGGCTTGCCAGAGCAGATTTGCTCTGATAACGGACCACAGTTTGTGTCCGAAGAGTTTCGAAGATTCATGAAAAGGAATGGGGTAAGGCATTACACATCCGCCCCGTATCATCCAGCCACAAATGGATTGGCTGAGAGGTTCGTACAAACCTTTAAGAAAGCAGTAAGGGCCATGTGCGATGACGATATTCCACTGCAGCATAAGGTGGACAATTTCCTGTTAGCCTACAGAAATGCGACACATGCAGTCACCAACCAGACCCCGGCCATGATGTTCTTTAACCGAAGGCTGAGCTCTCGTCTGGATTTGCTCAGACCAAATGTACGAAGAGATGTTGAGAATAAGCAATTCCAGCACATCAATGAGAAGCCGACAAGGAGCTTCAATGTAGGGCAACCAGTCTTGGCCTGCAACTACCGAACAGAGAAATGGCAACCAGGAACGATATGCACACGGCAGGGGCCATTAATGTACACAGTGGATGTTGGGGAGAACATTGTGAGACGCCATGCCGACCAGATCCTAGAGTCACAGGAACGAGTCAACCCCATATCTCGCATACCTGGTGATGAACCCGACATACAGGTAGCATCTACCCCAGAAACAGTAGCATCGGAAGCTGATGAACCAACTGATGACAGGGGGCCTCCGCACCAAGAGCAAGACACTCAGAAAAGGCGCTATCCAGAAAGGATCAGGAAGCCGCCCCAAAGACTGAATTTATAAATGGACTATTTTCAGTTAATGTGCATGTTAAAAGTGTTAATTGTGAAATGAATGTTATGGTACTGTTAATCTAAAAGGAATGAATGTTATGGTACTGTTAATCTAAAAGGGGAGGAATTGTAGTGTATGTACCTTTAAGGGGAGAACTACTTTTTACAGCTCCTGTATACTGTAGTACCGGCAGTGACCACACCTGTATATAAACCCTGAGTAGGGATCTGTACGTTTAGTTTTAGAGTAACTCTCATCCAGTAAACACCTGTTGATTGTTCCCTACAGTCTCGTGTCCAGTTATTGAAGGACACACAACATCAAAATACACGGATCTAACATATTTCATAAGTCATTTCTACATGAATGGCAAGATTCATGTCACCCTGTACGAATTTTATATGCTTCAATGATCTCACCTCTCATTCTTCTAAATTCCAGTGAATATAGGCCTAGTCTACTCAATCTCTCCTCATAGGACAATACCCCCATCCCAGGAGCCAGTCTGGTGAACCTTTGTTGCACTTCCTCTATGGTAAGCCACATCTCCACCTGATGTGTCATAGAACAAGCAATAGGCATGCTGAAGATGTGCTTCAGATGACTTGACAGATCTGGAAGAGCCCTTTGGTACACACCAGCCATGGCCTCTAGAATCATCGACATCTGCTGCGTGCTGCACAACATAGCGCTGCAGGAGGAGCAAGGCGCGCAGCACGCAGCCTCTTCAGAGGAGAAGGAGGTGGAAGAGGAGGTTGAGCAGTTGGAAGATGTGGAGGAGGAAGCTGAGATGTAGATGCCACCAGCAGTGGCACATATTGCTGCCCAGGAGGCCCGGGATGGCCTCACCAGGGCCAGATTTACTTGACTTGCTCCAATTCAGCCACATGCTGTACTAAGTTCCACCCCCCCACCACCCAACAACACCATAAAGCAGCCCTACAATCACCTATCCATGGCTCTCACCCAAAGCCCCAATGCTCGAGGTTAAATAATGTGTCACCATTCACTCGAAGTAACAAAGCCACTTCCAAGGTTTGAGGCAAAAATGGACAAGACCCGAAAGTGGTGCAAAGAGAAACATTAGTGTGTGTAATCAAAACAACCAAAACTTAGCACTAGCATTTTTTAATACACCCATGTGTATATCCTTGTGCATCTACTTTTGTGTCATTTTTCTTTTACGAGTGCTTCTATGAGTTGCATCCCCTGTGGCTTCAGCAGAGGTAGTTGCAGGCTGCTCATTTCCCTGCAGCGACTGCATAGATACTTTTGGCAGTTGTCCTCTGGGTTTTGGAGCCTGTGATGGCCTATCCAAAGTCTGCTCCTCCTGCAACTGTGCAGGGGCAGACTTGGCCATCGGGACCCCAGGAAGCGTGTGGGGCTCTGACTGAGGGGGAGGCAACGGGGGAGAAGTGGGAGTGCTTTGAGAAGAGCCCCACTTCTATATCCCCTCTCACCATCATCCCTCTCATAGATACATAGATACATAGAAGATAGGAGCAGGAGTAGGCCATTCGGCCCTTCGTGCCTGCTCCGCCATTCGATGAGATCATGGCTGATCCTTTAATTCAGTATCCCGTCCCCGCCTTCTCTCCGTAACCCTTAACCCCTTTTGCCCGTAGAAATATATCTAATTCCCTCTTAAATATATTTAATGAGCTGGCGTACACTGCCCTCTGTGGCAATGAGTTCCACAGGTTCACCACTCTCTGAGTGAAGAAATTCCCCCTCATCTCTGTCCTAAATGGTTTAGCCCTTATCCTTAAATTATGTCCTCTAGTTCTGTTCTCACCCGCCAAGGGAAACATTCCTTCTGCATCCAGTCTGTCTAGACCTGTCAGAATTTTATACACTTCTATGAGGTCCCCTCTCAATCTTCTAAACTCCAGTGTGTACATCCCTAAACTACATAGTCTCTCCTCATAGGTCATTCCCGCCATTCCTGGTATCAGCCTGGTGAATCGCCGCTGCACCCCCTCCATGGCAAGAACATCCTTCCTCAGATGAGGCGACCAAAACTGTACACAGTACTCGAGGTGTGGTCTCACCAGTGCCCTGTACAGCTGCAGCAAGGTATCCCTGTTCCTGTATTCTAACCCTTTTGCTATGAAGGCCAGCATACCGTTTGCCTTCTTGACCGCCTGTTGCACCTGCATGCTCGCCTTCAGTGACTGGTGTACAAGAACACCCAGGTCTCTCTGTACTTCCCCCTCTCCCAATCTATTGCCATTTAAATAATAATTTGCCCTCCCGTTCCTGCACCCAAGGTGGATAACTTCGCACTTGTCCACATTATAGTGCATCTGCCATTTATCCGCCCAATCGCCCAGTCTGTCCAAATCGCTCTGGAGCTTCCTGGTCTCTTCCTCTGAGCCCACCCCCCCTCCTAGTTTAGTGTCGTCTGCAAATTTGGAAATGCTGCATCCGACTCCCTGATCCAGGTCATTAATGTAAATTGTGAACAGCTGGGGGCCCAGGACAGATCCCTACTCATGGGCCACATGGACCTCCCTGCTAGCAAGGAGCTGGCGAGCACCTTGCTGCACAGCAGTGGGGCGATGAGGACCCAAGTCAATGTTTACATCCCTCCTTGAGAGGAGATCTATGAGCGCCTGCCATCTGTTGTCCATAGCTAGAATGTGCTTGTGTAAGTGGCGCATTAGCTGCTCCATGCAGGTGGCCATCCTTTCCATGGAAGAGCATATCATCACCATCGCCTGCGACATGGTGGTGCTCATGTTGGAGATAGACTACCCCATTCTCTGAACATTTGCAGACATCACGGTCGTAAAAGATCCCAGAGCCTCATGCAATTGTTGCTGCCC
The DNA here is from genome assembly GCF_052327205.1 of Somniosus microcephalus. Taxonomy (NCBI): domain Eukaryota; kingdom Metazoa; phylum Chordata; class Chondrichthyes; order Squaliformes; family Somniosidae; genus Somniosus; species Somniosus microcephalus. The sequence goes on along the minus strand of NC_141000.1, from coordinate 46,004,480 downwards.
CTCCAGGATCACCCTCCTCCTGGATGGTCCCCGAGGCTCAGCATCTGCGTGCAGCTCAGCAGAGCTACGAGCATCCTGCGCCCTCTGGCGAGGAGTCTCCACTGTTAACAACACTGCCTGCTCTTGCTCACTTGTGAATTGCGAGACACCAGGTGACAACCCTACTCTATGGTGCAAAGGACCCACCAAGGTGTGCGTAGCTCTGCTGGTGCTTGGTGCGCTTGGGTCTGCTGACTCTGTACCCTCAGAGGCTGGAGGTTCCTCTGAATTGTCGTCTTCCTCCTCCGGCTGTACAGTGGAAGGGGGGGGCGCAGTTGATGGACCTGTGGGAGAGTAAAGAGATCAATTAGAAGTGTTATAATAAGAATGGGTAGCATTACCATTATGCACATGCTGACATTTCACTGGCTGGTGACATCAGTCACCCTATGGGTGACTGTTGCATGTCATGTGGCTTAATGAGATGTGATTCTGTCACCATGTTGCTGGGATGTCCCCCTCTCTCCATCTCCCACCACCAGCGTCTCTTGAGCTCCCGAAATTTCCAGAGCCCCCTGCCCTGCTGCTGTGAGATGTGCAATTACTGGAGGGCCACCTCCAGTTCTCTCCCTTTCCCTGTTGTTGTGGGCTCCCTTCTCCTGCAAGGAGGAAAACAAAAGCAGTTTGAGTGAGAGTGATGGAATGAGTGTAAGGAATGGATGGGCTACATCTGTAGAGGGTGACTATGAGGGAGTGTGGTGCCAATGCCAAATGGCCTCCTTCTGTGGTGTTACTTGCTATGATTGCATTAGAATGAGGGTGAGTGTGAGGGGTGGTTAGTCAGATGGGGATGTGAGTATGTACGTTGAGAGAGAGGGATGGGTGGATGTGCAAGGTATGTTGGTGTGAGTAATGATGTACAGGAGTAGGTTTGGGAAGGCAGAGTAATGGGGATGTGGTGACAGGCACTTCAGGATGAGGGGGAGTGTGGCATTGCACTCACTTTTCCTGACCTTATGAGATCATTGAAGCACTTTCTGCACTGTATCCAGGTCCTCCTGACCACATCCCTGCTGCTGACCTCCTCACAGAAATCACAGAAACCCCACAGTGCAGATAGAGGCCATTTCGGCCCATCGAGCCTGCACCAACACATATCCCACCCTATCCCCGTAACCCCACGTATTTAATCCCCCTAACACTAAGGGTCAATTTATCATAGCCAATCAACCTAACCCGCACATCTTTGGACTGTGGGAGGAAACCGGAGCACCTGGAGGAAACCCACGCAAACACGGGGAGAATGTGCAAACTCCACACAGACAGTCACCTGAGGCCAGATTCGAACCTGGGTCCCTGGCGCTGTGAGGCAACAGTGCTAACCACTATGCCACCGTGCTGCCCACTCAATAATATCCAGCCAGGTGCTCTTTTTGTTGCTTGTGGAGGTCTCCTTTGCCTGTCAGCAGGGACGAGGACGTCCCTGCATGCTCTGACAGCAGTATGCAATGAAGATTCAGAGAACCGGGGTGCAGCCCTCTGCCTTTGGCTGTTTCAAAAGTTTTAGATTTAATGTGGCATTTCTTTCATACCTTCCACCCTCCTCTAGAAACCTTCAAGTGAGCTCAGTGCAAGGCTGCTTTAAATATGGGCGCTAGAAACGACTCATCGATGATGTCATAGACCCGCACCATTTAATAGGGCTGGCAAACACGCATGAGTCTTTCAATGAAATCTTTGCACAATTATTGATGTCTCGTTTGACTGTTTGTTATTGCCTTTATTGCAATTTTATTACAATGTTTTAAACAAATTGTAAACAAAACGTAAGTCGCTCTGAGCAGTGCGTTGCTCAGACCATCGTGTTCCTGACCCGCTACGCTGCCCGCATGCACCCAACCCAACGCAAAGGTGAAAATTCTGTCCATGGTCACTTTTGTCTCTCTCTGTTGTCTTAGTGGTGCTGTTTCTCTCTCTCTCTCTCTCTCTCTCTCTCTTTCTGACTTCTCTCTTCCTACCTATTCTTGCTTCTCTCTCAGTTATCTCCTGCTTCACTCTGTCTTTATTCTTTCCTTTCGGGTGGTTGTTGGTGAGTGGTGTGAGCATCAGAGCTCTGAACAAAAGTGTCAATTCTAAGTGCAGGCTTATGGGGGAGACTGAATTCTCCAAGTAAAACATTAATAAAGGCATTAAAATAAACACAAGACAAATGGATACATTTAATCAGGCTATTGTGAAATATATTTTTTTAATTAATTTTTATATTTAGATCCTTATTCTGGACATGGAAAATTCAGTTCCACCCATCCGTTGTTCTGCTCTAGGGAAGGGCCTAACACAAGTCACACATATGAGATTCCTCAGCCGTTTACTAGGGAAGAATAGTAAAGGTTTTTTTTGTTACCTTCCCCACAATTTTTATCTTCCCAGAACCTACTGCTAGGTGGGCTGAAACCAAGGCTAAAGAGCCCACCCACACATTACAATTGGGAGGGGCCCACCTGCACCAGTCAGACACAAGTATCCCCACTGGACGTCAACACAGTGTTCAGAGCTGGCAGTCCAGTCTCTGCTCACCAGAGCTGTCTGGAGTGGGGCCCAAGCCCAACACTTCTCACAGGCGGTAATTCTACCATTGAGCCCATGATCACTCTGTCTGGATGCAAGTATCCCACTGGCTACCAACCCAGTATTTAGAGATTATGTTCGAGTCGCCACTCGCCAGGACAAAAATACGGTTACCGAGAAATAAAATGGCAGATTAATTTTTTTCAGAATACAATTTATAGGGAAAAGCCAGTTGGTCAGATTCTGTATTTGGAGGGTGATTAGTTTATATCTAGAATCTATTATAAAGCCAGACATAGGAATTTATAATGGAAAATAGTTGACACAAAATGTGTCATAATGGGGAACAAAGAAATGGATGACCAATTAAATACATACTTTGGTTCTGTCTTCACAAAGGAGGACACAAATAACCTCCCAGAGATGTCGGGGAACATAGGGTCTAATGAGAGGGAGGAACTGAATGAAATCAGTATTTGTAGGGAAATGGTGTTAGGGAAATTGACGGGATTGAAGGCCGATAAATCCCCAGGGCCTGATAATCTATATCCTAGGGTACTTAAGGAAGTGGCCCTAGAAATAGTAGATGCATTGCTGGTCATCTTCCAAAATTCTATAGACTCTGGAACAGTTCCCATGGATTGGAGGGTAGCTAATGTTACCCCACTATTCAAAAAAGGTGGTAGAGAGAAAATGGGGAATTATAGACTGGTAAGCCTGACATCGGTAGTGGGGAAAATGCTAGAGTCCATTATAAAAGATGTAATAGCAGAGCACTTGGAAAGCAGTGACAGGATCGGACAAAGTCAACATGACTAATCTACTGGAATTTTTTGAGGCTGTAACTGGTAGAATAGATAAGGGAGAACCAGTGGATGTGGTGTATTTGGACTTTCAGAAGGCTTTCGATAAGGTCCCGTATAAGAGATTAGCGAGTAAAGTTAAAGCACAAGGGATTGGGGGCAAGGTACTGACTTGGATAGAGAACTGGTTGGCAGACAGGAAGCAAAGAGTTGGAATAAACGGATCTTTATCCGAGTGGCAGGCAGTGACTAGTGGGGTACCGCAGGGATCGATGCTCGGACCCCAGCTATTCACAATATATATTAATGATCTAGACGAGGGAACTAGATGTAATATCTCCAAGTTTGCAGATGACACAAAGCTGGGTGGGCATGTGTGCTGTGAGGAGGAAGCCGAGAAACTCCAGATAAGGCGACCAAAACTGCACACAATACTCAAGATGTGGTCTCACCAAGGCCCTGTACAACTGCAGCAAGACATCCTTGTTCCTGTACGCGAAACCTCTCACTACAAAGGCCAACATTTGCTTTCTTAACCGCCTGCTGCACCTGCATGCTTACCTTCAGCGACTGGTGCACAAGGACACCCAGGTCTCGTTGCACTTCCCCTTCTCCCAATCTATTGCCATTCAGATAATAATCTGCCTTCCTGTTTTTGACACCAAAGTGGATAACCTCACATTTATCCACATTATATTGCATCTGCCATGCTTCTGCCCAATCACCCAACCTGTCCAAATCATACTGGAGTTTCTCGGCATCCTCATCACAGCACACACGCCCACCCAGCTTTGTGTCATCTGCAAACTTGGAGATATTACATCTAGTTCCCTCATCTAGATCATTAATATATATTGTGACTAGCTGGGGTCCTAGGTGGTACCCCACTAGTCACTGCCTGTCACTCAGAAAAAGACCCGTTTATTCCAACTCTTTGCTTTCTGTCTGCCAACCAGTTCTCTATCCAAGTCAATACCTTGCCCGCAATCCCGTGTGCCTTAATTTTACACGCTAATCTCTTATGCGGGACCTTATTGAAAGCTTTCTGAAAGTCCAAATAAACCACATCCACTGGTTCTCCCTTATCTATTTTACCAGTTACATCCTCAAAAAATTCCAGTAGATTTGTCAAGCACGATTTACCTTTTGTAAATCCATGTTGACTTTGTCCGATCCTGTCACTGTTTTCCAAGTGCTTTGCTATTACATCTTTTATAATGGACTCTAGCATTTTCCTCACTATCGATGTCATTTTCTCTCTACCACCTTTTTTGAATAGTGGGGTAACATTAGCTACCCTCCAATCCATGGGAACTGTTCCAGAGTCTATCGAATTTTGGAAGATGTCCAGCAATGCATCTACTATTTCTAGGGCCACTTCCTTAAGTACCCTAGGATGTAGATTATCAGGCCCTGGGGATTTATCGGCCTTCAATCTCATCAATTTCCCTAACACCATTTCCCTACAAATACTGATCTCATTCAGTTCCTGCCTCTCATTAGACCCTATGTTCCCCGACATCTCTGGGAGGTTATTTGTGTTCTCCTTTGTGAAGACAGAACCAAAGTATGTATTTAATTGGTCTGCCATTTCTTTGTTCCCCATTATAAATTCCCCTGATTCTGACTGCAAGGAACCTGTCGTTGAAGGCCAAACGTGTCTACTGTAATACAACAAATTTACTGATACAGTATATCACCGGACTGACTCACGTAAAAATATTAATTTCCTTTCTAGTACTGAAAGATATGGGCCTCTCAGATATAATACTTGTAAAACTATTTGCCAACCATTTTTCAAAACTTGTCTAAGGTGAAAGGAACTGTTTATTTTACCCTGTGAAAAAGCTCTTATTTCCAGTTATTTCAATTTCAATTTTCTTTAAGTAATTTTATTCTTCCCTCTTCTAGACCTTTTTCTCAATTTAAACAATTATGAAAGATATCCTAACTTCCACGGTAGATTTGTACTTCTTGCTGAAGCTGTCATCGATGTAGCACAGAACAGTATTTCTACTGTCAAGTCTCTGATGACCAAAACCTCAACAGATTGGCATTTGCCATGATCCAGGTTTTGGTTGAAGCCAGCTGTAATATCTAAGGTCATGCCTCATAAATATTCCTTCTGGCCCAGATACAAGCATCAGTCCCCCCCAACAACACAAAACAATCTCATCAAAAACAACACCTAAACTTTCACCTCAATTGTTTTGACCGTACCAAAGTTCTGAAAGAAATGAATGGGTAAATTCACCAATCCCACACTCAAAACAGAAAGCTGGTAAAGTCTGAGATAGAACTACAACACTGGCATGACATTTTTGCCTCGTTCTCCCTTTGAAAGCAAGTTCTCTCCGTGACCATCACGTCAGTAAATCTAGTCTGGAAATTTTATTATTTCTTTTTCCCTCCAATTGTGTCTCAGAATTTATTTGTAAATTGTCTTTGCTTATCATAGTACACACAAGTATTATAGTTTCACAGAAGCAGGGCAAAAGTTATAACTCTCAAGATGCATCTTTTGTTCACAGCAAGCTTAATCGATAGAAGTGGGAATTCCTTTTTTTTGTGATGTAGATTGTCGCAGGAGCTGGGTAAAAATTACAAATTCAGTGATGCATCTTTCTCACACACACAATCTTTTCATAACAGCAGGACATCAACTGTTAAGGCTCAGGTATAATTTCTAACTCAAGCCTTAGACGCCTGGAGACGCCTTTGTTGGGGAATCTTCTTGCAGGCATTGCTAATATTTAATGAGACATTTCAGGGTAAGCTTAATGAATTCTTTAATATGTTATTTATAGTTGTATGCACTGACCTAATGAAAAAGGAAAATGATGGCTGAAAGCAATGTGATCAAATTATTTGCACAACTTGATTGGTTGACATTGAATTGCAGCTTTGAAAAAATATTAGGATTTGGTTTTCTGCTGGTTACCCAATCATTGGTACCTTTTAATATGTTTTGATTCATTCACAATTAGTCATTTGGTAATTTAACAAATTATTTCAGCCAATCATTCATTTTTGCTACATGAATGTTTGAAGTGTGATGTCTTGAGACCTGACACCTTTTGAGAGCACATTTACAGGTGTGCCATCCTTTGAAAGTCATGGCATGAGGTATTTGCACTAGACATTAGATATGTGTGAGACAACCAATTGCTCAATAATTAAATGCATCATTTGGCATGGTACTGTTCTGTCAGACCAGGAGGTGCTGGGTTTGATTCCTGGTCTGTGTTAAGTTAGTAGATCTCTGTCAGGGTAGAATGATACATTGACCACAGCGTCCCTGGGCTAGGATAGGAAAACTTCAGCCACGGTTTCTGCTCCTGATTATTATTAACTAGCCTCTGCTGGAAAGTTCCCATATGTGGGCGACAACAATACCTAAGTTTAAGATGGATAGAACATGTCCAGGGAATTATAGACCAGTCAGCTTAATATCGGTGGCAGGAAAAATAATGGAATCTCTACTGCAGGAGAAAATAGAAGAACATCTAGAAACCAAAAACATAGTAATGAATAGTCAGTATGGATTTCAAAAGGGAAAGTCTTCTTTGACCAACCTCATTGAATTTTTTGAAGAGGTAACAGAGAGAGTAGACAATGGTAATGCAGTAGATATAATTTATCTAGATTTTCAAAAGGCCTTCGATAAGGTACCCCATAATAGACTGATGAACAAAGGTCAGAGAATGCGGAGTCAGGGGACAAGTAGCAGAATGGATAGCTAGCTGGCTTCAAGACAGAAAGCAGAGAGTAGGGGTAAAGGGTAGCTATTCACAGTGGCAGAAGGTGGGTAGTGGTGTTCCACAAGGATCAGTGCTGGGTCCACTGCTGTTCACAATTTATATTAACGTTTTAGACTTTGGAATCAAAAACACAATTTCTAAATTTGCAGATGACACCAAATTGGGGGGATAGTCAATACTGAGGAGGACTGCAACAAATTACAGGAGGACATTAATAAACTTGCAGAATGGGCATATAATTGGCAAATGAAGTTCAACACAGATAAATGTGAGGTATTACATTTTGGTAGGAATAATAGGGAGGTCACATTACTTGGAGGGTGCAAGTCTAGGTGGGGTAGAGGAACAAAGGGATCTTGGAGTACAAATACACAAATCACTAAAAGTTGCGACAAGGCCATAAAAAAAGCAAACCACGCACTAGGGTTTATTTCCAGAGGTATAGAATTGAAAAGTAGGGAAGTTATGCTAAACCTGTATCGAACCTTGGTTGGTAGTTCTGGTCGCCATATTATAAAAAGAATATAGAGGCACTGGAGAGGGTACAGAGAAGATTTACAAGGATGATACCAGAAATGCGAGGGTATACATATCATGAAAGGATGAACAGGCTGGGTCTCTTTTCTCTTGAAAAAAGAAAATTAAAATTATGAAAGGTTTTGATAGAGTGGATAAAGAGAGGAAGTTTCCACTTGTGGGGAAGAGCATAACTAGAGGCCATCAATATAAGATAGTCACCAAGAAATCCAATAGGGAATTCAGAAGAAACTTCTTTACCCAAAGAGTGGTGAACATGTGTAACTCGCTACCACATGGAGTGGTTGAAGCAAATAGTATGGATGCATTTAAGGGGAGGCTAGACAAGCATATGAGGGAAAAGGGAATAGAGGGTTATGCTGATAGATTTAGATGAGGAAAGTGTTGTGTCGGTACCTTTCTACCGAGACACAATTTAGGACTCAGAACTCAGAGATTCAAACATGAAGTGCTTTATTGGAAGGAAAGGAAGTTCTGGAAAGTTCCGAACAAAGAGAGCTAAACTTAACCGAGAACACCCAACCATTTATCTCCTGTGACAGCGCCACCACAGGTGGGAGGAGAACACACAATACATAACATATTCCTCCCCTCTTAAATGAAAGGTCCACATTATTCCTCAACAGGTAAGTTACTTTCAATGCACTCACTAACCAAGGGTAGAGGTAGACTGCCTCAAACCCTGACTTTACCCTGGGGTTTATTCTGCCCCAGTCTTGTGGGTAAGTCACTAAGCCTACAGATCCAAGCGTCTTGGAGGCCGCCGCTCCCTGACAGGATACCGGCGGTCATCGCTGGCTTCCACAGCAATAGGCATTGACACAGGCCTGGATGGAGAAGGTGCCTGTGTCAGTCGAAAGTCAGGAGTTTGCACAGGTGGAACAGTCTCTATGACTTCCTGTGTTGGAGAAGAGCACTGTGGCAAAGGATGCTGGTTTGCAGTATCATCCGTAAACAGTTCAGGCCAACCAGCTGTTGGAGCCTCTGTGGCTGTCTCTGCTCCTAGCAACAGTTGATCTGTGTGTCTTCTCCAGACGACGTCCTCGGCAGTCTCAATCATGTAAGACACAGGGCCTGTCTGCGCGATCACCATAGCAGGAACCCATTTCGGTCCAGTGTTGTAGTTTCGAGCTAGGACGTGCTCTCCAGGGTGAAACCGTCTCTCCTTGGCTCTTTTCTCTCTCTTTTCAACTTGAGCTGGTTGTTGACAATGGACAACCTGCTTTGCCCTTGGAGGTTTGAGTAAGTCAAAACTTGTCCGCAACTGCCTCTTCATCATGAGCGAAGCGGGGGAAGTTTTGGTTGTGGCAGCGGCTCGTTCCTGTAGGACAACAGGAAGCTGTTCAGACGTTGGTGGATGGAGCCCTGACCTTGCGATGCCTTCAAGGCGTGCTTCAAAGTTTGCATGAACCTTTCTGCCAGGCCGTTAGTAGAGGGATGATAGGGCGCAGACCTGATGTGTTGGACACCATTCATATGCAGGAAGGTTGCAAACTCCTGTGATACAAATTGTGGACCGTTGGCACTTACGAGTTGTTCCGGTGAGCCATAACAGCTGAACATCTCACCAAGTTTCTCAATTGTTTTCTCTGCCGTGGTAGACCTCATCACAGCGACCTCTGGCCACTTGCTACGAGCATCCACAACCACCATAAACATCTTCTCTTCGAAAGGACCGGCGAAGTCCACATATACTCACTGCCACACTTCTGCAGGCCGATCCCAGGGGTGTAGGGTTACCAGCTGTGGAACATTCCAGACCCTTTGACATGGAGAACATATTTTGGCTTTCTCCTCAATATTTCCATCAAGACCTGGCCACCAGAAGTAGCTTCTTGCTATTTCCTTCATCCGAACCATCACACTGTGGCCTGTATGAAGTTGTTGCAGTATAGGTTCCCTCAGAGGTGGCGGGATGATGACACGGCGTCCCCAAAGAAGACAACCTGCCTGGACGGAGAGCTCATTTCTTTTTGAAACGTAAGATTTCAAACTAGGAGAATCTCCTATAGCTCTCCCTCGAATGACATTGTCCATTACCTCAGACAGGACTGGATCATTGCGGGTGTACCTTCGCACCTGAACTGCCATGACAGGTGCTCCCTCCACTTGTCTAAAGTAGAAGATGTCTATCTGACGAGGCTCTGGGGGAGTAACAGGCAAGGGTAGCCTCGAGAGACCGTGCAAGTGCCGTGCAAGTCGGATTTGCGATATTTGATGTCGTATGTGTGTCCTGACAACAGTAAAGCCCACCTTTGCATCCTGCTTGCAGCAAGAGATGGAATTCCGGTGTGGGGCCCGAAGATTGAAGTCAATGGACGGTGGTCCATCAGGAGTGTGAACCTTCTCCCAAACAGGTACTGATGAAATTTTCGAATTCCAAAAACGATTCCCAAGGCCTCGCGCTCAATCTGTGCATAGTTACTCTCGGCCTTGTTCAAGGTGCATGATGCGAAGGCGATAGGTTTCTCTTCACCAGAAGGCATGATGTGGGATATGACTGCTCCCACACCATATGGTGACGCATCACATGCTAGTTGCACGGGTAGCTTTGGGTCGAAGTGTGTCAGGTCCTCCGATTTCAGCGATGCTTTCTTTGCTTGGGCGAAAGCTTCGTTGCACACTTCAGTCCATTTCCATGTTTTGCCTTGACATAGCAACTGATGTAACGGCTTCAGCAATGTTGCTAAGTCTGGAATAAACTTCCCATACTAGTTAAGTAGCCCCAGAAATGAACGTAACTGGCTCACATTCTGGGGTGCTGGGGCCTCTACGATCGCCTTGACCTTTGACGGCGCCTTATGCAGGCCAGTAGCGTCAATCACATGCCCCAGGTACTCAACTGAAGACTGAAAGAATTCACATTTGTCATTACGAACTCTGAGTCCGTACTCTTTCTGTCAGGGCGAGGCTGGTTCTGGACCCAAGTGCAGAGACGAGGCTAGAGGCAGGTATAAAGTTCAAACAAAGTACTTTACTTAATAAACACAAAGATACAATTACACTTTAGAAGCTCTGACAAGCAACCACTTGGCACAAAGGCTTGTCAAGACTGAGCACAGAGAAGGGGAAAAACAGAACTAATATACTACAAATCACAGGTGAAACTCATAAGCCCAATAACAGTCAATTAGGGATTTAACACAGGGGTAACCACTCATGAAGGTGCCACCTTGGGGTTACTAGGAGAACTAACCGGCACCCTCACACTTTCGGTCGTTGTAGTGTCGCATCCAAGTTCAGAAGATGATCCTCCTCATTTGTCCCAGTGACAAGGATGTCGTCCAGGTAGCACTGGACTCCTGGCAGTCCACTCAAAATCTGATCCATTGCCCTTTGGAATAGAGCAGGGGCCGACATAATTCCAAACGGAAGGCGGCAGTACCTGTATAGCCCCTTGTGTGTCGCAATTGTCAGCAGCTCCTTTGATTTGTCATCGACATGCATTTGTAGATAAGCCTGGCATAAGTCTATTTTGCTGAACCTTTGCCCTCCGGCAGGCCCATAAAAAGATCATAAATGAGGGGAAGAGGGCACTGTTCCGCAGATAGCAGCGGGTTAATAGTCACTTTAAAATCCCCGCAGATTCGAACAGATCCATCCTTTTTATAGTGGCAGTTTTGCAGTCTGTCCGTTCAATTTAACTGTCACCTCAATGGCGCCTCTCATGGCCACAGGTTCGCCGGTATACGTCTTTAGCACAATGTTTGTTGGCTGAAGGGTAAGATGCTTTAGCATTTTGTTGTAGACAGTGTCTGAAACACCACCTCCATCCACACTGATTGTCCCTCCACCAGTGGTGATACCCAGTAGCCATTTGAACCACCTGCAACCGTCAGTATGTGCACCTCTTCCTCCTCAGAGGTGTCGCTCCCCTCTGTTTTGCTTGTTCCATCATACTGCACTGAATGAACACTCCTTTTCCTCTCTTGTCCAAATACAGACATTTTGCTTTCATGCTTCCCAGCTCTGTCTGTTCTTTTTTTTTACCTCTACAGGCGCGTTCAATGTGACCCTTTTTGCCACAATTTCGGCATTCCAGCTCCGTACACCAGCAGTCATTAGCGTGATGGCCCGTTTTCCCACAACGGTAACATGTGCCATTCTACGCACCTTTCGGCTCAGACGACACCTTGTGAACTCTCCCTGTTGAACTCAACTGGTGAGCCTCCTTTTCTGCCATCTCCATGGAGACACTAACTTCAGTGGCCTTTTCAAGAGTAAGGTTGTCCTCAGTAAGAAGGCACTTCTGTGTGGCTGCATTTTGCAGACCACACACGAGTCTGTCTCTAATGGTGTCCTTCAGCACCTCCTTGAACTCGCAGTGTTCTGACAACCTTTTTAAAGCAGCAATACACATCGTTACTGATTCCCCATCCTCTTGATTCCGTTTGTGAAATCTAAATCTCTCAGCAATAACCAGAGGTTTTGGTGAAAAATGTGCTCCAAGAATTTCCACTCGTTGCTTATATGTTTTAGTTCCTGGCTTGTCTCGCTGCACGAGGCTGTGAAGTAAATTGAATGTCTTCGGCCCCATTATACTCAAAAAGGTAGGCACGACCTTTTCGTTTGCCACCACATTCGCCAATACAAAATAGTCAAAATGTTCCGTATATGCGCTCCATTGCTCCACATTTTCATCAAAATCACCGATGTTTCCTAATATAGTAGCCATCTCACGTTTCAAATTAAAATTTCTGTTTACTCACTGCCATAACGTTAATGTGATGCTGCAATCTCTGTTCCGAGTGTTTTGTAGTCGAAAACAAGAAAGTTCCCACAACGCAGATTCATCCGATTCTCGTCGCCACTTGTTGTGTCGGTACCTTTCTACCTAGACACAATTTAGGACTCAGAACTCAGAGATTCAAACATGAAGTGCTTTATGCAGGAAGGAAAAGAAGTTCTGGAAAGTTCCGAACAAAGAGAGCTAAACTTAACCAAGAGAACACCCAACCATTTATCTGCTGTGACAGCGCCACCACAGGTGGGAGGAGAACACACAATACATAACAGAAAGATGAGAGGAGGCTCGAGTGGAGCATAAACGCCAGCATGGACTGGTTGGGCCAAATGGCCTGTTTCTGTGCCATATATTCTATGTAAACCTTAGTCTCGGCTATAATAGTTACTTTATTAATTAGCTGCTGTCTAAGTTCACACATGTAGAAAGGTCACTTGTGTGAGATACTGGAGAAAGCTGTGGCAGTGTATGCTTGTGTGATTCACCACCTTCAGGAGAGAAGAGACAAGAGGAGAAAATCAGAGGAAAAATTTGAGGATAAAAATGTAAAGAGAAATCGTTCATATTGCAAGAACTACAGTTAACTTTGTGATTGATTGTATTTCTGTTGCGGTGAACCCTGGATAATACCAGGTAATAAAACTTCCCATCCTTGAATACCATGTGCATGGAAACAAATGCTTAATGGATAACATCTTGCTTTAAAACCTTTTACTGATGGTTGGGATGCCAGATAGTTTCCCTACTTTGAACTGTTGGAAAATAAATTGTCAGTGTCGAACAAAGACCAATTGTTCAGCTGTTATGCAACAGGCATGATATTTCTGGCATTTGAAGTATTTGGTGAGTGTGGGTTTTGGGAGACTAACATTTTAATTTTTCTTTATGTAGACAATACTACAAATTCCTCTTATTTAGTTGGGCCACCTTATTTAAAATACTACATTTAATAGAATATTTCATCCTTTAGTTGTATAAACTGGCAGATCTCCTGTGGCTTTGCTTGTGGTGAGTTGTAGGAAATGCTGTTTAGTATAAAGTATTACCAGGGCTAATAAGTGTTGTAAAAATGCAATTTTAATTTTTTGATAGCAGTAATTGTGCATCTATATTTTTGTGGAAATTGTAAATCAGTGGCTCTGATTGTTATCATATGCTTGTTTCGATATGTACACAGAAATCACAGAAATCACAGAAACCCCACAGTGCAGATAGAGGCCATTTCGGCCCATCGAGCCTGCACCGACACATATCCCACCCGATCCCCGTAACCCCTACACCAACACATATCCCACCCTATCCCCGTAACCCCACGTATTTAATCCCCCTAACACTAAGGGTCAATTTATCATAGCCAATCAACCTAACCCGCACATCTTTGGACTGTGGGAGGAAACCGGAGCACCCGGAGAAAACCCACGCAAACACGGGGAGAATGTGCAAACTCCACACAGACAGTCGCCCGAGGCCGGATTCGAACCCAGGTCCCTGGTGCTGTGAGGCAACAGTGCTAACACCTGGAGCTTCTGCCGGAAATCGACAGAATCCCTGGAGAAGTGGCGTAAATAGCTAAAAGCAGCCACTTACACTGTTTCTCCAGGGTTTCTGCTGAAGTAATGGCAGGAATTCAGGACTAGTGAATTTTACATTTTAAGTGCAAGTTCCAGAGGAAGCTAATCGGGCTGAAGCTTCAGCTTGCAGGTTGGCAGGAGAAGTGTAGACATACTTGCGGGTGATATAGTTGTGGTAGTATTGAAAGGGTGGTCTAAAGTTAAAAGTAGTGTGAGGGGCTGGTGAGGTGCAGGAAGAGCATAGGAGTGTTCAGCTAGGGAAAGGGATCCTTGAGCATCGGAATAGTGGGAGGAGTGTCTGGGTTTCAGAGCACTGGAGTGATCTGTTTGGAATGTGGAAGTGGTGGGGAGGATGGTCTTAGATGGGGGCTCACTGGGATGGATTGGCAGAGCATTGGAGAGGAGGGGTTGTGGGTGGAAGTGGTGGGAGGTGGATCCTAGTTAGAACAGGAGGAGAATAGTTGCAGGGAGCTGCTGAAATGATCAGTACAGGTGTGTTTGTGGCGTGTGACCGGGGAACTGGGTAGAAGTTCTTTAATGCCCTCACTGCATTTCACTCTCATGAGTAAAACCCCATCTTGTGGGTTATATGGGGCCAGGTCTGTGTTGGGCACAGTGATTGGGGTTAGATGGGGAAAAGGGTCACCTTGGGTCAGGAGGTCAGAGCAGGTTGAGAGTTGGGGTTGCGGGGGGGGGGTGGCGGTGGGGTGCGGAAAGCAGCAGGGGGAAATCATTATGCAATAATTTGCTCGAAGGCCTCCAGCAGGTGGCACTGTGGAGAACAGCTTCATGATGCCACCTGCCTTGGAGACGCAACTGGGAGAACAATTGGGAAGCAAGAAAAATGCAGGCGAATTTAATAGCATGATGGAATTAGCATGAAAGAATTGGCATAGCCAAGCTAGCAAGACACAAGGAAGTAATTAAGTATGACTAAATGGGAAGTGTGCACATACACAAGACTATTATTACTAGCGGTTCTCCTATGGTGTTGCTCACAGAGCAAAGTGAAAAGGAATTTAGTGCAACTTTTTTTTTGCTGTGAGATTATATAAATGGACTAGCAGATTTCACACTGCACTGCTCACAGTGAAAGAGGGTATGCTGCTTTTAGAACAATGGGGGCGTTCTGTCATGTGGGACATAACCTCAGGGCAACTGATTTACCGTGACTGAATAAATCATTCTGTTTATTTTATATCGTATCCTGGTGCTCTAGGGATTGAATTCTGCCAGTCTTTCTGTTATTTGGTGAGAACCGTAAATGAGTTACCTTAACTTTATATACTCGTCAATCTCCTGTGGTGTGGCACATGGAGTCAAAACCTGCAGAATTTGGAAAGTGCTGTCTCAATGTTCCCAAAGAATGTGATGACTGCACCCCAAAAATAGTGGACAACGGAAGCTGCAACTATTAAAAGAAAGCCTAAAAATTGATAGAATAAACTGGAGAATTTAAATGAAAGCAAAATGTTATTTTTTGGCACTATACAATTGCAACAAGAAAACTCAACCCACAGAAACCAAAACAAGCCACATTCATCGCCACTCACTGACAACAAGAAAAGAACATTACAGTGGAGTTAAGTAGGCACCAGTAAATTAACAAATTAATAAAGGACAGGCCGCTCCTTAACCAATAAATTAAAAGAGCAGCAGGGACCAGAAAAATAATAAAGACAACAGCAGATACACCAGTGAATTAAAAATTAATGGAGCAGTTGGCATCGATCAATAAATTCATACACCATTTGGCACAGCAAAATATTAATAAAGTAATGAAACTGCAAGAGCCAGTGAATTAATAAATTCACAACAGCAGTACACCAACAAATCAATAAATGAATGGAGCAAGGGCCCGGGTGGATTAATACGCCCTGCCTTTCTTTGGCAGCAGTGCTTCTTGCTCCCGCAGCTGCGAACAGGCTTTGGGGGGGTGGAGGATTGAGATGTTTTCACCTGCCTCATTAGCATGGGTATGTTGGTCCTTTGTCTTTTGTAGGCCCAGCTCCATCACCCCAGAAAGTTTTCCTACTTAGTATTTTCCCAATGTAAGTTGTATTTTTGTAGGACTTAAGTCAAATGTACAATTGCTGCTGGAGAAGTTGGCATCACCACCAATCTTCTAGTGAAATCCCGACTGTTATTTGTCAAGGGAGGAATCCCTACTTTTTCTTTGGCAACTATTGTAATTTAAGACCTCTTTTATACTTTAAAGTTTCCTTATACATACATAAAATGTATAGGTTGAGTGAGGTGTCCCGGCAACACCCCCATTGTAAGCTGCCCGTGTGGCCTGCCTTCTAATGAGCTGACCCATGTTTTCCAACGGCGTCACTGGGATCAGCAGGCAGAAGTCCCGCCTTGTTCATAATTAAGGCCCTGTAGACCCCAAAGAAATTTGCAGCCAGAGTGTTTAAAAAGATGCCAATCACTTCCTCACAATTTGTCTTCTCTGAAGTGTTCTGAGCTAACTTCACAACAAATGCTAGATATACACACCAGGTTTGTCAGTGTCTGAGGAAGAAAGAAGTTAATGTTTTAGGTGAGAGCCCTGATCTGTTCTCATGAAGGTCCATTTGAATTATTGACCTATTAGGGCAGATTTCCCTTACCCCCTTCACCTGGGCGCAGGTCAGGCAGAGTGCAACTGAAGTACCGACCACCTGACCTAACTGGCACCTGCTAGTATTTGTAGTTTATTGTCATTTAAAATCAGGCTAAAGGACCTTGGGTGCAGGCCTGTCCTTAGGCAGGACCCTGCGCCTTAAATGGGGAACCAAAAGCTCACCACCATTGCAATCGAGCAGCAGTTACTCCTGCTGGCATTGGAGCCTTATGGCTGATGCCCAAAAACAACAGTCAACAGGTCTCCCGCCCCGATTCACGTTCTGCTGTTCCAATGGAAGGAATAGACTTGCCTTCTGGCTGCAGATCCAATGGCATCCATGCTAGGTGCAACAAGTAAAGCAGTTTTTTCTGGGTGCCCCTAGAAATGTGTACTCGCCTGGCATACCTGGAGAAATTAAGGTGTGAGGGCCCTAAATGGTCTCGTCCGCATGGAGTGTTGCTGGTCTTCCCCCACTCTTTAGAGGATCCCCAGGAAATTCCCAGGTAATGTAAAGAGGACAGAGACTTGGCACCACCATCTCCTCCCTGTTTTCCTTTTCCTTGAGCAGTTTTCGAGTGCAAAACAGAGGACAATGTGCCCCTTTTTCTTTTAGATGTTGTGCATTTTGACCATTTTTCCATTTCTATTTCAGATTCAGATTTTCCTTTTCATCTTTGTATTGTGAACTAAAGTGGTGTGTTGTGGAGAAATCTTACCAGTAACCGAGGGACATTGTGTATTTCCCACTTCTACATTGTGTCCATTGGCACTTTTTTGTATAAAGGGGCCAAGAAAAAGTTAAAGAATTCAGAAATCATTGGGTGTCCAGGTCGTGTCCCAGGACTGGTCTCCCGAGGTGGGCCCCACTACATTCGCCATTCAGCAGACCAATACGTCACCTTTCACTCGGCATGCTGCCCTGCTACTGCCGCAACAGGTCTGGGATGAGGATATCCCCAACTTCACGCAGAGTCCACTCCCCCAACCATACCCCCTCTCTCACCAATATCCTTGTTTGGTGTGCCGGAGGCTCAGCCTCCAAGACCCCACAGAGACTGCCGAGGAAAGCAGAGTCCCGATTTTTCCAAGTTTCGGCCTAATTTGCAGCACTTGCGCTGCATTCCCGCCAGAGTGATGGCAGGAGCGCACGTGAATGGTCGCAGATTTTTGGTCACCACAACTTTACTGCCTTATTTACCTGTGCCCACTGGCTGCTTGCAATGACAGTGGAAAATGGCATAGGTGCTAAATTTCAGTGAAATCTCCTAGGTTCTTCTATATTTCCTGGATATGCTAGATGGTTCTGTCCCACTGACTATTTAACTTGCGGTAACTTGGCAGCCCAGTTTGCACGTCAAACATTTCATGGAAGAACCAATACACTGAGCAAAATTTGTGTCTTTGGATACAAAATGAGTCTTGGTGTTCAGTCCAGTTAAACCCTTTAAATCCCACAGTAAACAGAGGAATGGCGGCTTGTTTTTTATTGTGTTGAATGCTGTTGGTATCGGAGGATGGTTATAAAGTCTTCTCTGATTTCCCACACCAATGCAAGTTGTATAGTTTTGGGTTTACCTCCAGCAATACATTCTTCAAGAATGATATGTTCAGTTGCCACGTATGGTGAATGGAATGGATTGGCTTATTTTGTGGTTCAGCTTCAAACTGATGTATTTAACTTTAATCGGCACTGGTTAGCCTTTCATGCTTGGGGCTCGGGTTCAATGCCAGCCGAAACTGACAGGTTTATTCCTCTGACTGCTCTATGGCAAATCAGTATGAACAATTTTGGCCTGGTTCTAATGGGCATAGCTTCACAGGAAAGAATATGATAGAATTCTTCATTAAAATGGAGAGTGAAGTAGTTGACTCAGAGACTAGGGTCCTGAATTTAAATAAAGGAAACTACGATGGTATGAGGCACGAGTTGGCTAGGATGGATTGGGGAACGTTACTTAAAGGATTGGCGGTGGATAGGCAATGGCAAACATTTAAAGATCGTATGGATGAACTACAGAATTTGTTCATCCCTGTTTGGCATAAAAATAAAACAAAAAAGATGACTCAACCGTGGCTAACTAGGGAAATTAGGGATAGCATAAGATCCAAGGAGAAGACATATAATTTGGCCAGAAAAAGCAGCAAACCTGAGGATTGGGAGCAGTTTAGGATTCAGCCAAGGAGGACAAAGGGATTAATTAAGAGGGGGAAAATAGATTATGAGAGTAAGCTTGCAGGGAACATAAAAACTGACTGTAAAAGCTTCTATAGATATGTGAAGAGAAAAAGATTGGTGAAGTCAAGCGTAGGTCCCTTGCAGTCAGAATCAGGGGAATTTATAATGGGGAACAAAGAAATGGCAGACCAATTAAATACATACTTTGGTTCTGTCTTCACAAAGGAGGACACAAATAACCTCCCAGAGATGTCGGGGAACATAGGGTCTAATGAGAGGCAGGAACTGAATGAGATCAGTATTTGTAGGGAAATGGTGTTAGGGAAATTGATGAGATTGAAGGCCGATAAATCCCCAGGGCCTGATAATCTACATCCTAGGTGTAATGTTATCTTAGTAACGTAATTACGAGTCTCACAAGCCGTTGTTGAGGAGAACCATTTTATTCAGTCCTGCTTCTGTGTCTCCCAGTACAGTCTGAAAGCATGGCCAAGATGGTGTCGGATCCCGCCCCCGGATATGACATCAGCTGTCAACCAGCTGTCAATCAAACCCCCACTGTCCTTACAACAGCTACGGTTATCCTTACATCTTCCCCCTTCAATGAAGACATAACACAGTAACAACATAACATAACATAACACATAGAACTTGTTAACATCATATAGAACCAGTCAGTGTAACTAATTGCAGGTAGGTATAAACCTTACCCACACCCATGAGTCCATTAACTGTTTACAGTCTTATCAGTCCCTGTCTACAGGTCAAGTTTAACTACAGGCTTTCTGGTGCGCTGTGACCTGCGTGGCTGGACGGGTGTTTGCTGAACCACCCAAGTTGTATCCACATTATCACTATTGTGTCCTTCGTCTCTTTGTGGCATTTCCCTCATCTCGTCTCGTTGTGGCATTTCCCTCATCTCGTCATCCTCTCCGTCCTCCTGAGGTTGAAAGGTCTCTGTGGTTTTCAGTAGGTGCCTCCTGTTTCTGCAAAGCACATTGCCGTTCTCTGTCATGACACTGTATGACCTGGGGGTGACCTGTTGTAGAACTGTGGCTCTTGTAGGCCATGACTCAGGCCCTTCAATGCGGACTATATCCTTCTCCTGTAGTGGCACTAGTGTAGTGGCTGTGCGGTCATGAAGTGTTTTTTGTTTCTGTTGTAGCTTACGAGCCTTGTCTGCCCACACCTCATCTCTGTGGTCAGGTGTGACATAACTGGGAAGCCGTGTACGGATTTTCCGACCCAGTAAGAGCTCAGCTGGAGACTTGCCACTCGCTAGTGGGCCCGCCCTGTACGACATCTGGGCCAGATATGGGTCAGTGTTGCTGTGTGCTGCTTTCTTTAATAGTCTTTTCACAATCTGTACCCCCTTCTCCGCCTTTCTATTAGCCTGAGGATAGAGCGGGTTGGAGGTTACATGATTAAACTCATACTCTGAAGCAAATAACTGAAACTCATGACTGGCATAGGGAGGGCCATTATCAGAGACCAGGGTTAGAGGGATGCCCTGCCTGGCAAAGATTGACTTCAGGTGAGTTATCACAGCTCTTGATGTAGTACTGGACAAGAGAACAATCTCTGGATAATCGGAATAATAATCAATAACTAACAAATAGTCTTTTCCTTCATAGTGAAATATATCAGTTCCGACCTTTTCCCAAGGTTGTGATGGGAGCTCTGTGGTAATGAGGGGCTCTTTTTCTTGCTTGTAGTGATACTCCTGACATGTAGCACACTCACTGATCAACTGGTCAATATCAGAGTTCATGTTTGACCAGTAGAGTGCCTCACGTGCTCTCCTTTTCGACTTTTCTGCACCCAGATGCCCTTCGTGTATCCTGCTGAGCATTTCTCATCGCATAGAGGTGGGCACTACTATCCTGTCACACTTAAGCAGTAATCCATTGACCACAGAGAGCTCAGACTGAATGTGATAATATTGTTTACATGACCCTTTCTTCCAGCCCTCTTGAAGATTTCTCATTACTTTACTCAGGACTGGGTCTTTTGATGTCTCTGTGACTATCACTGATAGTTTCGCCTGTGTGGCGGGCAATGCTGCGTAGTCCATATCCACATGAAGTGCCACATCCTCTTCTGTTTCACTGTTTTGTGTGGCATACGGCGCAGCCCTGGATAGTGTGTCTGCAATGAACATTTGTGTCCCTGGCATGTATGTTAGCTCGAAATCGTAACGTTGAAGTCTCATCATCAGGCGTTGTATCCGTGGTGACATATCACACAGATTCTTCTTTGCGATCCCTAGCAGTGGCTTATGGTCTGTTTCTAGGATAACCTTGGGAAGACCATAGATGTAGGTATGAAATTTTTCACACCCAAATGCCAAGCCAAGGCACTCCTTCTCGATCTGCGCGTACCGGCACTCTGTAGCCGTCATGGAGCGTGACGCATAAGCCACTGGTCGCCATTCTCCTTCATCTTCCTGTAGAAGGACAGCCCCTAATCCATTCTTAGAGGCATCTGTGGACACTTTTGTCCTCTTTTTAGGGCAGAAGAACTTCAGCAGGGGTTCACTTGCTAGAATGTGTAGCAGCTCCTTCCATTCTCTCTCATGTTCATGTCCCCATTGGAACTCAGTCTCTTGGTGCAGCAGTTTTCTCAGATGAACAGTTTTCTCTGCTAGATTTGGAATGAATTTTCCTAGGTAGTTAACCATGCCAAGGGCCCGCTGAACCTCTTGTCCTTTGGTTTCTCCATGTCATGTATAGCTTTTACCTTTGACTTGTCTGGCTGAATCCCCTCTGCAGAGATCTTGTCTCTGAGGAATGTGATTTCATTTACACCGAACTGACATTTGTCTTTATTTAGTTTGAGTCCATACTGCTGTATTCTCTGAAGTGTTTTCTCCAGTCTGGTGTCGTGCTCCCCTTGAGTGGAGCCCCATACTACCAGATCATCCACGTACACCCGCACTCCCTCCAGGCCCTCGATGATTTGCTCCATTGCTCTTTGAAAGATTTCTGGGGTGGAGCTAATACCAAAGGGCAGACGTTGGTAGGAGTATTGACCAAACGGGGTGTTAAAAGTGCACAGCTTAGCACTTTCTTCATCAAGTTTCAACTGCCAGAAACCATGTGAGGCGTCCATTTTGGAGAAGACTTTCGCTTCTGTCATTTCGCTGACTATTTCCTCTCTCTTTGGAATTTGGTAGTGCTCTCTTTTGATATTGGCGTTAAGGTCCTTGGGATCCATGCAGACACGCAATTTATCAGTTTTCTTTGAATTGACGCAGACCATGGAATTTACCCAGTCAGTCGGTTCCTCAATCTTCTTTATGACAGCTAGTCCCTCCATGCGGTCTAACTCTTTCCTCAGTTTTTCACGGAGAGCCACTGGAACTCTCCTGGGTGCGTGAATCACAGGTTGTGCATCCTCTCTCAGTTTGATGGAGTATGTAAAGGGCAGCGCTCCGAAACCCTGAAAGACATCTGCATATTTGTGTGCTATAGTCTCATGAGTCAGATTTGTAGTATCTTGGGGGGCACTCTGCACACAGTTCTGTTCATTGATAGTATAGATTCGTTTTACCAAGCCCAAATCCACACAGGCCTTGTCCCCCAACAGTGACTCATTTCCTTCAGGCACTATAACAAAGGTCAGAGGGTGAATGTGATTTTTTACCTTAACATTCAGCCTACACGTTCCTTTTGTTTCAATGCTTTGTCCATTGTATGCCTTGAAAGACACAGTCTTGTTCAGTATTTTAGGTTGCACTTTGAGATTCCGTGCTTCACTCCAACTTATGAGGTTTGCCTTAGCACCTGTATCTAGCTTAAAGGGAACAATGGTGCCATTTACCAGCAAGGGAGCTATCCAAACTTCAGTCTGTGGTCCTACAGAGTGCACTTCATTAGCATTGTTGCCCTGTTTTGACTCATTTTGCACCATTCCAACAAACAAAGTCTCCGCTCCTGTCTCTTCAGTCGCAATAGCATGCGCTGTCTTTTTACCTTCAGTTTTCTCTTCTAAAAAACACATCTTGGCAAAGTGATTCCTGCCTTTACATTTTGCGCAGTTCTTCCCATAAGCAGGACACTGTCTGGCCACATGTCTATAACCGCACTGTCTGCATTCGTAAGGCGTATTCGTCTTGAACTCTGTGGGCCCTCTTGTGTCCCTTTTGTGTATCACATCCACTGGCAGGTTTTTTAGCCCCAGGGTGCTCTCTTCTACTATGCTGCTCCCTTCGAACGTTTTCGTGTGCATGGCTGAGAGTTCACTAGCATGACAAATTTTCACTGCTGCATCCAAATTTAGGTCATTATCTCTAAGCATTCTCTCCCTCAACTTCTTGCGAGTATTCCAAAAATGACTTGATCGCGTATCATCGATTCCTTCAGGTCCTTAAAGTTGCATGTTTGTGCTTTTATTTTCAAGTCCATCAAAAAAAATCAAAGAATTCTCCTTGCTTTTGCACGCGGGAGCGAAACACGAACCTCTCATACGTTTCATTCTTTTTTGGAGGGCAGTATTCGTCGAACCGTTCTATCACCTTGTCCAGATCATTTTTATCATCTTTGGCTGCAAACGTAAATGTATTAAACAGTTCGATTGCCTGCGAGCCAGCCACTGTTAGCAACAAAGCTACTTTACGTGTTCCAGAGCCAGTCGAAGCGTCAATCGCTGTGAGGTAGAGAAGAAAGTGTTGCTTGAAGACACGCCAATTTTCATCCACATTTCCTTCTAGTTGCAGATTAGCCGGAGGTTTAATTCCTTCCATTGTTGTAGTATGTCCTTATCATGAGTTCTATAAATCCTGGTACCATGTAATGTTATCTTAGTAACGTAATTACGAGTCTCACAAGCCGTTGTTGAGGAGAACCATTTTATTCAGTCCTGCTTCTGTGTCTCCCAGTACAGTCTGAAAGCATGGCCAAGATGGCGTCAGATCCCGCCCCCGGATATGACATCAGCTGTCAACCAGCTGCCAATCAAACCCCCGCTGTCCTTACAACAGCTACGGTTATCCTTACACTAGGGTACTTAAGGAAGTGGCCCTAGAAATAGTAGATGCATTGCTGGTCATCTTCCAAAATTCTATAGCCTCTGGAACAGTTCCCATGGATTGGAGGATAGCTAATGTAACCCCACTATTTAAAAAGGGTGGTAGAGAGAAAACGGGGAATTATAGACCGGTAAGCCTAACATCGGTAGTGGGGAAAATGCTAGAGTCCATTATAAAAGATGTAATAGCAGAGCACTTGGAAAACAGTGACAGGTAAATCATGCTTGACTAATCTACTGGAATTTTTTGAGGATGTAACTGATAGCATAGATAAGGGAGAATCAGTGGATGTGGTGTATTTGGACTTTCAGAAGGCTTTCAATAAGGTCTCGCATAAGCGATTAGCATGTCAAGTTAAAGCACATGGGATTGGGGTTAAGGTACTGTCTTGGATAGAGAACTGGTTGACAGACAGGAAGCAAAGAGTTGGAATAAACGGGTCTTTTTCCAAGTGGCAGGCAGTGACTAGTGGGGTACTGCAGGGACCGGTCCTAGGACCCCAGCTATTCACAATATATATAAATGATCTAGACAAGGGAACTAGATGTAATATCTCCAAGTTTGCAGGTGACACAAAGCTGGGTGGGCGTGTGTGCTGTGAGGAGGATGCAGAGACACTTCAGTATGATTTGGACAGGTTGGGTGATTGGGCAGATGCATGGCAAATGCAGTATAATTTGGATAAATGCGAGGTTATCTATTTTGGTGGCAAAAACAGGAAGACAGATTATTATCTGAATGGCAATAGATTGGGAAAAGGGGAAGTGCAACGACACCTGGGTGTCCTTGTGCACCAGTCGCTGAAGGTAAGCATGCAGGTGCAGCAGGCGATTAAGAAGGCAAATGGTATGTTGGCCTTCATACCGAGAGGATTTGAGTACAGGAGCAAGGATGTCTTGCTGCAGTTGTACAGGGCCTTGGTGAGACCACACCTTGAGTATAGTGTGCAGTTTTGGTTGCCTTATCTGAGGAAGGATGTTCTTGCCATGGAGGGAGTGCAGCGAAGACTCACCAGACTGATACCTGGGATGGCAGGAATGACGTATGAGGAGAGATTGGGTCGATTAGGCTTATATTCGCTAGAGTTTAGAAGAATGAGAGGGGATCTCATTGAAACATATAAAATTCTAAAAGGACTAGACAGACTTGATGCAGGAAGAATGTTCCTGATGGTGGGGGAGTCCAGAACCAGGGGTCACAGTCTAAGGATAAGGGGTAAGCCATTTAGGACAGAGATGAGGAGGAATTTCTTCACCCAGAGAGTGGTGAACTTGTGGAATTCTCTGCCACACAGGGCAGTTGAGCCCAATTCATTAAATATATTCAAGAAGGTGTTAGATATATTTCTTGAGGCTAAAGGGATCAATTGATATGGGGAGAAAGCAGGGACAGGGTACTGAATTTGGATGATCAGCCATGACCTCATTAAATGGCGGAGCGGGCTTGAGGGGCCGAGTGGCCTACTCCTGCTCCTATCTTCTATGTTTCTATGTTTCTAGGACAAAATTGATCATAGTTTGGTACAACAGGAGACTAAATGCGTTATCTCTAACCTGCTACCTGTTATACGTCCCGCCCGACATTCAGTTCTATTGAATTCAGTGTGACGGGTGGTCATTTTGTGCTCCCAATTTAATTCACAATTTGTACAGTCAGGATTGAAAGGATCAACGAAGGTTACGTCTCTATCCAGGGAAAAACGAGGTAATTGCATTTATTTCTCTATATGACGACTGCTTAAAGACATTGGCCTCGAAATTCGGGTACTTACCACTCACTGTTAAGGCACGTTTGTTGAAAAAAGAGGCGGCCCCCTCACTTCTGCCCGCCTCAGGCTCAGGACTCGGTGACAGCCATTTTGGTGAGGGCCATAGCGCTGCCATTAGCAGCACTGGCCCTAGAAATGCAAAACAACAGAGCGTGACATCAGTTGGCTTGCAATGCTGACTTGACGCCACGCGCTGCGAACTTGGACCTTTGCGCTGACTTCAATGCTGGGTTCTAAGCTTGCTCATAACTGTGAGCGTGCAGCAGACCTAGAGACACTGTCAGCGCTGCTTAAAGAGACAAACTCATCTTTCAGGTAAGTTTGGATTTTAGGTTCTGGACTGGATTTTTTATATTTTATTGAAGTATTTGGGGCAATACATGTTAAAAGTTTTTTTTAAGTGCGTAGGGAGTTGTGCTGGATACTTGCAAGGCCTCGGATGGTGAAGGAAGGCCTCTGTGAGGACAGAAAATGCTGGACATACTCAGCAAGTCAGGCAGCATCCGTGGAGAGAAAAACAGAGTTCACATAGAAACATAGAAGATAGGAGCAGGAGTAGGCCATTCGGCCCCTCGATCCGACTCCACCATTCAATGCGATCATGGCTGATCATCCAAATTCAGTACCCGGTCCCTGCTTTCTCCCCATATCCCTTGATCCCTTTAGCCTTAAGAAATATATCCAACTCCTTCTTGAATATATTTAATGAACTGGCCTCCACTGCCTTCTGTGGTAGAGAGTTCCACAGGTTCACCACTCTCTGGGTGAAGAAATTCCTCCTAATTTCTGTTCTAAATGTGGAGATGCCGGTGTTGGACTGGGGTGGACAAATGTAAGAAGTCACACAACACCAGGTTATAGTCCAACAGCTTTATTTGAAATCACAAGCTTTCGGAGCGCTGCTCCTTCATCAGGTGAAGTGGAGAGATGCATTTAGACACAGCACATATAGTCAGAGAATACTGACAGATGATTACAGGTAATCTTTCTAACTGCCCTTTATCACACCTCGGCAGAGAGATAATCAGCAATCAAAGGTGTGAATGGTGTCCAAACAGGTCAGTCAGGAAAACATTACATCAAAGAACAATGAGGTGGGGTCACAAGGGGTCAAATGTTGCAGATGCTGGGGTCTGTATGAAAAACAAAAAACAGACAAAAAACATTTTTTTTGCTGGAAATCACAGCAGGTCCGGCCGCATCTGTGTAGAGAGAACAAGCCAACGATGACTCGAGTCTGGATGACCCTACATCAGGTGGGGTTACATGTAGCGTGACATGAACCCAAGGTCCCAGTTGAGGCCGTCCTCATGAGTGCGGAACTTGGCTATCAGTTTCTGCTCGACGATTTGTCTTCACCTTCGACAACCAGTTCTTTACCCAAACACACGGAACAGCCATGGGGGACCAAATTCGCACCCCAATACGCCAACATCTTCATGCACAAGTTTGAGCAAGACTTCTTCGCTGCACAGGACCTCCAACCAACGCTATACACCAGATACATCGACGACATTTTCTTCCTATGGTCCCTCGGCGAAGAATCACTGAAAAGACTACACGATAACATCAACAAGTTCCATCCCACCATCAAACTCACCATGGACTACTCCTCAGAATCGGTTTCATTCTTGGTCACACGAATCTCCATCAAAGACGGACACCTCAGCACTTCACTCTACCGCAAGCCCACGGACAACCTCACGATGCTCCACTTCTCCAGCTTCCAACCTAACCACGTTAAAGAAGCCATCCCTATGGACAAGCCCTGCGAATACACAGGATCTGCTCAGATGAGGAGGAACGCGATGGACACCTATAGACGCTGAAAGACGTCCTTGTAAGAACGGGATATGACGCTCGACTCGTCGATCGACAGTTCCGACGGGCCACAGCGAAAAATCGCATCGACCTCCTCAGAGGACAAACACGGGACACAACCAACAGAGTACCCTTCGTCGTCCAGTACTTCCCCGGAGCAGAGAAACTACGCCATGTTCTTCGCAGCCTTCAACATGTCATCGATGATGACGAACACCTCGCTAAGGCCATCCCCACGCCTCCACTACTCGCCTTCCAACAGCCGCCTAACCTCAAACAGACCATCGTTCGCAGCAAATTACCCAGCTTTCAGGAGAACAGCGACCACGACACCACACAACCCTGCCATGGCAACCTCTGCAAGACATGCCAGATCATCAACACAGATACCATCATCACATGTGAGGACACCACCCACCAGGTACATGGTACATACTCATGTGACTCGGCCAACGTTGTCTACCTCATGCGTTGCAGGAAAGGATGCCCCGGAGCATGGTACATCAGCGAGCCCATGCAGACACTGCGACAACGGATGAACGAACACCGCACAACAATCACCAGGCAGGAGTGTTCCCTCCCTGTCAGGGAACACTTCAGCAGTCAAGGACATTCAGCCTCCAATCTTCGGGTAAGCATTCTCCAAGGCGGCCTTCGAGACACACGACGACGCAAAATCGTCGAGCAGAAACTGATAGCCAAGTTCCGCACTCATGAGGACGGCCTCAACCGGGATCTTGGGTTCATGTCACGCTACATGTAACCCCACCTGATGTAGGGTCATCCAGACTCGAGTCGTCATTGGCTTGTTCTCTCTACACAGATGCGGCTGGACCTGCTGTGATTTCCAGCAAAAAAAATGTTTAAAGTCTGTTTTTTGTTTTTCATACAGACCCCAGCATCTACAACATTTGACCCCTTGTGACCCCACCTCATTGTTCTTTGATGTAATGTTTTCCTGACTGACCTGTTTGGACACCATTCACACCTTTGATTGCTGTGATTATCTCTCTGCCGAGGTGTGATAAAGGGCAGTTAGAAAGATTACCTGTAATCATCTGGCAGTATTCTCTGACCATCTCTCCACTTCACCTGACGAAGGAGCAGTGCTCCGAAAGCTTG
Source organism: Somniosus microcephalus (assembly GCF_052327205.1). Classification (NCBI taxonomy): domain Eukaryota; kingdom Metazoa; phylum Chordata; class Chondrichthyes; order Squaliformes; family Somniosidae; genus Somniosus; species Somniosus microcephalus. The sequence continues at coordinate 45,975,990 of NC_141000.1, read as the reverse complement.
TGATTTCAAATAAAGCTGTTGGACTATAACCTGGTGTAGTGTGACTTCTTATATTTGTCCTAAATGGCCTACCCTTTATCCTTAGACTGTGTCCCCTAGTTCTGGACTCCCCGACCATCGGGAACATCCTTCCTGCATCTAGTCTGTCCAGTCCTGTCAGAATTTTATAAGTTTCAATGAGATCACCTCTCATTCTTCTAAATTCCAGCGAGTACAAGCCCAATCGACCCAATCTCTCCTCATATGTCATTCCTGCCATCCCAGGTATCAGCCTGGTGAATCTTCGCTGAACTCCTTCCATGGCAAGAATATCCTTCCTCAGATAAGGCGACCAAAACTGCGCACAATACTCAAGATGTGGTCTCACCAAGGCCCTGTATAACTGCAGCAAGACATCCTTGTTCCTGTACTCAAACCCTCTCGCAACGAAGGCCAACATACTATTTGCCTTCTTAACCGCCTGCTGCACCTGCATGCTTACCTTCAGCGACTGGTGCACAAGGACACCCAGGTCTCGTTGCACTTCCCCTTCTCCCTCTCACGGCCGGCACTTTCCCCAGGTAGGCGGGTTGGGGGTGGGCGGCCTCCGAGACGGGCAGTAAACCTGGGAGGCCGGGGTTTCCCACAGGCCCTGCCAACTTTTAATGGCCGGGCCTGATTTGAATGTGAGGCCTAAGATTCTCACCCGCAGCCAGCCAGCTTACGAGGCATTGGGCCGGTCTGGGTGAGGGAGGAGGATCGGCAATCGGCAGGGGATCGGGAGGGGGGAGAGAGCATCAGCAGAGATCGGGGATCGGAAGGGGGGAAAGAGCATCGGCAGGGGTTGGGGATCAGAAGGGGGGAGAGAGCATCAGCAGGGATCGGGGATCAGAAGGGGGGAGAGAGCATCGGCTGGGGTCGCGGGGGGGTGGGGTTGGTCGTGGATTGGCTGGGGTGGGGGGTGGAAAAGAGAGGATTGGGACCAGCCACCAGAGGATCGTGGGCGGCCTCATCATCATCATTAGGGTGGGAGGGGAGAAGGCCTGGGGTGGGTGGGAGGCCTGGAAAGGTGATCGGAGGCCGGGGGCGGTGGGGGGGGTGGGTCTCCGATCACAGGGGGTGGGTATGGTCGGGACCCTGGATCCAGGAAGTAGATATAAAGCCATTTACCTCCTGGATGCAGCAGTCCCTGCCTCTGTTTAACTGCCGGGTTTCATGAATTGTTAAACACAAAATGGAGGGGAAAAAAGAGGCTTCCAGCCTCATTACAATATTTAAATTGAGGTAACGCCCCCTGGGAGCGGCTTAGTCGCCCGTTCCCCGTCCCGCCCCGTCCCGTCTCCCTTAAAACCGGAAGTGGGTGGGTTGGAGGCAGGATCGGGTCGGGAATCCCATTTTTAACACTTTTACTGCCCTCACGCTCCAAACCTACCCGTTCTTTTAGGGGAAAATTCTGGCCCATGTCTCAGGTTGCGATGCTGCCTGACCTGCTGAGTATTTCCAGCATTTTCTGCTTTTATTTCAGATTTCCAGCATCTGTTCGCAAAGGGAAGAGAATGACGTGGAAGAGGAAGACGCGGAAGGAAGGATGCAACCCAGACAGCTCCTTTCTGGCCAGGATATCTGGGATGGAATCATTCAACTGCAGTACCAGTCACCACAACCCCAATTTCCCCTTTCAGTATTTATCCCACACCTTACCTTCCCTCTGCTACTGACAATAAGGCTGAAATAAAAACCACCACAAAGCAAACTTTCCAATCCAACTGAGCTCTAGAATTCCCTCCCTAAACCTCTCTGCCTCTCTCTCCTCCTTTAAAACACTCCTTAAAACCGACCTTTTTTGGTCATCTGCCCTAATATCTCCTTATGTGGCTCAGTCTCAAATGTTTCATAACACTCCTGTGAAGCACCTTGGGATGTTTTACGACATTAAAGATGCTATATAAACACAAGTTGTTGTTCTTGTTGTTGTCAGTGTATTCTTTTTGATTTCAAATTCCCACGCAAAAATTAAAAAAGATATTGGGCATTAATTGTCACTGATGCCATCATATCCAGTTTAAAATGGCTGAAACCACTTACACCATTATAATGAGACTAAAATGTGGTCAAGGGAGATTGTGCGATTCATGTTTTGACAGTGCTTAAAGAGGTTTCTTAAGCAAACAAAAGTGATACTGCAATATTAGATGCAGGTATACATTATTTAGCAGCTGCAGACTAAGTAAGGAGACGCGTAGCTCCTGAAATGGTTTACAATCATTGAGCTACTCACTTGGTTGCTTAGTATAGAATACTGTTGTATTCCTTTTTGTTCTTAAAGCAATTTTTGGGTTAACAATTAAACATTAAAATATCCCTGAACATCCTTTAGCAAATATAAGTTCCCCGCTTTTGAATGCTCTCAGCAGATTCGATCAGGTGTCAAAGCTGCACAACTCCCCCTCTCAATTGTCATGTAAATTAAGGCATTTTAAGCAATTTGTTTGTAAATAACTTGGATACTGTTATAAATCTCATCAGCATAAAGAAACTACTCATGAAATAACACTGGATGGCCAGCTGGTGGCGCCGTCCAAGGAGTATAAATACTCGGGCGTGGGCCCAGCTTGCCCAGGGACATTTTGTAAGACAGGAACTAGTGAAGTACAACTAGACCTCCATGTTCTGAAACAAGTTGATTAAAGCCTTGCTTTATACTCAAACCAAGTGCGTAGTGAGATTTATTACGTCAATTTAATCAACTTGATATCGACTCCACGCTCTGAGTGATTTCGGGAACAGCCAGTTACGACTTCGACTGCAGAAGGGAACTCCGGCATAATAATCAATCCATCATGGACAAACTACTCCGACCCGCCCATCTTGACCTGGACCTGAATTTACCTACAACTGCTAATGTATGGAAACACTGGTAACGTACTTTCAGCAACTTCCTCAGGGTGTGTGGTGAGAATCTTTCTGATAAATTAGAGATACTTGCCAATTATGTATCTCCTCATGTGTTTGACGATATCGAAGACTGTGTAGACTATGACTCCGCTATCCTAATATTACAGCGACTATATGTTAAGGCCCCAGACAAAATTTTTGCTCGGCATCTACTGGCCACAACTCGACAACAACCTGGGGAATCACTTGATGAATTCCTTCAGAAACTTCATAGGCTCAGCAAGGATTGTAATCTTAAAGCTGTCACAGCTGAGCAGTACCAGGAGGAGTTAATTTGTGATTCCTTTATTAATGGGGTCGTGTCTCCCTTCAGACACCAGCGTCTGTTGGAGAATAAAACCCTCGAGTTACAGGCTGCCTATGACCAGGCATGTTCTCTGCACTTAGCAAAGAGGAATGCAGATACATATCTTTTACCTCGTGCACGGGCTGCTGCTATCACTTTTAATGACTCCTTTGATAGGTCTCGGGCGGAAGCCCTCACTGATGATGACTCTAACCTAACGGAAGACAACCCTACCCTAGAAGCCTTCACTGATGACGACCCCACCCTAGCGGCATCTTAGCAATCTGGAAGGAAGTGTTTCTTCTGTGGGGGTGCGTTCCATTAGAGGAAATTTTGTCCTGCTCGTAACGCAACCTGCAATCATTGCAGCAAGAAAGGTCACTTTTCTAAGGTATGCCAGTCAAGAGCCACTTTTAGTAAGAAAGGCCACTTTTCTAAGGTATACCGGTCGAGAGCTCCTGTTAGTTTTGCAGCTGCTATCTATAAAACTGCTCCTCCCCCAAGATCCACTGCTAAGGTTACAGCTGCTATCTATGAAACTGCTCCTCCCCCAAGAACCACTACTAAGGTTACAGCTGTCAAGGGTAAAACTGCCCCTCCTCCCATCACAGCTGTTTTTCCCCAAAGTCTGTCCCAAGCAGCCATGAAGGTTTCGGTAAATGGACACATTTTGAGTGCACTAATCGACTTATGCAGCTCGGACAGCTTCATTAGTGAGTGGGCTGTCAGTAAGTTAAAACTGCATATTTACCCCTCAGACAGGGAAATTGCAATGGCTCTGACGACACTGACCACCAATTCTTCCGGCTTTTGTCTTGTCGACCTTATTCTCAATGGCCGCACTTATTTCTCCACCCGGCTCGGGGTGCTCAAAAACCCATGCAGTGATGTGCTCCTGGGACAGGATTTCCAGAAACAACACAAAAGACTCACTTTCGAGTTTGGAGGGTCAAAGCCGGAGCTTACTATTTCCAAAGTACCGTTTTGTGCGCTTTTGGCGGATTCGCTTGATGAGCCCTCCTTGTTTGCCAATCTTTCCCCCCGATGTAAGCCCATAGTCACTAAATCATGACGTTGCAGCCAAGATAATTGATCCTTTATCGAGGCAGAAATCTCTTGCCTTCTAGCTGACAGTATCATTGAGCCATGTTCATCTTCCTGGCAGGCTCAAGTTGTCGTTGTTAAAAATCCTCTGAAGCAACACAAGAAATGCCTTTGCATCGATTACTCGCAAACTATTAACCAGTATACCGACCTGGATGCCTACCCACTACCACGCATCGATGACATGATCAACAACCTTGCCAACTACAAGGTATTTTCAACTTTTGATTTAAAGAGCGCATATCATCAAGTACCGTTAAAGGACTCTGACAAAAAGTATACGGCCTTTGAGGCCAATGGTCGGCTTTACCAATTTTGTCACCTTCCATTTGGGGTCACCAATGGGGTGGCCGTCTTTCAACGGGCAATGGATAGCCTAGTCAAACAGGAGAACTTAACGGACACTTTTCCATATCTGGATAATATCACCATTGCTGGTCATGACCAGAAGGAGCATGATGCCAATCTCCAGAAATTTTTTGATGTTCTCCGTCATCGCAACTTAACCTTAATTGAGTCCAAATCTGTGAAATCAGTTCCATCAGTCAACATCCTTGGCTACTGGGTGGGCAACGGTGTCATCAAACCGGATCCGGAGCGACTTCGTCTGCTTCAGGAGCTCCCTCCCCCTACGAATCTCGGCTCTCTTCATTGGGCACTCGGCATGTTCGCCTATTATGCGAAATTGATACCCCACTTCTCCAACAAGATCCAGCCGCTGCTTCACGCAAAGTCATTTCCATTGGAGGCAACGGCTATTTCAGCTTTCAACCTCCTCAAGCCACGCTTCATTCCATTGATGAAAATCTTCCTTTCGTGGTCGAGTGCAATGCATCGGATGTGGCGATCTCTGCTACCTTGAATCAAGGTGGTCGACCCGTTGCATTTCTGTCCAGAACTTTGCAGGGTAGCGAGCTCCATCATCCTCCTGTCGAGATGGAGGCTACGGCCATCATCAAAGCTGTACGTAAATGGAGTCATTTTCTCGCTCGTCGCCATTTCACACTTATAACTGATCAGTGCTCCGTGGCCTTTATGCTGGATAACCGGAAACATACTAAGATCAAGAATAACAAAATACAACTCTGGAGGATGGAATTGGCTGCCTTTGGATACACCATACATTATCGACCCGGCAAAGAGAATGTGGCCCCGGATACCCTCACACAGGCATTCTGCTCTTCTATATCAACTTCGACTCTTGCGGATCTTCACACTGACTTATGTCATCCTGGCGTTACCCGTATGCTGCACTTTGTGTGATCTAAAAATCTCCCATTTTCTACGGAAGATGTGAAAAGAACATGCTCCTCCTGTAGAATTTGTGCGGAATTAAAACTGCAATTCTTCCGTCCATCAGATGGCTCGCTCATACATGCTATGCAGCTTATGCAGCGACTCAGCATTGACTTTAAAGGGCTATTGCCTTCCTCAACGTGAAACACCTACTTACTTACTATGGTGGATGAATATTCACACTTTCCCTTTGCTTTCCCCTGTCCCAATATGCTTACTTCCACAGTGATCAAATGCCTTGATCAAGTCTTTTCCCTTTGCGGTATGGCCAATTTCATCCACTCTGATCGGGGACCCTCCTTCATGTCAAGCGAACTCAAAAGTTATCTTTCCCAACGGGGAATCGCCACAAGTAAAACGACACCATGCCATCCCATTGGTAATGGACAGGTTAAGAGATACAACGCTATCATTTGGAACGCTGTTCGTCTTGCACTGAGGTCACGCAACCTACCAGGCCAGCAGTGGGAAACTATGCTCCCTGACGTGTTGCATTCCATCAGGTCTCTTCTTTCTACTTCTATCAATGTCACACCTCGCGAGCGATTCTTCAGCTTCCAGCGTCGCTCCACTCATGGGACGTCATTACCGTCATGGTTGGCAGCTCCCGGCCCCGTGCTGCTCCGAAGATTCGTGTGATCTTCTAAAAACGATCCCCTCGTTGACAAGGTAGAACTCATGGACGTCAATCCCACATACGCGCACGTGCAGTACCCTGATGGCCGGGAGTCCACCATTTCGCTCCGGGACCTGGCTCCCTGTCCAGCCGGTTCCACGGCCCGAACTGATAGAGGGACCCATGGTGATGATGCCAACACTCTGCTCTCCTTCAAAGATGACGCCCTACCTGGGACATCGAGAGATCTGCCGGCTGCCCCAACGGATCCACTCGGGGAGCCGAGCGCTCCCCGTGGGATGGCCACCCGAGGCCAGGACGCCAGTCAATCCCCGGCTATCAAACAGGATGAAGGCAGCTCTGCGCCTGTGGGGACCCACACCCGGAGTCACGATCTCCCCAGCCTCCCTCGGGTCGATCAGGGCAACACGGGCCCTGTCAATCCACTGGTACAGATCAAGCGGCCCAGGGACCAAGACACGGTCCGGGAAGATGTGCCTTCTTGCCATAAACAAAGATCTAAAAGATTGCGGCTATTTGTTGTCTGCCTAATCCGTTAAGAGAAAGTCGTCCGACTTCCAAAACGTTTATCAGGAAGAATGTTATAAATCTTATCATCATAAATAAACTACTCATGAAATAACACTGGATGGCCAGCTGGTGGTGCCATCCATGGAGTATAAATACTCGGGCGTGGGCCCAGCTTGCCCAGGGACATTTTGTAAGACAGGAACTGGTGAAGTACAACTAGACCCCCATGTTCTGAAACAAGTTGATTAAAGCCTTGCTTTATACTCAAACCAAGTGCATAGTGAGTTTTATTACGTCAGATATTCTAGGGGGTGATGCCCTTTTCCAGCTTTCAAAATAATTTTAAGTACTTGGTTGCAAGCAGGGAAGTGCTCTCACTGGTAATTGCTGATTCTTTATATAGTGCAGTGGATTTCTACAAGTGCCAGTGCCCTCACTTATTGATTACAATTGAAGAACTGGGCCGGCCCCTAACTTCCACTCAGGCATGAGTCTGGTGGAACATTCTGGAAACCAATAGGGAACCAGACATGATGGATCCATGCCAACTCTGGAAGTTTGACATTGTCAACTGAAGCCATGTTGTCGGTCATAATGGGTAATGTGCTATTTTCCAATTCACATTGCCTGCCAGCATTCTTTACTCTCACACGGTATGTGCAAAAGATTTGTTATCGATTCATGGGCCCAAAATTCTCTTCAATGTGATTTGCATCGCCGTTGCGCCTTTTAAAAAAAAAAAAATTACGTCCACCACTGGCCTCCAGAAGGAGACGCACAGAGGTTTCCTGGGTATGCTTATTTACATATCCATTGGTGCAAGCAGGAGTGTAAAACCTGTATATAATAGTGTAAACAACTGAGCCTCCTGGAAAGTTCTGTACCCTCAAATGCCAGGGTGCACCCAGGCAGGGCAACAGCCAGGAGAAGGACCCAGAACTTCTCTGATAAACATCTCCAAGCCCTCCTGGATGAGATAGAGTCAGGAGACACAGACCCTCTGCAATCCATGAAATCAACCAGAAATGTCAGTTGTGTCGTCTGGGGGAGGTGGCACTGGTCACTTTTTTTAAAATTTGCTTATAGGATGTGGGCGTCGCTGGCAAGACCAGCATTTATTACCCATCCCTAATTGCCCTTGAGAAGGTGGTGGTGAGCCGCCTTCTTGAACCGCTGCAGTCTGTGGGGTGAAGGTACTCCCACAGTGCTGTTAGGGAGGGAGTTCCAGGATTTTGACCCAGCGACTATGAAGGAACGGCGATATATTTCCAAGTCAGGATGGTGTGTGACTTGGAGGTGGTGGTGGTGGTGCTCCCATGCGCCTGCTGCCCTTGTCCTTCTAGGTGGAAGAGGTCGCGGGTTTGGGAGGTGCTGTTGAAGAAGCCTTGGCGAGTTGCTGCGGTGCATCTTGTAGATGGTGCACACTGCAACCACGGTACGCCGGTGGTGGAGGGAGTGAATGTTTAAGGCAGTGGATGTGGTGCCAATCAAGTGGACTGCTTTGTTCTGGATGGTGTCGAGCTTCTTAAGACTGCCAACTCCTTCACTCCCAAGGACTGCAGAATTGTGTTGAAAGAAGTTCAACAACTTGACCAGGGCTGGCAAGGCAATACACTCACCACACTCTTGTCCTTGCCCACCTTGTGCACCAACACACTGTTTACCATCTTAAAACAACAATTACACAACTAACCTTCCACAGTGCATTCTTGTACTACACTATGGCGACACAGGTCCCGAACACACAGCAACTGTGCAAACCTAGAACACTTTCCTTCACTCTAACGCCTCCAATCTCCTATTTCATATCTCCAATGCCACTTGCTGTACAGTGCTAAACTGCCAGCCTTTCCTTCATTTACTTATCTCTTTGCACGATGACCTCTTGCTGTGTTTTCCTTTTGCTTTTGTTGGACTTTATTGGCTGTGAAGCAGGTTGAGACATCCAGAAACTGTGAAAGCGTTATATTAATTCAAGTTCTTTCTTTCTTGATTTACTCATTTGCACTAAAGTTGTATCACCTTATTTGTCTTGCAAGCCAGAGTATGTGGGGAGTGTTCTAAATATTATACTTTTTTGTAGCTCCTTCCCAAGATGAGGTTCCCAGAGGGAGTAGTACCATCAACACCAGCGCCTTACAGGATGAAACATTCCATCTACCCCAAGCAACAACACAACTACTAGCATCCTGGAAGGTGTAGTTAATGAATTGGACAGAGGCACTGGATGAAGTACAACACGCAAGTGGGGGTGACAGGAAAGGAAGATGAACCAACTGGCCAGGCTGTGAGCCCACATTATCTACCAGTAACCTGGGGAAGGGATTGGGATCCTATTTGTCCTTCCTTTAGAATGGAGTTAATGCAAGAGCAGAAAGCTTTTAAAACCTCCTTTATGTCTGTCATCAGCAGTCTGCAGCAGCTGTCAGAGAATGTGCATCAATTCACTTCTGACACGATTGCAATTCTGCAGGAGGGATTTACTCAAATGAAGTGCATCATGGGGCAAGTGCCTCTTCATGGCCCTCTGCTAAAAAGCAGTGAAGGACCAACAGCCGTATCAGGCTGCCATTCGCTGCCGGGGGTGGGGCGTTTCCCAGGCCCCCCCTCAGCGGCCCCCTGCATTGCACCCCCTTCTTCCCCTGTGTAAGAGGACTAATCCATCAACTTTCTTTTTGTTCCTTTACCTGATCTTTTGGAATCTTGCCCTCTTCCCTAGCCTGGAACCCCTCCCTCCTCCCAGTCAGGCCCAATTGTGCCATGCAGAAGGACCATACTCCTCATATCATTTGTGTACTGGCCACCAGTGTTACACCAGAGCCCTTACGGGTGGGTGAATTGGGAACTCCCAGAGGGACCCTGGTTCCAAATGATTCGAGGTTGACCCATATTGGGGACAGTGATTTAATTTTATTCAGCACAAGCAAGACTTAATATAATATAGTATTCGAGCAGCAGTTTACAGAATATAATCGAGACTTATATTGTAGGAATGGCTAGATTCCTAACTAAAGGACTGAGGTCAAGTCAGTCTATCAAACAAATGATGTTTAATACTAATCAACAAAGTTTAAAACGAAAACACAGGAGAACTACATTACAGGTCTGTACTCTTTGCTGGCTCCACGAGGACTGGCTAGGGCGGCTCCCTAGCCTGACGTCATGACGTCATCACGTTTTCCCGCCGCTGGAAGATCACGTGATCAACGTGATGACGCCATCGCGTTTAAAAAAAATTTTTTTTTGAATTCATTGATGGGATGTGGGCGTCACTGGCTAGGCCTGCATTTAGTGCCCATCCCTAATTGCCCTTGAGAAGATGGTGGTGAGCTGCCTTCTTGAACCGCTGCAGTCCATATGGTGTAGGTACACCCACAATGCTGTTAGGAAGGGAGTTCCAGGATTTTGGCCCAGCGACAGTGAAGGATCAGCGATGCAGGTCCAAGTCAGGATGGTGTGTGGCTTGGAGGGGAACTTGTAGGTGGTGATGTTCCCACGCGTCTGCTGCCCTTGTCCTTCTAAGTGGTAGAGGTCGCGGGTTTGGAAGGTGCTGTTGAAGGAGCTTTGGCGAGTTGCTGCAGTGCATCTTGTAGATGGTACACACTGCAGCCACAATGTGCCGGTGGTGGAGGGAGTGAATGTTGAAGGTGGATGGAGTGCCAATCAAGCGGGCTGCTTTATCCTGAATGGTGTCGAGCTTCTTGAGTGTTGTTGGAGCTGCACTCATCCAGGCAAGTGGAGAGTATTCCATCACACTCCTGACTTGTGCCTTGTAGATGGTGGAAAGGCTTTGGGGAGTCAGGAGGTGAGACACTCGCCGCAGAATTCCCAGCCTCTGGCCTGCTCTTGTAGCCACAGTATTTATATGGCTGGTCCAGTTCAGTTTCTGATCAATGGTAACCCCCAGGATGTTGATTGTGGGGGATTCAGCGATGGTAATGCCATTGAATGTCAAGGGGAGATGGTTAAAGTCTCGCTTGTTGGAGATGGTCATTGCCTGGCACTTGTGTGGTGCGAATGTTACTTGCCACTTGTCAGCCCAAGTCTGTATATTGTCCAGGTCTTGCTGCATATGGACACGGACTGCATCAGTATCTGATGAGTCTCGAATGGTGCTGAACAGTGTGCAATCATCAGCGAACATCCCCACTTCTGACCTTATGATGGAGGGAAGGTCATTGATGAAACAGCTGAAGATGGTTGGGCCTAGGACACTGCCCTGAGGAACTCCTGCAGTGATGTCATGTGATTGAGATGAATGACCTCCAACAACCACAGCCAACTTCCTTTGTACTAGGTATGATTCCAACCAATGGAGAGTTTTCCCCTTGATTCCCATTGACTTCAGTTTTGCTAGGGCTCCTTGATGCCACACTCGATCAAATGCTGCCTTGATATCAAGGGCAGTCACTCTCACCTCACCTCTTGAGTTCAGCTCTTTTGTCCATGTTTGGATCAAGGCTGTAATGAGGTCAGGAGCTGAGTGGCCCTGGCGGAACCCAAACTGGGCGTCAGTGAGCAGGTTATTGCTGAGTAAGTGCCGCTTGATAGCACTGTCGACGACACCTTCCATCACTTTGCTGATGATTGACAGTAGACTGATGGGACGGTAATTGGCCGGGTCGGATTTGTCCTGCTTTTTGTGGACAGGACATACTTGGGCAATCTTCCACATTGCCGGGTAGATGCCAGTGTTGTAGCTGTACTGGAACAGCTTGGCTAGGGGCGCAGCTAGTTCTGGAGCACAAGTCTTCAGTACTATTGCCGGAATGTTGTCAGGGCCCATAGCCTTTGCAGTATCCAGTGTCTTCAGCCGTTTCTTGACATCACGTGGAGTGAATTGAATGGGCTGAAGACTGGCATCTGTGATGCTGGGGACCTCAGGAGGAGACCGAGATGGATCATCCACTCAGCACTTCTGGCTGAAGATAGTTGCAAATGCTTCAGCCTTGTCTTTTGCACTCATGTGCTGGGCTCCACCATCATTGAGGATGGGGATATTTTTGGAGCCTCCTCCTCCTGTTAGCTGTTTAATTGTCCACCACCACTCACGACTGGATGTGGCAGGACTGCAGAGCTTTGATTTGATCCGATGGTTGTGAGATCGCTTAGCTCTGTCTATCGCATGTTGCTTCCATTGTTTGGTATGCAAGTTTGGTCTCATTCTTAAAGGGACCGTGCTATGTACATGCAATGATATGAACAAAGATACAGATTCATTCTGTAGCTAATAGTTTGTTAAAGATAATTATGTACATTAGATCAGAGTCCCCCTGGTGGCTCCGCCACATGCGCCCCCCCAGAATTGTCTTTAACAGTAAAAGTCAATCGACTAGGAGGTCTGACAAGCCTGTCAGAGCGACTCCTGTATTCTTGGAGTGGACGTTGTTGAACAGCGGGCGGGCTGGCGGACGGAAGCCTTCGGTCTGGCGTGGATGCAGCGGGAGGTCGACCACGTCGTGTTAGCTGTGCAGTCTCTACTGGCCGGTCGATGTCCAGGTGTGCCGGTTTGAGACGGTCAATGGATATGTGGTCGGGTTTACCTTGTCGCCTGTCTCCAGTACGCGAAAAGGGCCTGTGTAAGGGGCCTTGAGCGGACCCCTATGGACATCATGATGAATGAATACAAATTCAGCATTCTTTAGCTCCGCTGGTACATGTGAAGATGGAAGGCCGTGATGCGAAGTTGGGATAGGCGCAAAAGCCCTGGCTGTTTCCCAGTGGCTGCTGAGTTGTTCGGCTGCGGACCACGGCTCAGTTGGAAGCGGCAGGAAATCTCCCGTCACGCGGCGCGGCTGGCCGTACACGAGCTCCGCGGCGGACGATTGCAGGTCCTCTTTGGGTGCCATGCGGAGACCCAACATGACCCACAGAAGCTTATCCACCCATCCGGCGCCTTGGAGGCTGGCCCTCAGCGATGCCTTTAATGATCTGTGGAAACGTTCACACAAACCGTTTGCTTGCGGGTGATAGGCCGTGGTGCGGCGAAGCTTGGTGCTGAGACCCTGGGCCACAGCGTTCCAGAGCTCGGAAGAGAACTGTGGACCGCGGTCTGAAGAAATGTCTGCCGGAATGCCGAAACGTGCGACCCACGAGGAGAGGAATGCTCTGGCGACATCAGCGGATGTAGTAGATGCCAGAGGAACTGCCTCTGGCCATCTAGTAGTACGATTGACCATGATGAGGATGTGTGTGAACCCCTGCGATGGTGGAAGCGGCCCGACGAGGTCCATGTTGACATGGTCGAATCAACGTTCTGGTACTGCGAACGTGGCCAATGGGGCCTTAACGTGACGTTGCACCTTAGACGTTTGACAGACGACGCAGGTGTTAGCCCAGTCGCGGATATCCTTACGCATTCCTCTCCAGACGAACTTAGCCGACATTAATTTTTGAGATGCCTTCACGCCGGGATGCGAAAGCCAATGTGTGGCATCGAAAACTTTGCGGCGCCAGGCGACTGGAACGATCGGGCGGGGATCTCCCATGGAGACATTGCAGAGTAACGAGGTGCCTGCAGCGTGGAATTGCACATCGGTCGGTTGGAGGCTAGAGGTGTCGGTGCGATACGCCTGTGTTTCAGGGTCAGATGCCATGAGGGCATAATCGATGCCCAGCTGGACCGCCCGTACGGTCGCGCGAGAAAGGCAATCAGCTACCAAGTTGTCCTTGCCAGCTACGTGTTGGATGTCTGTCGTGAATTCTGAAATGAAAGTTAGCTGTCGCTGCTGTCGAGCCGACCATGGTTTGGCGGTCTTGGCCATGGCGAAGGTCAGTGGTTTGTGATCTACAAACGCAGTGAAGGGACGTCCTTCTAACAAGAAACGGAAATGGCAGATAGCCAGGAACAGCGCTAGCAACTCCCGGTCGAAAGTGCTGTATTTGCGTTCGTTGCGCCGGAGTTGGCGGCTGAAAAATGCCAGTGGTTGCCACGTCCCATTGACCCACTGTTCCTGCACAGCGTCTATGGCATAGTCTGAAGCGTCGGTGGTAAGGGCAATGGTGGCACCTGGCAGAGGGTGCGCCAACATAGTTGCATTGGCTAGAGCGGTTTTTGTGTTGTCGAAAGCGTTGTCCATTTCGACCGTCCAGGCTATTGTATCCTTTCCGGCCTTGCCTTTGAGGGCCTCATAGAGTCGTGCTGCCTTGGGCACAAAGCGGTGGTAGAAATTCACCATGCCCAGGAATTCTTGAAGAGCCTTGGTGGACTGCGGCCTTGGGAATGCCATAATTGCTTCGACCTTTGACTGCAGCGGAATTGTGCCCTCCGAAGTAATGCGGTGGCCCAAGAAGTCAATCTGTTGTAGGCCGAACTGACACTTGGCCGGGTTGATTATGAGGCCATGTTGGCTGAGGCGCCGAAAGAGGGTGCGGAGATGGCAGACGTGTTCCTCTTTGGTAGAGCTGGCTATCAGGATGTCGTCAAGGTAGACAAATAAAAAGGGAAGATCCCGCAGGACCGAGTCCATTAGTCGTTGAAAAGCCTGTGCGGCGTTCTTGAGCCCAAATGGCATCCGTAGAAACTCGAACAGTCCAAAGGGAGTGATGACAGCCGTTTTCTGGATGTCATGCGGGTGTACGGGAACTTGGTGGTAGCCACGGATGAGGTCGACCTTGGAAAAGATTGAGTTTCCCGCCAAATGGGCGGAGAAATCCTGTATATGCGGGATCGGGTACCGATCGGGAGTAGTGGCGTCATTAAGGCGTCGGTAGTCCCCGCATGGCCGCCATCCACCGCCGGGCTTCAGGACGATGTGGAGAGGTGAGGACCAGGGACTATTCGACCGGCGAATAATCCCCAGCCGTTCCATCGTGGCAAACTCTGCCTTCGCAGCCGCGAGCTTGCAGGGTTCCAGGCGCTGAGCTCGCGCGTAAACCGGAGAGCCAGTCGTAGTAATGTGGTGTTCGACACCATGCTTAGTGGCCGAGGAGGAGAAAGTGGGCTTGGTCAGCTCCGGGAATTCACCTAATAGGCGAGCGAACTCGTCCGGCGAGGACAACGCGCAGGAGACAGTGTGCGACGTTGCGGAACTGCGGAAGCAAGGGATGGAGTGGAAGGTGGCCGCGTTGACCAATTGACGAATTCTTACATCCACCAAGAAGCTGTTGGTGCATAAGAAATCCGCGCTGAGGATGGCTTGCGAAACCTTGGCTGTAATAAATTCCTACTGAAACCGTTGCCCGCCGAAGCACACCTGGACCCGCCGTTTGCCAAAGGAATGAATGGCCCCGCCATTAGCTGCCACGAGGGAGAGGCCGTGCATCCCAGACTGAATATCGAGTGCTGAGGCAGGAAGGATGCTACACTGTGCCCCGGTGTCGCATAAAAAGCGCCGGCCTGAGAGGGAATCTGTAATGTAGAGGAGCTTCCTGGAATTTCCAATCGCCATCGCGGCCGCGGAACGTCCCTCAGACTCGGTCCTCCTTTTCTGGAGTTGCTGCTGGTGTTGATGTCGGTTGTTTTTTTTAGGCGCGAAACTGCAGGGAGGGCGGCAGCCTCTGGCTTTCGCGCCAAAACGGGCGTGGTAAAAACACAAGCCGGGGGATGGAGGCGTCGGGGCGGCATTCGCGGTGGAGGGGTGCCTCGTGGCGGCACAGGAATGCTGCGTGACCGCATAAATCATATCTGCTTCTGCAGCAAGTGCTGCGCTATCTGTGGCTTCCGATCTGGCGAGGGCAGCCTGAACCTGCTCGGGTAGTTGACTCAGGAATAACTCCCGAAATTGTGGTTCAGAGCCAAGGAGCGTGAGCATCTGGCTCATTAACTCAGATGGCTTGGAATCGCCAAGCCCGGGCAAAGCGAGTAGCCGGCGGGCACGCTCCGCCTTCGTGAGCCCGAAGACCTGTATTAACCGAGCTTTAAGAGTATTATACTTGCTGTCAACCGGGGGGTTTTTGAGCGGGCTGATGATCCGTGAGGCCATGGAGCTGTCGAGTTCGGAGACCACGTAAAGGTAACAGGTCTGATCCGCAACGATGTTTCGGAGATTGAATTGTGCTTCCGCTTGGACAAACCAGGAGGCTGCCTGTTGTTTCCAAAACTGTGGGAGCTTCAAAGCCACGGAGTTCGCTTCCATGTTTCGTCGCGCTTCGCTTCTTCCGCGAAAATTGTTCACGAAAATTCGGGGTCACCACTGTAGGAATGGCTAGATTCCTAACTAAAGGACTGAGGTCGAGTCAGTCTATCAAACAAACAATGTTTAATACTAATCAACAGAGTTTAAAACGAAAACACAGGAGAACTACATTACAGGTCTGTACTCTTTGCTGGCTCCACGAGGACTGGCTAGGGCGGCTCCCCAGCCTGATGTCATGACGTCATCACGGTGGCATAGTGGTTAGCACTGTTGCCTCACAGCGCCAGGGACCCGGGTTCAAATCTGGCCTCGGGTGACTGTCTGTGTGGAGTTTGCACATTCTCCCCGTGTTTGCGTGGGTTTCCTCCGGGTGCTCCGGTTTCCTCCCACAGTCCAAAGATGTGCGGGTTAGGTTGATTGGCCGTGATAAAAAAATTGACCCTTAGTGTTAGGGGGGATTAAATACGTGGGGTTACGGGGATACGGGGATAGGGCTTGGGTGGGATGGCTGTCGGTGTAGGGACCGGGTGCTAGGGTTTGGATGATCAGCCATGATCTCGTTGAATGGCGGAGCAGGCTCGAGGGGCCAAATGGCCTACTCCTGCTCCTATCTTCTATGTTTCTATGTTTCCCGCCGCTGGAGGATCACGTGATCAACATGATGACATCATCGTGTTTGGTCTCATTCTTAAAGGGACCTATGTACATGCAATGATATGAACAAAGATACTGATTCATTCTGTAGCTAATAATTTGTTAAAGATAATTATGTACATTAGATCAGAGTCCCCCTGGTGGCTCCGCCACAATATTACCACTTATACTCTGGGTAGAGCCATAACCGCGAGTAAGCTGCACCCTGTGTCTCTTGTCTCTCGTCTTTCTTCATCTCCTGGGTGTCTTCTTGATTCTTCCTGAAATCCTCTACTCTTGAAATCCTCTACATTTTGTGGCTGTTAAGACCCCCTTCTTATACCCTTACTCTCATTCAAAACCTATGGAGTCCTCCCGAACTAATCACTGCCTGACAATCAAACCCAAAATCCAATCATAAAGATGCCACGTTCGCAGCACCTTGCTGTACGCAGATTCTAGTCTGATGACACTCTTACATCATCTGTTTTTGACCATCAAGACTCATATCTGGGGTAGGTATGGCAATTCAAGACAGAGATCGATAGATTTATGGAAGGGAATCAAGGGATATGGGGATAGTGTAGGAAAGTGGAGTTGAGGTAGAAGATCAGCCATGATCTT
Organism: Somniosus microcephalus; assembly: GCF_052327205.1. Taxonomy (NCBI): domain Eukaryota; kingdom Metazoa; phylum Chordata; class Chondrichthyes; order Squaliformes; family Somniosidae; genus Somniosus; species Somniosus microcephalus. The sequence continues at coordinate 45,958,889 of NC_141000.1, read as the reverse complement.
ATTGAATGGCGGAGCAGGCTCAAGGGGCTGAATGGCCTACTCCTGCTCCAATGTTTTATGTTCTTATGTTCTTATGAATATATCTCCATATGTTTGAGATATGTTGTTGTAACATTCCAAAACAGTGGCAACCTCACATGACCTTGCTTCCCAGGCTAACTGAGACTACATGGCAATCTCTTTCTCACCTCAGGTTGTCTGTTACAGCTTACTCACAGACTTTTAAGCATAAGAAAAAGGGTTACATGTCATATATAATTCAGGTTATCATTGCATACTGTTGATGATTACAACTTTCTACATTTAATTCTTACACACGATTATAAATCTATTACTGATGATTATAAGATATTAATGGTTATGATATTAATGATAAGATAGTAAAACAAGTATTCTAAAAACCAGCAAATTCATGATAATCTTACAATTGGTATCTTGTTTGTCCATCCTTCAGAATGGAGATAATGCAAGAGCAGAAAGCTTTTAAAACCTCATTTATGTCTGTCATCAGCAGTCTACAGCAGTTGTCAGAATGGATTGCTAACTGGCTACAGGACAGAAAGCAGAGAGTGGGAGTAAAAGCTATTCCCAGTGGCAAAAGGTGGGTAGTGGTGTTCCACAAGGATCAGTGCTGGAACTACTGCTGTTCACAATTTACATTAACGATCTAGACGTAAGAATCAAAAACACAATTTCTAAATTTGCGGATGACACCAAATTGGGGGGGGATAGTCAATACTGAGGAGGACTGGAACAAGTTACAGGAGGACATTAATAAACTTGCAGAATGGGCATATAATTGGCAAATGAGGTTCAGCATAGATAAATGTGAGGTATTACATTTTGGCAGGAAGAATAGGGAGGTCACTTATCACTTGGAGGGTGCGAGTCTAGGTAGGGTAGAGGAACAAAGGGATCTAGGAGTACAAATACACAAATCACTAAAAGTTGTGACACAGGTTAGCAAGGCCATAAAAAAAGCAAACCAAGCACTAGGGTTTATTTCTCGAGGTATAGAATTGAAAAGTAGGGAAGTTATGCTAAACCTGTATCGAACCTTGGTTAGACAACACTTAGGGCTGGATTTTACCTGCCGAGATAAGTTGGGGGCGGGACTGCTGCCTTCCGGGTTCTAGTCCCGCCTCCAGCAACGTCTGATGCACAGACGCTATTTTCCCCTGATTGGCCTTGTTAAGCCCGCCCTGCGGGCTTGCTGGCCAATTAAGGGAAAGCCGGTGTCAGATGATATCAGTTGATGACGCTTCATCTGCTGGTTTTCTTAAAGGGACATGAACCATTTATTTTTGACAGATGATATGACAGTGTTTGACAGCATTGAGGTGCTGTCAAACACTGACAATCACTGTACAAAGGTGAGCCCTTTCACCCAGGCTATCCAATGACTCTCTCCTTAGGATAAAACAGATGGCAGCTGCAGGCGAGGGTACAGAAGTGATCTGTCACTTCTCCCAATGAGGTGAGGCCACACAAACACTTCAAAGTTTGTCACCTACAGAAAAATCTAAGCACATTAAAAATGACTTTCCCAAGATTTCCTTACCTCTGATACTCACCAGTGTCCCATTGCATCATTCACACCACTTCTGCAGCTGTCATCTATACACAAACATTACAACAGACCCACAGCACATCTCACTTACCCTGGCGGGGTTCCCCGACATCGGGAAGCCCACAGCAGAAGTCTCAAAATGGGAAAAAGCCTCTTAACTGCCTGTTAACTACCTATTAACAGGCAGTTAAGTGGCTGTAATCCTCTTCCCGCTGCTAGGAGTCAGGTCCCTGCGCAAATCAGGGACCCGACTCCCAGGAAGATTGGTCAGAGGTGGGTTGGGAGCGGGTTTGGGACCCGCTCCCATTCTTTTTGATTTTCCCAGCACTCCTGCCTCCAGACCCGCCTCCTCAGGGCTGGTAAAATCCAACCCTTAGAGTATTGCGTATAGTTCTGGTCACCATATTATAAAAAGGAGACAGAGGCACTGGAGAGGGTGCAGATAAGATTTACAAGGATGATACCAAAAATGCGAGGGTATACATATCAGGAAAGGATGAACAGGCTAGGTCTCATTTCTCTTGAAAAAAGAAGACTGAGGGGTGACCTAATAGAAGTCTTTAAAGTTATGAATGGAACCCTAAAAAAGGGGGGGAGGGGTCAGGTGAGGGGAAATTTAGAAATCTAAAGGGAAAGGTCAAGACAATAGAGCAGTGTAGCGATTTGGGTAAAAATAAGCAGAGTGTGACAGGAAGGGAAAGAAAGTTTAATGGTAGCAGTGCAGCAGAGAATAAGGTCAGAGCCGGCAATAATGGTAAAAATTTAAATTAAAGGCTCTTTATCTGAATGCATGAAGCATTCATAACAAGATAGACGAACTAATGGCACAAATAGAGATAAATAGGTTTGAACTAATAGCCATTACAGAGACATGTTTGCAAGGTGGCCAAGGTTGGGAAATAAATGTCCCAGGGTACTTGACGTTTCAAAAAGACAGGCAGAATGGAAAAGGAGGGGGAGTAGCCCTGATAATAAAGGATGACATAAGGACAGTAGCGAGAAAGGATCTCGGCTCAGAAGATCAGGAAGTAGAATCAGTATGGGTGGAGATAAGGAATAACAAGGGGCAGAAAACATTGGTAGGAGTAATGTATAGGCTCCCTAACAGTAGCTATACTGTTGGACAGAATATTAATCAAGAAATAGTAGGAGCTTGCAACAAAGGTAATGCAATAATTTTGGGAGACTTTAATCTTCATATAGACTGGACAAATCAAATTGGCAAAGGTAGTCTGGAAGACAAGTTCATGGAATGCATTTGAGACAGTTTCCTAGAACAATATGTCACGGAACCAACCAGGGAACAGGCTATTGTAGATCTTGTACTGCGTAATGAGACAGGTTTAATTAGCAATCTCATTGTAAAGGATCCTCTTGGGCAGAGTGATCATAATATGATAGAATTTCACGTTAATTTTGAGAATGACTTGCCGAAGTCCGAAACTAGAGTCTTAAACTTAAATAAAGCCAATTACATAGGTATGAGGGGCGAGTTGGCTAAGGCAGATTGGAAAAATAGATTAAAAGGTATGGCGGTAGATAAGCAGTGGTTTGCATTTAAAGAAATATTTCATAATTCTCAACAAAAATACATTCCATTGAGAAACATAAACTGCACGAGAAAAGTGATCCAACCGTGGCTAACTAAAGAAGTTAAGGATAGCATTAGATTGAAAGAAGAAGCTTATAATGTTGCAAAGAATAATAGTAAACCTGAGGATTGGGAGAGTTTCAGAAACCAGCAAAGGTTGACCAAAAGATTGATGAAAAGGGGAAAAATAGAATATGAGAGAAAACTAGCAAGAAATATAAAAGCAGATTGTAAGAGTTTCTACAAGTATGTAAAAAGGAAAAGAGTAGCAAAAGTAAACATTGGTCCCTTAAAGGCTAAGACAGGAGAAATTATTATGGGGAATAAGGAACTGGCAGAAATGTTAAACAAATATTTTGTATCTGTCTTCACAGTAGAAGACACAAAAAGCATACCAAAAATGATGGGGAACCAAGGGTCTAATGAGAGTGAGGAACTTAACATAATTAATATAAGTAGAGCAAAAGTACTAGAGAAACTAATGGGACTAAAAGCCAACAAATCCCCTGGACCTGACGGCTTACATCCTAGGGTTCTAAAAGAGGTGGCTGAAGAGATAGTGGATGCATTTTTTGATCTTCCAAAATTCCCTAGATTCTGGAATGGTCTCAGCGGATAGGAAGGTCACAAATGTAACAACGCTATTCAAGAAAGGAGGGAGAAAATAAACAGGGATCTACAGGCCAGTTAGCCTGACATCAGTCGTCAGGAAAATGCTGGAATACATTGTTAAGCGAGTGGTATCAAGTCACTTAGAAAATCATAACATGGTTAGGCAGAGTCAACATGGTTTTATGAAAGGGAAATTGCGTTTGACAAATTTAGTTTTTTGAGGATGTAACTAACAGGGTAGATAAAGGGGAACCAGCTGATGTAGTATATTTGGATTTCCAAAAGGCATTCGATAAGGTGCCTCATGGGGTTGGGGGTAATATAGTAGCATGGATAGAGGATTGGTTAACAGACAGAAAACAGAGAGTAGGGATAAACGGATCTTTTTCAGGTTGGCAGGCTGTAACTAGTGGGGTACCGCAAGGATCAGTGTTGGGGCCTCAGCTATTTACAATCTACATTAATGACCTAGATAAAGGGACCGAGTGTAATGTATCCATGTTTGCTGACAAACAATGACATTCTCTGTAGTTTGATGAGGTCTTGAATTCAAGACCTCATCAAACCTCTTTCTTTTGCAGAAATGAGATGGTTGTTGCATTGGAGAATGCAGCAGCCATCTGTCATCTCTGCCACGGAGGTGCGAGACTCTCCACATATCCACCGACTGAAGCCTGCAGGAAGAAACAAAGGTAAGTACACTTTTTCTAACACTTTGCACTTACCTCAGATATTCACCTCTCCACAGTTGCACCCATCACTCACCTCCACAGCAAACTTTTGGACCCCGCAGACCCAATACTTGCCTCAGTGACCTGCCGGGTTTCGGAGCCTTCGGGAAGCCCACACGTGTGAGGGCAAAAATGGGATAATTCTATTTTCTGCCTGTTAACTACCTGTTAACAGGCAGTTAAGTGGCTTTAATCCCTTCCCGCCTCCAAGGAGACGGGGGCCGGCACGGGACAGCTACCCGCCCATTGGGAAGATGACATGGAGGCGGGTTGGGGGCGGGTTGGGGGAGGGTTGGGCACCTGCCCCTAAATTCTGCCATTTTCCCAGCAGTCCCGCCTCCACACCCGCCTCCCCAGTGCTGGCAAAATCATTCCCATAGAGTCTGCAAAGGGATATAGATAGACTAAGTGAGTGGGTACTAAGGTGGCAGATGGAGTATGATGTAGAGAAATGTGAGGTTATTCACTTTGGTAGGAAGAATAGAAAAACAGTATGGGGGAAAAATTTCAGTATCGCCCCGTTTGGGGCGCCGTTATCGGCCGTGCGCAAAGTTCAGCGCCTGGCGCTAATTATCGCCTCCGACAGCAAACTTGGCTTTTATCGCCCCCTGGAGGTGATTGGAGTGCTAAATCAGGCGCATCACACCTGTCTTAAGGCGCAAACGCCGAGGAGTGAGGTGCTACCTCAGAGTGCTGGTGAAGCAAGGAAGGGCAAATCAAAATAAACCTGCAAAGCGCTGCTCAGTACTCAAAACTCCTTCACACAGCATTGAGTCTCTCCAGAAGTCTCTCTCTCTCTCTCAGACTGCGTGGTGCAAAAATGTCACCGACAAAAAAAGGCAGGAAGCGTTCGCCTTTAAATAGCGCTCCCCTAATCCCTTTCTGAAGGCATAACGCTCCCCTCAACCTGTCGCTGCTAGTGGCAGGCGGCACCACTCAATATCTGGTCCGGGGCGCTAACGGGGCGTTGTGCACTCGAATGACGTCACAATCTGCCGGCGCAGGAGATCTTGGCAGAAGTGTTTAGCGCTGCTGTAAAATGTCTAGTTAATTTTGCGAGCGGCACAAACATTGCCGCGCCCGGCCTCTAGTTGCTTTGCGCCCCAATTGGCGCCCTCTTAAGGCGCTAATGGGAGACGCAGACAACTGAATTTTTCCCCCTATATCTTTAAAATGGTGAGAAACTTTCAAATGTTGGTGTTGAGAGAGATTTGGGTGTCCTCGTGCAAGAAACACAGAAAGCTAACATGCAGGCACAGCAAGAAATAAGAGAGGCAAATGGCATGTTGGCCTTTATTGCAAGGGGGGTTGGAACATAAGAGTAAGGAAGTCTTGCTACAATTGTACAAGGCCTTATTGAGACCACATCTGGAATACTATGCACAGTTTTGGTCTCCTTATCTAAGGAAGGATATACTTGCCTTGGAGACGGTGCAACGAAGGTTCACTAGGTTGATTCCTGGGATGAGAGGGCTGTCCTATGATGAGAGATTGTGTAGAATGGGCCTATACTCTCTGGAGTTTAGAAGAATGAGAGGTGATCTCATTGAAACATACAAGATTCTGAAGAGGATTGACAGGGTAGATGCTGAGAGGTTGTTACCCCTGGTTGGAGTGTCTAGAACTAGGAGGCATAGTCTCAGGATAAGGGGTAGGCAATTTAAGACTGAGATGAGGAAGAATTTCTTCACTCAGAGGGTTGTGAATGTTTGGAATTCTCTGCCACAGAAGGCTGTGACTGCTGAGTCTTTGAGTATATTCAGGACTGAGATAGATAGATTTTTGGACTCTAGGGGAATCAAGGGATATGGAGATTGGGCGCAAAGGTGGAGTTGAGGTCAATGATCAGACATGATCTTATTGAATGGCAGAGCAGGCTCAAGGGGCCGTATGGCCTACTCCTGCTCTTATTTCTTGTGTTTTTATGTTCTTATGGAAGAGCATAACTAGAGGTCATCAATATAAGATAGTCACCAAGAAATCCAATAGGGAATTCAGAAGAAACTTCTTTACTGAAAGAGTGGTGAGAATGTGGAACTCGCTACCACAGGGAGTGGTTGAAGCAAATAGTATAGATGCATTTAAGGGGAGGCTAGACAAGCATATGAGGGAAAAGGGTGTTAAGTCTGTGTGTCCCAGTTATGCTTATTATAAATCACTGGACACAGGCCACAAGAATAACTTTAACAGGTCTTTACTATTCGGAGGTCAGGGTTGAACTGCCCAGCAAATCCCTACACAACACTTATATACCGGTGTGGTCACCACCGGTATTACAGTATACAGCAGCCAAGAGAAAGTAGTACATCTCTTAAGGTAGTTCTCTTAAGGTGGAACAGGTTACATACACCACAATCCTCCCTTTTTAGCTTAACAGTTATATCCCCATTTAACATAACATAATAACATATAGATATATATATATACAACTTCATGCAAAACAGTTCAAAGATTCAGTCTCTGAGGAGGCCTCCTGATTCGAGTTGGATAACGTCTTTCAGGGGTCTCTGATTCTCGTTGCTGGGGTGACTCATCTAGTTGATCTCTTATGGATTGGACATCATCCTCAGGTACATTCACTTCTGAGGTAGATGCTTCAGGTTCACTAACTTCTTCCACGGTTGTCTCTGCCGTAACCCTGGGTTCGACCCTTGTTCTCGATTCTACCAGTTGGTCAGCATGACGCCGTATTACATTTTCACCAATATCTACCGTGTACATCAGGGGTCCTTGTCTGGCCCGAATTGTTCCAGATTGCCATTTCTCGTTTTTATAGTCCCGGGCTAACACTGGTTGTCCTATTTCGAAACTCCGAGTGGTCTTGTTATTTATATGCTGGAACTGTTTGTTTTCAACTTCCCTCCGCATATTTGGTTTTAACAAGTCCAACCTGGACCGCAACCTCCTGTTATAGAACTTCATGGCAGGATTTTGGTTTGTCACTGCATGAGTGGCGTTTCGATATGCCAGTAGGAATTTGTCCACCTTGTGTTGTAGTGGAATCTGATCTTCGCTCATGGCCTTTATTGCTTTTTTGAACGTTTGTAGAAATCTCTCGGCCAACCCGTTTGTAGCCGGATGATATGGGGCAGAGGTATAATGTTTCACCCCATTCTTCTTCATGAATTTCTGGAATTCTTCTGACACGAACTGCGGTCCGTTGTCTGAACATATTTGTTCTGGCAATCCATTTCTTGCAAATATCGTTCTTAGCACCGCGATCGTCTTTTCCGAGGTAGTGGTAGTCATCTTAATCACTTCTGGCCATTTAGAATGTGCGTCCACCGCAATTAAAAACATGGAGTCCATGAATGGACCAGCAAAGTCAATATGTACACGTTGCCATGGGGTTGAAGGCCATTCCCATGGATGCAGCGGTGCAATCGGAGGTGCATTTTGCACTTTTTGGCACCCTGAGCAGCTTTTCGTCAGATCCTCTATCTGTTGGTCGATACCCGGCCACCACACATAAGCCCTAGCAAGGCTTTTCATCTTGACTCCCCCCAGATGACCTTCATACAGTTCCTTTAGAACTCTCTCTCTTAACTTAGGAGGAATAATCACCCTTGTTCCATACATCAATGTTCCTTGACAGACGGACAGCTGTTCTCGTCTTGCTGAGAATGCCGGTAACAGTGGATCACCATGTGCTGGCCATCCCTTCACTGCCACTTCGTAGACCCGGGACAGTGTCGGGTCGTTCCTGGTTTCTCTTTCAATACTTGCATTGGTGACTGGTAAACATTCGATGATGGTCGAGTGAAATAACTCAACAGGGTCAACCGTCGGTGCCTCCTCCTCTGTAGGTAGTGGCAGGCGCGACAGCCCATCAGCATTACCATGCTGCTTTGTACCTTTGAATTCGATCTGATATTGATGTGCCCCTAGGAAAAGGGACCATCTCTGGAGTCTCTGTGCTGTCATCACCGAAACACCCTTCTTAGGGTTAAAAATGGATACCAACGGCTGGTGGTCTGTCAGAAGCGTAAACTTTTGGCCCTGCAGGTAATGATTAAACTTCTTTACTCCCCACACAAGGCTGAGAGCCTCCCTATCTATCTGAGCATAGTTGCGCTCAGCGGAGGTCAATGATCTGGATGCGAACGCAACTGGCCTCTCCAGGCCATTTGGCAACTTGTGTGAGAGTACTGCCCCAATTCCATATGGAGAAGCATCACAAGCCAAACGAATACGCAGCGTTGGGTTGAAGTGAGCCAACACTTCCTCTGAGGTGATCAATGCCTTGCTTTTGCGAAAGGCCCTCTTACAGTCCTCGCTCCACTTCCATGGTACTCCCTTCTGCAAAAAAGCGTTCAGCGGGTGCAGCACCGTGGATAAATTTGGCAGAAACTTATGGTAATAGTTAATCAACCCTAGGAACGACCTCAACTGGGATACATTATCCGGAGCGGGAGCCTTCACAACAGCTTCGATCTTGTCAGGAGACTTATGAAGCCCCTCCTGGTCAATGGCATGACCACAGTACGAGATCCGCTTCTGAAAGAACTCACATTTCTGGCGATTAACTCGAAGTCCATATTCTTTCAATCTGGTGAGCACCAGTTCCAAATTTGCAAGGTGTTCCTCGTCATCATCTCCTGTAATCAGAATATCGTCCAGGTAACATTGTGTGCCTGGAATTCCCTGTAATACCTGCTCCATGGCCCTCTGCCAAATTGCTGGAGCCGATGCCACTCCAAAAACCAGTCTATTATACCGGTACAAGCCTCTATGCGTGTTGATCGTGAGATACTGGCGTGACTCTTCCTCAACTTCCATCTGTAAGTACGCCTGCGCCAGGTCTATCTTGGTGAAGTGTTTCCCGCCAGACAACGAAGCGAAGATATCCTCAATCCGCGGAAGCGGATACTGCACCGTGTGAAGCACCGGATTAACAGTGATAGAGTCATAGAGTCATAGAGTCATAGAGTTTTACAGCACAGAAAGAGGCCCTTCGGCCCATCGTGTCTGCGCCGCCCATCCATCCCTGTCCAGTCTAATCCCATTTTCCAGCATTTGGTCCATAGCCTTGTATGCAATGGCATTTCAAGTGCTCATCCAAATGCTTCTTGAATGCTGTGAGGGTTCCTGCCTCTACCACCCTTTTAGGCATTGAGTTCCACATTCCAACCACCCTCTGGGTGAAAAAGTTCCTCCTCAAATCCCCTCTAAATCTCCTGCCCCTTACCCTGAATCTATGCCCCCTTGTTATTGACCCCCCGACGAAGGGGAAAAGTTCCTCTTTGTCTACCCTATCTATGCCCCTCATCATTTTGTACACCTCAATCAGGTCCCCCCTCAGCCTTCTTTGCTCCAAGGAAAACAACCCCAGCCTGTTTAGTCTTTCTTCATAGCTGAGGCGCTCCATCCCAGGTAACATCCTGGTGAATCTTCTCTGCACCCTCTCCAAAGCAATCACATCCTTCCGATAGTGAGGTGACCAGAACTGCACACAGTACTCCAGCTGTGGCCTCACCAGCGTTTTGTACAGCTCCATCATAACCTCCCTGCTCTTATATTCTATGCCTCGGCTAATGAAGGCAAGTATCCCATATGCCTTTTTAACCACCTTATCTACCTGTTCCGCTGCCTTCAGGGATCTATGTACATGTACACCAAGGTCCCTCTGACCCTCTGTACTTCCTAGGGTCCTACCACTCATTGTGTATTCCCTTGCCTTATTTGTCCATCCAAAATGCATCACCTCGCACTTTTCAGGGTTAAATTCCATTTGCCACTTTTCCGCCCATCTGACCAACCCGTTTATATCGTCCTGTAGCCTGAGGCTTTCCTCCTCGCAATTTACCACCCCACCAATTTTCATGTCATCTGCGAACTTACTGATCATACCTTTTACATTCTCATCCAAATCATTTATGTCGATCACAAACAACAAGGGACCCAGCACCGATCCCTGAGGTACCCCACTGGACACAGGCTTCCAGTCACAAAAGCAACCTTCGACCATCACCCTCTGCCTCCTGCCACTCAGCCAGTTTAGGGTCCAACGCGCCAAGGCACCCTGGATCCCATGGGCTCTTACCTTCTTGACCAGTCTCCTATGCGGGACTTTGTCAAAAGCTTTACTGAAGTCCATGTAAACCACATCCACAGCATTTCCCTCATCCACCCCCCTAGTCACCCCCTCAAAAAATTCAATCAGATTTGTCAGACATGATTTACCCTTGACAAAGCCATGCTGACTATCCCCGATTAATCCTTGCCTCTCCAAGTGGAGACTAATTTTGTCCCTCAGAATTTTTTCCAATAATTTCCCTACCACAGATGTTAGGCTCACTGGCCTGTAATTCCCTGGTTTATCCCTGCTACCCTTCTTGTATAATGGTACTACATTAGCTGTTCTCCAGTCCTCTGGTACATCCCCTGTGGCCAGAGAGGTTCTGAAAATTTGTGTCAGAGCCCCTGCAATCTCCTCCTTTGCCTCCCACAGCAGCCTGGGATACATCTCGTCCGGGCCTGGGGATTTATCCACTTTTTGGCCTGCTAAAACCGCTAGCACCTCCTCCCTCTCGATGCTAATATGTTCAAGTATGTCACAGTCCCCTTGCCCGATTTCTATGTCCGCATCGTCTTTCTCCATAGTGAACACAGATGCAAAAAATTCATTTAAAACCCCGCCTGCATCATCTGGCTCTACACACAGATTGCCACTTTGGTCCCTAATGGGCCCTACCCTTTCCCTGGTTATCCTCTTGCCCTTAATATACTTATAAAACATCTTAGGATTTTCCTTTATTTTGCTCGCCAGTGTTATTTCATGGCCTCTCCTCACCCTCCTAATTTCTTTTTTAAGTATGCCCCTGCACTTTTTATACTCCTCTAGGGCTTCTTCCGTCTTTAGTCTTTTGTAACTGCCAAAAGCCCCCCTTTTATTTCTAATGCATTTTTGTATATCCCTTGTCATCCAAGGTTCCCTTTGCTTGTTGGTCCCACCCTTGACCTTTACAGGAACATGTTGGCGTTGTACTCTCTCTATTTCCCTTCTGAAAGTCTCCCACTGTTTTGATGTGGATTTTCCTATAAGTAGCTGCTCCCAGTCCACTTTGGCCAGATCCTGCCTTATCATATTAAAATCGGCCTTCCCCCAATTTAGAACCCTTATTTCCGGGCCGTCTTTGTCTTTTTCCATGACCACCTTAAATCTCACCGAATTATGGTCACTGTCGCCAAAATGCTCTCCTACTGATACTTCCACCACTTGCCCGGCTACATTCCCCAGAATTAGGTCCAGTACCGCCCCCTCTCTTGTAGGACTTTCTACATGTTGGCTCAAAAAGCTCTCCTGGATGCACTTTAAGAATTCTGCACCCTCTAAGCCTTTCACACTCTGATTATCCCAATTTATATTGGGGAAGTTGAAATCCCCCACTATTATTACCCTATTATTTTCACACTTCTCTGAGATTTGCCGACATATCTGTTGCTCTATCTCCCCCTGACTGTTTGGGGGCCTGTAGTACACTCCCAGCAAAGTGCTTGCCCCCTTTTTGTTTTTAAGTTCTACCCATAAGGCCTCATTAGAGGAACCCGCTAATATATCATCCCTCCTTACAGCAGTAATTGACTCCTTAATTAATATTGCAACACCCCCTCCCCTTTTACACCCCCCTCTGTCTCGCCTGAAGATTCTATACCCCGGAATATTGAGCTGCCAGTCCTGACCCTCCCTCAACCATGTCTCCGTGATAGCAACAATATCGTACTCCCATGTGCTCAACAACAACTTCAGTTCATCCACCTTATTTGCAAGACTCCTTGCATTAAAATAAATGCCTTCCAGCCCTGCCATATTCCCTTTTGCCTTCACATATTTGCTCTGCCTTCCCAGCTGACTTGTTTTTTCCTCTGTATTTGGCTGTAAATCACCCCCTACTATAGCTCCACTCTGTACCCCATCCCCCTGCCAAGTTAGTTTAAACCCCCCCCAGCAGTGCTAGCAAACCTCCCCGCAAGGATATTGGTTCCCCTCTGGTTCAGGTGTAAACCGTCCGACTTGTACAAGTCCCACCTTTCCCAGAAGCAGACCCAGTGATCCAGGAAACTAAAGCCCTCCCCCCTGCACCATCCCTTTAGCCACGCATTCATCTGTTCTATCTTCCTATTCCTATACCCACTAGCACGTGGCACCGGGAGTAATCCAGAGATTACAACCTTTGAGGTCCTGCTCTTTAATCCTTCACCTAGCTCCCTAAATTCTTGCTGCAGGACCTCATCCCTCTTTTTACCTGTGTCGTTGGTACCAATGTGGACCACGACCTCTGGCTGTTCACCCTCCCCCTCCAGAATGCCCTGAGATCTCCACAGATGCGAACCTTCCCCGGTTCCCCCGGCTTGTTGCTCGATGAACGCTTCATGACGGGAACAATGGGCGTGGCCCACTCACTCCAGTCTACCTTAGACAGTACTCCTGAACGTTCTAGCCCTTCCAGCTCAGCTTCCACAGCAGGTCGTATCGCATAAGGTACCGGTCTGGCTTTGAAAAATTTCGGGTTTGCATGTTCTTCAACCTTGATGTTTGCCGTAATTCCTCTCAGTGTTCCCAGTCCCTGTTGGAACACCTCTTTAGCATCGTCCAATATTCTGGACAATCGTTTAGGTTTGACATCTTTTTTACCGGAATCTACCGTTAGTGCTTTTAAGGAATGCCAGTCCATATTTATTTTCCTAATCCACTCCCGTCCCAGTAGTGGTGGACCTCCCTCAGGTAGCACATATAAGTCCATTCCTCGGCTTTCTTTGCCCTTGTGGACCACCTTTACCTCTATCTTCCCGATGGGGTATACTCTTTGCCCCGTGTATGTTTTCAATACAATCTCCGTATCCCGTAGGGGAATATGTGGGAATAACCTTTTGTAATCTTGCTTATTCATGACCGTCAATGCCGATCCACAGAAATCACAGAAATCACAGAAACCCCACAGTGCAGATAGAGGCCATTTCGGCCCATCGAGCCTGCACCGACACATATCCCACCTGATCCCCATAACCCCTACACCAACACATACCCCACCCTATCCCCGTATTTAATCCCCCTAACACTAAGGGTCAATTTTATCATAGCCAATCAACCTAACCCGCACATCTTTGGACTGTGGGAGGAAACCGGAGCACCTGGAGAAAACCCACGCAAACACGGGGAGAATGTGCAAACTCCACACAGACAGTCACCCGAGGCCGGATTCGAACCCGGATCCCTGGCGCTGTGAGGCAACAGTGCTAACCACTATGCCGCCGTGCTGCCCGCCGCCGATCCAGTGTCCAATTCCATCTTCACTTGGACTCCTGCTATCTGAAGTGTGACCCAGATTGTTTGGAGGTCTGCTTCATTACCAACATTGTGTACTCTTAGACTACCCAGTTCATTACTGCTGGAGTCTGAATTTGACTTCTGTTCGTTCGAACTGTTCTCTGTCACCTTGTGTACCTTTCTGTACTTTTCCTGCGGTGACTTTTTGTTGCTGGTCTTCTTTCCTGACCGGCATACTTTAGCTATGTGACCAAGCCTGCCACATTTTCTGCATTCCTGATTTTTGAACCAGCACTGGTTCTGATCGTGCGTTGTCTTTCCACAACGATAACATTTTACTGTACCCAAGACCATTTGATTGGTGCTGAGTTCCGGTGACCGTAGCTGCATTTCCGCAGTGCCTCTCGCTGCGGCTTCGTGCGATGCTGCAATAGTGACAGCTTTATCAAGCGTAAGATCATTCTCCTCAAGCAGTCGCTTTTGTGTTCCTTCTTTTAACAATCCACACACAAATTTATCTCTCAGCACATCTGCTAGTCCTGTCCCAAACTGACAGTACTTTGATAGCTTACGCAGTTCAATTCAAAATTCAGCGTTGCTTTCGTCTTTCAGCTGCGTTCTTCTGTAAAATTTAAATCGTTCTGCTATCATCAGCGGCGTGGGGTTTAAATGATTTTTCAGGACAGTAACAATATTCGCGAAAGTCTGATCCGCCGGTTTACCTGGTGATAGAAGGTGCTTCAATAGCCCGTATGTCTTCGCACCCATTGAGCTTAATAAGGTTAGTGCTTTCTCATCATCTGGTACCTTATTTGCTTTACAATAAACTTCCATGCGTTCTACATACGTGGTCCAATCTTCGATATCGCTATCAAAGGTATTAATGTTCCCATGTTTAGGCATCCTTGCAAGTTTTTTTAATTTTTCTTTTTCTCAAAATGGCGGCTTCCCGCGCTTGTCTTCTTCCCCCGCCTACTAAAATGGCGGCTTCCCGCGCTTGGCGGTCTTTCCCACGCTCGTCTTCTTCCCCCACCGACTACAATGGCAGATTCCCGCGTTTGCCTTCTTCCCCCGCTGGCTGCAATGGCGATTGCCGTGCTGCTGCCGTTCTCGCCTCCCCAGCGGTTCTCAATTCCCCGACGCTGCTTTTACTCCCCCGCGGTTCCCGTGGGCATTCACGCTTCCCCTGCTGTTGCGCCTCTCAGCCTCGCATGCAGCCCGGTCCTTTACACCGGCTGCGTTTGAGTTCTCCGCGGTTCTCGTGCCTTAAGCTGCCCCAGTCGCTGCGCCTCTCGGCCTCGATTGCAGCCCGGCCCTTTTCACCGGCCGTGGTCAAGTTCTCCGCCCTTTTTCCTCCGTTTTCCCTCCCCCACTCCACAGTCAACGCGGCCAACTTTCTGCTCGTGTCGCTGATCGGCTTACCCACCACCGTGGTAGAAGGGATGATCACTGCCTGTCGTTGATGGAGGGCTTCGTGGTCAGAATTTTTTCTTTTTAACCCGGGTTCTCGATGCCTCCCGTGCGATGGTGCTCAGCAGGATGATGAGGGCGGATGCCTCTTCTCGACGCCCGTTCTGAGGACGAAGCTGCCTTGGATGTAAAACTGCCGCAGGGTACGATCGGACTCGTCGCCACTGTTAAGTCTGTGTGTCCCAGTTATGCTTATTATAAATCACTGGACACAGACCACAAGAATAACTTTAACAGGTCTTTACTATTCGGAGGTCAGGGCTGAACTGCCCAGCAAATCCCTACACAACGTTTATATACCGGTGTGGTCACCACCGGTATTACAGTATACAGCAGCCAAGAGAAAGTAGTACATCTCTTAAGGTGGTTCTCTTAAGGTGGAACAGGTTACATACACCACAAAGGGAATAGAGGGTTATGCTGATAGATTTAGAGTCATAGAGTCATAGAGTCATAGAGTAATACAGCACGGATAGAGGCCCTTCGGCCCATCGTGTCCATGCCGGCCATCAAGCCCTGTCTAATCTAATCCCATATTCCAGCATTTGGCCCGTAGCCTTGTATGCTATGGCATTTCAAATGCTCATCCAAATGCTTCTTAAATGTTGTGAGGGTTTCTGCCTCCACAACCCTTTCAGGCAGTGAGTTCCAGACTCCAACCACCCTCTGGGTGAAAAAGTTCTTTCTCAAATCCCCTCTAAACCTCCCGCCCTTTACCTTGAATCTATGCCCCCTAGTTATTGACCCCTCTACTAAGGGGAAAAGCTCCTCAGCATCCATCCTATCTATGCCCCTCACAATTTTGTACACCTCAATCATGTCCCCCCTCAGCCTCCTCTGCTCCAAGGAAAACAAACCCAATCTGCCCAGTCTCTCTTCATAGCTGAAGCGCTCCAGCCCTGGTAACATCCTGGTGAACCTCCTCTGCACCCTCTCTAACGCGATCACATCTTTCCTGTAGTGTGGCGACCAGAACTGCACACAGTATTCCAGCTGTGGCCTAACCAGTGTTTTATACAGCTCCATCATAACCTCCTTGCTCTTATATTCTATGCCTCGGCTAATGAAGGCAAGTATCCCATATGCCTTTTTTACCACCTTATCCACCTGTTCCGCCGCCTTCAGGGATCTGTGTACCTGCACACCCAGATCCCTCTGACCCTCCGTCTTGCCTAGGGTCTTTCCCTTCATTGTGTATTCCCTTGCCTTGTTAGACCCCCCAAAGTGCATCACCTCGCACTTTTCCGGGTTAAATTCCATTTGCCACTGTTCCGCCCATCTGACCAACCCATCTATATCGTTCTGCAGACTGAGGCTACCCTCCTCGCTATTTACCACCCTACCAATTTTAGTATCATCCGCGAATTTACTGATCATACCCTTTACATTCATATCCAAGTCATTAATGTAGACCACAAACAGCAAGGGACCCAGCACCGATCCCTGTGGTACCCCACTGGCCACAGGTTTCCAGTCACAAAAACAACCTTCGACCATCACCCTCTGCCTTCTGCCACTAAGCCAGTTTTGTATCCAATGTGCCAAGGCACCCTGGATTCCATGGGCTCTTACCTTCTTGACCAGTCTCCTGTGCGGGACTTTATCGAAGGCCTTACTGAAATCCATGTATACCACATCCACTGCGTTACCCTCATCCACACACCTAGTCACCCCCTCAAAAAATTCAATCAAATTAGTCAGACATGATCTTCCCTTGACAAAGCCATGTTGACTATCCCTGATTAATCCTTGCCTCTCCAAGTGGAGACAAATTTTGTCCCTCAGGATTTTTTCCAGTAATTTTCCTACCACTGATGTTAGGCTCACTGGCCTGTAGTTCCCCGGTTTTTCCCTACTACCCTTCTTGAATAATGGTACTACATTAGCATTTAGATGAGGAAAGATCGGAGGAGTCTCGTGTGGAGCATAAATGCTGGCATGGACTGGTTGGGCCGAATGGCCTGTTTCTGTGCCGTATATCCTATGTAATCCTATGTCAGAGAATGTGCATCAGTTCACTTCTGACATGATTGCAATTCTGCAGGAGGGATTTACTCAAATGAAGTGCATCATGGGGCAAGTGCCACTTCACGGCCCTCTGCAGGGCTGCTAAAAAGCAGTGAAGGGCCAACAGCCGTATCAGGCTGTCATTCGCAGCTGGGGATGGGGTGTTGCCCAGGCTCCCCCTCAGAGGCCCCCTGCATGGCACCCCCTTCTTCCGTTGATCTTTTGGGATTCTGCCCTCTTCCCGAGCCTGGAACCCCTCCCTCCTCCCAGTCAGGCCCATTTATGCCATGCAGAAGGACAATACTCCTCATGTCATTTGTGTACTGGCCACCAGTGTTACACCAGAGCCCTTATGGGTGGGTGAATTGGGAACTCCCAGCATAGGGAGGCTGTGCCCCCTCCTCATAAGTGGCCTTGTAAAGGGGCAGGTGGAGGCTCTGCCCCTTGCAAGGCCGAATAGAAATTCAGAACTAAGGTCGGGACCTGGTGCGACTGGATCCCAACCCTGAGCCATTCGGCTGGACTGCTGCCAGATTTACGGTGGGACTGTGACAGAACAGCTGAGGCAATTTGGTCCCAAAGTATTTATATCAATGGCAGAAAATTGTGCATAATGTGCTGGAAACTTTCCAATATGCATTGTCGGTTGGCAAGAATCCCCACTGTCTGCGTGTACTCGGAAAGTCACCCTCTGAATAAGTAGTAAGAAAATAAATCGTGCAACTTTTATCACTGTAAGATGTGTTAATGTTTTTGTTTCACATTGTACAACTTCAGTTGAGAAACGCTATGCCGACAAACGACCATGTACCAGATGTGCCACCAGTCACTTACCACAACTGACATTCACGAACTGATATTTTCACAAAGCATTTCCGCAGCTGAGTACACCAGCAAGGACCCTCAGCAACATTAAGCAGCCACAGTGATAAACTATTCAATCACTTTCACAACTTACTCATGCTGCAAATCACAAACCCACTTTTCATCAACTTACTTCATCTGCATTTATTAAAACAACATTTACTTCCAAACATCCATATCGATTGCAAAATGCTCACGAGTATCAAGCAATTCAAAATTAATATTAAATTAATGTACCCCCCCCCCAAAATAAAATCAATAGGTGCACTAGGGTCTTTACGTACAAATTTGAATATGTCAAGCCTCATATTACTGAGGCCTTGGAGTCCTGCTGACTGGTAGCAGCAAAGTTGACTTCACAATGTGAAGTAGTACAACCTGTATATTCATGTTTGTTACAGTGCTCATGTTCTAGATTATCAGTTCATTTCCTACATACTCAGCACATTACCTTTCCACTTTGATTTGTCACTTGTTTGTTATCAGTTATCCTCCTACTATTATTCCAAGACACCCAGACCAATGTCTTACCTCCCACTCCACATCTACATAACCTAATCAGTACTACCTCCCAATATCCCAAACATTTGGCGTCACTGCTGTCTATCACTCCCCAAACCCTGACTGGCTCCCTCTCAAATGAGCATGGTAAATAATCAGTATGAGAATGAGAGGCACAGCAGTGAGTGCTACATGATGGCCTGATCTATTTTAATGGAACTCAGCCCAGCAGCACATGAAATATTCTCAGTGATGCTCTGTAATTTATAGAGTAAGATTCTAAATGTAGCTGCAGGTACTTGCTATATCAGGAATATGGACAGGTGCAGAACTTTTACCCGAGTCAGTCAGCATTACAGAGCACATAAACCATTCCTGTACATTGCAGGGGATGTAGAATGGATCAGAACATAAAAGCTCAGCATATTGAATTCTTGGTAGAAAATGTTATTAAGTCTTTCACATTCCAATATATCAACATTCAGCCAGGATCTAATTGAATTGCAGAACAGGCTGGAGGGGCTGAATGGCCTACTGCAGTTCCTCTGTTCCAAATGCAGTAACACATACAGTGAAATTCAACTATATTCAAAGCCACTGATTTACAATTTTCACAGATGAAAGGAGAGAATCACAGAATGCAATGTGCAAAGCACCACTAAACACAAATTGCATTTAAATAAAAGCAAATTTTGATTTATGTCAATGGAAATTAATTTCAAACTAAAAATGGAACAGAATCACTGCAATTCTACCCTAACACACCTGTAAAAAAAATTGCCAGATAATGAAAAGCGAATTGCACATTTTCAGTCAGGAAAAATCAGTGTATTGACTATTTTGTACCAAGAAATATTGAAGTACCCAAAAATTGAAAATGATAATGAAACTCATGCAGACACTAATGAAGCATGAAAAGAATAAAGAATAGATAAATAATATTGAATGAAAAACAAAGTCAAATATTAAATATTTAAAAAAACACGAGCCACAAATACAATAATAATGAAGAGAAATGTACGGTAATATAATATAAATGTTACGGTACATTTACACTGCTTCATGATTAAATGATTGCACCAGAAACTTAACACCCGAAAAACAGTGGTGATGTAAATCCGGAGTTAGCATGCAAAATAACTCTGCAGCAAAATAGAGTCCACCTCCCTGCATCAGGCAACCTCATTTCAGTAAGTTGTAGAATCAGATGACGCTCCCATCCAGGACATCAACCGTCTCACTCAGCAATCCATCTCTGTGAAATGGCTTTAAATATCTGATACCGTCTACTCCTAATGGTACAGTGCAAATGATATCACCTCGTATGCAACTGAGCCACACTGACCAAAAATGGTTATGTTTTGATTCATCATCTATGAGTATATATCTATATATTAACGTTAAAACAGGCAGCACTGCAGACTACAAACCAAATGTTTGGTGAGGGTGAGCCAGGGGGGTTTTGGTGTGCAAGCATTTGGGATGGCCTGGGAAAAGCAGAGAAGGTATTTTCAGATTATGCAAGCACTCGTGGGGGCCACGTAGTATATCAAAGTACTCAAAGTGCACTGTGGGATTAATGTCACAGTAGTGCAAAGGGCAGTCTGGCATGTCGCACTGTTGGCAGAGTAGTTCCAAGGATGGTGAGTGGAGTTCTGTGATCTCTGTATAGCAGATCTGGTATCAGAATGAACTGAGATCCGATAACAGATAAAATGGAGTTCGTTTTTAGCTCCATGAGTCAATGGTTTAAAAAAAACTGTTGACATTTAGTCATTTGGCTATACAGAAATAAAACTAGTATTTACTACTTCCATCCTGTACAGCAGAATATTTTTTCTTCCAGTCACGACAACAATGGGCCGGATTTTGCTGTAAAAATAACGGTGAAGCTAACAGCACTCACCGTTATTTATGTGCAAATCAGACAGCGACTTCCAACAGCCGCTCATGCGCAGTTAAACGCAGAAATCCGGAAGTTGCTGTCCGAGATGCCCTGCTCCTCCAAAAACGGCATCTCGCTGTCTGACTCACCATTCAAATACATTGGATGACGTGAAGTTCCTGTCTTTGAGTGGTTGATACAAACTAAACTTGCCACAGAAAGTTAGGGCTTGTCCATTTCAGGCTAAGTATGTTTTTTAACGGGGTGATAAGACTTAATTACTGCCAAACCACCACTCTTGCACTGAAAACTAACTTTTACAAGTGTGGAGTCTCATTCCTTCAGATTTTAATTGTTGGAAATGAAAAGAAAATTAAATGATTTTTAAATACTTTTTCTTTGTCTCTTTTTTCCCTCTCACTTAATCCAATCTTTCTTTCTCACTCTTTAATTTGCTTTCTGTACTAGATTTGACACTGAATTTATTATTTTAATTTGCACTGCCTGGTTCAGACTCTGTGCTGGCAATCCTCAATCCTTCAATCTGATTGGTTAATGAGATACACAGTTGCTTTCCCTGTTCACACAGGTCCCTGTAGAGGGCGCCTCGCCATTTGGCTCTCTACTCGACAGTAAGTTCCAGAGCAAAACCCTATAGAAAATCTATGGACAAGTATAATGAACAACTGGCATCGTTGGTTCACCACTCAGAGCAAGATCTGATGCATTTCACATCAACATCAGGATTTTCTCTTCATTTATCAACTATCTCCAAATATGAAATGCATTCTTAACTTCCTTAAAAATCATAAAAATTTGTCTGAGAGTCAGGCCATCAAGATAGGAATTAATTTTAGTAGGAACATTAACTACACTAATAATAACCTATTTTTCTTAATCAAATCTTTCCCTCTCCCCATTGAAATCTGTCATCTGGGAGATCAGTTTACTTTTCCACCTTTTCCCAGCAGCTGTGTATTTTGTACATTTTGTTAGATCTCATTTACCTGATGTTCTCTCATTCAGGCTGTCTTTATGAAAGAAGTAATCACACCAAGGGAGGTCTGCTGTAGGTGATAGCAAGGGATGTAGCCCATCTGCTTAGAGCCTTAATTCCAGATTATGCTCCGTTCATGACCAGGATGTAACCTCCTCTGTGAGTTTTCTAACTAGTCTGACTGATTCCTTTTTACCCTGACTTTGAAACAATGCTTGTTGAGGCTATTTACAGTTCTTGATTCTTCAAGCCTTTATACTACATTTTGTGGTTTGCTCAACTTTTCTAAAAACTAAGGCAATGGTTATACTGTGACCCTGGTATGAAACCAATAGCTGTAAAGTATGATTTTTAGGTTTTACCAAAATTATGCTGCAGACTGCAAATTTAATGTTGTGACATACCCAGAAATTTCAATTGACCACCTAATCATGTTTGAGACCCAGTTTGACACTGCACTGGAGTTAAACAGTATGCAATGTGAACAACAACAACTTGTACTTATATAGTGCCTTTAACGTAGTAAAACATCCCAAGGCACTTCACAGGAGTGTTATAAGACAAAAAAATTTGACACCGAGCCACATAAGGAGAAATTAGAGCAGGTGATCAAAAGCTTGGTCAAAGAGGTAGATTTTAAGGAGCGTCTTAAAGGAGGAAAGAGAGGTAGCGAGGCGGAGAGGTTTAGGCAGGGAATTCCAGAGCTTAGGGCCTAGGCAACAGCACGGCCACCAATGGTTGAACGATTATAATCAGGGATGCTCAAGAGGGCAGAATTAGAGGAGCGCAGATATCTCAGGGGGTTGTGGGGCGGAAGGAGATTACAGAGATAGGGAGACGTGAGGCCTTGGAGGGATTTGAAAACAAGGATGAGAATTAAACCAAGTATTGTGAGATAACCTCTCTGGAGCTCTGCCCTTGGGGTGGAACCTCTCTGGTTGAGAACACAGGTCATAGAATTGGGCATGGAGGACTGGGCGCCTGATTTGTAGGACAACAGATTTTATAAAGAATATTTTTTTAATGTCTTTTGGGGCTATGTTTCCATCCAGTGCAAGCCTCGTTAGGTACCTTAAAATCCAGTGTATGCATGGTAATTGGTCCCATGTCAAACCTCATGATTTTGGGGAGGCCTTCTCTCCCTTAGTGCTGATCAAACCAAAATTTGGAAATGATTAGGATGGCCTGGTCTTTAGGAGTTAGGCTCATAAAGATGCGTTGGGCTGATTTGAAAGTTTCAATTTATTTTTGTCTTATTACCTGGCTTTGTCTACATTTTCATTGGTGTATTACTTCCTGTTGCTGTTCAGACCTGATTTCTTGCATTGCATGCCATTTATTTTCCACTCTTTGTCCTACAATAGTCTTGCTCCCAGCTGCCAGTTCACTTGCAGCAACTAAAATGGTCAGCATGGGAACTGTCCTTCTCACCTCTGATTCAGAAGGGAGGCTGTCACAGAGCTATGCCAGCTCCTCAAAGCTGACCCACTGACTACTTTTATCATAGAGATGGCTCTTCTTATAGCTGTCCCCATTGCATTGAAGTTTCATGCCATGTATCCTTTCGAGCCACCACTGATGACACGTGCCAAATCAGATAATCAGTTGTCCACAGGTGCATCAAGGAAGTGGCAGAGGTATTGTGGAAGGTAGGAACCAGCACGGCAAGGAACAGAAATGCTACTGTATTTTGCATCTTGAATGTGTGCGGGAGATAAAATAAGAACATAAATAAGAAGTAGGAGCAGGAGTAGGCCATACGGCCCCTCGGGCCTGCTCCGCCATTCAATAGGATCATGGCTGATCCGAACCTAGACTCACGTCCACTTCCCTGCCCGCTCCCCATAACCCTTAATTCCCTTATCAGCTAGGAAACTGTCTATCTCCGTTTTAAATTTATTTAATGTCGCAGCTTCCACAGCTCTCTGAGGTAGCAAATTCCATAGATTTACTACCCTCTGAGTGAAGAAGTTTCTCCTCATCTCAGTTTTGAAAGGGCAGCCCCTTATTCTAAGATTATGCCCCCTAGTTCTAGTCTCACCCATCAGTGGAAATATCCTCCCCGCATCCACCCGATCAAGCCCCCTCACAAACTTATATGTTTCGATAAGATCGCCTCTTATTCTTCTGAATTCCAATGAATAGAGGCCCAACCTACTCAATCTTTCCTCATAAGTCAACGCCCTCATCTCTGGAATCAGCCGAGTGAACCTTCTCTGAACTGCCTCGAGAGCAAGTATATCTTTTCTTAAATATGGAAACCAAAACTGTACGCAGTATTCCAGGTGTGGCCTCACCAGTACCCTGTATAACTGAAGCAAGACTTCCCTGCTTTTATACTCCATCCCCCTTGCAATAAAAGCCAAGATTCCATTGGCCTTCCTGATCACCTGCTGTACCTGCATACTAACCTTCTGTGTTTCATGCACCAGGACCCCCAGATCCCGTTGTACTGTAGCACTTTGCAGTTTCTTTCCATTTAGATAATAACTTGCTCTTTGATTTTTTCTGCCAAAGTGCATAACCTCACATTTTCCAACATTATATTCCATCTGCCAAATTTCTGCCCACTCACTTAGCCTGTCTATGTCCTTCTGCAGGTTTTTTATGCAATAAAACAGTTGCAAGGCTATGGAAGGGCTTGACATAGGAAAGCAGTAAGTGTGGAACAAGTTGACAGCAACACTTTGTGGTACAATCTTGAGCCTTTGACTGGTAAATGATACTCTTGGTTAGTTTTGCCTGTAGGGGGTTTTGGTTTGGGGTTTGTGTCTGGCCAGTCAGGCGTATCTGAGCTGCTCCAGCCCCGTGCAGTTCGAATCGCTTCCCCTCTGGTTCTGACCACCGGACTTATTACGAGCAGCGATATAAACAAAACGAGACCAGTGGTTTGGTGCAAAGAAAACCAATGTTTATTAAAAATAGAGAAAAATAAACACTATACAGAGGAAATCACTATGTATGTAACACAATTACACTTAGCGGGGGAGGAAAAACGGACATATCGAGGGAAAATGACTAAAATTACAATTTTAGCAATCCCCTTAACTCCCACCCTTTACACCTATCTAAGTTGTCTTGCGATGGGCCAGAAAGTTTATGCTCACCAGTCTCGGATGTTAGAATGCCTGCTCCATGCCCCGTTGCCTGCCGATGTCTTTAGGGTTTTCACCGCCCAGAGCAGAGATACCCCAGTGATTCAAAGGTAACTGTCGGTATCCTGCTTCCTGGACGGGCTCTTCGTCGTCGATCTTCTTGATGGTAAGGCAGGGCACCGGTGTCCAGGGGAGAGAGAGAGATGGCTTCCCGAGGGACTACTTATACCCCTTTCTGGGAGCCCTTATCACTCGCCTGTTCAGCTTGTTTCTTTGTCTGACCTGGACGTGTTGAAGCCTATACAAAGGAAACCGTTCTGGGCCCATCGACCTGAATGGCCGGTTCATTGGTTTTTAAACGTCCCATAAGTGTTTTCCTTTGCGTAACTGGTCTTGTGATGGGGCCATTCCAGTTTTAATGCCCCGTTGATCGTTTCCAAACAGTGTTGAAGTCAGCTAACGAAGGTCTGAATGCAGCTATTACCCGTTGATTATCTGTGCAAACGGCCTTGATGGGTTTTAATCAGAGGCCCGAATGCCACTGTTTGCTTCTCATACATAAATGCAGAAGGCCTGTCTGCTTTCTAATTTCTGGAACATTCCTTCTTTGTCAGTCCAAACCTGAACTTTGCAGGCCTTGGCCATGAGGTTGACCGTAGCCATCTTGTTGGGCCCTGGAGCCCTGGATTTTAAACTCAGTCCAGCCAGGGTTTTTCCAATAAGCCAGAAGTAAATCTTCAGGGGAGACATGAAATTTGTGAATCCTTTCATGCCTCACCAAATTCCTTAAAGTGTGCAGCCTTCTCCAGCATCTGTTCCTATGTCCTGCAGGTATTGCAGAGATTATTGAGTCTGACTACCACCTTCTAGAGGAGGGTGCTATGGAATGCCAAACAGGACAACCCACCTCAGACCTAGCTCAAGCAGAAGTATGTCTACTTTGTCAGTCATCACACAAACGGTCGGGTGCTTCACTGTTCTGTCAGCTGCCCATAGACTCCATTCCATGCCTCCACATTGAGCTTCCTTTCACTTCATTTTGGTCTGGCACTTCTCTTCCCCACCTACCCCCAGTAGCCAAGGCAAATGGTGGGAAGTATTTTAACTTCATTTTGAACCTTTATAAAGAATACATGCCCTTCTCCCCCCTATCTCTGTAACCTCCTACAAACCATTCTTGAACACTCTGCTCTTCTGACTCTGGCCTCTTGTGCATCCCCCCTCCATTTGCCCCACCATTGGTGCCTGTGGCTTCAGATGCCTCAGCCCCATGCTCTGGAATTCTCTCCCTAATACTCACCACCTCTGACTCCTCTTTTAAGACCCTCTGTAAAACCCACCTTTTTGACTAAATGTTTGGTCACCCCATCTAATATCCCATTATTTGGACCAGCCCTGGATTTTTTTTGTACATTAAAGACGCTATAAAATATTGTTGTTGTAAATGGCAGGCAAAATGGTTTCAGAAGGAAAAGACCTTGTCTGACCAAATTTCTCAACTTTTTTGAGGAAGTGATACCTGAGGTGGATGGTGGAAAGCTCTATGATGTAGGGTACCCCGGCTGTCAGAAAACCTTCAATAAAATCCTGCACGAAAGGCTGCTATAACGGATTAAGGTCATGAACATCCTGGGTAAAACTTGGAGGTCGATAAGAAATTGGCTGAAATAGAGAAGCAGCTGGCACTAGTTAGGGGAGTGATACCAGTTTGGAGAGATGTAGCAAGTGGAGTGCCCCAGGGATGAATGCTGGGGCTCCCACTGTTTCTAATCTACATAAACAATCTGGATTCAGAAATGCAATGCAAGTTGGTCAATTTCGCAGATGATATTAATAAGGAAGCAAGTTTGATGAAGCAGCGAAGGAACTATAGACGGACCAAGACAGAATGTGAAAGTGGTCAGAATGATAGCAAATTAAATTTAACACAGATAAATGCAGTGTGTTACATGGTAGAAAAAAAATTGTGGTAGATGATTATCCAGTAAATGGTGTTGAACTGGCGAGGAACTGAAAGAGATCTGTGAGTAGACTCAATATTTAGTAGCAATCAAGGAAGCAAATTAGAATGCTGACCTATATTGCCAAATTAATAGAATGGAAGCCTGAGGTCATCATACTAAAGCCCTGTAGTGCACTGGCCAGACATCAACACTGGTCAGCAAAACACAAGGGAACATCTAAGTAGTGGAGTTAACAAGAACAAGTTGGGGAGGCAGTCAAGTTGGAGCGGGGCACTTACCCACTCCTTTACCACCCAATCTGACTTACTGCAGTTTTAAATTGCAGGCAGCAAGGGTGCCCACTCCAAGCTGGCGGGGTCCTCTTTAAAAATGCAGATTGGGCTCTGATGATATTATTGGGGCCTGATCTGCTATTTTAACCTGAAGCCTGATCAGTAGTGCTCCTCCAGGATCCACAAGGAAATCTTGGGCCTCCTCTGCCCCGAATTTCCCCCTCTCTCCCTCGACCAGCATTCCCTTCCCAGAGCACTTACCTTGTGCCAGGGACTTTAAATATCATCTGAGCCTCCCTATTACAGTTCCTGGGCAATTTTAACATGGGTGATCGTGTGGGTGGTTAAATTGGAAAAAATTCCGAGCGTGTCTGGATGCCAGCTCCAACCCGCCAACTTCCACAATTCACTGCAGCATGTTAGGCTGAGTGTGAGCAACCCCTTCAGGAGAGGGGGGTTGTCAATTGAGATATGTTCATCGCTCAATTAGAATGATATCGACATGGGTTTTGCAGTTTAACTTTGGGTCCACGGATTTCCCAGGCTTCCTGGAACTCGGCAGTGAAAGCAAGGTGAGAACACAGTGGCTATTGAGGGGGCTGAAGCCATGACAGGGAAATATGCCAATAAGTACTGAGCACTCACAGCTGTGCTCTTACCTGCTTGTGTGAAAGGGTTTGTTCGCAGTACTTGTGCTGAGAGGATACTTTACACACTTTGGTGGTGTCATCTACACTTTGGTGGTTTGGAGGTCTGATCTGCACTTTGGAGCTCTGATCTATTAGATCAGCATGGGTGCTGCTTTGGCTGTGTTAATTTGGACCTCAGATGAGGACTAAGATGACCAGCAGCAGCACCAGCACCAGCAGCAGAAGCAGCAACATCAGCACCAGCAACAGCCTGCTGCTCACAGACGTGCAGCTCCACAGGAGAAGAGATCAGCAGAGAGGTGCAGCTCGCAGGAGGCCATACCCTGCACTCAGTGTCTACAGGCAGAGGATAAGCTTCCTCGACATGTCAGAACACCAGTGTCTCAGGAGCTCCAGGGTGTCACGTCAGGTGGTGGAAGACATTTGCAGCCTGCTGGAACAAGACCTGCTGCCAACTGGACCCGGTGGCCACACTTTACCAGTGGCTGCCAAAGTCACAACCGCTCTCAACTTCTTTGCCTCTGGATCTTTCCAGGGCTCTGCTGGAGACATTTGTAGAAGCTCACAGTTGGTGGCACACAAATGCATAAGACAGGTGACTGATGGAACTTTTCCTGTGATGATGCCAGTCAGAACGAGTGGGCACACGGTTTTGCAACTCCACATACAAAAGTCACTTTTCCTCCCCCCCACCTCCCCACAATGTCACTAACACAAAGCAGTCCTGCAAACAACCAAGCCTCCCTTTCACCGTCCCCCAATTCATGTCATCCCATTCATCATCACACAACTGAAAAGGCCACTTGTCAGACAGCAACCAAGAATAGGCAAGATGGAAAAGTGGTGTAAAAAATATTCATGTGACTCAAATATAAAGCAGAAACTTAACATTCTAACATTGTGTAACACACATGTGCATACCCTTGCGCAACTACAAATCTTTACTCTTTCTCTTCCTAGCACTTCTACATGGTGCAACCCCTGTGGCTTCAGCAGAGGTAGAGGCAGGCTGCTCAAATCCCTGCTCTGACTGCTGAGATGCTTCTGGCCGACGTCCTCTGTGTTTTGGAGCCCGTGAGGACCCCGCCTAAGACTACTCCACCTGCACCTGTGCAGGGGCAGACGGCCATTGGGACACGAGGCAGCATGTGGGGCAGTGACTGAGGGTGGGCAACGGGTGAGAAGTGGAAGCACTTTGAGCCATGCCCCCAATTCCATGTCCCTTTTCACCATCATCCCTCTCATGGCCCAGCTGCACTTCCCTGCTAGCAATCAGCTGGAGAACACTTTGCTACAGATCAGTGGGGTGATGAACGGCCAAGGCTATTTAAGCTGACATTCATAGTGTGCAAACCATTGGTGAAGGCCTGCACTTATGTGATTGCCGCGTTTGATGCTCCATGCAGATGGCCACTCTTTCCATGGAAGAAGACGTCATCACAAAGGTTTGAGATGGACTCCTCCAATCTCTCTGCGAGTGTGCACATTGCGGCTGGAACACCTGCCAGTGCATTGCGCATTCTCTGTGGCTGCTCAAGAAGTATCCTGTTCGTCGAAGGCCCCTGAGGTACAGCATATGCATCCAGCTGATCAGAGCTTGGAGAGTCCGGCGCCCTCTGATGTGAACTCTTCACCACTGTCCCTGACTCCAACATTTGCTCTTGCTCACTTGTGAAGTGCGAGTTGCCATTGAAACCCCAACTATCTCTCTACGTTCTCCCACCGAAGGGTGTGTATCTGAGCTGGTGCATGGTCTGCATAATTCCTGTAACAATGCACCCTCAGAGGGAGTGAGCTCCTCTGAGGAGTCACCATCATCATGGGCTACCTGGACCACCTCCTGCTAGACGTGTGAAGGCCCTGTGGGAGATAAAAGACATGAATGAGTACTGTGAAGGTAAGAATGTTTGAAGTTATCATTATGCACATGATCATATTTCAGTGGCTGTTGACATCAAGTCATCATGACTGAGTGTTGTATGCCATGTGGCTGTCTGATATTTAATTCTGTCACCAGGTAGCTGGAAGGACCTCATCTCTCCATCTCCGACGGTCAGTCATGCCAAGACTCTGCTGACCTGCAGCACCTCCTCTTCTTCTGCAGATGTCAATTGAGAGATGGCTGGAGGGCCACCTACTGTTCTCTGCCTCTCCCTGGTATTCTCTGCTCTCTTCTCCTGCAAGGAGGGAAAGAAGAGACATGTGATTGAGAGTAATGGCATGTGTTCACCCAATGGATGGAGAGCATTTGTTGAAGGAGATAGGCATGATTTTGCATAAAGTTGAGCGTGAGTGTCAGTGGTGGATGGATAGATGGTGATGTGAGTAAGTGCATGGACAGAGATGGATGGGTGCACCTGCAAGATAAGTTGGTGTGAGGAGTGATGTGCTAGAGTAAGCTTGACAAGACAGAATAAGGTGGTTAGGGTGATATGCACATCAGGATGTAGGTGAATGTGGCACTGTACTCTTGCCCTGCTTAAGTCATTAAACCACATTCTGTATTGATTCCAGGAGTGTGGCAGCATGCTCCTGCTGCTGACCTCCTGGACAACCTCCAAACACGCCTTCTTTGTGTCACCAGCAGGTTTCTTCCTCTCGTCACTAGAGAAGAGTATCTCTTTCCAGGCCCTGCAGCCCCCAACAGCACATCCAGGGAGGCGTCACTGAAGTGGGGCCCAGCCTTTGCCCGACTTGACTCCATGCCAACTGCAAACTCCTTCAACTTGGATGTGTGGAGAGTCCCTTTACATACTGGAGTTAAAATCAGGTCATGCGCGTCATCATCACGCCCGCTAACACTAATTGGACGTAAAAAAAACCGGAAGTAAAATGACAATGAGGTGGCGCACTTACTTCCCGGTTTCACATGCGCTATCGGCACTCCCCCCACCCCCACTCCACCCCCCCGGCCCTCACTCCCACCCCACCCCCCCGGTATGTAAAAAAGGGCATTTAAAGTCGGTTTTATTGCTGATTTAAAAGCCTGGGATTTTTCGGGTGTTTTCAGTTTTTATTTTTAGCATCAGGATCTGAGAGAAAATTAAGGCAAAAAATTGGACCCCAAAAAACAGGGTAAATTCAGCGAACAACACCTTGCATTTATATAGCACCTTTAACGTAGTAAAATGTCCCAAGGCACTTCCCAGAAGCAACATCAAACAAAATTTGATACCGAGCCACTTAAGGAGATATTAGGGCAGATGACCAAAAGCTTGGAAAATGAAATATGTTTTAAGGAGAATCCTAAAGGAGGAGAGAGAGGTAGCGAGGTGGAGAGGTTTAAGGAGGGAATTTCAGAGCTTAGGGCCCAGGCAGCTGAAGTCATGGACAACAATGGTTGAGCGATTAAAATCGGGGATGCCAAGGTTGCAAACGATCTGGTTCAGCCTCAAGATATTTGCCAGAGAGAGGGAAGGAGACAGTGGCAGCGGCAGCAGCAGGAAACACGAGCGGCGAGGCTATAAATGGCCCCAGAGACCAGGTAGGCCTCACAGCGGCAGCGGCAGGAAACGTGAGCAGCGAGGCTATAAAAGGCCCCAGAGACCAGGTAGGCCTCACAGCAGCAGCGGCGGGAAACGCGAGCGGCGAGGTTATAAAAGGCCCCAGAGACCAGGGAGGCCTCACAGCGGCAGCGGCAGGAAATGCGAGCGGTGAGGCTATAAAAGGCCCCAGAGACCAGGTAGGCCTCACAGCGGCAGCAGCGGGAAACGCGAGCGGCGAGGCTATAAAAGGCCCCACAGACCAGGTAGGACTCACAGCGGCAGCGGCGGCGGCGGAAAACACGAGCGGTGAGCCTATAAAAGGCCCCAGAGACCAGGTAGGCCTCACAGCGGCAGCGGCGGTGGAGGAAAACGCGAGCAGCGAGGTTATAAAAGGCCCCAGAGACCAGGTAGGCCTCACAGTGGCAGCGGCAGCAGCAGGAAACACGAGCGGCGAGGCTATAAATGGCCCCAGAGACCAGGTAGGCCTCACAGCGTCGGCGGCAGGAAACGTGAGCAGCGAGGCTATAAAAGGCCCCAGAGACCAGGTAGGCCTCACAGCAGCAGCGGCGGGAAACGCGAGCGGTGAGGCTATAAAAGGCCCCAGAGACCAGGTAGGCCTCACAGCGGCAGCGGCAGCAGCAGGAAACACGAGCGGCGAGGCTATAAAAGGCCCCAGAGACCAGGTAGGCCTCACAGCGGCAGCGGCAGGAAACGTGAGCAGCGAGGCTATAAAAGGCCCCAGAGACCAGGTAGGCCTCACAGCAGCAGCGGCGGGAAACGCGAACGGCGAGGTTATAAAAGGCCCCAGAGACCAGGTAGGCCTCACAGCGGCAGCGGCAGGAAATGCGAGCGGTGAGGCTATAAAAGGCCCCAAAGACCAGGTAGGCCTCACAGCGGCAGCAGCGGGAAACGCGAGCGGCGAGGCTATAAAAGGCCCCACAGACCAGGTAGGACTCACAGCGGCAGCGGCGGCGGCGGAAAACACGAGCGGTGAGCCTATAAAAGGCCCCAGAGACCAGGTAGGCCTCACAGCGGCAGCGGCGGTGGAGGAAAACGCGAGCAACGAGGTTATAAAAGGCCCCAGAGACCAGGTAGGCCTCACAGTGGCAGCGGCAGCAGCAGGAAACACGAGCGGCGAGGCTATAAATGGCCCCAGAGACCAGGTAGGCCTCACAGCGTCGGCGGCAGGAAACGTGAGCAGCGAGGCTATAAAAGGCCCCAGAGACCAGGTAGGCCTCACAGCGGCAGCGGCAGCAGCAGGAAACACGAGCGGCGAGGCTATAAAAGGCCCCAGAGACCAGGTAGGCCTCACAGCGGCAGCGGCAGGAAACATGAGCAGCGAGGCTATAAAAGGCCCCAGAGACCAGGTAGGCCTCACAGCAGCAGCGGCGGGAAACGCGAACGGCGAGGTTATAAAAGGCCCCAGAGACCAGGTAGGCCTCACAGCGGCAGGAAATGCGAGCGGTGAGGCTATAAAAGGCCCCAAAGACCAGGTAGGCCACACAGCGGCAGCAGCGGGAAACGCGAGCGGCGAGGCTATAAAAGGCCCCACAGACCAGGTAGGACTCACAGCGGCAGCGGCGGCGGCGGAAAACACGAGCGGTGAGCCTATAAAAGGCCCCAGAGACCAGGTAGGCCTCACAGCGGCAGCGGCGGTGGCGGAAAACGCGAGCAGCGAGGTTATAAAAGGCCCCAGAGACCAGGTAGGTCTCACAGTGGCAGCGGCAGCAGCAGGAAACACGAGCGGCGAGGCTATAAATGGCCCCAGAGACCAGGTAGGCCTCACAGCGGCAGCGGCAGGAAACGTGAGCAGCGAGGCTATAAAAGGCCCCAGAGACCAGGCAGGCCTCACAGCAGCAGCGGCGGGAAACGCGAGCGGCGAGGTTATAAAAGGCCCCAGAGACCAGGTAGGCCTCACAGCGGCAGCGGCGGGAAACGCAAGCGGTGAGGCTATAAAAGGCCCCAGAGACCAGGTAGGCCTTGTGATGAAATATTCCATTCATCACTGCCTGTGACTGCGGTTGGTTTCAGTTTCATTTCCCTTACCTCTGTTCCGTTTCCTCACCATTGTATTGTACTATGTGCAGGGCTCCGCCCATACCTGGCCCATTGTATTGTACTATGTGTAGGGCTCCGCCCATACCTGGCCCCTATGTAAGCTGGCCCAGCCTGCAGCACATCCAGTACAGCAGAGCTCTGGATGGAAGATACCTCTCTCCTGTGTGTTACCTTCTAAGTCAATAAAAGCCTTGTTTTGTTTCGCTAACATCGAGTCTCGGACTTATTGAGGCACATCAGGCCTCACAGCAGCAGCGGCAGCAGCAGGAAACACGAGCGGCGAGGCCATAAAAGGCCCCAGAGACCAGGTAGGCCTCACAGCGGCAGCGGCAGGAAACGTGAGCAGCGAGGCTATAAAAGGCCCCAGAGACCAGGTAGGCCTCACAGCAGCAGCGGCGGGAAACGTGAGCGGCGAGGTTATAAAAGGCCCCAGAGACCAGGCAGGCCTCACAGCGGCAGCGGCAGGAAATACGAGCGGTGAGGCTATAAAAGGCCCCAGAGACCAGGTAGGCCTCACAGCGGCAGCGGCGGGAAACGCGAACGGCGAGGCTATAAAAGGCCCCAGAGACCAGGTAGGCCTCACAACGGCAGCGGCGGCGGAAAACGCGAGCAGCGAGGTTATAAAAGGACCCAGAGACTAGGTAGGCCTCACAGTGGCGGCGGCGGCGGCGGGAAAAGCGAGCGGCGAGGCTATAAATGCCCCAGAGACCAGGTAGGCCTCACAGCGGCAGCAGCAGCGACGGGAAACACGAGCGGCGAGGCTATAAAAGGCCCCAGAGAGCAGGTAAGTTTACTAATCTCCAATCTCAGAGAGGGAGAGAAGTAAAAAGTAATCAAAGTGTGATGTCACCAGAAAGCAGGTAAGTGATTGGTTGGTGAGTATTTCTCTCTTTTTAAACTTTAACTCTGTGGTTTATAGTTTCTAGGATCTCTGGGGTGTAGCGGGGACTGTTGGTAAACCAGGGCCCTTAAATATATCATTTATCTGTAGTGTAATTGGTGGGATTGATTTGATTTAATTTAATTACAATTAATTAAAGGGTAAGTCATGGCAGGACAGCCCGGCCCCATGGTATGCTCCTCCTGCGCTATATGGGGACTCAGGGACACCTCCTCTGTCCCTGACAACCATGTGTGCAGGAAGTGTGTCCAGCTGCAGCTACTGGCAGACCGCATTGCGGCGCTGGAGCTGCGATTGGATACATACTGGACCATTCGCAATGCTGAGGACGTCGTGAATAGCACGTTTAATCAGTTGGTCACACCGCAGATAAAGGTGGTACAGGCAGAAAGGGAAAGGGTCACCCACAGGCAGAGTAGTATGCGCAGGCAGGTAGTGCAGGGGTCCCCTGTGGCCATCCCCCTCTCAAACAGATATAGCGCTTTCGATACTGATAGGGGGGATGGCTTACCAGGGGAAGGCAGCAGCAGCCAACTTCCTGGCACCAGGGGTGGCTCTGCTGCACAGGATGGGAGGAAAAAGAGGGGTAGAGCTATAATAAACATAGAAACATAGAAGATAGTGTTGTGTCCGTGTGTTGATAGAGACACTGAAGACAGGAGTTGGTTTCACAGGTGTTTACTAAACAAAGTCTGGAGGGGAACTAACTGATACAACATAATATACAGACTTATATAGCCCGAGTGGCCATTACCGGCATTACAGTACACCTGGGGCTCTTAAAGGCACATACACTACAATTCCTCCCCTTTTAGCCAACCAGTACATAATATTTTAAGTAATCATTAACTATATGTTACAAGAAAAATAATTTACACATTGCTGCAGTTAATTAATTATAAGTCAGTCTCTCTGGAGGCTTCCTGACTTGGTCCGGATAACGCCTCGGTGGTGTCGTAGTTTCTGGTGGTGTAGTAGGTTCTTTTGGCAAGGCAGATACGGCTTGAATGCCAGTGTTGGGTTCATCGGGTTCCAGTATCACCGGATCGGAGGTAGATATGGGTATTTCTACTTCATCATTAGGCGTATAGAGTTGTGGTGTAGGTTGTCCCTTTGCGGATGACTCTATGATTTGGTCAGCATGGCGCCTTATTATGCTTTCTCCGATGTCCACGGTATACATCAGCGGTCCTAGTCGTGTGCAGATAGTTCCAGGCTGCCATTTCTCGGTACGGTAGTCCCGGGCCAAAACTTGTTCACCTATTGGTCATAGTGGTTAGCACTGTTGCCTCACAGCGCCAGGGACCCGGGTTCGAATCCGGCCTCGGGTGACTGTCTGTGTGGAGTTTGCACATTCACCCCGTATTTGCGTGGGTTTCCTCCGGGTGGTCCGGTTTCCTCCCACAGTCCAAAGATGTGCGGGTTAGGATGATTGGCTATGATAAATTGACCCTTAGTGTTAGGGGGATTAAATACGTGGGGTTATGGGGATAGGGTGGGATATGTGTTGGTGTAGGGGTTACGGGGATCGGGTGGGATATGTGTCGGTGCAGGCTCGATAGGCCGAAATGGCCTCTATCTGCACTGTGGGGTTTCTGTGATTTCTGTGATCTGGAAGGTTCTAGTTGGCCTTTCATTCATGCCTTGAAATTGTCGGTTCTCCACGTCCCTTCTGATGTTTGGCTTGATCAAATCCAGCCGGCATCTTAGGCTTCTATTGAAGAACATCATGGCGGGAGTTTGGTTTGTAACCATATGTGTTGCATTCCTGTATGCAAACAAGAAGTTATCCACCTTGTGCTGAAGTTTTATGTCTTCATTACCCATGGCCTTTATGGCCTTCTTGAAGGTCTGGACAAACCTTTCAGCCAATCCATTGGTGGTGGGATGGTATGGGGCGGACGTGTAGTGCTTAACCCCATTGTTTTTTAAGAACTTCCTGAATTCTTCGGACACAAATTGCGGTCCATTATCAGAACAGATCTGTTCCGGCAGCCCATTCTTGGCAAATATGGTCCTTAATACTGTGATGGTTTTTTCCGTGGTGGTGGAGGACATCTTTATTACCTCCGGTTACTTGGAGTGTGCATCAACCGCGATTAAGAACATTGAGTCCATAAATGGACCAGTAAAGTCGATGTGTACCCTTTGCCAGGGAGATGAGGGCCACTCCCATGGATGTAGAGGGGCTTGTGGTGGAGCGTTTTGGACCTTCTGGCATCCTAGGCAGCTCTTGGTCATTTCTTCGTTGGCTCCATCGATACCTGGCCACCATACAAACGCCCTGGCTAGGTTCTTCATTTTCACTCCACCCAGATGCCCCTCGTGAAGCTCCTTTAGAACTTTATCCTGGAGTTTGGGTGGAATCACCACTCTGGATCCACACATCAAGGTTCCTCGGCATACTGACAGTTGTTCTCTTCTTTGCGAGAATGCTGGCAACAGTGGTTCGCCATGTGCTGGCCATCCCTTCACTGTTAAATCGTAGACTTGTGAGAGAGTCGGGTCATTTCTAGTTTCCCTTTCAATGGCAGAATTTGTTACTGGTAGACATTCGACTATGGTAGAGTGGAAAATCTCCACTGGGTCTACGGTAGGTGCTTCTTCTACCGTTGGCAACGGTAGGCGCAATAACCCGTCAGCATTCCCATGCTGTTTTGATCCTTTGTATTCTATGTTGTATTGGTGTGCCCCTAGAAAAAGGGACCACCTCTGTAGCCTTTGCGCTGTCATAATGGGAATACCCTTTTTAGGGTTGAATATGGAGATGAGGGGTTGATGGTCAGTCAACAAGGTAAATTTTTGTCCGTGTAGGTAATGGTTGAATTTCTCCACTCCCCATACCAGGCTGAGTGCTTCCCTGTCGATTTGGGCATAGTTACGCTCAGCTGAGTTCAATGAGCGTGACGCAAAAACTATCGGCCGTTCCGAGCCATCAGGGAATTTATGCGATAATACTGCTCCTACGCCGTAAGGGGATGCATCGCACGCCAGTCTGATTGGCAGTGATGGGTTGTAATGAGCCAAAACTTCTTTGGACGTGATTAAGTCTTTGCATTTATGGAAGGCACGTTTACAGTCTTCACTCCATTTCCAAATTACTCCTGTTTGTAGCAATTCATTAAGAGGGTGTAGAAGAGTTGATAAGTTCGGTAAAAATTTATGATAGTAATTTATTAATCCCAGGAACGACCTTAATTGTGAAACATTTTCAGGTGCTGGGGCTTTTATGACCGCTTCAATTTTTTCAGGTGACTTATGCAACCCTTCCTTATTAATTATGTGGCCACAATATGATATTTGATTTTGGAAAAATTCGCACTTGGGGCGATTTGCTCGTAGGCCCCGTTCTCTTAGCCTAGTGAGCACCTGCTCCAAATTGGCAAGGTGCTCGTTGTCGTTTTCTCCTGTTACAAGGATGTCGTCTAGGTAGCATTGAGTCCCCGGAATCCCTTGGAGGACTTGCTCCATAGCTCTTTGCCAGATAGCTGGAGCTGATGCTACTCCAAAAACCAGTCGATTGTACTGGTACAGACCTTTGTGTGTATTTATTGTGAGATATTTTTTAGAGGCCTCCTCAACCTCCATCTGTAGATATGCCTGTGCCAAGTCAATTTTGGTGAAACGTTTCCCTCCGGATAGTGAGGCGAAAATATCTTCTATCCTCGGAAGAGGATACTGTACCGTGTGAAGGACCGGGTTTACAGTCACCTTGAAGTCTCCACAGATGCGAATTTTTCTCTGTTCTTCAGATTTATCATTATTCAATGCTTTCTTCATGACTGGGACGATGGGTGTTGCCCACTCGCTCCAATCTATTTTGGATAATACGCCTGCTTTTTCCAAATTCTCCAGCTCTGCCTCGACTGCTGGACGAATTGCATATGGCACCGGTCTTGCCTTAAAAAACTTGGGAATTGCTGCATCTTCCACCTTTATTGAGGCGGTGATGCCTTTCAAGGTTCCTAGTTTTTCTTGAAACACTTCTTTGGCGTTGGCCAAGATGTCTTTTAATCGGTCAGGTATGACGTCATAATCGTTTTTTTTCTTACTGGTCACCGTCAGTGCCTGAATGGAGTGCCAGTCTAAACGTATTTTCCTGATCCATTCACGTCCCAACAGCGGTGGACCACCATCTTGTAGGATGTATAAATACAACTTTTGTATTTCCTTGCCGTTGTATACAACAGGCACCTTTATTTTTCCTTTGGGGTATACTTTTTGCCCCGTATATGTTTTCAAGATAATAGATGTGTCTTTTAAAGGTATATGTGGAAATAGCCGCTCGTAATCCCGTCGATTTATGATCCTGTATCTAGCTCCATTTTAACTGGGGACCCTGCTATCGTGAGGGTAACCCAAATGGTCTGGTAATCATCTTTGGCAATTACATTATGTAATTTGAGACAGCTTAGTCTCTTGTTTTCGGAGTCGCTATTGCTCTTCTGGTCTTCGGAGCTACTGTCCGGCATCATTTGTACCTTTCTGTACTTTTCTTTATTGATTTTTTTTTCCTGTCTTTGGATTTTTTTTGTCCAGATCGGCATACCCGTGCAATGTGTCCAATCTTTCCGCATTGCCTGCATGCTTTGTCCTTGAACCAGCAGTCCCTCTGGTCATGGGTGGATCTGCCGCAGCGATAACATCTCTTGAAACCCTGTGTCATTTCATGGGTGCCGAAGTCCTGTGTCTTTTGTTGTATCTCTGCAGCTCCTCTTGCGGCTGCTTCGTATGATACAGCCATACTGAAAGCCTTGTCCAGTGTTAAATCTTTTTCAGAAAGCAGCCTTTTCTGTGTTCCTTCACTTAGGAGACCGCAGACGAATTTGTCTCGAAGATAATCTGCTAGTCCTGCTCCGAATTGGCAGTGTTTTGATAGCTTTCTTAATTCGGTGAGGTAATCAGCATTACTTTCATTCTTGTGTTGATTTCTCTTGAAGAATTTGAATCGTTCTGCTATCAGCAGCGGTGTTGGGTTTAAGTGCTCCTGTAGGGTATCAACAATTTCTTTAAAATTCTTGTCCTTTGGTTTGGCTGGAGTGATTAAATTTCATAACAGCCCATATGTCTTTGCGCCCATTAGATTTAGCAGAACTGAAGCTTTTTTTTCATCTTCTATTCCATTTGCGGTGCAATATACCTCCACTCTTTCCACATATGTGGTCCAATCCTCTACCTCGTTATCAAAAGCATCAATATTGCCAGACTTAGGCATCCTAGAAAAGATATGGCGCTTCCTACGCTTCTCTTTCTTTTCTGCACAAAAGATATGGCGCTTCCCGCGCTTCCCCGCCGCTGCTGCCGATGACAATGCTGTTTCCCGCGGTTTCCGTTCTTTTTATTTAATTATTTACAGTTGGAGACTCGTTCCCGCTGGATTTTCTCTCTAGGTCTGAACGCCGACCTGCTTGCAGCGCCGGCCGTCTCCCGAGTGCTCCCTCCCCATCTGTTACTGCTTGCCTCTGCTTTCGCTGCTTGGCCTAGCTGCAGAGCCAGCCGCTGGAGCCCCAGCCCGACGCCCAGGAAGGATTATTGCAGTACCTGCCACCAGCTTGGCTAGCTGGTGAAACCACAGCTTTGTCTTTTTCTTGATTTTTCTTCAACTTTGGACGCCAGAAGAATCGATGTCCTTGAGGTGCTGCCGAATTGCAGGTAAGTCCGTTTCCAATTCGTTGCCACTGTTGTGTCCGTGTGTTGATAGAGACACTGAAGACAGGAGTTGGTTTCACAGGTGTTTACTAAACAAAGTCTGGAGGGGAACTAACTGATACAACATAATATACAGGCTTATATAGCCCGAGTGGCCATTACCGGCATTACAGTACACCTGGGGCTCTTAAAGGCACATACACTGCAGATAGGAGCAGGAGTAGGCCATTCAGCCCCTCGAGCTTGCTCCGCCATTCAATGAGATCATGGCTGATCATCCAAATTCAGTACCCTGTTCCTGGCTTCCCTCCATATCCCTTGATCCCTTTAGCCTTAAGAAATATATCCAACTCCTTCTTGAATATACTTAATGAATTGGCCTCTACTGCCTTCTTTGGCAGAGAATTCCACAGGTTCACCACACTCTGGGTGAAGAAATTCCTCCTCATCTCTGTCCTAAATGGCTTACCCCTTATCCTTATGTGAGAAGTCACACAACACCAGGTTATAGTCCAACAGCTTTATTTGAAATTACAAACTTTCGGAGCGCTGCTCCTTCGTCAGGTGAAGTGAAGAGATGCATATAGGCACAGCATATATAGTCAGAGAACACTGCCAGATGATTACAGGTAATCTTTCTAACTTCCCTTTATCCCACCTTGGCAGAGAGACAATCACAGCAATCAAAGGCGTGGATGGTGTCCAAGCAGGTCAGTCAGGAAAACATTATATCAAAGAAAAATGAGGTGGGGTCACCAGGGGTCAAATGTTGCAGATGCTGGGGTCTGTATGAAAAACAAAAAACAAACAATAAAAAAAAAGATTTTTTTTGCTGGAAATCACAGCAGGTCCAGCCGCATCTATGTAGAGAGGACAAGCCAATGATGACGTGAGTCTGGATGACTCTACGTCAGGTGGGGTTACATGTAGCGTGACATGAACCCAAGATCCCGGTTGAAGCCGTCCTCATGAGTGCGGAACTTGGCTATCAGTTCCTGCTCGACGATTTTGCGTTGTCGTGTGTCTCGAAGGCCGCCTTGGAGAATGCTTACCCGAAGATCGGAGGCTGAATGTCCTTGACTGCTGAAGTGTTCCCCGACTGGGAGGGAACACGCCTGCCTGGTGATTGTTGTGCGGTGTCCGTTCATCCGTTGTCGCAGAGTCTGCATGGTCTCGCCGATGTACCATGCTCCGGGGCATCCTTTCCTGCAACGTATGAGGTAGGCAACGTTGGCCGAGTCACATGAGTATGTACCATGTACCTGGTGGGTGGTGTCCTCATGTGTGATGATGGTATCTGTGTTGATGATCTGGCATGTCTTGCAGAGGTTGCCGTGGCAGGGTTGTGTGGTGTCGTGGTCGCTGTTCTCCTGAAAGCTGGGTAATTTGCTGCGAACGATGGTCTGTTTGAGGTTAGGCGGCTGTTTGAAGGCGAGTAGTGGTGGCGTGGGGATGGCCTTAGCGAGGTGTTCGTCATCATCGATGACATGTTGAAGGCTGTGAAGAACATGGCGTAGTTTCTCCACTCCGGGGAAGTACTGGACGACGAAGAGTACTCTGTTGGTTGTGTCCTGTGTTTGTCTTCTGAGGAGGTCGATGTGATTTTTCGCTGTGGCCCGTCGGAACTGTCGATCGATGAGTCGAGCGTCATATCCCGTTCTTATGAGGGCGTCTTTCAGCGTCTGTAGGTGTCCATCGCGTTCCTCCTCGTCTGAGCAGATCCTGTGTATTCGCAGGGCTTGTCCATAGGGGATGGCTTCTTTAACGTGGTTAGGGTGGAAGCTGGAGAAGTGGAGCATCCTGAGGTTGTCCGTGGGCTTGCGGTAGAGTGAAGTGCTGAGGTGTTCGTCTTTGATGGAGATTTGTGTGTCCAAGAATGAAACCGATTCTGAGGAGTAGTCCATGGTGAGTTTGATGGTGGGATGGACCTTGTTGATGTTATCGTGTAGTCTTTTCAGTGATTCTTCGCCGTGGGTCTATAGGAAGAAAATGTTGTTGATGTATCTGGTGTATAGCGTTGGTTGGAGGTCCTGTGCAGCGAAGAAGTCTTGCTCAAACTTGTGCATGAAGATGTTGGCGTATTGGGGTGCGAATTTGGTCCCCATGGCTGTTCCGTGTGTTTGGGTAAAGAACTGGTTGTCGAAGGTGAAGACATTGTGGTCAAGGATGAAGCGGATGAGTTGTAGGATGGCGTCTGGAGATTGGCTGTTGTTGGTGTTGAGTACTGAGGCTGTCGCAGCGATGCTGTCATCGTGGGGGATACTGGTGTAGAGTGCCGAGACGTCCATCGTGGCGAGGAGTGTTCCTGGTTCAACTGGTCCGTGGGTGCTGAGTTTCTGTAAGACGTCTGTAGTGTCGCGACAGAAGCTGGGGGTTCCCTGTACGATGGGTTTCAGGATGCCCTCGATGTATCCAGAGAGGTTCTCACACAGGGTTCCGTTGCCTGATACGATAGGACATCCGGGTGTGTTGGCTTTGTGTACCTTT
The DNA here is from genome assembly GCF_052327205.1 of Somniosus microcephalus. Taxonomy (NCBI): domain Eukaryota; kingdom Metazoa; phylum Chordata; class Chondrichthyes; order Squaliformes; family Somniosidae; genus Somniosus; species Somniosus microcephalus. The sequence continues at coordinate 45,916,832 of NC_141000.1, read as the reverse complement.
GGGAGGCAGTAGAAGTCTCCCACGCGGGGAGTACATGGGATGAGAGCACGTAGGATGCTTTGAAGGTCTGGATCGAAGGTCTTGATCAGTCTGTTGACGCATCTCTTCACTTCACCTGACGAAGGAGCAGCGCTCCGAAAGCTTGTGATTTCAAATAAAGCTGTTTTACTATAACCTGGTGTTGTGTGACTTCTCACATTTGTCCACCCCAGTCCAACACCGGCATCTCCACATCATGGCTATTATCGACACCACAAACTGTCAGCTCAAAGTGGAGAGGATCTCCAAGAAGATCGCGCATATCGACACAGACATCAAGTTTCTACAGAGATGCAAGAAAGCAGACAAGATCCTGAAAGGACTACAGATCACAAACCCACTCAAGTCGACCTACAACACAGACTACGCTGAGAGACTCTGCCATCGTACCTCTCGCACACTCCTCAACCATCTCATACACCATCTCTACAGCAGACGCCGCAACCACATGATGCTCCACTTCTCCAGCTTCCACCCTAGCCACGTTAAAGAAGCCATCCCCTATGGACAAGCCCTGCGAATACACAGGATCTGCTCAGACGAGGAGGAACGCGATGGACACCTACAGACGCTGAAACACGCCCTCGTAAGAACGGGATATGATGCTCGACTCGTCGATCGACAGTTCCGACGGGCCACAGCGAAAAGTCACATAGATCTGCTCAGAAGACAAACACGGGACACAACCAACAGAGTACCCTTCGTCGTCCAGTACTTCCCCGGAGCGGAGAAACTACGCCATGTTCTTCGCAGCCTTCAACATGTCATCGATGACGACGAACACCTCGCTAAGGCCATCCCCATGCCACCACTACTCGCCTTCAAACAGCCGCCTAACCTCAAACAGACCATCGTGCGTAGGGAGTTGTGCTGGATACTTGCAAGGCCTCGGATGGTGAAGGAAGGCCTCTGTGAGGACAGAAAATGCTGGCCATACTCAGCAAGTCAGGCAGCATCCGTGGAGAGAAAAACAGAGTTCACATAGAAACATAGAAGATAGGAGCAGGAGTCGGCCATTCGGCCCCTCGATCCTGCTCCGCCATTCAATGCGATCATGGCTGATCATCCAAATTCAGTACCCGGTCCCTGCTTTCTCCCCATATCCCTTGATCCCTTTAGCCTTAAGAAATATAACCAACTCCTTCTTGAATATATTTAATGAACTGGCCTCCACTGCCTTCTGTGGTAGAGAGTTCCACAGGTTCACCACTCCCTGGGTGAAGAAATTCCTCCTCATTTCTGTCCTAAATGTGGAGATGCCGGTGTTGGACTGGGGTGGACAAATGTAAGAAGTCACACAACACCAGGTTATAGTCCAACAGCTTTATTTGAAATCACAAGCTTTCGGAGCGCTGCTCCTTCATCAGGTGGAGTGGAAAGATGCATATAGACACAGCATATATAGTCAGAGAATACTGACAGATGATTACAGGTAATCTTTCTAACTGCCCTTTATCACGCCTCGGCAGAGAGATAATCACAGCAATCAAAGGTGTGAGTGGTGTCCAAACAGGTCAGTCAGGAAAACATTACATCAAAGAAAAATGAGGTGGGGTCACAAGGGGTCAAATGTTGCAGATGCTGGGGTCTGTATGAAAAACAAAAAACATTTTTTTTGCTGGAAATCACAGCAGGTCCGGCTGCATCTGTGTAGAGAGAACAAGTCAACGACGACTCGAGTCTGGATGACCCTACATCAGGTGGGGTTACATGTAGCTTGACATGAACCCAAGATCCCAGTTGAAGCCATCCTCATGAGTGCAGAACTTGGCTATCAGTTTCTGCTCAACGATTTGTCTTCACCTTCGACAACCAGTTCTTTACCCAAACACCCGGAACAGCCATGGGGACCAAATTCGCACCCCAATATGCCAACATCTTCATGCACAAGTTTGAGCAAGACTTATTCGCTGCACAGGACCTCCAACCAATGCTATACACCAGATACATCGACGACATTTTCTTCCTATGGACCCACGGCGAAGAATCACTGAAAAGACTACACGATAACATCAACAAGTTCCATCCCACCATCAAACTCACCATGGACTACTCCTCAGAATCGGTTTCATTCTTGGACACATGAACCTCCATCAAAGACGGGCACCTCTGCACTTCACTCTACCGCAAGCCTACAGACAACCTCACGATGCTCCACTTCTCCAGCTTCCACCCTAACCACGTTAAAGAAGCCATCCCCTATGGACAAGCCCTGCGAATACACAGGATCTGCTCAGATGAGGAGGAACGCGATGGACACCTACAGACGCTGAAAGACGCCCTTGTAAGAACGGGATACGACGCTCGACTCGTCGATCGACAGTTCCGACGGGCCACAGCGAAAAATCGCATCGACCTCCTCAGAAGACAAACACGGGACACAACCAACAGTGTACCCTTCGTCGTCCAGTGCTTCCCCGGAGTGGAGAAACCCGGAGTGGAGAAAGGGGCAGCACGGTGGCATAGTGGTTAGCACTGTTGCCTCACAGCGCCAGGGACCCGGGTTCGAATCCGGCCTCGGGCGACTGTCTGTGTGGAGTTTGCACATTCTCCCCGTGTTTGCGTGGGTTTCCTCCCACAGTCCAAAGCTGTGCGGGTTAGGTTGATTGGCTATGATAAATTGACCCTTAGTGTTAGGGGGATTAAATACGTGGGGTTACGGCGATAGGGTGGGATATGTGTTGGTGTAGGGGTTACGGGGATCGGGTGGGATATGTGTCGGTGCAGGCTCGATGGGCCGAAATGGCCTCTATCTGCACTGTGGGGTTTCTGTGATTCTGTGATTCTGTGAAACTACGCCATGTTCTTCGCAGCCTTCAACATGTCATCGATGATGACGAACACCTTGCTAAGGCCATCCCCACGCCACCACTACTCGCCTTCAAACAGCCGCCTAACCTCAAACAGACCATCGTTCGCAGCAAATTACCCAGCTTTCAGGAGAACATCGACCACGACACCACACAACCCTGCCACGGCAACCTCTGCAAGACATGCCAGATCATCAACACAGATACCATCATCACACATGAGGACACCACCCACCAGGTACATGGTACATACTCATGTGACTCGGCCAACGTTGTCTACCTCATACGTTGCAGGAAAGGATGCCCCCGGAGCATGGTACATCGGCGTGACCATACAGACACTGCGACAACGGATGAACGGACACCGCACAACAATCGCCAGGCAGGAGTGTTCCCTCCCTGTCGGGGAACACTTCAGCAGTCAAGGACATTCAGCCTCCGATCTTCGGGTAAGCATTCTCCAAGGCGGTCTTCGAGACACACGACAACACAAAATCATCGAGCAGAAACTGATAGCCAAGTTCCGCACTCATGAGGATGGCCTCAACCGGGATCTTGGGTTCATGTCACGCTACATGTAACCCCACCTGACGTAGAGTCATCCAGACTCGAGTCATCGTTGGCTTGTTCTCTCTACACAGATGCGGCCGGACCTGCTGTGATTTCCAGCAAAAAAAATGTTTTTTGTCTGTTTTTTGTTTTTCATGCAGACCCCAGCATCTACAACATTTGACCCCTGGTGACCCCACCTCATTTTTCTTTGATGTAATGTTTTCCTGACTGACCTGCTTGGACACCATCCACACCTTTGATTGCTGTGATTATCTCTCTGCCGAGGTGGGATAAAGGGAAGTTAGAAAGATTACCTGTAATCATCTGGCAGTGTTCTCTGACTATATATGCTGTGCCTATATGCATCTCTTTACTTCACCTGACAAAGGAGCAGCGCTCTGAAAGCTTGTGATTTCAAATAAAGCTGTTGGACTATAACCTGGTGTTGTGTGACTTCTCACATTTGTCCACCCCAGCCCAACACCAGCATCTCCACATCATGGCCCTTATCCTTAGACTTTGACCCCTGATTCTGGACTCCCCGACCATCGGGAACATCCTTCCAGCATCTAGTCTGTCTAGTCCTGTTAGAATTTTGTCAGTTTCGATGAGATCCCCTCTCATTATTCTAAAGTCCAGCGAGTACAAGCCCAATCGACCCAATCTCTCATCATACGTCATTCCTGCCATCCCAGGTATCAGCCTGTTGAATCTTCACTTCACTCCTTCCATGGCAAGAATATCCTTCCTCAGATAAGGCGACCAAAACTGCACACAATACTCAAGATGTGGTCTCACCAAGGCCCTGTACAACTGCAGCAAGACATCCTTGTTCCTGTACTCAAACCCTCTCGCTACGAAGGCCAACATACCATTTGCCATTTTAACCGCTTGCTGCATCTGCATGCTTACTTTCAGCGACTGTTGCACAAGGACACCCAGGTCTCGTTGCACTTCCCCTTCTCTCAATCTATTGCCATTTAGACATTAATCTGCCTTCCTGTTTTCAACACCAAAGTGGATAACCTCACATTTATCCATGTAATATTGCATCTGCCATGCTTCTACCCAATCACCCAACCTGTCCAAATCATCCTGGAATTTCTCAGCATCCTCCTCACAGCACACACGCCCACCCAGCTTTGTGTCGTCTGCAAATTTGGAGATATTACATCTAGTTCCCTCGTCCAGATCATTAATATATATTGTGAATAGCTTGGGTCCAAGGACCAATCCCTGTGGTACCCCACTAGTCACTGCCTGCCACTCGAAAAAAGAGCCATTTATTCCAACTCTTTGCTTTCTGTCTGCCAACCAGTTCTCTATCCAAGTCAATACTTTGCCCCCAATCCCATGTGCCTTAATTTTACACGCTAATCTCTTTTGCGGGACCTTATCGAAAGCCTTTTGAAAATCCAAATATACCACATCCAGTGGTTCTCCCTTATCTATTTTACCAGTTACATCCTCAAAAGATTCCAGTGGATTAGTCATGCACGATTTACCTTATGTAAAGCCATGTTGACTTTGCCCAATCCAATCACTTTTTTCCAAGTGCTCTACTATTACATCCTTTATAATGGACTCTAGCATTTTCCCCACTACCGATGTCAGGCTTTTTCTCTCTACCACCCTTTTTGAACAGTGGGGTAACATTAGCTACCCGCCAATCCATGGGTACTGTTCCAGAGTCTATCGAATTTTGGAAGATGAGCAGCAATGCATCTATTATTTCCAGGGTAATAGGGGATTCTATTGTAAGGGGAATAGATAGGCATTTCTGCGGCCGCAAACGAGACTCCAGGATGGTGTGTTGCCTCCCTGGTGCAAGGGTCAAGGATGTCTCAGAGCGGCTGCAGAACACTTTGGAAGGGGTGGGTGAACAGCCAGTTGTCATGGTGCATATAGGTACCAAGGATATAGGTAAAAACCGGGATGAGGTCCTGAAAGCTGAATATAGGGAGTTAGGAGGTAAATTAAAAAGTAGGACCTCAAAGGTAGTAATCTCAGGATTGCTACCAGTGCCACGTGCTAATCAGAGTAGAAATTGAAGGATATTTCAGATGAATACGTGGCTAGAGGAATGGTGCAAGGGGGAGGGATTCAAATTCCTGGGACATTGGAACCGGTTCTGGGGGAGGTGGGACCAGTACAAAATGGACGGTTTGCACCTGGGCAGGGCTGGAACCGATGTCCTGGGGGAGTGTTTGCTAATGCTCTGGGGGAGGGTTTAAACTAAAATGGCAGCGGGTTGGGTACCTAAGTGTGGAAACAGAGGAAAGGGAAACAAGGATAAAAGCAAAAGACAGGAAGGAGAAAAACAAAAGTGACAGGCAGAGAAATCAAGGGTTTAAATCAAACATGGCCACAGTAAATAATAATGCTAAAACATCTAAGAGTGTTAAAAAAACAAGACTGAAGGCTTTGTGTCTTAATGCGAGGAGCATTCGTAATAAGGTGGATGAATAACTGCACAAATAGAGGTAAACGAATATGATATGATTGGGATTACGGAATCATGGCTCCAGGGTGGCCAAGGCTAGGAACTCAACATCCAGGGGTATTCAATATTCAGGAAAGATAGGCAAAAAGGAAAAGGAGGTGGGGTAGCATTGCTGGTTAAAGAGGGGATTAACACAATTGAAAGGGAATATATTAGCGCTGATGATGTGGAATCTGTATGGGTAGAACTGAGAAATACCAAGGGGCAGAAAACGTTAGTGGGAGTGGTATATAGACCTCCAAACAGTAATGCGGAGGTCGGGGATGGCATTAAATGGGAAATTAGAGAAGCGTGCAATAAGGGCACAGCAGTTATCATGGGTGACTTTAATCTACATATAGATTGGGCCAATCAAATTAGTAACAATACTGTGGAGGAGGAATTCCTGGAGTGTATACGGGATGGTTTCCTGGACCAATACGTCGAGAAACCAACTAGAGATCAGGCCATCTTAGACTGGGTATTATGTAATGAGAAAGGATTAATTAGCAATCTTGTTGTACAAGGCCCCTTGGGTCAGAGCGATCATAATATGATAGAATTCTTCATTAAGATGGAGAGTGAAATAGTTGACTCAGAGACTGGGGTCCTGAATTTAAATAAAGGAGACTACGATGGTATGAGGTGCTAGTTGGGTAGGATTGATTGGGGAATGTCACTCAAAGGGTTGACGGTGGATGGGCAATGGCAAACATTCAAAGATCTCATGGATGAACTACAGAATTTGTTCATCCCATTTTGGCATAAAAATAAAACAAAAAAGGTGACTCAACCATGGCTAACAAGGGAAATTAGGGATAGCATAAGATCCAAGGGGAGGACATATAAATTGGCCAGAAACATAGAAACATAGAAGATAGGAGCAGGAGTAGGCCATTCGGCCCCTCGAGCCTGCTCCGCCATTCGATGAGATCATGGCTGATCATCCAAACTCAGTACCCCGTACCTGCCTTCTCCCCATATCCCTTGATACCTTTATATCTAACTCCTTCTTGAATATATTTAAAGACTTGGCCTGAACCGCCTTCTGTGGTAGAGAATTCCACAGGTTCACCACTCTCTGGGTGAAGAAATTCTTCCTCATCTCTGTCCTAAATGGCTTATCCTTAGACTATTACCCCTGGTTCTGGACTCTCCAACCATCGGGAACATTCTACCTGCATCTAGTTTGTCCAGACCTGTCAGAATTTTATAAGTTTCGATGAGGTCCCCTCTCATTCTTCTAAACTCCAGCGAATATAAGCCCAATCGACCCAATCTCTCCTCATACGTCATTCCTGCCATCCCAGGGATCAGCCTTGTGAATCTTCGCTGAACTCCTTCCAAGGCAAGATCATCCTTCCTCAGATAAGGCGACCAAAACTGCACACAGTACTCAAGGTATGGTCTCACCAAGGCCCTGTACAACTGCAGCAGGACATCCTTGCTCCTGTACTCAAACCCTTTCACTATGAAGGCCAACATACCATTTGCCTTCTTCACCGCCTGCTGCACCTGCATGCTTACCTTCAGCGACTGGTGCACAAGCACACCCAGGTCTCGTTGCACTTCCCCTTCTCCCAATCTATTGCCATTCAGATAATAGTCTGCCTTTCTGTTTTTGACACCAAAGTGGATAACCTCGCATTTATCTACGTTATATTGCATCTGCCACGCTTCTGCCCTATCACCCAACCTGTCCAAATCATCCTGGAGTTTCTCGGTATCCTCCTCGCTGCACACACGCCCACCCAGCTTTGTGTTGTCTGCAAACTTGGAGATATTACATCTAGTTCCCTTATCTAGATCATTAATGTATATTGTGAATAGCTGGGGTCCAAGGACCGATCCCTGCGGTACCCCACTAGTCGCTGCCTGCCACTCGGAAAAAGGCCCGTTAATTCCTACTCTCTGCTTTCTGTCCGCCAACCAGTTCTCTATCCAAGTCAATACCTTGCCCCCAATCCCATGTGCCATAACTTTACACGCTAATCTCTTATGCGGGACCTTATCGAAAGCCTTTTGAAAGTCCAAATACACCACGTCTACTGGTTCTCCCTTATCTATTTTCCCAGTTACATCCTCAAAAAATTCCAGTAGATTAGTCAAGCACGATTTACCTTTTGTAAATCCATGTTGACTTTGTCCGATCCTGTCACTGATTTGCAAGTGCTCAGCTATTACATCCTTCATAATGGACTCTAGCATTTTCCCCACTACCGATGTCAGGCTTACCAGTCTGTAATTCCCCGCTTTCTCTCTACCACCCTTTTTGAATAGTGGGGTAACATTAGCTACCCTCCAATCCATGGGTACAGTTCCAGATTCCAGCGAATTTTGGAAGATGATCAGCAATGCATCTACTATTTCTAGTGCCACCTCCTTAAGTACCCTAGGATGTAGATTGTCAGGCCCTGGGGATTTATCGGCCTTCAATCCCGTCAATTTCCCTAACACCATTTCCCTACAAATACTGATTTCTTTCAGTTCCTCCCTCTCATCAGACCCTATGTTCTCTAACATCTCTGGGAGGTTATTTGTGTCCTCCTTTGTGAAGACAGAACCATAATATGCATTTAATTGGTCGGCCACTTCTTTGTTCCCCATTATAATTTCCCCTGCTTCTGACTGCAAGGGTCCCACACTTGATTTCACTAATCTTTTTCTCTTCACATATTTATAAAAGCTCTTACAGTCAGTTTTTATGTTCCCTGCAAGCTTACTTTCATATTCTATTTTCCCCTTCTTAATTAATCCCTTTGTCCTCCTTTGTTGAATCCTAAACTGCTCCCAATTCTCAGGGTTACTGCTTTTTCTGGCCAATTTATATGCCCTCTCCTTGGATCTTATGCTATCCCTAATTTCCCTTGTTAGCCACGGTTGAGTCACCCTTTTTGTTTTATTCTTATCCCAAACTGGGATGAACAACTTCTGTAGTTCATCCATGATGTCTTTGAATGTTTGCCATTGCCTATCCACTGTCAACCCCTTGAGTGACATTCCCCAATCAATCCTACCCAATTCGCGCCTCATACCATCGTAGTTTCCTTTATTTAAATTCAGGACCCTAGTCTCCGAGTCAACTACTTCACTCTGCATCCTAATGAAGAATTCTATCATATTATGATCGCTCTGACCCAAGGGGCCTCGTACAACAAGATTGCTAATTAATCCTCTCTCATTACATAATACTCAGTCTAAGATGGCCTGATCTCTGGTTGGTTCCTTGACATATTGTTCCAGCAAACCATCCCGTAAACATTCTAGGAATTCCTCCTCCACAGTATTTTTACTAATTTGGTTAGCCCAATCTATATGTAAATTAAAGTCACCCATGATGACTGCTGTGCCCTTACTGCATGCTTCTCTAATTTCCCTTTTAATGCCATCCCCAACCTCCGTCTTTCTGTTTGGAGGTCTATATACCACTCCCACTAATGTTTTCTGCCCCTTGGTATTTCTCAGTTCTACCCATACAGATTCCGCATTATCAGAGTTAATATCCTTCCTTTCAATTGTGTTAATCCCCTCTTTAACCAGCAATGCTACCCCACCTCCCTTTCTTTTTTGCCTATCCTTCCTAAATATTGAATACCCCTGGATGTTGAGTTCCCAGCCTTGGCTACCATGGAGCCATGTTTCTGTAATCCCAATCAAATCATATTCGTTTACCTCTATTTGCGCAGTTAATTCATCCACCTTGTTCCGAATGCTCCTTCCATTAAGACACAAAGCCTTCAGGCTTGTTTTTTTTAATGCTCTCAGACCTATATGAATTATTATTTACTGTGACCATGTTTGATTTAAACCGTTGAGTTCTTTGCCTTCTAATTTTGTTTTTCTCCTTCCTGTCTTTTGCTTTTTTCCTTGTTTCCCTTTCCTCTGTCTCCCTGCTTAGGTTCCCAACCCCCTGCCACTTTAGTTTAAACCCTCCCCAACAGCACTAGCAAACACTCCCCCTAGGACATCGGTCCCGGCCCTGCCCAAGTGCAAACCGTCCCGTTTGTACTGGTCCCACCTCTCCCAGAACCGGTTCCAATGTTCAAGGAATTTGAATCCCTCCCCCTTGCACCATTCCTCTAGCCACATATTCATTTGAAATATCGTCCTATTTCTACTCTGACTAGCATGTGGCACTGGTAGCAATCCTGAGATTACTAACTTTGAGGTCCTATTTTTTAATTTACCTCCTAACTCCCTATATTCTGCTTTTAGGACCTAATCCCGTTTTTTACCTATATCATTGGTGCCTATGTGCACCACGACAACTAGCTGTTCGCCCTCCCCCTCCAAAATGTTCTGCAGCCGCTCCGAGATGTCCTTGACCCTTGCACCAGGGAGGCAACACACCATCCTGGAGTCTCGATTGCGGCCGCAAAAACGCCTATCTATTCCCCTTACAATTGAGTCCCCTATCACTATAGTTCTTCCACTCTGAGGATTGGGAGCAGTTTAGGATCCAACAAAGGAGGACAAAGGGATTAATTAAGAGGGGGAAAATACAGTATTAGAGTAAGCTTGCAGGGAACATAAAAACTGACTGTAAAAGCTTTTATAGATACGTGAAGAGAAAAAGATCGGTGAAGTCAAACGTAGGTCCCTTGCAGTCAGAATCAGGGGAATTTATAATGGGGAACAAAGAAATGGTTGACCAATTAAATACATACTTTGATTCTGTCTTCACAAAGGAGGGCACAAATAACCTCCCAAAGATGTTGGGGAACATAGGGTCTAATGAAAGGGAGAAACTGATAGAAATCAGTATTTGTAGGGAAATGGTGTTAGGGAAATTGATGGGATTGAGGGCCGATAAATCCCCAGGGCCTGATAATCTACATCCTAGGGTACTTAAGGAAGTGGCCCTAGAAATAATAGATGCATTGCTGGTCATCTTCCAAAATTCAATAGACTCTGGAACAGTACCCATGGATTGGAGGGTAGCTAATGTTACCCCACTGTTCAAAAAGTGTGGTAGAGAGAAAACGGGGAATTACAGACCGGTAAGCCTGACATCGGTAGTGGGGAAAATGCTAGAGTCCATTATAAAGGATGTAATAGCAGAGCACCTGGAAAAAAGTGACCGGATCGGACAAAGTCAACATGGCTTTACAAAAGGTAAATCGTGCTTGACTGATCCACTGGAATTTTTTGAGGATGTAACTGGTAAAATAGAAAAGGGAGAAACAGTGGATGTGGTGTATTTGGATTTTCAAAAGGCTTTCGGTAAGGTCCCGCATAAGAGATTAGCGTATAAAATTAAGGCACATGGGATTGGGGGCAAGGTATTGACTTGGATAGAGAACTGGTTGGCAGACAGAAAGCAAAGATTTGGAATAAACGGCTCTTTTTCCGAGTGGCAGGCAGTGACTAGTGGGGTACCGCAGGGATTGGTCCTTGGACCCCAGCTATTCACAATATATATTAATGATCTGGACGAGGGAACTAGATGTAATATCTCCAAGTTTGCAGACGACAAAAAGCTGGGTGGGCGTGTGTGCTGTGAGGAGGATGCCGAGAAACTCCAGTATGATTTGGACAGGTTGGGTGATTGGGCAGAAGCATGGCAGATGCAATATAACGTGGATAAATGCAAGGTTATCCACTTTGGTATCAAAAACAAGAAGGCAGATGATTATCTGAATGGCAATAGATTGGGAAAAGGGGAAGTGCAACGAGACCTGGGCGTCCTTGTGCACCATTTGCTGAAGGTAAGCATGCAGATGCAGCAGGCGGTTAAGAAGGCAAATGGTATGTTGGCCTTCGTAGCGAGAGGGTTTGAGTACAGGAACAAGGATGTCTTGCTGCAGTTGCACAGGGCCTTGACGAGACCACATGTTGAGTATTGTGTGCAGTTTTGGTCGCCTTATCTGAGGAAGGATATTCTTGCCATGGAAGGAGTGCAGTGAAGATTCACCAGGCTGATACCTGGGATGGCAGGAATGACATATGAGGAGAGATTGGGTCAATTGGGCTTGTACTCGCTGGAGTTTAGAAGAATGAGAGGGGATCTCATCGAAACTTATAAAATTCTAACAGGACTAGACAGACAAGATGCTGGAAGGATGTTCCCGATGGTCGGGGAGTCCAGAACCAGGGGTCACAGTCTAAGGATAAGGGGTAAGCCATTTAGGACAGAGATGAGGAGGAATTTCTTCACCCAGAGAGTGGTGAACCTGTGGAATTCTCTGCCAAAGAAGGCAGTAGAGGCCAATTCATTAAATATGTTCAAGAAGGAGTTGGATATATTTCTTAAGGCTAAAGGGACCAAGGGATATGGAGAGAAGGCAGGAACAGGGTACTGAATTTGGATGATCAGCCATGATCTTATTGAATGGCGCAGCAGGCTCGAGGGGCCGAATGGCCTACCCCTGCTCCTATCTTCTATGTTTCTATGGCTGGAGAATGGAGATTGTGGCGGTGACCTATCAGTAAAAATCAGTTTTGCTTTCAACATCTATCAGCATCAAGAAGGCAAACAAGAAGCTAACAAGGCACAGATTAAGCTAATTAACAACACATTTATTACACTGTTCACAAACAATATTTTAATGGCCTCAATAGCAGATACAAAAGTGGTGTAGTATACATTTCCATCATCACAAAATACCGTCAAATACATTTATAGTATTTGTGAATATAATCTGTCCTGCAAAATGTTGACTGCTAAAATGTATGCTTAAAGCAGCATGTCATTACCATATCGTCAAGCACAAATAATTTAAAAGTGATTGAAATATGAAATAGTTGGTGCTAAAGATCAATTTTGCAGTATGCGCTATGAATGATATATTGCAATCATCAAATGGCCCAGAAGTTCCTGGAATGGCGCGATCTGCAATTTACGCCATAACTTACGTTGTTTCATGCCCCGATCTTCCGATTGCAAACATACGCTATAATTTCCTGGGAAAGTAATTTGAATACGCCGCAGAGAGCATAATGGCGAATCAGCGATGTCAGAAGCAGGGTTGAAAGTGGGAGTTTGGGCTGGGGCGGACAGAAAATCCCTTGAGACTAAATGATTGAAAGTTCCAATTCAAATTTGAAGGGATGTAGCCAATTCAAGGTAAGTGACCATATATTATTTCAGCCTTTATACAGGCTCAAAACAGTGCTTACACATGTGACAGCCTATTACAGTATAAGGTTGCGGGGTGGGGTGTGGGTTTGGGGGCTAGCTCTTGCAAAGGAAGGCAAACCCAATGTGAAAGCATAGCATGGAGTCTATGGGCAAGTGACAGATTGGCACAGCACTTGACTCCCTTTGTTGGCTGGTGAAGTGAAGGTGCTGCTGCACGATGTATGTTTGAACTGTTTGGCACTCCGAGCCACACTCCCTCGAGGACAACAGAGCAGCATGGCCAGCAGAAAGAGGCAGCCAGGTTCAAACTGTGTACAGTAGCTGTGGGACCTTGGAACAGACGCGAGAAAAGATGGCATGCTTTTATTAATCTGGCAAGGAAAGACAACAGTACCAGGTAGAGGGACAAGATTTAGCCACAACGTGTTGCCTGTTAACCTGTTTCACATTTACTGCTCACCCTTGCAAAGCCCTCCCATAATTTTTTCTTACTGTGACCTGTGCTATAGTTAACCAAAGTCCTTTCAATCTCTGTGTAGCCGAAATTTCGGCATAATTTCTGCGTAAGTGTGATTCAGGAAATTCCAGCCCCATGTCATTATCTCTTTTCCTCTTTCTCATTCTTGCTCCTTCCCCATCTGATTTCCCCTCCCTTTCCTTGTCTCACACACTCTCTCTTTCTCTTTGTCTCAGTCCTTCCCTCACTCTCATTCCCCCTCTCTCACTTTTACTCCTTTCTCTCACAATTGCCAACAGTACTTCTTGATTCCATAAACCTTTAGCCAGACCTCCACTCTAGATAACACCATCTGGCTTCTTTTATGCTGCTTGGTTTGTGCTTGTGCTTGTGACAGCAGTGGTGTGATTGCCATTTGCCCTTTTGTCAGGACCCCAGTTGGTTTACTGTTTAAGAGCCAAGTATGCAACAGGCTCTGACACCAATATGATGCCGCACTTGGACTAAAATAAATTGATTTACATTAGGATTAATTCAAAATATATTTATTAGCCAAGATAGAATGGAACAAATGGTGTATGCTTTATAGTAGCTGTAGGGGGTTTCTCTTGCTCGTTCTGGTCTCCTACCAGGCTTCGTGCAATAATTACCCTTGAGTGGTTCGACCCACTCTTCCCTATGGTTCTAGACCTTGGACTTAGGTGCAGGGAACTGTAGTGCAGAGAAAGACTCAATAGGCCAGGTTGAATAGCACGGAATGGATGCTTTTATTATTAAACAGTTTGCAGCATTACAAAATACATATCATAAGCACAAATCAAAGCGACTACAAGCATGCACATATCTATAAACTTGATTCCATGGAAATGGGAAACACACGGCACATCGAAAAAGGGGGTACACATTACGATTACCCTTACCCTCTCCCTCCCCTTATACCTAAACTAAGTTTCGACTTGAGGAACTCGGGATCATGCTCACCACTTTCAGATTCGCAAAAGAGGGGGTTCGCAGCCTTTCGGCACAGCTTTCCGTCGTCACGTGGATTTGGAAACTTCTGGCGCAGCTTGTTTTTCTCTCTCTCTCTCCGGCGATGAGGCAGCAGACACAGCCTTGATGAGCGCTCGTCAAGGATGGATCAGTTAAATCTGTTGTGGATTTGGATTCATGGAGCAGTCTCTGCCACCGATGTGAAGTTGAATAACTGGATGCACATGGGAGAGTCCAGTGAGGAAAAACCCCGAGAATGGGATGTTGAGGCAGGGGAGTGCTAGGCCCGGAATGTCCTTTTCCTCCGGCCTGGATCGTCGGTTTTCCTGAGGGTGTCTTCTTCTTCGGCCTGGGTCGTCGATGATCTCCCGACAACGGTACCCGGGCCACCCTCGTCGTCTTCCCGTCGTGGCCGAGCCTTGTCTGGCTGAACACTGACCACGTTGTCCTTTTCCGAAATGTCCGTCTGAAGCGTCTTTAAAAGAAGAAACGTCCTGATCGAATTCCGAAGCTACCGAGGTAGAAGAGGCGCTGATGGACTTTTCGAAATCCATAGTTATACCCTTTTGGGCCAGCCTTATCTCCCGCCAGATCATATTCCAGTCTTTGTAATATTTTTGGCGGGCAGAAATCTCTGCAGGGGCACTTTGTCTTGTAACGGAGCCGGTGATAGCTTAACTGGCCTTCCTGGCCGATAATGTCTTTTACTTTGTCACCGTAACTCGGTTCGCATATTGATCGGTCTGGAGATTTCCCTTGATGGCTGTTAAACGGTTTTTCCTTTGTACATTAAATGGGTTTAAATGTTCATTCATTGTCCGCCCATATCTTGATGGGCCCCATCCTGTTGCCTGAAACTGTCTTGTACTTAGAATCCAATTGAATATGTATGCCCATTTCCCTGAGTTTCGGTTTCCCGATACTGGCTTTCGCGGGCTTACTGCTCTCAATCCACAAGCCTGTCTGGCTTGCAGTAACAGAAATCAAATGGTTCAAGAAACTGATCACAAGGTCCGGCGGCCATTTTGTATGCCCTTTTATCAAAGGTTTTATCTGTACAAGCTTCTTTTGGTCAATAAAGCTGTATTATTAATCCTGTTGTCTTGTGTGATTATATAATGAAAATTTTTCGAATCTTACAGTCCCCCCTGTGATACTGATAGCTTGCTTACAGTATCAATAATCCTTGGGGAGCAAATTTTCCCCGATTCCTCACATCCAAACATTCCCGGTAATTAACTATCTATGACCCCATGACACATGCAGTTCCCATTTCAGAAAATTACCTTGTGTACAATTGGACAATCATAGGCAGTATTACCTTAAACTATAACACATTAATCTTTCAGATGTGAAGGGCCCAATGCTCCTTGCACCACCTGCATACACCTTTTATTAATCAAAAAAACAAACTTCACCAAACGGCTATAACATTACAATATTCACACACTTAAACCCTGCAGTATCTGAACATCTAAAAATGGAGGGATGCCTTTTAACTTTTAACGCTAGCTGTTTACACTGGGGTGTCCTCCTCCCCCACTCGTACATAGCGTTCTCTCCATTCTCCTGTGTTCTCGTGCCTCTGGAGGCGTTTGCCTCTCTTGCAATGCATGAACAATAAAAATATTACAATTAAAACCTGACACACTACTTGGATGTGGGATGCTATTCTAATCCAGGCCGGGATCTCTATATTGGTGAACAGGTCCCACCATTGTGGGGTGACTATATCCAATATGTCTTTTCCTATCTCTATTGTCTTCTGCTCCAGTGTGTAGAAATGTTTCTGTGAAACTATAACGGCTTTTAAAATCTTGGTGAGGTGTTCGGGGAGAGGGGGAATGACATAACCAAAATGCGTGACGAATCGCTACAAGTCCGTGAAATTCTCTTTTACAGTGAGGTGAACGGTGGAGGGTGCAGGTATGGGGACAATCCATTGTTGTGCCACTTGAACTTCAGCCCTGGGTTTGAAACAGAAACTGCTGTCACTGACCGGACACCACTCGTGCTGTCCATGGCGGTAGTGAGGCGCTGCAGTGGTGACACAGTATGTCCCACCTCCGATATATGCCACCTGCGGGGGCACATGGTTCTTTGCCATTGCCTCCATGGTGCAATTTATCGGCTTCGCGCTAGCGGCTCTGAACCCGCACTGTGGTTTCAAAAAGGCATTCAAATGCTGGGGGCACTGGATGATGTGTGCTCCCCGGCTACGACACCCCGAGAGGTCGGTGCCTGTCATCGTACGCTCCCATCTGATGACATAAGGCGGGACCACTGCGTAACGAATGTGCGCACCCCCCTGAATGACTCCAATGTTCTCCACCCTGTATACCGGGGCGGGCCTTGCTGCGGGACCCAACACCGGCATCCTTATTATGATTCCCATGATAGTGTGATTCGAGCGTCCGCAGTCCACTGGGACTGGGTACGCCTCTGCAGCTAGTTTGAGCTGGCACGGACTTAATGCGTTCTCGAAAGGGTGGAGCGCTTGCAAGTGCTTGTTGCTGATCCAGGACGGGACCAAACCTTGTTTTAAATCCTCCAGATTACTCCGGCCCTCGCCCAGTAACCACGCCCCGTATAGCACACAAGCCTCGTTCTGCGCAGCCTGATCGGACGCATTCCGATCCTCCTTAATGAGCGCATTTACTGTCCTAGCGTGCTTCTCCAGCTCAGCAATTATTTCCTTTAAGTGTAGTGTCATGGCTTGGTCTTCATGCAGCTCAGAACCCACTACCTTATTTTCGCTTGTCAGTATGTTCCTCAACTGGGTTTTTAAACCATTGATCTGTGCCTGCAGCTCCACGTTGTCTAGAGCGTTGACAACAGACGTTCCGGTGTTAAAAGTAGTGAAAATGTCATTTACAGTACCCCTTCTTTGCCTCCCTACCCGATCCAAAACTTCCTGTGGTGTGGTGTATAATTTGGCCTTGTCGATGTCGGCAAAGTCAAACTCGTAAAATTGTCTGAACATTCGGGTTAACAGTACCTGGTACAACTGTTCCGTCTCCCTGGGACACCACTCCGGCAATCGTACCTCAGTGAGGTTTAAAATCATTGAGGCCACCGCGTAGTGTACCCCTTGGTACAGCACCTGACCGGTGGGTACCAATACTAAACCGTTCCCGGGTCCCTTTGTGGTGGTGGGGCACCCTTCCTTCTGGGCTAGTGCTACCGGGATCGTGGGCAGGGGCTTGCGTGGGCGGGTGATGAGTTCAGTGGCGTTTACCGGAATTGGGGAGTATGGGGCTCCGCACGCCCGAGTGCTGACATCCCATCTCATCCCCTTTCCTTCGTCCTGCCACTGCCTCTGGAAAAAGATGGATACGCCCTTGGGGCAGACGCGTTTCGAACCCCACATACAGACATATATTCCTTCACCTGGTTCCCACCATTTGTCCCAACACACACATAATTGTCCATGAGTCCCCGTAATTGTCCGATGGGTATTGTTACCCAGTCGCTCCCACTTGATAGTAGAGTTTTTCATGTCCTTTCCCAGCTTTCGTAACCACCACCATCGACTTAGTGGTACGTTCCCATTACACACCAAACAGATCTTCTTTCCCACGGTAACGCTGACTCTGGGTGCAAGGATCCTCACCCGAGGGCACATTCATGAAGTCTCTTGGTAGGCGAAACCGAAATTGCTGGAGTATTCCGTAGAATTGGTCCCCAGCCATCCTGGCCATCTCCCTTGGTGGAAGTAGGTGGCGGTTTCCTCAACCTCTCGCTTCCCCGTCCCATCCGTCGCGATGGGGGCTGTGTCCCCAGAACACCCGAATACGATGACGTCCTTGGTGCGGCCCCGGTAGGCCAGCCTGCACCCGATCACCGCGATCCCTGCGAGAATCCTTTCCATTGTATCCCTGGTTCCTGTAATCGACAAGATGATGTAGCCAGGCTCCCAATAGGTGCTGGCTTAATTAAACAGACGCGCGGGTCCCTTGACCCCGCTTCCAAACAACCACACATACTGGGCAGACTTTGAAAACTATCCTTTAAGCATTCCGTCATTTCAAACTTTACCCATCTTAAACTAACATTAAAATGACTTATACTTAACATCATCACCTAAACCTATATACAGCGCCGCCCTCCTTCGGGCGGCCTACCTAATTCCTGTGAGGGCTGCAGCGCGCCGCTTCCTGTGGCGGGGCTGCACTGACCTTTTGCTTTGATCCCCCGCAGCCTGTCGCTGCTGAATGGGAATCGTGCCTTTCTCGGGCTGCTCTGTATCGAGGTTGGGGAAGATAGGGAGAGTTGGACCATTGCTTTCTGGGCTGGGGCTTTCGAGTCGACCTACGAGGGGCTGCCTTGGGTGAGGCTCCCAGGGCTGACGGACCGGGGGTTGGGACTTTCACCGTCACAGCCTGTGGTCCCACCACAGCTGCCGGCTCCGGCTCCCTTCCCTCTGGCTCCGCCCCCCCGGGGCCGGGATTTGTGGTATCCGACTCCACCTCACTTGTCCCTACAGGTAGTGAGTCTCCTCCCCCAATCCGTACCTCCCCTGAGCTTGAGTCGAGGGCGGAATCTTCGTCCTCTGACTCATCCTCCTCCGTGATCGGGTCAAGGGCGGGGTCGAGCTGTTCGGCCTCCTCCCCGTCCGAATCCCAAATCAGGGGGGAGACCTCCCACTCCAATGGGATGACTCCTCCCTTTACGCAGGCCACTGTTCCAGCCTGTGTGGTCTGTGACTCTGTCGCAGGCTGGGGATTTTTGTCCTCAGACCTGGCCACTGTTGTTGGCCCTTGTGCACCCGCCTTAAACAGTTTGCACTGGTTAATGTGAAACCATTTTGTATGTCGGGGCAGCTTCACT
Organism: Somniosus microcephalus; assembly: GCF_052327205.1. Taxonomy (NCBI): domain Eukaryota; kingdom Metazoa; phylum Chordata; class Chondrichthyes; order Squaliformes; family Somniosidae; genus Somniosus; species Somniosus microcephalus. Next base: position 45,897,591 of record NC_141000.1, on the reverse strand, counting down.
GCATAAACCATGGGGCTGGCCTTGTCTACAATACTGTAAGGCCCCATGTACAGTGGTTCAAAACTCCCCACCCAGGCATAGTTCCTAACCATGACCTGGTCTCCGACTTCCCACTCTTGTTGCTTACGAGGTTCCAGCAACAGTCGATTGCCCTGATGCTGCCTCCCCATGTTCCCAGCCGCCTGCCCATAAATCTGTTTCAGGCGCTCCAAAAGGGTCTGGACGAACTTGTCTCGTTTCACCTCTTGGAGTTGGCCCTCAGTGAGCACTGGGGCTAGTACATGGGTGGGTGTTCGCATGATCCTCCCAGTCATTAATTCGTGCGGGGAGTACCCCGTACTTTTGGACTGGCTGGCTCGGATCCCCATGAGGACTAAAGGCAGGACCTCCGCCCATTTCTGGGGCGAGCCCATTGTCTCTTTCCTCAGCTTTTCCTTGAGGGTCCGGTTCATGCGCTCAACAATCCCGGATGACTGGGGATTGTACGCTACGTGCCACTTCCCTTCAATGCCCATGAGCATGAGGGTGTTCTGCATCACTTGACCGGTGAACTGACTCCCTTGATCGGACTCAACAAAATGGGGAAGTCCCCACCGTGAGAACACTTCCCGGATCAAGATCTTGGCAGTACCCAGTGCCGTAGCTGTTCTGCACGGGAAAGCTTCTACCCATTTGGTGAACACATCCACCAGAACAAGGCAATACTTATACCCGCCCTGGGCGGCGGGCAGGGGCCCTATGTAGTCGACCTGAATCGACTGCCACGGTCCCTCTACCCTCCTGATGTGTCCCATGGGCACCTTCCTTTTCTGGGGGTCTGGGTTGTTTGCAGTGCACACAAGACAGCTCGCACAGAACTCGCGGACATCGTCTCTAAGTCCCGGCCACCATCCCGCCTGCTCTACCCGTTGCCAAGTAACCTCAGGCCCGGGGTGTCCTGCCCCTGGACCCTCATGGGCCAGTTGAAGGAATTCCCTCCGGCGCTGCTGCGGCACAACCCACTGCTCCTCTCGGAACAGCATGCCTTCCTTTACTGAGAGGGCTGCCGTACTGTACGGATCCTCTACCTGCTTGCCCTCAGTAATGGCTTTGAGGACCGTTTTGAGGGCGGGATCCAGGGTCTGGACGGTTTTTAGGTCTAGGGGCGGTGTCACCCCTGTGTTCCCTGGAGTCCCCTCCCCGCCTTGGATCGCCGCCACGGGTCCGGGTCCATAGGGGTCCCAGAGAATGCCGTTGCGGGCACCCTCCCTGGCTAGCGCATCCGCCTGCTGGTTGCCCTGACTGCGGGGTTCTGTGGTGGAATGAGCCTTCACCTTGTGGATGAACACCTCCCCTTCCTCCCCCACAGCTGCCAGGATCTTTTCCAGCAAGGGCTTAACTGTTAAAGGCCGTCCGTCCGCGGAGGTATATCCGCGGCGGGACCAGATGGCGAGGTATTCCGTACACAAATTGCACGTGAACATGCTGTCCGAGCAAATAGTGTATGGGGTCGGGAAGATTTCGGGGTGGGTGACCACGTACGCCACCGCGGACAGTTCAGCTTGTTGTGCGCTCATAGTGCTGGGGAGCTTAATTGCCAAGGCAATGTTTGCCGCAGGGTCGTAAACTCCACACCCTGTGAGTCGTTCGCCAGCAGATACCGTGCTGGAACCGTCTACATAGATCTCGCGGCCTGTGGGGTGTATCCCGGCCCGTAAACCTATGTTAACCTCCCATACCCCTTCGACGGAACACCGATGGGCTGCTCCGGGATGTACCATGTTGGCTGCGAGCTTCGGCTCGCAGAGACCTTTAACTTTGAGATCCATCTGGGAAAGGAGGAGGGTCCAGCACGCAATCCGGGCGCTGCTTACAGTCCCATCCTTAATCCTTCCATCCAGAAGCATCTTTATGGGGGTGTGATGGGTGAGGAGAGTGATGGGAGAGGTTCCTGTGAAGATCACTGATCTGTTCACAGCCCAATGCGTGGCCAGGAGATGCCGTTCGCAATTGGAAAAACTCCTCTCCACATCCGTGAGTACCCTGGAGGAATAGACCACTGGTCTCAGCTTGCCGTGTCGCTCCTGGAGCAGCACGGCGCTCAGGCTGTCCCCACTAGCGGCTACTTCCAGGAAGAACTCCTCTCCCCCATCTATGGCCCCTAAGGCTGGCGCGGTCTGCAGATCCCTTTTCAACTTCTCGAATGCTGCCTGACACCCCTCATCCCAAGACCACTCGACTCCCTTGTGTAAGAGTCAGAGTAGCGGGGCTGCTGTGGCTGCATAGTCCTCGATGAAATCCCTGCAGTACCCGGTCAACCCCAAAAAGGACCTTACACCCGTTACTGTGTTAGGGATCGGTAGATCTTGCACCGATTCCCGTCTAGCCTTATCTATGGCCCTTTCTCCAGCGCGGATGGCCAGACCCAGGAATTTCACCTCCTGCTGGCTGATCTGTGCTTTCTTTGGGTTTACTTTGAAACCCTTCCTTTCTAGCAGTTCTAATAATTCGGCTAATAGTGGGCCGTGCTCCTCCCTTGAGTCCGTGAACAGGAGTAAGTCGTCCACATACTGCACTATCTGATTGGGTTGGCTAAATTCTTTTAAACTTCCCGCCATGCATTGATGGAAAATGCTGGGGTTGTTGTGAAAACCCTGTGGCAAGCAGTTCCAAGTGTACTGTTGCCCTTTAAAAGTAAAGGCAAACTTGTACTGATCCTCCCGCCGCAACGGAATGGACCAAAAACCGTTCGAGATATCCAACACTGTGAACGTGGTCGCGGATGCTGGAATACTCCCTATTAGGTCGGCAACTGCTGCTACCATGGGCGCGCAGGCTGGGATGTTACTGTTGAGGACTCTATAGTCCACCGTGGCCCTCCACGAATTGTCCGGCTTCTTTACCGGCCATAATGGGGAGTTCACGTGAGTGGCTATTTGTCTCAACACGCCCTGCTGCACCAAGGAAGATATTGCTGTCTCCATGTCGGGTTCTGCCTCCTTGGGGAAGTTATACTGCTTTTGGGGCCGGATCATGGGGTCCCCGTCTACGCTGACCTCAAACCCGGTGACCCTCCCACAGTTGTGCTTGTGGGTGGCAAACGCGGTCAGATTGTCCGACACAAACGCTTGCAAGTCCGTTGGGACGTCCGCGACCAGAAGCTCGAGGTCGTAACCCCCTGACGGCTTCATGGTGCACAGGGTCCCCTTTTCTCCCTTCCCTGGGATCGCAACTACCTTACCTAACCCATTCTCGGCTCCCCAGAGACAGTGATTTCTAAGGTCCACGAGGATTCCGTGTTCCACCAAGAAATCAGCCCCGAGGATGCCTTTCCCACCCCCCTCATTCCACTTCAATAGGATGCACGTCCATGTGGTGTGGAGTGCTCCCAAATGAATGGAGAGCGGGATGGAGTACGCGCCAGCCTGTTCTCTGCCTGTGAAACCCGCTACTGAGAATGGAGCCTGGGTAGATAGAGGTGAGGCAAAAGGCTTAGCCGTGTGGATCACGGTGCATGATGCTCCCGTATCCAACAGGTAACTACCCTTTTCCTTCTCCACCTCCATCTCCACAACGGGTCTTCTCCACGCATCATAACGGAGCGGACACAGGTAGACGGGCTGCGCGGGCTTCAGTCATTGGGGCGCTGCGGTTGGGGCTGGGGGAGCAACAGGGTTGTTGACAACTGCCACCTTCCCCTGCAAGGTCATTAGAGACCGCATTGTCTGTAAAATCGACTCAATCGCAGCGGGATCCACAACTGCACCAGCTCCTGGTGCTGGGGCAGGAGCTACGGTTTAGTTTTGGGCTGGTGCTGGGGCAGGAGCTACGGTTTAGTTTTGGGCTGGTGCTGGGGCAGGAGCTACGGTCTGGTTTTGGGCTGGTGCTGGGGCAGGAGCTACGGTTTGGTTTTGGGCTGGTGCTGGGGCAGCGGTCTGGGCTTGGGCTTGGACTGTGGGAAATTTCCCTCTATTATCCTTCCACGGATTTCTACAGTCCCGGCGCCAATGACCCTCCTTTCCACACCCGTAACAACTGCTCTTGGCTTGGGGGGTGCGATTCCCCTCCTGATGCCATTCCTTTTTAGCAGGAGCTGCAGGCCTCGCCTCATGCACCTTTCCCTTTGAGGAAGGCACATTCCTACTCTTGTTGTTCCTGTAACCTATCGTGAGCTGATCTAGTACTACTTCCTCCGTGGAGCGGGGGTTAGTGGGGTCAAACCATGCTTTGGCCTGCTCCCTCACCGGCGGCAAGCAATTGGCGACCAGACACCGGAGCCAATGAGCCCTTTGGTCATCATTTAGCGCGTTCCGGTCCGGTCCTCCCGGGCAGCTGCGCCGGTACACTGGCCACAACCTTCCGGCGAAAACCCGTGGGGGTTCTCCCTCTAGCTGTATCGTCCTTTCCAACCGGAGGAACGGACTTCCATCACCCTCCCCTATAATCTCCAGGATCTCATTCCGTATCTCCTCATACATTTTTCACCCTCTCTTGCTCTCGTCAGGGAGACATTGGAGGAGCGAGCTGTCCAGGGAGAACAGCAGCATTTTGGACATTTCGGCCCCGTCGCAGTCGTTAACTGCTGCGGTTTGCTCCACGTCCCGAAAATGCACTGAGGGATCTCCTGACTCGGAGAGTTTTGGGATGCTACTGATCATTTCCCTTAGCTGTCGTGCGCTATGGGGCATTATGATCTGATTCACAAGGGGTCCATCCGCGCCATCATCTTCGTTCGGACCGAGCCTCTGGTGTCGCGTGGGACACATCGGCGCCGGTCCCGACCCTACTACCTGGTGTTGCTCTACCTCAAGAACCCCTGTGTCCGACTCCTCCATTTCCTTCCCCGGAGTCCAAGACTCATCATAGGCAGGAGGTGCTGAGGGCTCGGGGGTTGGTACCCTAACTGTCTCTTGTGGAATCGGTCTTTTGGATTCCTTGGCTAACAGTAGCTGGCTCGCTGGCGGGTTTATGAGACACACCAATCCGTTTGCCTTGGCTAGGGCCGTTCTCAGGTCCTCTAGCTCCCGGTGGCAAGCGCTATGGTCGGTGTTCTCAGACCTATCCTGCATGGCCATCTTATAGGCTGCCCTGGCCCCCAAGATACTTTCCTCCTGTGTCGCTACCTGCTTGGCTAGGCGGAAACACCTCTCTCTCATTCTACCTTCACTGGCCTTGGCCTCAATGACCTGACATTCCAAATACTCTATCCGGGTCTCATGGCGGTGAGTTGCGGATTGGCGTTCCTGATTCTGCGCGTTAAGCGATTGAATCAGTTTCTGACCTCCCGCAACCTTTTCCTCTACTTCTGTAAGCAGCCCTTTGATCTGGGCTGTCTGTGCTACAACGACCTGGTCCAAAAGCTGGACTTGCTTCTTGTAACACATCAGCCAGACCGCCTTTTCTACAGATCTTTTGTGCTCTTTGCTTTCTGTCCACTTGATGGCTGCGTCTAGCGAGCGCCTATCTCTTAACAGGTCAGATATCTACTGTTTTGTAAGGTTCACCTTCCCAAAAACATAATCCGCTATCCTCTCATCCATCACATTTCGTTTATTCAAACCTTGATCTAACACGCTACATTCCTGCTGCCAAGGTCCTGCCGCGGTCGCCATTTCTGTAGGGGGTTTCTCTTGCTCGTTCTGGCCTCCTACCAGGCTTCGTGCAATAATTACCCTTGAGTGGTTCGACCCACTCTTCCCTACGGTTCTAGACCTTGGACTTAGGTGCAGGGAACTGTAGTGCAGAGAAAGACTCAATAGACCAGGTTGAATAGCACGGAATGGATGCTTTTATTATTAAACAGTTTGCAGCATTACAAAATACATATCATAAGCATAAATCAAAGCGACTATAAGCATGCACATATCTATAAACTTGATTCCATGAAAATGGGAAACACACGGCACATCGAAAAAGGGGGTACGCATTACGATTACCCTTACCCTCTCCCTCCCTTTATACCTAAACTAAGTTTCGACTTGAGGAACTCGGGATCATGCTCACCACTTTCAGATTCGCAAAAGAGGGGGTTCGCAGCCTTTCGGCACAGCTTTCCGTCGTCACGTGGATTTGGAAACTTCTGGCGCAGCTTGTTTTTCTCTCTCTCTCTCCGGCGATGAGGCAGCGGACACGGCCTTGATGAGCACTCGTCAAGGATGAATCAGTTAAATCTGTTGTGGATTTGGATTCATGGAGCAGTCTCTGCCACCGATGTGAAGTTGAATAACTGGATGCACATGGGAGAGTCCAGTGAGGAAAAACCCCGAGAATGGGATGTTGAGGCAGGGGAGTGCTAGGCCCGGAATGTCCTTTTCCTCCGGCCTGGATCGTCGGTTTTCCTGAGGGTGTCTTCTTCTTCGGCCTGGGTCGTCGATGATCTCCCGACAACGGTACCCGGGCCACCCTCGTCGTCTTCCCGTCGTGGCCGAGCTTTGTCTGGCTGAACACCGACCACGTTGTCCTTTTCCGAAATGTCCGTCCGAAGCGTCTTTAAAAGAAGAAACGTCCTGATCGAATTCCGAAGCTACCGAGGTAGAAGAGGCGCTGATGGACTTTTCGAAATCCACAGTTATACACTTTTGGGCCAGCCTTATCTCCCGCCAGATCATATTCCAGTCTTTGTAATATTTTTGGCGGGCAGAAATCTCTGCAGGGGTGCTTTGTCTTGTAACGGAGCCGGTGATAGCTTAACTGGCCTTCCTGGCTGATAATGTCTTTTACTTTGTCACCGTAACTCGGTTCGCATATTGATCGGTCTGGAGATTTCCCTTGATGGCTGTTAAACGGTTTTTCCTTTGTACATTAAATGGGTTTAAATGTTCATTCATTGTCCGCCCATATCTTGATGGGCCCCATCCTGTTGCCTGAAACTGTCTTGTACTTAGAATCCAATTGAATATGTATGCCCATTTCCCTGAGTTTCGGTTTCCCGATACTGGCTTTCGCGGGCTTACTGCTCTCAATCCACAAGCCTGTCTGGCTTGCAGTAACAGAAATCAAATGGTTCAAGAAACTGATCACGAGGTCCGGCGGCCATTTTGTATGCCCTTTTATCAAAGGTTTTATCTGTACAAGCTTCTTTTGGTCAATAAAGCTGTATTATTAATCCTGTTGTCTTGTGTGATTATATAATGAAAAATTTTCGAATCTTACAGTAGCTAATCTGCATCTCTCACTTTTGGATTGCGTGCAAAGAACCTTGCTTCAGTCACAAAAGGACTAAATGCAGCTCAGGTAATGCTGGTTGGCCAACTCTACCCCTATTGAAAAATACTATCTGTATACCTGTTTGATTGGGTGTAATGCAGTTAGATTCTGAGCTTGACAAATGTAATATAAATATTATATATTTATATTATATTATACTGACTGTCCGGCTGCATCACTACCTGGTATGGCAACTGAACCGCCACAGACCGCAAGGCTCTACAGATGGTGGTGAAAGCTGCACAACATACTATAGGAATTAAACTACCTGCTGTCCAGGATATCTACCCCGAGAGGTGCCGGGGGAAGGCCCTGAGAATCATTAAAGACGCAAGCCACCCCAGCCACAACCTCTTCGCGCTGCTCCCGTCCGGTAAGAGATACCGAAGCATACGGTCTCGTACCAGTGGGTATCGAAACAGCTTCTACCCCCAGGCCATGACTCATGAACGTATAATTTATTATTATTTATTACTGTTGTTTTATTTATTATTACTGTATTTCTATTAGTATTTTATCATTGTTATGCCATATTTATTCCAATGTTGGGAGGACTCCTAAAAATCAACATTTCATTGTGCAGTACACACGTCTGCTGCATATATGACAAATAAAATTGAATTGAAATGAATTGAATTGAATAAATATTGCAATAGATATTTCACTTAGCCTATATTTTTCCATTTGGAAAGATTATTTAAATATTGTTGTACTTCACAGACACGTTGAAACTATCGCTCATGTTATGGAATACAACTAATAATATACATCACGTACAGCATTGTAAAACTGGAGATATTCGGGGAGATTTTAACATTTGGGTGGCTGACCAGCTGAGCGCACCGGCCGGTTGCCCATTCCGTGGTCAACGAGGCCAGAACCATTTTGAGGCCCAAATAGACGAACCAATGCAGCTTACTGGTTTTGGGTCTGAGGTGCTTCGACTAGCCCGTAGGTAGGTTCTGGGAGTGGAGGGGGAGGGTGTGGGCCGGCAGCAGCCTACAGTATTTTTGTGGAGCGAGGAGAAGTGCTCCTTCTTATCTGGCTCCACAAAAATGTAACGTTGAAAAAGTTTTGGGTCAGTTTTTGGAGCAGCCAGCAGTGGGCCCTTTAAGGACCATTACTTTGGCTGCTTAACACCAGGATACCTGGGAGGAACCTACACACACTCCACCCATGTGTCCCTTAAAATTGTAGTCAGGGTCCTAAATGTGTCATAAGGCCACAGTTTGCATAATCAAGAAGCCTAACACCTGAAACAGGCGAATGCTCCGGTGTCCCAAGTAAATGTTCTATTCAAAATGACGGTGGTCGGGCCATTGGCATTAAGGGGCAATAAGTCCACCAACCAGATTTTGAGGCTCTAGAACTAGGGGGGTCACTGTTTAAAAATAAGGGGTCGCCCATTTAAGACAGAGATGAGGAAAAAAAAATTCTCACAGAGGGTCGTGAGTCTTTGGAACTCTCTTCCTCAGAGGGCGGTAGACGCAGAGGGCTTAATTTTAACTCAGCCATCAGGTGGGCTTTGAGGCGTGTGGGGGGTTAAAATTGCAAAACCTGGGGGTCGGGACCTCCCCCGCCTGGTTCCCGACACGTAGCCATTTTAACCCAGGTGTGTCTGATGGTCCTGAATCAGTCCCGCCTGCAACAGGCGGGACTGGTCTTTAGGGCCCTTAAACAGCAATAATTGGCCTTTATAATCCCATTTTAACAGGCCCTTGCCTGTTTAACCCTTTTCCCACGTAAAACACGCCTGGTGGGGATCACGCCTGTGAAACCTGGCGTGAGCACTATTGGCTTGCTGACTATCAGCTGCAGGTCAACCATTAAAGAGGAGATTTGATCAGTCATCATTTGCAGGTGGCAGGACTTTGTTGTCTCAGGCCTGGGGCAACTTTTACCAGGCTTAACCACAGCTGTGAAAGGTTGGAGCCTCACACACTTCTCCAGTGTGAACTCCTGCGAAACGCCTCTCGCGACCCTCACTCAGCGCTTCCTCAACTGAGGCATCTACCAGAAGTATGGGAGGTCTTTTTTTCCTTCCCTTCTTGGCATTTAGAGGACCTCCAGCACCAGGCGTGGCAGCAGCAGAACCAGGAACAACAGCAGCACCAGCAACAGCAGCGACAGCAGCAGCAGGAGCAGGAGCGACAGGCTGCTGCTCACCCACCTGAGGCAGCACAGGCCAGAAGGGGCCAGCGCATGGAAGCCCGTTGGCGCAGGAGATACCCCCCAAACAGGGTCTACAGACACAGGGTCAGCTACCTCAACATGACTGAGCAGCAGTGCCAAAGGCGGCTCCGACTTTCGCGACAGGTAGTGACTGACATCTGCGCAATGATACAGCAATACCTGCTGCCCAGAGGACCAGGTGGACACTCCTTACTAGTGGCCATCAAAGTCACCACCGCACCCAACTTTTTTGCCTCAGGCTCATTCCAGGGATCAGCAGCAGACATCAGCGGCATCTCCCAGTCGGCCGCACATACTTGCATCACACAGGTAACTGATGCCCTCTTTGCCCTTGTGCACAATCACATCCATTTCACCAGGGATCGTGCAAATGTGATGGCGCGAGCGGTTGGATTAGCTCATCTGGCAGACTCTCCAAGGGTGCAGGGCATCATTGACTGCACACATGTGGCCCTTAGGGCACCCCATCGCAATTCAGCTGGTGTGTGACCACAAGAAGGAGATTTTGCATGTTTGTGCCAATTACCCTGGCAGTTGCCATGACTCCTTCATACTGCGCCAGTTTAGTGTGCCTCCGCTATTCAGACCGCTAGACCAACTTCACGGATGGCTGCTTGGAGACAAGGGCTATCCCCTGAGGACTTGGCTAATGACGCTGTTGAGGAGACCAGCCAACGAAGCTGAGGAGCGCTACAACTCCAGCCACATTTCCACTAAATCCGTAATCGAGCAAACCATCGGCTTGCTGAAGATGCGCTTCAGATGCCTAGATAGATCAGGTGGAGCCCTACAGTACTCAGCAGCCAGGGTCTCCAGATTCATCGTGGTTTGCTGTGCACTCCACAACATGGCACAGCATCATGGCTTGCAGATTCCTGAGGACCAAGTGGCTCCTCACATACCCTCCTCAGATGATGATGATGATGATGATGAGGAGGAGGAGGAGGAGGAAGAGGAGGAGGAGGGCGAGAATGAGCACCCTGCAGAGGCCCATCAACCAGCGGCAGCATTACACGAGAACATTGCTGCCCGGGATGCAAGGAATGCACTCATCCTGGTCAGATTTGCTTAGCCTAGTAAATCAAACTCTTTTGCCTCGCAGCTTCTTACCTGAGCATCGACAATGGCCAAACCCTGCGGATTCTGAGCTATTTGACCAGCATCCTGACAACTGCAAGTAATCCTAAGCCCTCAACGTGAAAGCCCCATTCACGAAATGACACACGCCAGAACTGCAGCAGTTGCCATCAGAATTTTTATGCAAAACAAACAACTGAAGTCATTTTTGCAAAATACACAACATTTCACCCAAGTAACTACCCTTGTGACTATTTGTGCTTTATTTTCCTCTTACGCGTGCTACTACGTAGTGGTTCCCCTGTAGCTTCAGCAGATGTGGAGGCCCCTTGCTCACTTTCCTGCTGCTCCTGTCTCGACACCTTTGGCGGGCGTCCTCTGGGGTGGCGAGCCTGTGAGGGCTCGTCAGCAGTTTGCTGCTCCTGCGGCTGTGCAGGAGTTGAGACGTCTATCTCAGTTGGGTGTGGACTCCGGCGGGGCTCTGACCAAGGGCTCTGCAGTGGCATGGAAGTGTGAGCGCTTGGAGAGGAGCCCCCACTTCCTTGAGGTCTGCCACCAACCTCCCTCTCATGGGTCAGGTCCCCGTCAGTGCCTGCAAGTGGCTTGAGAGCACCTTGTTGCACATCAGGGGGGCCATGGGGACCCGTATCTGCAATGGCAGTCCTACTCAGAAGGACTTCCATGAAGGTCTGGTTTCTCTGTTCAATAGATGCCCATCGCTCCTCAAGAGATGTCATTCTATTCTGAACACTTACCATGTTTTCCATACCCTGGCGAATAACCTCCTCCATGGCCGTAGCCCTCCTCTCCTCTACCGTAGCCCGCCTCTCCTCTACCATAGCCATCCTCTCCTCTACGGTAGCCAGCCTTACCACGGAGGCAGCAATCATTTCCATGTAGGTAGCCATCCTTTCCGTGTTGATACGTTCATGCGCCACTGACTCCACAAAGGCTTTGCTCATGTTCGCTATGGACTCCTCCATGGACGGGGGCTCTCGATGGTCCTGTGGGGGAGTCAAGGAAAAAGTTAGAGATGTGATGCCAAGGTTACATGCACATTGCATTCTGCAGATGAACATAAGTCCATATGATGTAGCTTCAGAATCATCATCAGCGACTCATGCAATGCAAATGAGAGAGATGGAAAACTATTCTGTCACCAGCTTGCGGGGATGCACCTGCCTGTCCTTCCCCAACTTCCGCATCTCTGTCAGCCCCGACAATCTCCAGGACGGCTTCCTCCTAGGGGGTGAGCTGGGCTGATGAGGGCGGCCCTCCTCCTGTTCTGGCTCGCTCTCTCCTGTTGTGAGCTCTCTTTTCCTGCAATGAGGGAGACAAGTGGAGGTTGAGTGAGAATGAAGAAGTGAGTGCAGAGATTGCATAGCATAGAAGGAGACAAAGATGGAATGAGGTTGCAAGACCAAGGGCCCTCCCTGTGTGTTGTCAGTTGTGTTCAAAGCAGAGTGAGAGGGAGTGTAAGGGCTGCATGGTGGAATAGTTATGTGAATGTGAGCATAGAGAGGGAATGGGTAAGGGTGCATGGATGTGAGTGTCAAGTGGGATGTGGAGGAAGAGATTGCTAAAGCTGAGTGCTGGTGAGGAAAGGCAATGGGGATCAGATTGAGGGTGATGGAAACTTCATACAGTACTTACTTTTCCAGTGCGATGAAGGTCATGGAATCTTTTCCTGCACTGCATCCAGGTGCGCCGTGTGAACCCCAAGAGGTTGACTTCACCAGTCACCTGTAGCCACACAGCTTTGGTCTGACTGGGAAGCCTCTTCCTCCCTGAAGAAGGGAACAGGACCTCCCTGTGGGCCCTAGCACCATCCAGCAATGCCTGGAGTGAAGCCTCATCAAATTTTGGGGCACCTGTTGCCCTCCCACTGGCCGTTGCTCCTGCAGGCTCCTGTGCCATCTTAATGGTAAAGTTTGGAAGCCTGCAGAAGAAGCAATGCTTGCTGTGGACCTTAAAAGCAGCAGCAATGATGATGTCATATTCTGCGACTTTCTGACTGGAAATACTCAATTGCCAAGGCTTCCCACATGTTGGAAATCAATTGGCCAATTGAGTTAAAATTGCATCAATCTCACAGACCCATTTAGATTCGTGTGGGAAATACTAAATTTGGGGAACCCGACAATTCCCCGCACCTGAGTTAAAATTGACCCCAGAGTCTTTGAATATTTTTAAGGCTGAAGTAGATAGATTCTTGATAAGCAAGGGGGTGAAAGGTTATTGGGGGTAGGCGGGAATGTGGAGTAATCAGATCAGCCATGATCTTATTGAAAGGCGGAGCAGGCTCAGGGGCCGAGTGGCCTACTCCTGCTCCTAATTCGTATGCTCAGAGCAGCAGACCTGCGGGAGATGAGGCGGCCGAGTGGCGGATAAAAGCAGCAGCGAGGCTTAGGTAGGCTTACCAATCTCCGAGCTCAGAGGGAGGGAGAGAAGTAAAAAGTAATCGAAGTGTGACATCACCAGAAAGCAGGTTGGTTGGTGAGTATTTCTCTCTTTTTAAACTTAAACTCTGTGGTTTATAGTTTTTAAGGTCTCTGAGGTGTAGCGGGGAATGTTGGTAAACCAGGGCCCTTAAATATATCATTTAACTGTAGTGTAATTGGTGGGATTGATTTGATTTAATTTAATTTCAATTAATTAGAGGGTAAGTCATGGCAGGAGAGCCCGGCCCCGTGGTATGCTCCTCCTGTGCTATGTGGGAACTCAGGGACACTTCCTGTGTCCCTGACAACCATGTGCACAGGAAGTGTGTCCAGCCGCAGCTACTGGCAGACCGCATTGCAGCGCTGGAGCTGTGATTGGATACATACTGGACCATTCGCGATGCTGAGGACATCGTGGATATTACCTTTAAGCAGTTGGTCACACCGCGGGAAAGGTTGGACAGGCAGAAAGGAAAGGGGTGACCAACAGACAGAGTAGTATGCGCAGGCAGGTAGTGCAGGAGTCCCCTGTGGACATCCCCCTCTCAAACAGATATACCACTTTGAATACTATTGAGGGGGATGGCTTATCAGAGGAAGGCAGCAGCAGCCAACTTCCTGGCACCAGGGGGGCTCTGCTGCACAGGACGGGAGGAAAAAGAGGGGTAGAGCTATAGTAATATGGGATTCTTTTGTAAGGGAAATAGATAGGCGTTTCTGCGGCCGCAAATGAGACTCCAGGATGATGTGTTGCCTTCCTGGTGCAAGGTTCAATAATGTCTCAGGGCGGCTGCAGAACACTTTGGAAGGGGAGGGTGAACAGCCAGTTGTCGTGGTGCATATAGGTACCAACAATATAGGTAAAAAACGGGATGAGGTCCTAAAAGCTGAATATAGGGAGTTAGGAGGTAAATTAAAAAATAGGACCTCAAAGGTAATAATCTCAGGATTGCTACCAGTGCCATGTGCTAGTCAGAGCAGAAATAGAAGGATATTTCAGATGAATACGTGGCTCGAGGAATGGTGCAGGGGGGAGGGATTCAAATTCCTGGGACATTGGAACGGGTTCTGGGGGAGGTGGGATCAGTACAAACCGGACGGTTTGCACCTGGGCAGGGCCGGGACCAATGTCCTAGGGGGAGTGTTCGCTAGTGCTCTGGGGGAGGGATAAACTAAAATGGCAGGGGGTTGGGAACCTGAGCAGGGAGACAGAGGAAAGGGAAACAAGGATAAAAGCAAAAGATAGGAAGGAGAAAAACGAAAGTGGCAGTCAGAGAAATCAAGGGTTTAAATCAAACATGGCCACAGTAAATAATAATTCTAATAGGTCTAAGAGCGTTAAAAAAACAAGCCTGAAGGCTTTGTGTCTTAATGAGAGGGACATTCGTAATAAGTTGGATGAATTAGCTGCGCAAATAGAGGTAAATGAATATGATTTGATTGGGATTACGGAAACATGGCTCCATGGTGGCCAAGGCTGGGAACTCAACATCCAGGGGTATTCTATATTCAGGAAAGATAGACAAAAAGGAAAGGGAGGTGGGGTAGCATTGCTGGTTAAAGAAGGGATTAACACAATTGTAAGGAAGGATATTAGCTCTGATGATGTGGAATCTGTATGGGTAGAACTGAGAAATACCAAGGGACAGAAAACGTTATTGGAAGTGGTATATAGATCTCCAAAGAGTAATGCAGAGGTTGGGGATGGCATTAAAAGGGAAATTAGAGAAGCGTGCAATAAGGGCACAGCAGTCATCATGGGTGACTTTAATCTACATATAGATTGGGCTAACCAAATTAGAAACAATACTGTGGAGGAGGAATTCCTGGAGTGCTTACAGGATGGTTTCCTGGACCAATATGTCGAGGAACCAACCAGAGATCAGGCCATCTTAGACTGGGTATTATGTAATGAGAAAGGATTAATTCGCAATCTTGTTGTACGAGGCCCCTTGGGTCGGAGCGATCATAATATGATAGAATTCTTCATTAAGATGGAGAATGAGGTAGTTGACTCAGAGACTAGGGTCCTGAATTTAAATAAAGGAAACTACGATGGTATGAGGTGGGAGTTGGGTAGGATTGATTGGGAATGTCACTCAAAGGGTTGACGGTGGATAGGTAATGGCAAACATTCAAAGACCGCATGGATGAACTACAGAATTTGTTCATCCCTGTTTGGCATAAAAATAAAACAAAAAAGGTGACTCAACCGTGGCTAACAAGGGAAATTAGGGATAGCATAAGATCCAAGGAGAGGACATATAAATTGGCCAGAAAAAGCAGTAAACCTGAGGATTGGGAGCAGTTTAGGATTCAACAAAGGAGGACAAAGGGATTAATTAAGAAGGGGAAAATAGAATATGAGAGTAAGCTTGCAGGAAACATAAAAACTGACTGTAACAGCTTTTATAGATATGTGATGAGAAAAAGATTGGTGAAGTCAAGTGTAGGTCCCTTGCAGTCAGAATCAGGGGAATTTATAATGGGGAACAAAGAAATGGCAGACCAATTAAATACATATTTTGGTTCTGTCTACACAAAGGAGGACACAAATAACCTCCCAGAGATGTCGGGGAACATAGGGTCTGATGAAAGGGAGCAACTGAAAGAAATCAGTATTTGTAGGGAAATGGTGTTAGGGAAATTGACGGGATTGAAGGCCGATAAATCCCCAGGGCCTGATAATCTACATCCTAGGGTACTTAAGGAAGTGGCCCTAGAAATAGTAGATGCATTGCTGATCATCTTCCAACATTCGATGGAATCTGGAACAGTACCCATGGATTGGAGGGTAGCTAATGTTACCCCACTATTAAAAAAAGGTGGTAGAGAGAAAATGGGGAATTACAGACCGGTAAGCCTGACATCGGTAGTGGGGAAAATGCTGGAGTCCATTATAAAAGATGTAATAGCAGTGCACTTGGAAAACAGTGACAGGATCGGACAAAGTCAACATGGATTTAGAAAAGGTAAATTGTGCTTGACTAATCTACTGGAATTTTTTGAGGATGTAACTGATAAAATAGATAAGGGAGAACCAGTGGATGAAGCCTTTGTGTCTTAATGCGAGGAGCATTCGTAATAAGGTGGATGAATTAGCTGCGCAAATAGAGGTAAACAAATATGATTTGATTGGGATTACGGAAACATGGCTCCAGGGTGACCAAGGCTGGGAACTCAACATCCAGGGGTATTCAATATTCAGGAAAGATAGGCAAAATGGAAAGGGAGGTAGGGTAGCATTTCCGGTTAAAGAAGGGATTAACACATTTGTAAGGGACGATATTAGCTCTGATGATGTGGAATCTGTATGGGTAGAACTGAGAAATACCAAGGGGCAGAAAATGTTAGTGGGAGTGGTATATTGACCTCCAAACAGTAATGCAGAGGTTGGGGATGACATTAAAAGGGAAATTAGAGAAGCGTACAATAAGGGCACAGCAGTCATCATGGGTGACTTTAATCTACATATAGATTGGGCTAACCAAATTGGTAATAATACTGTGGAGGAGGAATTCCCGGAGTGTTTACAGGATGGTTTCCTGGACCAATATGTCGAGGAACCAACCAGAGATCAGGCCATCTTAGACTGGGTATTATGTAAGGAGAAAGGATTAATAAGCAATCTTGTTGTACGAGACCCCTTGGGTCGGAGCGATCATAATATGATAGAATTCTTCGTTAAGATGGAGAATGAAGTAGTTGACTCAGAGACTAGGGTCCTGAATTTAAATAAAGGAAACTGCGATGGTCTGAGGCGTGAGTTGGGTAAGATTGATTGGGGAATGCCACCCAAAGGGTTAACGGTGGATAGGCAATGGCAAACATTCAAAGACCGCATGGATGAACTACAGAATTTGTTCATCCCAGTTTGGCATAAAAAAAAAGGTGACTCAACCGTGGCTAATGAGTGAAATTAGGGCTAGCATAAGATCCAAGAAGTGGACATATAAATTGGCCAGAAAAAACAGTAAACCTGAGGATTGGGAGCAGTTTATGATTCAGTAAAGGAGGACAAAGGGATTAATTAAGAAAGGGAAAATAGAATATGAGAGTAAGCTTTCAGGGAACATAAACACTGACTGTAAAAGCTTTTATGGATATGTGAAGAGAATAAGATCGGTGAAGTGAAGCGTAGATCCCTTGCAGTCAGAATTAGGGGAATTTATAATGGGGAACAAAGAAATGGCAGACCAATTAAATACATATTTTGGTTCTGTCTTCAAAAGGAGGACACAAATAACCTCCCAGAGATGTCGGGGAACATAGGGTCTGATGAAAGGGAGGAACTGAAAGAAATCAGTAATTGTAGGGAAATGGTGTTAGGGAAATTGATGGAATTGAAGGCTGATAAATCCCCAGTGCCATTTAATCTACATCCTAGGGTACTTAAGGAAGTGGCCCTAGAAATAGTAGATGCATTGCTGATCATCTTCCAACATTCGATGGAATCTGGAACAGTACCCATGGATTGGAGGGTAACTAATCTTACCCCACTATTCAAAAAAGGTGGTAGAGAGAAAGCGGGGAATTACAGACCGGTAAGCCTGACATCGGTAGTGAGGAAAAAGCTAGCGTCCATTATAAAAGATGTAATAGCAGAGCACTTGGAAAACAGTAACAGGATCGGACAAAGTCAACATGGATTTACAAAAGGTAAATCGTGCTTGACTAATGTACTCGAATTTTTTGAGGATGTAACTAGTAAAATAGATAAGGGAGAACCAGTGGATGTGGTGTATTTGGACTCTCAGAAGGCTTTCGATAAGGTCGCACATAAGAGATTAATGGGTAAAGTTAAGGCACATGGGATTGGGGACAAGGTATTGACTTGGATAGAGAACTGGTTGGCAGATAGAAAGCAAAGAGTTGGAATAAACGGCTCTTTTCCCGAGTGGCAGGCAGTGACTAGTGGGGTACCGCAGGGATCGGTCCTTGGACCCCAGCTATTCACAATGTATATTAATGATCTAGACAAGGGAACTAGATGTAATATCTCCAAATTTACAGACAACACAAAGCTGGGTGGGCGTGTGTGCTGTGAGGAGGATGCCGAGAAACTACAGGATGATTTGGGCAGGTTGGGTGATTGGGCAGAAGCATGGCAGATGCAATATAACGTGGATAAATGTGAGGTTATCCACTTTTTTGGCAAAAACAGGAAGGCCGATTATTATCTGAATGGCAATAGATTGGGAGAAGGGGAAGTGCAATGAGACTTGGGTGTTCTTGTGCACCAGTCGCTGAAGGTAAGCATGCAGGTGCAGCAGGTGGTTAAGAAGGCCTCTGTAGCGAGAAGGTTTGAGTACAGGAACAAGGATGTCTTGCTGCAGTTGTACAGGGCCTTGGTGAGACCACATCTTGAATATTATGTGCCGTTTTGATCGCCTTATCTGAGGAAGGATACTCTTGCCATGGAAGGAGTTCCGCGAAGATTCACCAGGCTGATACCTGGGATGGCAAGAATGACGTATGAGGAGAGATTGGGACGATTAGGCTTGTACTCACTGGAGTTTAGAAGAATGAGAGGGGATCTCATTGAAACTTATAGAATTCTGGCAGGACTGGACAGACTAGATGCAGGGAGGATGTTCCCGATGGTCGGGGAGTCCAGAACCAGGGGTCACAGTCTAAGGATAAGCCTTTTAGGACAGAAATGAGGAGGAATTTCTTCACCCAGAGAGTGGTGAACCTGTGGAATTCTCTACCACAGAAGGCAGTAGAGGCCAATACATTAAATATATTCAAGAAGGAGTTGGATATATTTCTTAAGGCTAAAAGGATCAAGGGGTATGAGGAGAAAGCAGGGACCGGGTACTGAACTTGGATGATCAGCCATGATTGCATTGAATGGCGCAGCAGGCTCGAGGGGCCGAATGGCCTACTCCTGCTCCTATCTTCTATGTTTTTATGATGTAGTGTATTTGGATTTTCAGAAGGCTTTCGATAAGGTCCCGCATAAGAGATTAACGTGCAAAGTTAAGGCACATGGGATTGGGGGCAAGATATTGACTTGGATAGAGAACTGGTTGGCAGACAGAAAGCAAAGAGTTGGAATAAAGGGATCTTTTTCCGAGTGGCAGGCAGTGACTAGTGGGGTACCGCAGGGATCGGTCCTTGGACCCCAGCTATTCACAATATATATGAATGATCTAGACAAGGGAACTAGATGCAATATCTCCAAGTTTGCAGACGACACAAAGCTGGGTGGGCGTGTGTGCTGTGAGGAGGATGCCGAGAAACTCCAGGATGATTTGGACAGGTTGGGTGATTGGGCAGAAGCATGGCAGATGCAATATAATGTGGATAAATGCGAGGTTCTCCACTTTGGTGTCAAAAACAGGAAGGCAGATTATTATCTGAATAGCAATAGATTGGGAGAAGGGGAAGTGCAACGAGACCTGGGTGTCCTTGTGCACCTGTCGCTGAAGGTAAGCATGCAGGTGCAGCAGGCGGTTAAGAAGGCAAATGGTATGTTGACCTTCATAGCGAGAGGGTTTGAGTACAGGAACAAGGATGTCTTGCTGCAGTTGTACAGGGCCTTGTGAGACCACATCTTGTGTATTGTGTGCAGTTTTGGTCGCCTTATCTGAGGAAGGATGTTCTTTCCATGGAAGGAGTTCAGCGAAGATTCACCGGGCTGATACCTGGGATGGCAGGAATGCCGTATGATGAGAGATTGGGTCGATTGGGTTTATACTTGCTGGAGTTTAGAAAAATGAGAGGGGATCTCATTGAAACTTATAAAATTCTGACAGGACTGGACAGACTAGATGCAGGAAGGATGTTCCCGATGGTCGGGGAGTCCAGAACCAGGGGTCACAGTCTAAGGATAAGGGGTAGGCCATTTAGGACAGAAATGAGGAGGAATTTCTTCACCCAGAGAGTGATGAACCTGTGGAATTCTCTACCACAGAAGGCAGTAGAGGCCAATTCATTAAATATATTCAAGAAGGAGTTGGATATATTTCTTCAGGCTAAAGGGATCAAGGAGTATGGGGAGAAAGCAAGGACCGGGCACTGAATTTGGATGATCAGCCATGATCGCATTGAATGGCGGAGCAGGCTCGAGGGGCCGAATGGCCTACTCCTATCTTCTATGTTTCTATGTTTCTATGCATGTATGTTCGTAACACATTAATTTAGCCACTTCAGCAACAACAACAACAACACCTTCTTGTATTTATATAGCACCTTTAACGTAGTAAAACGTTCCAAGGAGCTTCACAGGAGTATTATATGATAAAAAATTTGACACCAACCACATAAGGAGAAATTAGGGCAGATGACCAAAAGCTTGGTCAAAGAGGTATGTTTTAAGGAGCATCGTAAAGGAGGAAAGAGAGACAGAGAGGCAGAGAGGTTTCAGCAGGGAATTCCAGAGCTTCGGGCCTAGGCAACAGAAGACACAAAGAAATCTTCAGTTATATTACACTTTCTAGTATCATCCAACTCCTTCATGTTATAAGAGTTGAAAATAACATGACAGTTTCTACATCCTAGTTGCATCTGCTAGGTATGAATCAGGATTGCATGCCTTGTTGAAAGGGTCAAGTAATCTGTTCCCTATCCAATATTTATATTGATGCCACATCTGTCCTTTCTGTACAGGTGAGCAGATGGAATGTCTCCTTCATTAGCTGGATTGAGGTTATCTTTTGTGGGCTCCCATATGCCCTCTAAAACATGAAATAAATTATACCTGAGGATATTTGGCAAATATAGTGACAACCTTATGGATTCCAACTTGAGCTGCAATGATATCTTTTGCAATGAAGATGAATGGGGTGGATTCTAACTCCCAGGCAGGAAACTGGGGAAGCCTATGGTCTGCCTGCCAAGGAGTTTCCGGGTGATGTCGCGATGATTTTAATGGCTGGGCCTCATTTACATTGCACAGGCTAGCTGCCCACCCGAACCAGGCGTTAAATGGCAGCTGGACAGCTTCGGGCAGATAATAGGACGCAGATTAGCATATATTAATGAGGCTCCCATCGAGTCAGGCGGGCACCACAGCCATCTAAAAAATGGGCCCAGTTAAAATGGCAGAGAGCGGGAATAGAGTGGGATGACGTGCAATCTTTGCACAGCTATTTTAACTGCGTTTATGGGGGATCTTAACTGGGAGCGTGTGTCGAGCAGGTGGGGGTGAGTGAGAATCAAATCTGCCTGATTCACCAGTTTGAGGCTCGTGCTATTTTAACTCCTAGGCCTCATTGTCATCCCATCAGCCAGCTGCCCAACCAAAATGTGGTGAAAGGAGCACTTGGGTTGCTTGAGGCAAGCCAAAACTATGGGGCACAGAGGCCACCCACCAGCACCAAGGTAGTTTGCAGGGGTGGATTGCGGCAGGTGGGAAATGTGGGGGGAGCCCAGGGCAGCAGCAGCTCAGAATCTCCATGTGGGGCCTGGAGGAGCACTCCTGCTCCTGCTCCTCCAGGCCCCCCTAAAGAAAGTGTTTGAATTTTTTTTTTATTCGTTCATGGGATGTGGGTGTCGCTGGCAAGGCCAGTATTTATTGCCCATCCCTAATTGCCCTTGAAAAGGTGGTGGTGAGCTGCCTTCTTGAACCGCTGCAGTCCCTGTGGCGAAGGTACTCCCACAGTGCTGTTCGGGAGGGAGTTCAAGGGTTTTGATCCAGTGACGATGAAGGAACGGCGATATATTTCCAAGTCAGGATGGTGTGTGACTTGGAAGGGAACTTGGAGGTGGTGGTTTTCCCATGCGTTTGCTGCTCTTGTCCTTCTAAGTGGTAGAAGTCGCGGGTTTGGGAGGTGCTGTCAAAGAAGCCTTAGTGAGTTGCTACAGTGCATCTTGGAGATGGTACCCACTGCAACCACGGTACGCTGGAGATGGAGGGAATGAATGCTTAAGGTGGTGGATCGGGTGCCAATCAAGCGGACTGCTTTGTCCTGGATGGTGTCGAGCTTCTTTACTGTTGTTGGAGCTGCACTCATCCAGGAAAGTGGAAAGTATTCCACCACACTCCTTACTTGTTCCTTATAGATGGTGGAAATGCTATGTGGAGTTAGGAGGTGAGACACTCGCCACAGAATACCCAGCCTCTGACCTGCTCTTGTAACCACAGTATTTATGTGACTGGTCCAGTTACATTTCTGGTCAATGGTGACCCCCCAGGATGTTGATGGTGGGGGATTCGGCGATGGTAATGCCATTGAATGTCAGGGGGCGGTGGTTAGATTTCCTCTTGTTGGAGATAGTCATTGCCTGGCACTTGTGTGGCGCGAATGTTACTTGCCACTTATCAACCCAAGCCTAAATGTCGTCCAGGTCTTGCTGCATGTGGGCACGGACTGCTTCATTATCTGAGGAGTTGCGTATGGAACTGAACACTGCAACCCCAAAATGAACACCCCCACTTCTGACCTTATGATGGAGGGAAGGTCATTGATGAAGCAGCTGAAGATGGTTGGGCCTAGGACACTGCCCTGAGGAAATCCTGCAGTGATGTCCTGGGGCTGAGATGATTGGCCTCCAACAACCACAACCAACCATTTTCCTTTGTGCTAGGTATATCTCCAGCCAGTGGAGAGTTTTCTCTCTGATTCCCATTGACTTCAGTTTAACTATGGCTCCTTGATGCCACACTCGGTCAAATGCTGCCTTGATGTCAAGGGCAGCCACTCTCACCTCACCTCTGGAATTCAGCTCTTTTGTCCATGTTTGGACCAAGGCTGTAATGAGGTCTGGAGCCGTGTGGTCCTGGCGGAACCCAAGCTGAGCATCGGTGAGAAGGTTATTGGTGAGTAAGTGCCACTTGATAGCACTGTCGATGACATCTTCCATCACTTTGTTGATGATTGTGAGTAGGCTGATGGGGCGTCAATTGGCCGGATTGGATTTATCCTGCTTTTTGTGGTGAGGACATACGTGAGCAATTTTCCACATTGTCGGGTAGATGTCAGTGTTGTAGCTGTACTGGAACAACTTGGCTAGAGGCGCGGCTACTTCTGGAGCACAAGTCTTCAGCACAACAGCCGGGATATTGTCAGGGCCCACAGCCTTTGCTGTATCCAGTGCGCTCAGCCGTTTCTTGATATCATGTGGAGTGAATCGAATTGGCTGAAGACTGGCTTCTTTAATGGTGGTGGGGACATCAGGAGAAGGCCGAAAAAACCCATCCACTCGGCAATTCTGGCTGAAGATGTTTGCGAACGCTTCAACCTTGTCTTTTGCACTCGCTTGCTGGGCTCCACCATCGTTGAGGATGGGGATATTCATGGAGGCTCCTCCTCCCGTTAGTTGTATAATTGTACACCACCATTTACGACTGGATGTGGCAGGACTGCAGAGTTTTGATCTGGTCCGTTGATTGTGGGATTGCTTAGCTCTGTCAATAGCATGCTGCTTCTGCTTTTTAGCATGGTTGTAGTCCTGTGTTGCAGCTTCACCAGATTGGCACTTCATTTTTAGATATGCCTGGTGCTGCTCCTGGCATGCTCTTCTACACTTCTCATTGAACCAGGGTTGGTCCCCTGGCTTGATGGTAGCAGTAGAGTGAGGGATATGCTGAACCATGAGGTTACAGATTGTGGTGGAATACAGTTCTGTTGTTGCTGATGGCCCACAGCACCTCACGGATGCTCAGTTTTGAGCTGCTTGATCTGTTCTGAATCTATCCCATTTAGCATGGTGGTAGTGCCACACAACACGATGGAGGATGTCCTCAGTGTGAAGACGGAACTTTGTCTCCACAAGGACTGTGCAGTGGTCACTCCTACCAATACTGTCATGGACAGATGCATCTGCGACAGGTAGATTGGTGAGAATGAGGTCAAGTAGGTTTTTCCCTCATGCTGGTTCTCTCACCACCTGCTGCAGCCCCAGTCTGGCAACTATGTCCTTTAGGACTCGGCCAGCTCAGTCGGTAGTAGTGCTACCAAGTCACTTTTGGTGATGGACATTGAAGTCCCCCACCCAGAGTACGTTTTTTCCCCATGCTACCTTCAGTGCTTCTTCCAAGTGGTGTTCACATGGTGTAGTACTGGTTCATCATTCACCTTGCCTTAGAGGACCCCCTCTTCCTCCCCGCCAGGTTTTACTGAGTGCCCAGTTAAGGTGTCGGCAGGTGGGAATCGAGCAGGAGTCGGGGAGGTAAGTCTTTGCACAGCAATTTTAATTTATTTCACTTCCTGTTCCTGCCAGGATGGAGGTTTAAAATTACCCCCTATGCTTCTGAGAGCTTAACCACTGGAGAAAGTTTAAAATTCAGGGTAGAATTTGCCTTTGGACAGTCAAAACTGATATTCAAATTCTTAAGAAGTTTGAGTAATTGATTTCTAGCCCATCATTACAGATTGATTACAAAGGCTAATTGTAAGGTATATACATTTAAGGGGGGAACTACTTTTTACAGCTCATGTATACTGTAGTACCGGCAGTGACCACACCTGTATATAGCACTGAGTAGTAACCTGTACATGTCAGTTCCAGAGTGAGCCACGTTGAGTAAACACCTGTTGTACCGTTCTCCTGCAGTCTGTGTCTTACTACCGACGGACACAACATTGGCGACGAGGCAAATTCGATCCTACCTGCAACTCTGCATCACCTCCCGGGGATTCATTCCTGGAGACCAGTAGATTGGAGGTCAAGGCCAGAGACACGGGCGTTGACCACAGGCAACCGCCCAGTCATCCAGCAGAGACTCGAGAATTGCGGGGGAGGCTGTTGAGAGCCAGGCTTGGCTTTCCAGTTGCGGTGGTCCAGCGAAACGGGCTGGCAACAGCTAGTGCGCAGACCCTTCCCGGACAGCGGCGGGCTAGAGCCCGACCGAGCTGCACAGCAAAGGGCTGAGTAGCATCGACGGGGGAGAGAGCGAGAGGGCAGAGCGCACAGGGCGCAGCCGGTGTGCAGGGGCCGAGCAGCGTCGAGGAGAGGGAGAGAGACGCGCAGAAACCCACGAGGCGCTGCCATTGCCACGAGGACCGCTGAGAGCGGCGTTGGCAGCAGCGCAGGAGAAGCGCGCAAAACCTACAGGGTGCCGCCATTGCCACGAGGACCGCCGAAAGTGGCGTTGGCAGCAGCGGGGGAGGAAGGAAAGCGCGGGAGACGCCATTTTAAGCCATATTAAACCACACCCAAAATGCCGAAGAGTGGCAGTATCACCACATTTGACAATGAAGTCGAAGATTGGACTACATATGTCGAACGAATAGAGGTATACTGCAAAGCAAATGAGGTGTCAGATGACAAGAAAGCGCCGGTATTGTTAAATTTAATGGGTGCAAAGACGTATGGCTTTTTACGAAATCTAGTAACCCCAGCGAAGCCAGTGGAAAAGAGTTTTGGAGACATAGTGACGATACTACAGGAACATTTAAACCCTACACCGCTGCTGATAGCAGAAAGATTCAAGTTTCACAAACGGAACCAGCATAAGGATGAAAGCAATGCTGAATATTTAACAGAACTGCGCAAACTATCAAAACACTGCCAGTTTGGAACGGGACTGGCAGATACCTTAAGGGACAAGTTTGTGTGTGGGCTTCAAAGTGAAGGAACCCAGAAACGGCTTTTATCTGAAAAGGACCTTACGCTGGACAAGGCTTTCAGCATTGCGGTATCATATGAAGCAGCAGCACGGGGCGCTGCAGAGATACAACAGAATATGGCACAAACGAAATGTCATACAGAACAGAGAAGTGCTATCGCTGCGGCAGAACAACACACGACCACAATGATTGCTGGTTCAAAGACAAAGTGTGCAGACAGTGTGGGAAAGTAGGGCACATAGCACGAGTCTGCAGGTCGGGAAAGAAAACCAGCAATAAGAAATCTCCAAAAGAAAAGTACAAGAAGATACATAAGGTGATGCAGAACAGTTCAGACAAACAAAAGAGTGATACCGACTCCGAAAGCAGGGAGCTGAGTTGTCTGAAACTACATAATGTGATCAAAACGGAGGATCACCGAACCATTTGGGTCACTCTTAAGATAGCAGGAGTCCAGGTAAAAATGGAATTGGACACAGGATCAGCCCTAACAGTCATAAACCGACGGGACTACGAGCGGCTATTCTCATACATACCCTTGAGAGACACAAAAATTATTTTGAAGACGTACACGGGGCAAAAATTCTACCCCAAAGGAAAAATAAGGGTGACCGTTATATATAACGGTAAGGAAACACCAAAACTAGACCTGTATGTATTGCAAGATGGAGGACCACCATTACTGGGATGTGAATGGATCCGGAAAATACAGCTGGATTGGCATTCCATACAAGCACTGACTGTGGCTGCCAAAAAGGATGACGACGTCACACCTGGGCGACTGTCAAAGATCCTAACCGACGCGCCAGAAGTGTTCCAGCAAGGACTCGGAACACTAAAAGGCATGACAGCAACAATTAAAATCGAAGAAAACGCAAGCCCAAAATTTTTTAAGGCCAGACCGGTACCTTATGCGATCCGCCCAGCCGTCGAAGCAGAGCTGGAGAGTTTGGAACGTTCAGGAGTACTGTCTAAGGTAGACTGGAGCGAGTGGGCTACACCCATCGTCCCTGTGATGAAAAAGTCAATGAGCAGCACGCCTGGGGAACCAAAGAATGTTCGCATCTGTGGGCACTTTAAGGTAACAGTGAACCCAACCCTTCACACCGTGCAATATCCACTTCTGCGGATTGAAGATATTTTCGCCTCGCTATCTGGAGGGAAACGCTTCACTAAGATTGATCTGGCCCAGGCATATCTGCAAATGGAGGTAGAAGAAGCATCAAAAAAATACCTCACAATCAACACCCATAAAGGTCTCTATCAATACAACTGGCTGGTATTCGGGGTAGCATCAGCTCCGGCTATTTGGCAAAGGGCAATGGAACAAGTCCTGCAAGGGATCCCAGGGACCCAGTGTTATTTGGACGACAGCCTGGTCACGGGCAAAAATGACAGTGATCACCTCGCCAACCTGGAGCAGGTGCTCACTAGGTTGAAGGAATATGGGCTCCGAGCTAACCGCCCCAAATGCAAATTTTTTAAAAAACAGATCTCATATTGTGGCCACGTTATCGATAAAGAGGGGTTACATAAGTCCCCAGAAAAGATTGAGGCAGTAGTCAAGGCTCCAGCACTGGAAAACGTGTCACAACTGAGGTCGTTCCTCGGGCTGGTAAACTACTACCATAAGTTCTTGCCAAATTTGTCTACAATACTACACCCACTGAACACCCTCCTGCAAACTGGAGTGCCATGGAAGTGGAGTGATGAATGTAAACGAGCTTTCCAGAAGAGCAAAACACTTATCACATCGAAAGAGGTATTGGCCCATTTCAACACAGCACTACCAATTCGGTTGGCATGTGATGCGTCACCCTACGGCATTGGAGCGGTGCTGTCGCACAAATTCTCGGATGGCTCAGAGAGGCCAATAGAGAGATCACTAACCTCAGCCGAGCGTAACTACGCCCAGATTGACAGGGAGGCCCTCAGCCTAGTGTGGGGGGTGAAAAAGTTCAATCACTATCTGCACGGGCAGAAATTCACCTTGCTGACGGACCACCAGCCTCTGGTCTCCATTTTTAATCCGAAGAAGGGCGTTCCAGTGATGACTGCGCAACGACTACAAAGATGGTCACTCTTTCTAGGGGCGCACTACTATGAGATTGAATATAAGGGCACGGAACAGCATGGAAATGCTGATGGGCTATCACGCCTGCCACTGCCTACTGCAGAGGAAGCACCAGCAGTGGATCCTGTCAAAATATTTAATTCGACTATAGTTGAATACCTACCGGTAACTAACGCTCGTATAGAAAAGGAGACCCGAAATGACCCGACACTGTCTCGGGTATATGATTTGAAGGTGAAGGGATGGCCAGCACATGGCGACTCACTGTTGCCAGCATTCTCGACAAGGAGAGAACAGCTGTCAGTGTGCCGGGGGACCTTGATGTGTGGATCCTGAGTGGTAATTCCACCCAAGTTAAGGGATAGAGTGCTCAATGAGCTTCATGAGGGTCATCTGGGAGGGGTAAAAATGAAAAGCCTTGCCAGGGCTTATGTGTGGTGGCCGGGAATCGATAAACAAATCAAGGACCTGACCAAGAGCTGCTCAGGATGCCAGAAAGTCCAAAATGCACCACCACATGCCCCTCTACACCCATGGGAGTGGCCCTCATCTCCATGGCAATGGGTGCATATTGATTTTGCTGGTCCATTCATGGACTCAATGTTTTTAATAGCCGTGGATGCGCACTCGAAATGGCCTGAGATCATCAAAATGTCCTCCACCACCACGGAGAAAACTATTGCAGTCCTACGGACCATTTTTGCCAGGAACGGCTTGCCAGAACAGATTTGCTCCGATAACGGACCACAGTTTGTGTCCGAAGAGTTCCGGAGGTTTATGAATAAGAATGGGGTAAGGCATTACACATCCGCCCCGTATCATCCAGCCACAAATGGATTGGCTGAGAGGTTCGTACAAACCTTTAAGAAGGCAATAAAGGCTATGTACAATGACAACATTCCGCTGCAGCATAAGGTGGACAATTTCCTGTTCGCCTACCGGAATGCGACACATGCAGTCACCAACCAGGCCCCGGCCATGATGTTCTTTAACCGAAGGTTAAGATCTCGCCTGGATTTGCTCAGACCAAACGTACGAAGAGATGTTGAGAGTAAGCAATTCCAGCACATTCATGAGAAGCCAACAAGGAGCTTCAATGTAGGGCAACCAGTCTTGGCCCGTGACTACCGAACAGAAAAATGGCAGCCAGGAACGATATGCACACGGCAGGGCCCACTAATGTACACAGTGGACGTTGGGGAGAACATCGTGAGACACCATGCTGACCAGATCCTAGAATCACAGGAACAAGTCAACCCCATGCCTCGCCCATACGTACCTGGTGAGGAACCCGACGTACAGGTCGCATCTACCCCAGAAACAGTAGCATCGGAAGCTGATGACCCAACCGACGACCGGGTGCCAGAATCGTCTCCGCACCAAGAGCGAGACACTCGGGAAAGGCGCTATCCAGAAAGGATCAGGAAGCCTCCCCAAAGACTGAATATATAAATGGACTATTTTCAGCTAACGTTGTATGTTAAAAGTGTTAATTGTAATTAGTTTGATATTTAATTGTTAAATGAGTGTTATGGTACTGTTAATCTAAAAGGGGAGGAATTGTAATGTATATACCTTTAAGGGGGTAACTACTTTTTACAGCTCATGTATACTGTAGTACCGGCAGTGACCACACCTGTATATAGCACTGAGTAGTAATCTGTACAGTTCAGTTCCAGAGCGAGCCACGTTGAGTAAACACCTATTGTACCATTCTCCTGCAGTCTTGTGTCTTACTACCGACGGACACAACACTAATCACAGCCAGTCCCGTCCTAGCCTTTCTTGATGATTCAGTGCAGTATAACAGTACCCCAGCATTACAAATCTCCTACATACATAGGCCAATTTTTCTGGCCCTAGTACTCCAGGAGCATCTGTAACTGAAGCACAGTGTGCTGGAAATATGGGCGAAGACCCTTAATGCCATATCTCCACTCCAGTAGTGCTGCCCACGAGCTAACCATGACTTTAAGGATCTCTCAGCAAACAACATGCATGTAAAGTGTTTTGATTTTGCCTTTTTCTTAATATAGGATGTGTTAAGTAGAAATTTGTTACCATAAATAGATCTAATAATAAGCGTTTTTTTTACTGAGGAATGTACATATATTGCAAATGGATGTCATAAATTTAGAGGAAACCAATGTAAACATCACTATAGATTTATGATTTTAATCTGAACTCACGAAGTGTCTCAATTATGCAAAATTATCTCTGTTGTAAATATCCTTACAAAAGGGTTTTGAAATAATTAAGATCTCCATATTTCAGTGTACACGCAATATACTACCAGCAGAAAATGATGAATTCTCTGAAATATTTACTAGTTTTCATTGAAATTCTATTATCTAGTAAGTGTAGTATCTGATGTGATAAATTACATACTGATGAAATATGAAATCATGAATATTTTATTAATCTTAATGTTTTCATCTCGTGCTCCTTTTAGTGAATCAATGAAAACAGTACAGTACTGCAGTTTGGAACAAACAGATAGAATGCTTCATGTTATAGCTATTGGAGAAAATGATAATTTAACGTCCCGTTAAAATAGCTGGAGAACAAGACTAACATGTTATTTATTTAGATTTCAACTGTAAGGGAATGAAAGTAGCAGGAACTCTTGAATTGCAGTTAAGCCAAATAAACAATTGTGCAGCATAATTCTGTCTGATGTCAGAAGAAGTTGCATGGTGTATGGTACTATCACTTGTTGCAGCATGAATGATATTCATAAAAACAATTATTGTTGATAGTCTCATCAACCAGTTAGTGTGATCCAATGGAATCACAATAAACAGTGTGCTGTAATACTGTATAAAATACATATAACGATGAGAGAAAAGATATATAAATAGTAATTGTCTTTTTGTGTACTATATAAAATATGTATAAACATGTATAAAGTAATGCCTTTTAAGTTATTAACATAATGTTTCATGAATTGGTTATCAGTTGATTTATACCAAAAATTAATTTTACTAGATATGACGTTTTTCATTCAGGTGCACCTCTGACATGCGTGGGAACCCATCACCAAGTTTAAGAGTTTCCAAACCAAGTTACTGAGAAATCTGCACCTGTAGAATTTGTTTGTCTGATTTGGAGTATGTGCTCTCTCGCCATAGGGACGCATCCCACTTCAATCTGGAGAGCTGAGCCATAGGTTGGCGGAACCAAACGTAGGCATTCTCAATTGTAAGGCACTTTAACCAGTTAAAACCACACAGCTTACCAATACAGAGCACTGATAAACCTCTTGCTGCTTGTCCAGCTAGGACCACCCTATCTTTTGGTCATTGGCTTGCATGAGTTTCTGGAGCTGAGAGGGAAGATTCTCAGCCCCCAATGAGAAGTCGACTGCTCTGGGTGCGAGTAGTGAGCCAGGCTAGCTGGTAAATCATCAACAGTGCCCTGGAGTATTGCAGACCTGCCTGGTTCATTGATTGGATTGCAGGGCCTGCCACAGATGGTTGATTTAGTTCTAAGCTTCTATTGCCATGTGTATCATCTTGCAGCTACGTTAACCTGAAAGAGACTCTGCTTAACCTCCCCCCTGACCCCCACTTTGGATATTAAGAAACAGAAAGAGAATATTTAACAAACGTAATTTTAGGTGAAAATTGCAGAAATTGGGTAAATGGTTGCGTTTCTAAATGGTTCACATAAGAGTTAAAAACGCGAATGACAGTCACCCACATTAAGTATCGTGCATTATAGGATAAATGAACTCATTGTACACAGACCACTCGTTCAATGGTCTGTGTGGACAATGTGAATGCCAGAGACTTGGCATAATGCAAATTGATGACTTTATGTTATGTTGCAGGATTTTGGCCAGAAGGATATTGTTGATGCATTGAATGAATGCATTTCTCAATATAGAAGATTTCAGTGGTGAATTTAAATACATTTATTTATAACAAAATTGTGCCAATGCTTTCAGATGGAGGCATATGTTATGTATGCTTTTGTTTATATGATGTTAAAAGTTCATGTCAAAGACTGCCAATGCTATAAACTCCCGAGGTGAATTATTTGGCAGTATTTTATACTGAAACAAAGAGAGACAGAAGAGAACTATCTGTATACTTAACATTATGAAAACTGTCTTGCCAGTGCAACAGTATTCCAGTTATTCCTCTTTTTCATTTTTTTCTCTCTCACATGGCAGCTGTCGATCTTCCTGCCATTGCCATTTACACTTCATCTGGAGTCATCTTTTGTTTCTTAACTTGTCCCATTACCATCTCCTTTTGCCTTGCACCATCATCCCTTTTGTCTCTTAATCTCTCCTGCCTTCCATCCTATCACAGACCTTCCCTTTTGTTCTTTCCTCCCCTCCCCCCTTTCCCGGCCCCTACACTTGCTTAAAAATCTGTTCCATTTCCAACTTTTTCCAGTTCTGATGAAGGGTCATCGACCTGAAATGTTAACTCTGTTTCTCTCTCCACAGATGCTGCCTGACCTGCTGAGTATTTCCAGCATTTTCTGTTTTTATTCCAGTTAGTGATAGGATACAACTTTGCATTTACAATTGAGTTTCATATCTCAATTGAGCTAGCAAGTGAGGCAGTGAGGGATGGATAGTCTTTTTCTCACTCGAGTGAAGGGAATAAATCAAGACAAAGAGAAAATTAGTTGCTGCTGCCCAGCTCATGAGTTAAGCGTTAGAAGTGGCAAAGGAGCAAGTCACCTGGAGCTTGAAATTGTACTTCTTACGTGCTGCCAACATAGGTGCAGATGGAGTTGGAAGCCTGAAATTTTGTCCCTGTTCTGAGTCTGCACCTGCCTTAGATTTTGCACAGGGCCTGTACTGGGGCCACAAGCCTTTCGCAACCCCATCGAACAAGTTTCATTAAAATATGCTTCAGGGGCGTTCCAGGGGAATGTCCAAGTTTCTCCAGAATCTGTGCTACTTTGTGCCATTGGCGCAGTTATGAAGCAAAAAAAATCTGGAGCAAACTGATGTATAACCTATGCCTCCATGTGAAAGCAGTGGTGCCAATTTATTTTTTGCCTTCTTTTGATGTGTCAGTTTGGAGTGGACCAGTCATTCGGAGACACTTGTTTGCTAATTTGACCTCCTCACCGCAAAACATCCTTTCATCTTTCTTGGCCAAGGCAATTTGAACCACACCAAGGGCATTCATTTAAGGAATCTACCAGCAGCAGCAGCAGAGGAAGGGGGCAGCAATGTGCAGAGATATTTGTGGATCTAGAACGAAGAGTCATAGTCTCAGGATACGGGGTAGGACATGTGGACTGAGATGAGGAGAAATTTCTTCACTCAGAGGGTGGTGAACCTGTGGAATTCTCTACCACAGAAGTCTGTGGAGGCCAACATAGAAACTTAGAAACATAGAAGATAGGAGCAGGAGTAGGCCATTCAGCCCCTCGAGCCTGTTCCGCCATTTAATGAGATCATGGCTGATCATCCAAATTCAGTACCGTGTCCCTGCTTTCTCCACATATCCCTTGATCCCTTTAGCCTTAAAAATATATCTAACTCCTTCTTGAATATATTTAATAAGTTGGCCTCAACTGCCTTCTGTGGTAGAGAATTCCACAGGTTCACCACTCTCTGGGTGAAGAAATTCCCCCTCATCTCAGTCCTAAATGGCTTACCCCTTATCCTTAGACTGTGACCCCTGGTTCTGGACTCCCCCGCCATTGGGAACATTCTTCCTGCATCTAGTCTGTCTAGTCCTGTTAGAATTTTATAAGTTTCAATGAGATCCCCTCTCACTCTTCTAAACTCTAGCAAATATAAGGCTAATCAACCCAATCTCTCTTCATACGTCATTCCTGCCATCCCAAGTATCAGTCTGGTGAATCTTCGCTGCACTCCCTCCATGGCAAGAACATCCTTCCTCAGATAAGGCAACCAAAACTACACACAATATTCAAGATGTGGTCTCACCAAGGCCCTGTACAACTGCAGCAAGACATCCTTGCTCCTGTACTTGAATCCTCTCGCTATGAAGGCCAACATACCATTTGCCTTCTTAACCGCCTGCCCTACCTGCATGCTTACCTTCAGCGACTGGTGCACAAGGACACCCAGGTCTCGTTGCACTTCCCCTTTTCCCAATCTATTGCCATTCAGATAATAATCTGTCTTCCGGTTTTTGCCACCAAAGTGGATAACCTCGCATTTATCCACGTTATACTGCATCTGCCATGCTTCTGCCCAATCACCCAACCTGTCCAAATCATACTGGAGTTTCTCTACATCCTCCTCACAGCACACACGCCCACCCAGCTTTGTGCTGTCTGCAAACTTGGAGATATTACGGCCTAGAAATTCAGTTGGTTGCGCCAGCAGTTAGCGCCTTAAGAGAAGTGAATTTCGGGCGCTATGCGTGTAGCGTCCGGGCGCAGCGCAGTTTGCACCTCGCCCCAAATTAAGTTGACCCTTAGCGCCGGCGCAAAGTTTAGCGCCCGCCCGGCTGCGCGCGCAGAAAATGACGTCACATCCTCGTGCAACGCCCTTTGCGCGCCCCGATTCCAAACTTCAGTCGGACTGCCCCATTGTGCGGCTGGCGGCCAGAGCGTTTATAAAATGGAACGCAACACAGCCGACGCGGGCCCCGGGGAGCGCAAATTAAAGGGCACGTACCCTGCAGTATAAAGGGCAGCCATTTTGCAGCAAACACTCTTGTGCAACGGATTTCTGGACACACAACAAGGAGGAGAGCTAACTGGTTTCGTGCAGCAATAGCTCAGGTATTTTTGGACTCAGGCCAAAGCGCTGCAAGTGCCCTGTTGGAAATTTGACTGTTTGCCAGCATTTGATGGGGGTTGCATGGGGTGCCAACGCGGAGTTTCAGCGCCATGTGCGTAGGGCTCGCAGACGCGGGGTCAGAGGGGCAGCCCTGGCTAGAGGCAGAGGGGGCAACAGGCGCCGGCAACATAGGCCTTACTCAGTCAGGGTATACCACCAGCAGCGCTCCTACCTCACCATGAGTGGCGCGCGATGTGTAAGAAGGCTGAGATTCCGAAAGGAGGTGGTTGCAGAGATCTGCCACCTGCTTCGCAGAGATCTGCGTCCAAAGCTCAGGTGCAGGACATCTCTGTCGGTGGAAGTGAAGGTGACGGTGGCATTGAACTTCTATGCCACCGGCTCCTTCCAATCCGCTGTTGGGGACATAGCTAACATATCCCAGTTCGGCGTGCATCGCTGCATCTGCCAGGTGACCGATGCCCTTTTCAGAAGGAGACGCCAATTCATCTCCTTCCCCATGGCCCTGGAGAGCCAGCATCAGCGTGCAGTGGGATTTGCAAGACTCGCGGCCTTCCCCTTGGTGCAGGGCGCCATTGACTGTACGCATGTGGCTTTGCGGGCACCTCTGGAGCATGGCGAGCAGTATCGCAACCGGAAGGGTTACCATTCTCTCAATGTGCAGCTGGTGTGTGACCACAAGCAGCGCATCCTGGCTGTCAATGCCTGCTTTCCAGGCAGCTGCCACGATGCCTTTATCCTGTGGCAGAGTACTGTGCATGACATGTTCGAGGCACAGCCTCCCCCAAGAGGATGGCTACTCGGGGACAAAGGCTATCCTTTGTGTACCTGGCTCATGACCCCGCTCCGCGCGCCCAGGACCGCTGCTGAAGAGGCATACAATGAGAACCATCAAAGGAGCAGAAACATCATCGAGCAAACTATTGGGGTCCTCAAGCAGCGGTTCCGCTGCCTTGATCGTTCGGGCGGATCTCTGCAGTATTCGCCGCACCGGGTCTCCCAATTTGTCGTAGTTTGCTGCATGCTACACAACCTGGCTCTCCGCAGGATTCAGGCACTGCCACCTGACGTTGGACCACCACCTCAGGAGGAGGAACAGGAGGAGCAGGAGGAGGAGGAGGAGGAGGAGGAGTACGTTCCCAGGAGGGAGCGACAAGGTCCAAGGGCCGTCCGTCACCAGCTTATTGAACGTAACTTCTAAGCCCCCTGTCAGGGAATGCCTTGTGGCCATGAAGCAAGGTGAATGCAGCCGCTCCGCAAGCCCTCAGCCGGCGAAGGCAACAAAGACTAACAAGAACAACCATGGACACTGTCTGAATAAAGATAAATTGATATTTGACAAAAATGAAACCCCTTCCCACATGAATCCCAAAAACAATCAACGGCCCCCACAAAAAGTGCAACAAACGACTCATTCCCACAACCTGGGGAGGAGTAACTCCACATTTGAACAAACCAGGCCTCAACCTCGGCCTTAACGCAAAAAACATACCCATAAACAAAACAACCATGGGCAAAATAAAGATGTCCACCGCCATATAAAATGAAAGCTGGCCACACCCTCTACTTAGTGGCCCGCGAGGGCGAGACCTTGTCCAGCCTTTTGGCGCCCCTGCCCGGCCTGCTGCTCCTCCGCAAGCTCTGCCCAGTGGCTGCTGCGAGGCTGGGGGAAGGCGCCTGAGGGTCAGATGTCCTTCCGCCAGATGGCCTTGGGGGGCGGCCTACACGGGCTTTGGGCCTCGAGGGGCCGGCTGTTGATTGGCGCACATGTGCATGCCCACCATCAGCTCCAGCCGCTTGCCGTTGACGCTCCACTGGGGGA
The DNA here is from genome assembly GCF_052327205.1 of Somniosus microcephalus. NCBI lineage: Eukaryota > Metazoa > Chordata > Chondrichthyes > Squaliformes > Somniosidae > Somniosus > Somniosus microcephalus. The sequence goes on along the minus strand of NC_141000.1, from coordinate 45,861,533 downwards.
GTGGCGGCGACGGATGGCGCAATGTGGGCAAGCTGGTGTATTGGAGGCGCTGGCTGGTGATGTCGCACGCTGGCACTCGCCCGGGCACGCACTGCACGATCCGCACCAATCAGCCGAAGGGCGGATCGCTGTGCTGCTGCAGCGCGGCGGGTGTCCTGGCGATGCCTGGCTGAGGCAGCGCGTGTGGCAGCAGTGAGTGCCCCTGTTGCCCTGGTCTGCGCCCGCATCACATCCGCCACTGACTTGACGGCATCAGCCAGCGACTCCATCGCCGGAGGCATCCGTTCCACTACCTCCATCATCATCCGGCCACTCTCGGCATTTGATGCCCCAAACTCCCGCACACTGGTCGCCAGCGACTCGATGGCCTCAGGCATCCGTCCCACCACCTGCATGAGCTCTGTGTGGCGGCGGTCCGAATCCTCGGCCATTTTGTCCAGCTGGCGCGCCTCCTCCGAGGTGAAGGTGGCCAGACTGGAGGCGGGACTCTCCCGCTGGGGAGCAGGGGTCCGAGCTAGGCGACCCTTGGCACGTTGCTGGCGCCGAGTGTCCGCAGCAACTGCACTCCCCTCCGATCCTTCCCCCCTCTGGGGGGAAGGCCGCGGCCCACCGCAGCCCTCCTGGGTGGCTGGACGCCACTGGTCCCAGCAGCTGCACTCCCCTCCGAAAGTTGCTCCAGGCTCTCGTCCAGGGAAGACGTGTCCAACACTTCGCCCTCTGCTGCGGGATCTGAGTCCTCCCTGATGGTCCGGGTTGCTCTTCCTCCTCCTCCTCCTCCTGTTCGGAGGGGCTGTCACTGGCAGCTTCAGGGAGCTCTTCGTCACCAGCTGAAAGCAGAAAGGCACAAGAGTAGCTTCAGAGTGAGGAGAGGGCGTCAGCGAGGGAGTCATGACTGGTGGCATTCAGCGCATTGGTGGCACAGTGGCAAAGGAGGTAGCTCGGATGCGCAAGTGCGACGAGAGAGGGCCAAAAGGCGAGGTCCTTACCATTGCCGGGCAGCGGAGGGTCGGCTTCTCCGCACGCTCTGGGCACAATCACGCGGCCTCCCATGAGGCCACTCACGCGCTCCTCCAGGGGAGTGAGCTTCTGGAACTTGGCGCGGCCTCCCCCGGTGATGTCGCGGCGCTTGCGATTATTCGCAAGTTTAGCCTGCAAGAGAAAGGACGGGCTCTAAGTACAGTGTGTAGCCGTGACGTAGTGTGCACTGCCTCCCATGGTGGAATAGCTTGGCCAGAGTGTAGCCCTGATCTAGTGTGCACTGCCTCTCATGGTGGAATAGCTTGGCCAGTGTGTAAAGTGCAGAATGTGCAATTGATGCTCATGACTGTCCCAAAGCTGCTGGCTGAGGGCTGCCCATTAGGCCTTTCAGGTCCCTTTGCCCATCATGTCAGGTGTACATGCAAGAATGAGGAGGAGAGTGGAAAGGGTACTCACCCTGACAATCCTGGTCAGGTCATTGTATTTCTTCCGACATTGCACCTTGTCCCTGGGGGCATCGCCGTAGGACGACACCCTGGTGGCGATCTCCCTCCAGGCTTTGGTGTAGACGCAGTGGGTGGGATTCCTGCCAGTGTCTGGGAACAAGATCCTGCGCCTCTTCTCCAATGCTGTCAGCATGATATCCAGATCACGCTCTGAGAAGCGCAGGGCACGCTCACGGGCCTTCTCATGCGTTGCCATGGCTCCTTGGGCTCAGCAGCAGTGTTGAGGCCTAGTTTGAAAGCTGCAGTGTGCAGGGCGTGGCAGCAGACCAAATCGTCCCTTCCCCCTTTAAGAGCTGGCCAGCGCCACGGGGTCTGCTGTCAATCAAAAAATGACCGCACCTGCGCTGCGCCCCGCCTCGGCGCTATCCCTCTGCACCGCCGGCTTAACGCCTAAAGATAGTCGTGTAACGCCTCTTTTAGCGCTCCAGCAACCTCTTAGGGCGAAGCAACTGAATTTCGGCGAAGGGGGCGCAACTTTGGGGCGGGCACTAAAATCGGGCGGGCGCTAACGTTAGCGCCCCAAAACTGGCAAAACTGAATTTCTAGGCATACATCTAGTTCCCTCATCTAGATCATTAATATATATTGTGAATAGCTGGGGTCCTAGCACCGATCCCTGTGGTACTCCACTAGTCACTGCCTGCCACTAGGAAAAAGACCCTTTGCTTCCTGTCTGCCAACCAGTTCTCTATCCAAGTCAGTACCTTACCCCCAATCCCGTGTGCTTTAACTTTGCATGCCAATCTCTTATGCGGGACCTTATCGAAAGCCTCTGAAAGTCCAAATACACCACATCCACTGGTTCTCCCTTATCTTTTCTACCAGTTACATCCTCAAAAAATTCCAGTAGATTAGACAAACATGATTTACCTTTTGTAAATCCATGTTGACTTTGTCCAATCCTGTCACTGTTTTCCAAGTGCTCTGCTATTACATCTTTTATAATGGACTCTAGCATTTTCCCCACTACCGATGGTAGGTCTATAATTCCCCATTTTCTCTCTACTACCTTTTTTAAATAGTGGGGTTACATTAGCTACCCTCCAATCCATGGGAACTATTCCAGAGTCTATAGAATTTTGGAAAATGACCAGCAATGCATCTAGTATTTCTTGGGCCACTTCCTTAATTACCCTAGGATGTAGATTATCAGGCCCTGGGGATTTATCGGCCTTCAATGCCATCAATTTCCCTAACACCATTTCCCTACAAATACTGATTTCATTCAATTCCTCCCTCTCATTAGACCCTATGTTTCCCGACATCTCTGGAAAGTTGTTTGTGTCCTCCTTTGTGAAGACAGACGCAAAGTATGTATTTAATTGGTCTGCCATTTCTTTGTTCCCCATTATAAATTCCCCTGCTTCTGACTGCAAGGGACCTATGCTTGACTTCACCAATCTTTTTCTCTTCACATATCTATAGAAGCTTTTACATATCTATAGAAGTCACTGAATATATTTAAGAAGGAGATAGATAGATTTCTAGACACAAAAGGTGTCAAGGGATATGGGGAGAGAGCGGGAATATGGTATTGAGATAGAGGATCAGCCATGATCATATTGAATGGTGGAGCAGTCTCAAAGGGCCGAATGGCCGACTCCTGCTCCTATTTTTCTATGTTTCTATCAGGTTCCCCCTTTAATTGGCATCCCCACCATCAGTGAAAGGCTTCCAGCCAAGGGATGTATAAAGATAATAAGAAAGCATTCCGGGTGACTATGAAGGTGAAATTATATTTTGTGTTACAGGCATTGTTGATCAGCACAAGCAAATAAGTATGTTATGATCTGGAATGCACTGCCTGAAAAGGTGGTAAAAGCAGATTCAATAGTAACTTTCAAAAGGGAAATGGATTAATACTTGAAGGGGGAAAATTTTCAAGGCTATGGGGAAAGAGGATAGGAAAGTACCCCTGGACTGGCAGCACACCAAAAGTGTAATTTCAAGCCTCCTGTGTGTATCATTCTATGATTCTAAGTAGAGGACTGACATACCTTGGAAGCTTCTGGAGGGTCTTGCTGCCATATCTGGAATGTGCTCCTCTTAACTTCAGAGATTGCACTTGTCTGCTCTGTCACCTCTTCCCATGCAACCCTCACTGCATTTTATTGAAGCTGGTGCCATTCATACCTGTGCCTGCACCTCCTTTAACACTACTGCCAAGATTTTCTCAGTAAAGGCAGCATTCCTGCATGCACTCCAGAATTATTAGACTTTGCACCCATTTTCCAATACTTTCACCAAAGCTGCTCTCCAAACCACCCTTTTTGGCTCCTACCGGAAGCGCCAGTGCTGCTACAAGGTGCTGCACCTGCACATTCAAGGCACTTCTCCAAAAGCTGCACATCCCCCTTCCCTCTGTGAGCTGGGCTATGTTCCCTGGCAACACAACACACATATGTTAATAAGGAGGCAATGCAAAATCTAGAGCGCTCCCCTCAGTGCACCAGCTGCTCAAAGTACCCCTGGACTGGCAGCACACCAAAAGTGTAATTTCAAGTCTCTAATTATCTTCATCACTAGGGAATGATGCATGCAACTGGAAAATAAGAAAGGGAGAGGGACACGTATCTTTAAAGTGAAGAAGGGGAGAAGAAAATTGCTTAATGGCGTGTGACAAAGGGCGACTGCTTTTAAGCTGTATTTTATTCATTTGAATGCAGAGCATACAATGTAAACTGTATGCTGTCTTTGGAAGAACAGGTTTGATAGGCTTAATGGCTTTTTCTTCCTTTTATATCTGCTTATGCGTGATGCTTTAAAGCAGTGAATTCATGGTCGCACTTTGACTACAGCATTCTACAGTCGAAGTTATGCATTATAAACCAGTCTAACTTATGTGCTAACTAGCTTCAAGCGCTGGAATAGGTTGCCTGAATGTGCGGTGAGTGTGAATTTGCAGTAAGTATACAAAAGGAAGCTGGATGAGATCCTACGAGAATAAGACAAATAGGAACTATGAAGACTAGTGATACCAGTTACCGTGGTCCCCTGGAGCTTGTTTGATTGTCTTGGGGAGTGCGGACGGACAGAAATATCCCCAGAATTCTTTTTCCTGTGTTAATCTAAATTGTTTTTCTCTGTTTCTTTCCCTCTCCCAGGAGATTGCGTGTCTGCAGAGGGGCTGATGAAGGGAGGTGGGATGGTGTCTGCAGGTGCAAACATGTCATGCTGGGACAGGTTTGGTGGTCCAGTTGGTCTTTTCTTGCCCTTCCAATGTTCATGTTTTTGAAAGCAGCGGATGAAGGATTCGCTCTGCCGCACTTCCTTGGTGCAGTGGTGCTGTAGAACTTGGTCACAATTTGTTTCTAAAATTACCTAAAGTTAGTCTGAAGTGATGTGGTGGCTGTGTTGGGTGATATAGTAGCTTTACAACTCCCACCTTCTGTACAGCTGGACCTGCTGGTATGACAAGCACTGTGACAGATGATTTGTACTTGGCCAGAGGGAACTGCTTATACAAAAGTAGGGGATTTGACAAATAATGAGGAGCACTGTAAAAAGCTTCAGGAAGACATGAATAGGTTGATGGAATGGCAGTTGCCACATGCAATTCAATGTGGATAATTGTGAGGCAATACATTTTGGAAGAAAAAAACAAAGAATGGGAGTATACACAAGATGTTGAAAGGTGTAGATGAACAGAGACCTAAGGATTCAAATACATAATTGCCTGATGGTAGGAGTGCAGGTCAATAAAGCCATGAAAAATGTTAACAGCATTTAGGGTTTTATGGATGTAGGCATGAAGTATGTAGCAAAGAAGTAATAATAAATTTATACAAAATTTTGTTTTGGCCCCAGTTAAGATTACTGTGTGCAGTTTTGGACGCATTGTTGCAGAAAGGACATTAATGCCATAGGGAGTGTATAATGTCGATTCACAAAGATAATGCCAGGGATGGGAAACTATAGTTATGAGGAGAGACTTTCGATACTGAGACCTTTTCTACTGGAGCAGAGAGCCTAAAAGGATATGTATTAGAGTTTTAAAAAAATGATGAAGTTATTGCCAAAAAAGCCAGGGTCGGGGGCTGGGATGGAGATGAGGAGAATTTGTTTTACGCAACGAGTTATGATCTGTAATGCATTGCCTGGAAGGGTGGTGGAAGCAAATTCAATTGTAACTTTCCAAAGGGAATTGGATAAACACTTAAAAAGGAAACATTTGCAGGGCTGTGGTGAAAGAGCAGGGGAGTGAAACTAATTGGTTACCTCTTTCAAAGAGCCGGCACAAGTTCTTCTATAAGTGTTCTGATACAGGAACTATTTCCTCTGGCTGGGGAGCCAGTGACTTGGGGGTCATCAATTTAAAATTGTCAAGAGAGTGAGGAGAGAGGTTAGGAGAAATTACTTTACACAGCGGATTGTTAGTGCATGAAATGCTTTGTCGCAGGGAGACATCTTTTAAGGGAAAATTAGAGAAATATTTGAAGTAGAGGAAGGCACAGGGCCACGGAGAGAATGGTGCAGTGAGAATAGTTTTGGATTGCTCTAGCAAAGAACTAAAAGCTGAATGGCTTCCTCCTGTGCTGTAAACATCTATGGTTCAATGGGCAACTCATTGTTCATTTAGAATGGGAAACTTATGAAAGTGACACCTACAGACAGGGAATAGAAACTTGGGGGGAGATTTTTCCAGCCCTGGGGAGGCGGGTTTTGAAGTGGGACTGCCGGGAAAATGGCAGAATTTGGGGGCGGGTGCCCAATCTGCCCCATGCCATCTTTCCAGGAGGCGGGTAGCCGGCCCGCGCTGGGTCCCGTCTCCTTGGAGACGGGAAGGGATTACATCCACTTAACTGCCTGTTAACAGGTAGTTAACAGGCAGAAAATAGGATTAACCCCATTTTGCCCACACAAGTGCGGGCTTCCCGAAGGCTTCAAAACCCGCCAGGGTCACCGAGGCGAGTAGTGGGTCTGTGGGGGTCGCAGGAGTCCAAAAGTGTGCTGTGGAGGTGAGTGATGGGTGCAAGTGTGCAGAGATGAGTATCTGAGGTAAGTGCAAAGTGTTAGAAAAAGTGTACTTACCTTTGTTTCTTCCTGCAGGCTTCAATCGGTGGGTATGCAGAGAGTCTCGCACCTCTGCGGTAGAGATGACAGATGGCCGTTGCATTCTCCAATGCAGCAACCATCTAATTTCTACAAAAGAAAGAGGTTTGATGAGGTCTTGAATTTAAGAACTCATCAAACTACAGAGAATGTCAGTGTTTGACAGCTTCATAGAGCTGTGAAACGATGACAATTTTTGACAGATGAAACATCATATGTTGACGTTCTCTGTAACCGGCTTCCTCTTAATTGGTGGGCTTAACAAGGTCAATCAAGGGAAAATAGCATGGGTTGGCCAGAAGTTGATGGAGGCGGGACTGAAACTCGACAAGTGGGAGTCCCGCCTCCAAAAGCTCCTCATTGGCAAAATCCAGCCCATGGCAACTGAGATTTAAACATTGTAAAATTCCATAGTAGATATTTACCTATCTCTAAAATGGAATGTATGGCATGCCTTCCAATTTAAAATGTCATAGATATACACTAAATAATATATTACCTATGAGGAAATTTTCAGCAGCTATTGAATGTATTGAATGAAAATATATGTAACACATTCAGTTACATCACTTCTTTTACTGATCACAATGAAAATCTCAGCATAGCTACCACTGAAATAGTGGCAACAGATTCTCTAGATTGAATTTGCTTTCTTACATGTAGGGTGGAACTTTCAGTTACAAATGTTTAATGCAAACCTTGGCAGAAATGTAAAGCAAAGTGTTTGGCTTTTAAACATGAAAACCATATTTGAAACTCTGGATCACCACAAATAGCTTCAACATAGCTTTGTAGCAGCCAAAATGTGATTGCAATTTTTATTCCAGAGTACATGCTGATGATACGTGTGCTCATCTGAATATGCATTAAAGCAAAGTACTCCTCATTAAACAGGCAATATGGCAGAGAGATCAGAGCAAATCCTGGCAAGAAGCAAGTGTCAAGAAGCAGAGACTGATCTCCTGACAGATAAAATTATATATTATACTGTAGGAACGGAGGTTCCTATCGAAAAGACTGAGTTCGACTCAGGCAATTAAAACAATGAACTTTAATGGAACAAAACAGGTTTTAACTAGAAACTGCTGGAATACATCGAATACAGGTCTGCTCTCTTTGAAGGCTTCACGAGGACTGATCCTCTGGTCTGAAAGCTGATGTCATGATGTCATCACGTTCTTCCCGCCATTGGGGAATCACGTGACTAATGGCATGACATCATCACGTTGAAACCGCGCTGTAAAGGTAACTAGACATTGTACATTCAAACAGTGTAATTAAAGGTACAGACGCAGACAGTGTTGTTAAAGGAATTATGTACAACCGCTCTGAATCCTTTGGTGGCTCTGCCACATGCGCCCCCCCCAGAATTGTCTTTAACAGGTTGGGAGAACTCGTAAAAATCAACATTTCATTGTGCAGTACACACGTCTGCTGCATATATGACAAATAAAATTGAATTGAATTGAATTGAATTGAATAACAGAAAAAGTGAGACAAGGGGGAGGTCTGACAAGTCTGTCTGATCGACTTCGATAGCCTGGCAGAGGAAGTTGATGACTGGTGGTCGAGCTGGCAGTCGATTGTGGTTGAGCAGGCGCGGCGAGCGTGGTCGAGTTGGCGGGCGGCTTTGGTTGATCTGGCACGGCGGCTGCGGGCGGTCGGCCACGTTTCGGCGGTTGAGCGACGACGACTGGGTGGTCCAGGTCCAGGTGAACCGGCTTCAATCGGTCCACCAAGGTGTGATCCGGCTTTCCTCCGATGTCGACCGAAAAGGATTTGTCTCCTGGTTCGATGACACGGAAAGGACCAGTGTAAGGGGGCTTGAGCGGATCCCGGTGAGCATCATGACGGATGAATACAAACTCAGCATTCTTCAGTTCCGCTGGCATGTGGGAGTTCTGTAAGCCATGATTTGATGTAGACACCGGAGCGAAGCATCTGACCACTTCCTGGTGGCTAACGAGTTGCTGGGAGGCAGACCATGGCTCTGTGGGAGAAGGGAGGAAATCCCCTGGTACTCGGAGAGGCTGGCCGTAGACGAGTTCAGCTGAGGACGATTGCAGGTCTTCTTTGGGCACTGTACGAAGATCCAAAAGGACCCATGGAAGTCTGTCCACCCATCCTGCACTTTGAAGACTGGCCCGAAGGGCGGCTTTAAGCGACCTGTGGAATCACTCGCAAAGGCCGTTCACCTGTGGATGATAGGCGGTGGTGCGATGAAGTTTGGTGCCGAGCCCCTGAGCTACAGCGTTCCAAAGCTCCGAGGAAAATTGTAGCCCACGGTCAGAAGAAATGTCCGCCGGTCCCCCGAAACGGGCAACCCAACAGGAGATGAATGCTCTAGCGATGTCTGCCAAAGTGGTGGAAACCAAGGGAATTGCCTCTGGCCACCTAGTGGTGCGGTCCACCATGGTGAGGAGATGAGTATAACCCTGAGAAGGCGGAAGCGGCCCCACAAGGTCCACATGCACGTGGTCGAAATGATGCTCCGGAACAGCGAACGTAGCCACTGGAGCTTTAACATGACGCTGGACTTTGGCTTTCTGGCAGACTACGCAGGTATTGGCCCAGTCACGGACATCGAGGCACATACCTTTCCAGAGGAACTTCGCCGACATAAGCCATTGTGAAGCCTTCATCCCAGGGTGCAACAACCCGTGTATGGCATCAAACACCTTCCGGCGCCATGCGACCGGCACGATAGGTCGGGGAATGCCCATGGAGACGTCGCAAAGGAGCGTGGCGCCTGTGGCCTGGAAAGTGACGTCGGTCGCTTGGAAACTAGAGGGGACGGTTCTGTATGATTGGACCTCAGTGTCCGAGGCCTGATCTGCAGCCATGAGGGCGTAGTCAATCCCCAGGTGAACCGCATGGACCGTCGCACGGGAGAGGCAATCCGCCACCAGGTTGTCCTTACCAGACACATGTTGAATGTCCGTGGTAAATTCGGAAATAAACGTCAAGTGACGTTGTTGACGAGTGGACCACAGTTCAGCGGTCTTGGCCATGGCGAACATTAGAGGTTTGTGGTCGACAAAAGCCGTGAAGGGACGTCCTTCCAATAATAACCAGAAATGGCGAATGGCGAGGAAAAGGGCCAGTAGCTCCCGATGGAAGGTGCTGTATTTTTTTTCATTTTTCCGTAGTTGACGGCTGAAAAACGCCAGCGGTTGCCACGTGCCATTGACCCACTGCTCTTGCACTGCGCCGATGGCGTAGTCTGACGCGTCCGTGGTAAGGGCGATGGTGGCACCTGGAAGTGGGTGCGCCAGCATGGTTGCGTTGGCCAAAGCGCTCTTGGTGTTGACGAACACCTGGTCCATCTCGACTGTCCAGCTGATTGGATCCTTACCGGACTTGCCCTTGAGGGCCCCGTACAAGGGTTGCATAAGCTGAGCCGCCTTAGGGACAAAACGGTGATAGATGTTGACCATCCCCAGGAACTCTTGCAAGGCCTTGACGGTAGGCGGGTGCGGGAAAGAGGTAACCGCTTCCACCTTCGTCATTAAGGGGACGGCGCCATCCGATGTTATGCGGTGTCCCAAGAAATCGATCTGCTGCAGGCCGAACTGGCACTTGGCCGGGTTGATGATTAAACCGTGCTGGCTGAGGCGCGTAAAGAGGGTACGCAAATGGGATATGTGCTCTTCCTTGCTAGCACTGGCGATCAGAATGTCATCAAGGTAGACGAAGATGAAGCATAGGTCTCGGAGCACGGAGTCCATTAAACACTGGAACGCCTGTGCCGCATTCTTCAAGCCAAACAGCATCCGTAGGAACTCAAAGAGGCCGAAAGGGGTGATGACTGCGGTTTTCGGGACGTCTTGCGGGTGCACAGGAACTTGGTGATACCCCCGGACGAGGTCGACTTTAGAAAAGATAGAATTCCCCGCCAAATGGGCCGAGAAATCCTGAATATGCGGAATCGGGTACCGATCAGGAGTAGTAGCGTCATTCAGGCGTCGGTAGTCACCGCATGGCCGCCAGCTGCTGCCCGGTTTCGGAACAATGTGGAGAGGCGAGGACCAGGGACTATTGGATCGGCGAATGATCCCGAGCCGCTCCATCGTGTCGAACTCCGCTTTCGCAGCCACGAGCTTGCTGGGTTCGAGCCTTCTAGCCCGCGCATAAACCGGGGAACCAGTAGCGGTGATATGATGTTCAACACCATGCTTCGTTGCCGAGGAGGAGAAAGTGGGCCTTGTCAGCTCCGGAAACTCTCCGAGGAGCCGAGTGAAGTCATCCGGAGGAGGGGAGGCACAGGCAATAGAGCGCGACACGGCGGTACCATGGTAGCACGGAATCGAGTGGAAGGTGGCCGCGTTGATCAACCGGCGGTGCCGGACATCGACGAGGAGGCTGTTGGCACACAGAAAATCCTCCCCTAGGATGGCCTGTGAGACTGTGGCCGTGACGAATTCCCAACAGAAGCGCTGACCGCCGAAACAGACTTGGACCCGCCGCTTTCGGAAAGTTCGAATTGCTGCGCCATTAGCCGCTACGAGGAAAATCCGTGGTTCCCAGCCTGCATATCGAGCTTCGACGCAGGTAGAATGTTACACTGCACCCCGGTGTCACAAAGAAAGCGTCGACCCGATAGGGAATCGGTGATATAAAGAAGTTTCCCCGTAGATCCGATGGCCATCGCAACCGCAGAGCACCCGTTAGACCCAGTCCTCCTTCACCAGGAATGCTGCAGGAGCTTTGTTGTTTTTTGGGGGGGGGCGAAAAACTGCAAGGGGAGTGGCAGCATCGTGCTTTCGCGCCATAACGGGCGTGGTAGGAGCACCAGCCCACTGCAGGAGGAGCTGGAACCGCGTCTGTGGGGGATGGGCGCCTCGTGGCCGCGCAGCACTGCTGGGTTACCGTGAAAATCTTCAGCAGCAAGCTCGGCGCAGTCTGTAATGTCGGATCTGGCTAGGGCAGCCTGTACCTGCTGTGGCATTTGGTAGAGGAAAAGCTCCCGGAAGAGGAAGCATTCCGGTTCGGAACCCAAGGGCGTGAGCATTTGGCTCATGAGCTCCGATGGTTTGGAGTCCACGGGGCCAGGCATCGTGATGAGCCGGCGAGCGCGCTCTGACTTTGAGAGCCCAAAGACCTGAAGCAACCGCGCCTTAATCGCATTGTGGCGGAGCCACCAAGAGACTCAGGGCAATTAGTAATAATCCCTTTAACTGTGGACTGCAGCTTTAAACTGTCTGTTAACTATACTGTATGTACTTTCTTGCACTCTGCGTGATGACATCATGACGCTGATCATGTGACCGCGAGTGGCGCGGAGAATGTGATGACGTCATGACGTCAGCTTCCAGGGCCTTAAAGCAGTCTTCGAGGGTCTGGCAAGCGGGACAGACCTGTGTAATCCTTCTCCTGTAGTTTACCAGTTAACTTGTTTGTTCATTAAACTTTGTTATTTTGATTCACCGAGTCAAACTCCATTATTCAGGTAGGAACCTCCGTTCCTACAATTGGTGACCCCGATCTCGTTGGACAGCTTTCACTGAGATATTCATAATGAACACGAACGCCGTCGCCCTCAAATTGCCGCAGTTCTGGGAACAGCAACCAGCAGCATGGTTTTTCCAGGCAGAAGCCCAGTTCGCACTCCGGGAGGTTACAGCGGATTCGACCCATTATTATTACGTGATCTCCGCTCTTGACAGCGCCATGGCCTTGCAGGTCATCAGTCTCCTTGGCAATCCACCGGCAGAGGGCAAGTATGAAGCTCTAAAAACTCGTTTGCTACAGGTGTTTGGTCTAAATAAGTCGGAGCGCGCACGCAGGCTTATTTCTATGCCCGGCCTCGGGGGCTCAAAACCATCGGAACTCATGAGCCAGATGCTCACGCTTTTGGGTTCGGAGCCCCAATGTTTTTTGTTCCGAGAACTCTTCCTCTGCCAGCTACCTGAACCAGTTCAGGCAGCCTTAGCCAGTTCTGCAATTACGGACTGTGCCGAGCTCGCTGCAGAGGCAGACAAGATTTTTACAGTCACACAGCAGTGTTGTGCAGCCACGAAGCACCTTTCCCCCATGCGAGTGAAGCCCAGCCCTCCTCCAGCAGGCTGGTGTGCATACCACGCCCGTTTTGGCGCCAAAGCTCGGTGCTGCCGTCCTCCCTGCAGTTTCGCCCCAAAAAAATCTCCAGCAAGCCCGCGAGCTTCTGAAAAACACGTCCAGTTCACCATGGCAGTCGGTTCAGTGGGAAAACTCCTCTACATTATGGATTCCATGACGGGACGACGATTCCTGTGCGACACTGGTTCCCAGTGCAGTATTCTGCCAGCTTCAAAGCTGGATCTGCAATCCGCCGGTCACGATCCTTCCCTCGAGGCAGCCAATGGCGCGGCTATTCGCACGTTCGGTAAAGGACAGTCAATTTAACCCTCGGTGGTCAGCGTTTTGTGTGGGAGTTTATAACGGCTAAAGTATCACAGGCCATCCTGGGGGCTGATTTTTTCTGTGCCAACGGCTTTCTGGTCGACGTCCAACACTGCCGACTCATTAGTGCGTCCACTTTCCACACGGTGCCTTGCCACTGCAGCACCGCCGTCTCGTGGTCGGTCGCCTGTGCGGTTCCATCGCAGGATGGGTTTATGCGCCTACTCGGCGAGTTCCCGGAGCTCACCAGGCCTACATTTTCGGCAGCAGTCGCGAGGCACGGGCTGGTGCATCACATCACCACGATGGGATCGTCTGTTTACGCTCGGGCACGAAGATTGGAACCCGGAAAGCTTGCGGCTGCAAAGGTGGAGTTTCAGACCATGGAGCGCCTCGGGATTGTCCGACGCTCCGACAGTCCTTGGTCCTCCCCACTGCACATTGTCCCTAAACCAGGCGGCGGATGGAGGCCTTGCGGGGATTACAGACACCTTAACGAAGCCACTACGCTGGATAGGTATCCAATACCGCATATACAAGATTTTTCGGCCCATCTGGCTGGCAACTCAGTATTTTCCAAAGTGGATCTCGTCCGCGGATATCACCAAGTTCCTGTGCACCCTCAGGACGTCCCCAAAACGGCGGTCATCACACCGTTCGGCCTTTTTGAGTTCCTCCGAATGTCGTTCGGATTGAAAAACGCGGCTCAGGCCTTCCAGCGACTCATGGACTCTGTGTTACGGGACCTTCTCTTCATTTTCGTTTACTTGGATGACATTCTCATCGCTAGTAAGGATATGAAGGAGCACATGGTCCATTTACGCACACTCTTTGCCTCATCATAAATCTAGCCAAATGCCAGTTTGGGTTAACCAGCATTGACTTTCTGCGGCACAGGATTACCTCAGAAGGTGCCGTCCCACTGGCCACCAAGGTTAGAGGCAGTTACGGCATTCCCGTGGCCTCACACACTCAAATCTCTTCAGGAGTTCCTGGGGATGGTAAATTTTTATCATCGTTTCGTCCCCAAGGCAGCCCAGTTGATGCAGCTGCAGTACGAAGCACTCAAAGGGAAGTCGGGCAAGGACGTTATCACTTGGACACCACAGATGGACCAGGCGTTCCTTGACACCAAGGCGGCGTTGGCAGATGCAACCATGCTTGCACATCCACTCCTGGGCGCGACCGTCGCCCTCACTACCGATGCCTCCGACTACGCCATTGGGGCGGTTCAGGAACAATGGGTCGACGGGACTTGGCAGCCGTTGGCCTTTTTCAGCCGCCAACTGCGCAAGAACGAGTGAAAATATAGCACTTTTGACAGGGAGTTGCTGGCCCTGTTTTTGGCCATCCGGCATTTCCTTTTTCTCCTAGAAGGGCGCCTGTTCACTGCGTTCGTGGACCACAAGCCGCTCATTTTCGCAATGGCCAAAACGGCGGAGCCGTGGTCAGCACGGCAACAGCGCCACCTTACATTTATATCCGAATTTACGACGGATTTAAGACATGTGTCCGGCAAAGATAATCTCATGGCTGATTGCCTTTCACGCGCTCCAGTCCAGGCAGTTCACCTGGGAATCGATTTTGTCGGGTTGGCGGAAGAACAACTGGCAGATCCCGAAGTACAGGCGTATCGGACCATGCCTTCCAGTTTGCAGGTAGCCGATGTCATGTTCCAAGCAGCAGGAACCACGCTCTTGTGCGACACATCCATGGGAGTGCCCTGGCCCATTGTGCCGGTCGAATGGCGTAAGAAAATTTTCCAGGTTATACATGGTTTATCACACCCGGGGATGCGAGCTTCACAATGGCTCATGTCCCGCAAATTTGTTTGGAAAGGGATGCATTCGGATGTTCGGGACTGGACAAACAATTGCGTGGACTGTCAAAAATCAAAGGTCCATCGTCATGTTAAGGCTCCAGTGGCCATCTTCCCGGTGCCAGAATGACGGTTTGATCGTGTACACGTGGACTTAGTGGGTCCTCTCCCCACTTCGCGGGGTTTTACGCATCTCCTGACAGTAGTGGATCGCACCACCAGGTGGCCAGAGGCGATTCACTTGGTCGCTACCACTGCAGCAGACGTCTCCAGGGCGTTCATTTTGTCGTGGGTGGCTCGGTTTGGGGTGCCATCTGACATCTCTTCCGACCGAGGTCCACAATTCACGTCAGAGTTGTGGAAGGCAGTTGCACAGGGCTTGGGTACCAAGCTGCACCATACCACCGTTTACCATCCGCAGACGAATGGTCTGTGCGAGAGGTTTCATCGGTCTCTCAAGGCGTCCCTCCGTGCCAGCTTGCGTGGACCCAACTGGGTGGACAGGCTAGCCTGGGTGATGCTAGGCCTCCGCACAGTCCCCAAAGATGACCTCCAGTCTTCATCGGCTGAGTTAGTCTACAGTCAAGCACTTCGAGTACCAGGGGATTTCCTCGCTCCACATACAGAACCTTGGTCGCCAGCTCAGCAGCTCCTTCAGCATCACGAGGCGGCAAAGAATTTCCTGCCTATTCCAACCCCGCATCACAGCCTACAGAGGCCTCATGTTCCGGCAGAACTCATGAGCTCCGATTATGTTTTTATTCGGAAGGACGCTCACAGAGATCCTGTCATCTCATCAGGAGAAAAAATTTTCACGGTCGAAGTGGGAGGCAAGTCCAATACCATCTCTATCGACCGACTTAAACCAGCCCATCTAGATCGGAGTGAACCAGTTGTTGCTGCCCAGCCACTTCGCCGTGGACGACCACCATTGACCGCCAGGCCAGTTATGCAACAGCCCGCCATTGAACCGCCTGCTTCTGCCTCATCCTCGCCCACACCTCCTGCAACTGTTTCCTCCACGCCTGATGCACCGCTTCAGACACAGCCAAGCACCAGCTCATCTCCCAACGTTCCACTGCTGCTGCCTGAGTTTCGTAGTCGTTCGGGCAGGATCATCAAACCTCCTGTTCATTTGACACTGTCTGTTAAAGAGAATTCTGGGGGGCGCTTGTAGCGGAGCCACCAAGAGACTCAGGGCAATTAGTAATAATCCCTTTAACTACAGTGTAGTGCAGCTGTGAACTGCACCTTTAAACTGTCTGTGATGAAATATTCCATTCATCACTCATCAGTATTTCTCTGCCTGTGACTGTGGTTGGTTTCAGTTTCATTTCCATTGTATTGTACTGTGTGTAGGGCTCCGCCCATACCTGGCTCCTATGTAAGCTGGCCCAGCCTGCAGCACATCCAGTACGGCAGACCTCTGGATGGAAGATACGTTCTCCTCTGTGTGTTACCTTCTAAGTCAATAAAAGCCTTGTTTTGTTTCGCTAACATCGAGTCTCGGATTTATTGAGGCACATCAATTTTATTGACTTAATTTTCAACACAATGGATCAACTCTTGAAACCCGAGCGTTTGGATTTGGACCAGCATGCTTCGGACGCATCGGCACACTTCGGACACTGGTTTATGTGTATGGAATTCTTCCTGGACAATTCCGCAGCCATCAAAGACACTACGGACGCTGCGAGTATGAAACTCGGAATTCTGCGGAATTGGGTAAGCCACCGGGTTTACCCCCTCATCCAAGACGCCGACACGTACCCGGCCGCCTGCGACATCTTAAAGGCGCATTACCAGCAGCCTATGAATGAGGTGTATGCTAGGCATCTGCTCACTACTCGCGCACAGCGACCTGGGGAATCGGTGGAGGAGTTCCTAGGCACCCTGAAAACGCTTGGCAAAGACTGCAAGTGCCAAGATGTAAAAGCCGCAGTGTACACTGACGAGCTTGTTCGCGATGCCTTTATCACAGGCCTCAGCTCCACTTACATCCGGCAGAGACTGCTGGAAAAAACGGGATTGGACCTGAAACAGGCTGCGGACACAGCACGATCCCTGGATGTGGCCCAGAGAAACTCGGACGCCTACTCTTCAGCCCGCGCCGTCCACGCCGCCACGTGTGCACCAAGGGCGCCGCCATCCTGGAAGGCATCTTCCCTGCCCGGCAGCCCGACACCGTCGGGGCCCCGCTCTCCCCCCAGAAGCCCTACGACAGCCGCGACGCGTCGGGGACCCAACTGCTACTTCTGCGGGCAGCCGAAGCACACCAGAAACCTGTGCCCGGCGAAAGGCACCACCTGCTTTAAGTGCGGTAAGAAGGGGCACTTCGGGAAGGTGTGCAGAGGGAACCCCGCCGGAAAACCCGCCACAGCCGCGTGTGCGCCATGGGAGCGGCCATCTTGGACGCCATCTTGCCCGACCTCGTGGGGTCCGCCATCTTGTGAGCAGACAGCGTGGACGCCATCTTGTCTCGATCAGGGCCCTACAGTGGCATCGGTCACAGTGGACCAGACCAGGCCGCACCCGCTATCCAAATCAATGGTGGACATCGAGGTAAACGGGTGCAAGGTTAAATGTTTAATTGACAGTGGAAGCACGGAGAGTTTTATCCACCCTGAACTGGTACAACAACTCTCCCTAAAGGTGGTCCCTACTCGGGGTACCATCTCTATGGCTGATAAAACCCAGACATCGACCATTACGGGTTACTGCACGGTACAATTGTCCGTTAACGGAACTGTATACGATAATTTTAAAGTATTAATCATGAAGAATCTATGTGCGAGCGTGATCTTGGGCCTGGATTTCCAGTGCTACCACCAAAGCATCACGCTCAATTACGGTGGGTCCCAGCCGCCCCTCACAGTGTGCGGTCTGGCTACCCTGAAGGTAAAGCCGCCTTCGCTATTTGCGAACCTTACCCCTAACTGCCGGCCAATAGCGACCAAAAGCAGGAGGTACAGCTGGGAGGACAGGCGGTTTATCGCGACCGAGGTAGACAGGCTCCTGAAAGAGCGCATTATTGAACGCAGCAATAGCCCGTGGCGCGCCCAAGTGGTGGTGGTAAGGGGTAGCGAGAAGAAACGGATGGTGATCGACTATAGCCAAACGATCAACAGGTACACCCAACTAGACGCCTACCCGCTACCCCGCATATCAGAAATGGTGAACCAAATCGCCCAATACCGGGTGTTCTCCACCATCGACCTCAACCAGCTCCCTATCAGACCAGAGGACCGCCCGTACACCGCCTTCGAGGCGAACAGACGCCTCTACCAATTCCTCAGAGTCCCCTTTGGGGTGATGAATGGGGTCTCGGTCTTCCAGAGGGAGATGGACCGCATGGTCGATGACCACCACTTGCAGGCAACCTTCCCCTACCTCGACAACGTCACCATCTGCGGTCACAACCAGCAGGATCACGACTCGAACCTCGAGAGGTTCCTGAAAACCACACAAAAACTCAACCTCACCTACAACGAGGACAAGTGCGTTTACAACACCACGCGCCTCTGCATACTAGGCAGCGTGGTGGAGAATGGGGAAATCGGACCAGACCCCGACCGATTGCGCCCCCTACGGGAGCTGCCCCTGCCCAACACTCCCAAAGCCCTGAAAAGGTGCCTGGGGTTATTTTCTTATTATTCCCAATGGGTCCCCAACTACTCCGACAAAGCCCGCCCCCTCTTGAAAGCATCCTCTTTTCCGCTCTCTGCTGAGGCCCATGCCGCCTTCAAAAGTATTAAGCAGGATATTGAGCGGGCCACGCTACAGGCAGTGGACGAGAACACTCCCTTTCAAGTGGAAAGTGATGCGTCTGACTGTACCTTGGCGGCCACCCTCAACCAGGCGGGGCGGCCCGTAGCTTTCTTCTCGAGGACCCTCCAAGGGCCCGAGATCAGACACTCCTCCATAGAAAAGGAGGCCCAAGCCATCGTGGAGGCAGTGCGCCACTGGCGCCACTACCTAGCCGGCAAACGCTTCACCCTACTTACCGACCAGCGGTCGGTAGCGTTTATGTTCAATAATAAACAGAGGGGGAAGATTAAAAATGATAAGATTCTTAGGTGGCGGATCGAGCTCTCCACCTTCGATTATGACATCATTTACCGGCCAGGGGCCCTTAACGAATCCCCCGACGCCCTCTCACGAGGGATGTGTGCCAGCGCCACCGGGGATCGGCTACAGACCCTCCACAATGACCTCTGCCACCCAGGGGTCACGCGGCTGTTCCACTTCATAAAGTCCCGCAACTTACCCTACTCGATTGAGGAAGTTCGGTCCCTGACCAGGAACTGTCGCACTTGCGCTGAGTGCAAGCCTCGGTTCTACCGCCCAGATAGAGCCCACTTAATCAAAGCTACACGGCCCTTTGAGCGGCTCAGCTTAGATTTCAAGGGCCCCCTCCCGTCCGTCGACCGCAATGTTTACTTCCTGAACATTGTGGATGAATACTCTCGTTTCCCATTCGCCTTCCCCTGCCCAGACATGACCAGCGCCACGGTCATTAAATGCCTCAACAGCCTGTGCTGCCTGTTCGGTATGCCGAGCTACATCCATACGGACAGGGGGGCGTCCTTCATGAGTGAAGAGCTACGCCAGTACATGCTGTCCAGGGGGATCGCCACGAGCCGTACCACCAGCTACAACCCCCGGGGTAACGGTCAAGTGGAGCGAGAGAACGGGACAGTATGGAAAGCAGTCACTCTAGCTCTAAGGACCAAAGGCCTCCCTATCTCCCGCTGGCAGGAAGTCCTCCCAGATGTGCTCCATTCGATACGGTCGCTATTGTGTACTGCCACTAATGCCACGCCTCACGAGCGAATGTTTGTCTTTCCCCGGAAATCCACCTCAGGCGTATCCATGCCGTCATGGCTCTCCACCCCAGGTCCGGTATTCATGTGAAGGCATGTGAGGGGCCACAAGACGGACCCTCTCGTGGAGTCAGTGCACCTACTCCACGCCAACCCCCAATACGCGTATGTCCGGCACGCCGACGGAAGGGAGGACACCGTGTCCATAATAGACGTCGCCCCAGCCGGTAACGACAACAACCACGACAACAGCAGCAACAACGACCACAGCAACTCTTACCCACCCACTACTCTTTCATCACCCCCGGAAGAACATCGACCAACGGTACCCCCACCAACTACCCCTTCAACAACCCTGGCGGCACCCCCGGCAGAGACCCAGGAGGCCACCGGGGACACCCAGCCGACACCCGCGGCACCACAACAGCCACGTCGGTCGCAGAGGGCTATCAAACCCCCGAACAGACTAAATCTATAGAAGGGGTGAATGTGATGAAATATTTCATTCATCACTCATCAGTATTTCTCTGCCTGTGACTGTGGTTGGTTTCAGTTTCATTTCCATTGTATTGTACTGTGTGTAGGGCTCCGCCCATACCTGGCTCCTATGTAAGCTGGCCCAGCCTGCAGCACATCCAGTACGGCAGACCTCTGGATGGAAGATACATTCTCCTCTGTGTGTTACCTTCTAAGTCAATAAAAGCCTTGTTTTGTTTCGCTAACATCGAGTCTCGGATTTATTGAGGCACATCACTGTCTGTTAACTATACTGTATGTACTTTCTTGCACTCTGCGTGATGATGTCATGATGCTGATCACGTGACCGCGAGTGGCGCGGAGAACGTGATGAAGTCATGATGTCAGCTTCCAGGGCCTTAAAGCAGTCTTCGAGGGCCTGGCAAGCGGGACAGACCTGTGTAATCCTTCTCCTGTAGTTTACCAGTTAACTTGTTTGTTTATTAAACTTTGTTATTTTGATTCACCGAGTCGAACTCCATTATTCAGGTAGGAACCTCCGTTCCTACAGCATCATACTTGCTGTGAGTAGGAGGACTACCGAGGAGGCTGATGATCCGTGAGGCAGTTGCGCTGTCGAGGGCGGAGACCACGTAATAATAACGGGTCTGATCCATGACGATGTTCCTTATGGTGAACTGGGCTTCAGCCTGGATAAACCAGGTGTCTGGTTGTTGCTCCCAGAACTGTGGCAGTTTCAGAGTCACGGCGTTCATGTCCATGATGAATTTGCCACGAAAATTGTTCGTAGAAGTCAGGGTCACCAATGTAGGAACGGAGGTTCCTATCCAAAAGACTGAGTTCGACTCAGGCAATTAAAACAATGAACTTTAATGGAACAAAACAGGTTTTAACTAGAAACTGTTGGAATACATCGAATACAGGTCTGCTCTCTTTGAAGGCTCCATGAGGACTGATCCTCTGGTCAGAAGACTGACGTCATGACTGTGGTGAAATATGTCACTCATCAGACTCTGTAGTTAACTACACATATTGTATTGCCTGCTCCGGTGCTTTACCTTGTATTGTGTATTAGTGGACCGCCCCCTTTGTGTGTCGGCTCCGCCCATACCTGGCCCTACTTAAGACAAGCCCAGGCTTGTCTTGCAGCAGAACAGCAGCATGCTAGGTGAAGCCACAGGCATCTTTTCTTTGCTAATAAAAGCCTTGTTTTATTCAGTTAACTTTGAGTCTTGAAGTCATTGAGGCGCATCAATTTTATTAGCAAACTTTAACGATGGATCAACTTTTGAAACCGGAACGCTTGGATTTGGACCCGCATGCTTCGGATGCATCGGCACGGTTTGGACACTGGTTCCAGTGCTTGGAATTCTTTATGGCCAACTCCGAAGCCGTCACAGCCTCTAAAGCCACCGGAGATGTGAAACTCGGGATCCTGCAGAATCGGGTAAGCCACCGGGTTTTTCCACTCATCCAAGACGCCGCCACCTACCTGGATGCCTGCAACATTCTAAAGGCCCACTATCAGCGGCCTACCAACGAGGTGTACGCCAGGCACCTGCTTGCTACCTGCACACAGCGACCCGGAGAGTCGCTAGAGGACTTTCTAGTCACCCTAAAAGTGCTTGGCAAAGACTGCAAATGCAAAGACGTGAAAGCCACGGTATACACAGACGAGCTTATTCGGGATGCCTTTATCGCAGGCCTTAGCTCTAATTACATCCGGCAGAGACTGCTAGAGAAAACGGGCCTAGATCTGACACAGGCTGTGGACACAGCGCGATCGCTGGATGTGGCTCAGAAGAACTCTGACTCCTACTCGTCAAGCCACGCCGCCTCTGCTTCCCCGCCCGGTAGCCCAACACCGTCGGGGCCCTGCTCTCCCCCCAGAAGCCCTACGACTGCCGCGATGCATCGGGGCCCCAAATGCTACTTCTGCGGGCAGCCGAAGCACACCAGGAACCTGTGCCCGGCGAAAGGCACCACCTGCTGTAAGTGCGGTAAGAAGGGGCACCTTGGGAAGGTGTGCAGAGGGAACCCCGCAGGCAAAACCGCCACCGCCGCATGCGCGCCGTGGGAGCGGCCATCTTGGACGCCATCTTGTCCGACCTCGTGGGGTCCGCCATCTCGCGAGCAGACATCGTGGACGCCATCTTACCCGGCCTCGTGTGGCCCACCATCTTGTCCCGATCAGGGCCCTACAGTGGCGTCGATCACAGTGGACCAGTCCAGACCGCACCCACTATCCAAATCGATGGTGGACATCGAGGTAAACGTGAAAGGTTAAATGTTTAATTGACAGCGGGAGCACGGAGAGCTTCATTTACCCTGATCTGGTACAACGACTCTCTCTAACTATAGTCCCTACTCAGGGCAGGATCTCTATGGCCGACAAAACCCAGATATCGACTATTGCGGGTTACTGCGCGGTACGATTGTCCGTTAAAGGCACTGTATATAATAATTTTAAACTGTTAATTATGAAGGATTTATGTGTGAGCGTGATCTTGGGCCTGGATTTTCAGTGCCACCACCAAAGCATCACGCTCAATTTCGGTGGGACCCAGCCGCCCCTCACAGTGTGCGGTCTGGCTACCCTGAAGGTAAAGCCGCCTTCGCTATTCGCGAACCTTACCCCTAACTGCCGGCCAATAGCGACCAAAAGCAGGAGGTACAGCTGGGAGGACAGGCGGTTTATCGCGACCGAGGTAGACAGGCTCCTGAGGGAGCGCATTATTGAACGCAGCAACAGCCCGTGGCGCACCCAAGTGGTGGTGGTGAGGGGTAGCGAGAAGAAGCGGATGGTGATTGACTATAGTCAAACAGTCAACATCTATACCCAACTAGACGCCTACCCGCTACCCCGCATATCCGAGATGGTGAACCAAATCGCCCAATACCGGGTGTTCTCCACCATCGACCTCAAGTCAGCGTATCACCAGCTCCCTATCAGACCAGAGGACCGTTCGTACACCGCCTTCGAGGCAAACGGACGCCTCTACCAGTTCCTCAGAGTCCCCTTTGGGGTGACGAATGGGGTCTCGGTCTTTCAGAGGGAGATGGACCGCATGGTCGATGACCACCACTTGCAGGCAACCTTCCCCTATCTCGACAACGTCACCATCTGCGGCCACAACCAACAGGACCACGACTCAAACCTCGCGAGGTTTCTGAAAACCGCACAAAAACTCAACCTCACCTACAACGAGGAAAAGTGCGTTTTCAATACCACGCGCCTCTGCATACTAGGCAGCGTGGTGGAGAATGGGGAAATCGGACCAGACCCCGACTGATTGCGCCTCCTACGGGAGCTGCCCCTGCCCAACACTCCCAAAGCCCTGAAAAGGTGCCTGGGGTTATTCTCGTATTATGCCCAATGGGTCCCCAACTACTCTGATAAAGCCCGCCCCCTCTTGAAAGCATCCTCTTTCCCGTTCTCTGCTGAGGCCCATGCTGCCTTCAAAAGCATTAAGCAGGATATTGAGCGGGCCACGCTACAGGCTGTGGACGAGAACACTCCCTTTCAAGTGGAAAGTGATGCGTCTGACTTTGCCCTGGCGGCCACCCTCAACCAGGCGGGGCGGCCCGTAGCTTTCTTCTCGAGGACCCTCCAGGGGCCCGAGATCAGACACTCCTCCATGGAAAAGGAGGCCCAAGCCATCGTGGAGGCCGTGTGCCACTGGTGGCACTACCTAGCCAGCAAACGCTTCACCCTACGTACCGACCAGCGGTCGGTAGCGTTTATGTTCAATAATAAACAGAGGGGGAAGATTAAAAATGATAAGATTCTTAGGTGGCGGATCGAGCTCTCCACCTTCGAGTACGACATCATATACCGGCCGGGGGCCCTTAACGAATCCCCCGACGCCCTCTCACGAGGGATGTGTGCCAACGCCACCGGGGATCGGCTACAGACCCTCCACAACGACCTCTGCCACCCAGGGGTCACACGGCTGTTCCATTTCATAAAGTCCCGCAACTTACCCTACTCGATTGAGGAAGTTCGGTCCCTGACCAGGAACTGCCGCACTTGCGCTGAGTGCAAGCCTCGGTTCTACCGCCCTGATAGAGCCCACCTAATCAAAGCTACACGGCCCTTCGAGCGGCTTAGCTTAGATTTCAAGGGCCCCCTCCCGTCCGTCGACCGCAATGTTTACTTCCTGAACATTGTGGACGAATACTCCCGTTTCCCATTCGCCTTCCCCTGCCCAGACATGACCAGCGCCACGGTCATTAAATGTCTCAACAGCCTGTTCTGCCTGTTCGGGATGCCAAGCTATATCCACATGGATAGGGGGGCGTCCTTCATGAGTGAAGAGCTACGCCAGTACATGCTGTCCAAGGGGATTGCCACGAGCCGTACCACCAGCAACAACCCCCGGGGTGACGGTCAGGTGGAGCGAGAGAACGGGACAGTATGGATGGCAGTCACCCTAACTCTAAGGACCAAGGGCCTCCCTATCTCCCGCTGGCAGGAAGTCCTCCCAGATGTGCGCCACTCAATACGGTCACTATTGTGTACCGCCACTAATGCCACGCCTCATGAGCTAATGTTTGCGTTTCCACGGAAATCCACCTCAGGCGTATCCATACCGTCATGGCTCTCCACCCCAGGTCCAGTACTTTTGTGGAAGCATGTGAGGGGCCACAAGACGGACCCTCTCATGGAGCCAGTGCACCTGCTCCACGCCAACCCACAATATGCATATGTCCGGGACGCCGACGGACGGGAGGACACTGTGTCCATAAAAGACCTCGCCCCAGCCGGTAACAACAGCAACAACGACAATGACTACAACAACAACAACAACAACCACAACAACCACAACAACTATTACCCACCCACTCCACCCACTATTCTTTCATCACCCCTGGAAGAACACCAGCCAACGGTACCCCCACCACCTACTCCTTCAACAACCCCGGTGGCGCCCCCAGCAGAGACCCAGGAGACCGCCCGGGACACCCAGCCGGCACCCGCGGCACCGCAGCCGTTACGTCGGTCACAGAGGACTATCACACCCCCGGACAGACTAAATCTGTAGAAGGGGTGAATGTGATGAAATATGTCATTCATCAGACTCTGTAGTTAACTACACATATTGTATTACCTGCTCCGGTGCTTTACCTTGTATTGTGTATAGTGGACCGCCCCCTTTGTGTGTCGGCTCCGCCCATACCTGGCCCTACTTAAGACAAGCCCAGGCTTGTCTTGCAGCAGAACAGCAGCATGCTAGGTGAAGCCACAGGCATCTTTTCTTTGCTAATAAAAGCCTTGTTTTATTCAGTTAACTTTGAGTCTTGAAGTCATTGAGGCGCATCAATGACGTCATCACGTTCTTCCCGCCATTGGGGAATCACGTGACTAACGGCATGACGTCAGCATGTTGAAACCACGCTGTAAGGGTAACTAGACATTGTACAGTCAAACAGTGTAATTAAAGATACAGACACAGACAGTAACTACATTGCTGTTAAAGGAATTATGTACAACCGCTCTGAGCCCTTTGGTGGCTCCGCCACAATACAACATTTTTTGGAACCCTCTCAAGGGTCCACAATCCAACTGTGTGGGGACAAATGCATGGAAGGAGAACCCCTGTAAAAGTAATGTTACCTTCCGGGTCAAAGGAATGGGTTGATTGTCAACAGGAAAGAAAGAACTTGCGTTTATATCGTGTCCAATCAATCCTCAAGATCGCCTAAAAAGCTTCATACTCAATAAATTACTTCTGAAGTATTCCCACAAACTGTTATTTCCACAAACTTTGTGCGCAGGAACATTATTCAAATAACAAATGAGATGAATGACTCGATAACCTGTTTTTAGAGGAATGGAGGAATACTGGCCTGGACACTGGGAGAACTCCCGCTCGTCTTCACATAGTGCTTGTATTGTCAATCTGATATAACTTCCCCTAAGAATATGCACATTTGTGTCTTCTCTAATGTAATAATCTATGCAGTAGCAGGTTTGGAAAAATGCCAGAAAGGAAGCCAGTCAATCATACTACTCATGATGTGCCTTAATGTGACCACAGTCAATTTTTGGCAGAGTTGATCTGTAGTTAGAAAATATAATAATGCATACAGGAACCGGTTGCCTATATCACACAAATTAATCAATGTTTTTATGACACAGTCCAATATAAAAGTCCTATTAAGGTGCATAAGAGAAAAATAACTCAATTAATTAAGTCATTGTAGACATAAATCTACACTAAAGTACACTTTAAAGAAACATTGATAGCCACATAATCAAGAAGTGGGAGCTTCATGAATACATGGAATTCGGGGTCCGATGATGTTATTAGGAATACAATGTGAATAGCTCTTTCTGGCACCATGACGGGCATTGGTGGCGAGGGAAGATATGCTGACATCTCACTGTGCTACTGCCACTGCCACTGCCATGGTGCTATGGCTCATCACTCCCATTGATCTGTGGGAGAGCAGATTTGAGGAGATTAGTGACACTGTTAAAGCACCTATCCATGTAGACCACTAGCCTCTTCAAGGTGGAGAAGAAGTTGGAGCCCAGAGTCAGTACAGCAGTGGTTTGAGCTTCCATCAAAGCTACAAAAGATGGTGACACACACTCCTGATGTGAGAACATAAGAACATAAGAAATAGAAACATAGAAACATAGAAGATAGGAGCAGGAGTAGGCCATTCGGCCCTTCGAGCCTGCTCCGCCATTCAATAAGATCATGGCTGACCTTCTACCTCATCGCCACTTTCCTGCACTATTCCCATATCCCTTGATTCCCTTAATATTCAAAATCTATCGATCTCTGTCTTGAATTTACTCAACGACTGAGCCTCCACAGCCCTCTGGGGTAGAGAATTCCAAAGATTCAACACCCTCTGCGTGAAGAAAATTCTCATTTCAGTCCTAAATGGCTGACCCCTTATTCTGAGACTGTGGCCCCTGGTTCTAGACTCCCCACTCCTGACCCACTCTGCTTATTTTTACCCAAAACTCTGCTCTGCTGTAGAGCCTTGACATTTCTCTAGCTGCTTTTAAATTTACTCTTTCCTGAATCTTCCTGAGGACCTGGCTGCAACATCGATAGAGAAAAACACACACTTTTGAAGGCCGGGCCCTTGAAGTCAGCATCTTTGTCCTCCTCAGTAGAGCTTGGAGTCTCCTGGCCTGTCCTTTCCACTAGTCCTTGCTCACTCAAGCCAGGTGTTTCACCAAGCACAGGCCCCTCAAAGTCTCTAACCCACCCGGGTGCCAATCTCTGCACCAATGCTTGGGAGGGATGGAGCACCCTCCTATGAATCCTCTTCCACAGGGTTGAAGTGCTGAGAAGGAACTAGAGAAAGGAAAGACAAGAGTTAGCATGACACTGACCGGCTACATAGCAGCAGATGTCAGGATGGAGCATGAAGTTGTCAAGCTGATTGAATATATGATTGCTTGAGGTTAATGGAAGGGTAGAAGTAATTGGCAGACACCCTGCTCAGTGTCGCTCCCAGCCTCGCCATCTCTGATGCTTCCTGCTTTTGACGGGCCTATGATCTCCAGCACTGCCTGCTCCATCTTGCTAAGTGTCCTGATGTTAAGTGGCCCTCCCTCGCTCTGGCTCCTCTCTCTTGTATTGTGAACCATTTCTTTCTGCAGAAAGGGAAGGAGAGATTTATTGAGTGCCTATTGCAAAGGGATGGCATTTGTGTGGGGGTTCTTCATATAGTGTATATGCTGAGAGAGGGAGGAACCAAGTTGTGAGCAGAATGGGGAGGTGTTCAATGCCAAAAAAATTGGCTGGACTGCAAAGTTAGAAAGGAGTTATTGGAGGAGTTTTGCAATTGCTATTAGGTTAGAACAGATGTGGTTAGTGCCAGTTGTGAAAGCAGCAAGCAACAGGTGAATGTATGATTAGAATGAGAGGTTGAGAAGTGTTGAGAGTCTGGGGATGATGAGGTGAGAATGTGCTTTTGCCAGGTGTATTGGAGACAAATGGAGATATGAAGACCTGTACTCACCCTTGCTGCTCTGGTCAGATCATTGAACCTGTCATTGAACCCTGCATTGAATCCAGGTCCTGGGGGGTGATGCTCCTAGCATTGACTACCTCTGCTACCAATCTCTAGGCCTGTTGAATGTTCTACTTTGGCACCTTTATCCCATCTGAAGGGAAGAGGATTGTCCTCCGTGCCCCTCACCTCTTTAACTAGGATCTCCATGGATGTATCAGAAAACCTGGTGGCTTGCTTCTAACTCATCATCTAGATTGAGATATCTCCAGCAAATGCAGAGACCAATGTTAGTGATGTGTATGCAACCTCCCTTTAAGAGGTATACACATGCTTTAAATAGCCACCTGCAGATTCTGCCTTGCAAGTGGGCAGGCTGCCCATCATCGACATGATCCTCAGTTTCTTGGAGCCTTTTAGGATGTAGATCTAGACTTCCACCTGCCAGTGTACCAGTATTGGTGGGGTCAGATCATTTACATATGGAATGACGGGTCAAGAGCAACAATTTAAAATGGCAGCAGTTTCCTGAAGGAGTCAGCGGGTATTCTCCTCTTGCTTTTATCAGCATGTTGAACTGTTATTTCTGTGCCTTTTCAAGACTAATTTCATAACAGGCACAAGAGTTTTCAGGAGCAGCGCGTGGCACTGCAGCTCCAATACATTTCCAAGCTGTTTGGAACTCTCCTCACAAGCCTTACTTGGATGCAACCCTTACAATTCCATCCTCTCCTGTTTCAGGCTCCTTCAGTCAGTGGCTCAGTTGGTAGCACCCTTGCCTGTGGGTCAGAAGGTTGAGGGTTCACAATCCCACTAGAGAGACTTGTAGAATTCGCAAAATTGAACATTGTCCTATAAGGGTCTATTGGCAGAAAAGGCCTTAATTTTAAAGACTGTTTTAAAAGAAGCCCAGAAAAAGGGGCACACAAAATGGTTGCCAGACCCCGTGACCAGCTTTTTGGGACATTTTAAAATGGTTCCTGCAGTCCACAGACAGCTTTTGTGGATTCAGCCCACAGTAAGTTCTGGAATGTAATTTTGGAGAATGCGAAACCAGACAGAACCCCATACATATGGATTGGATGCAGATCCAATCAGATCAGCCTGTAGATAAAGGCCATCAAAATGTTTACCCAGACAAAGGGAAACAGCCTCAAGTTCAAAGGGGGACATCAAGACCCATTAAAGACAATACAAGGTCATTCCAGACCAGAGATGGCAGTTACCGGCCATCCCAAAAGTACTTTAAACACAATGGCTACCCCTCTGTGCTACAAGCCCGCCAAAATTTAAACAAAGACTAACCTTGATATGGCGGGAGATAAGGGCCTCCATGAGAAGTATAACTGGAGACCCAGGGTAGCTATCAGGAGATGATCGAGAGAGTTGATCGAGAAAGAGCATTGTAGAGATCATTTTCGAGAGATCGTTCGGGGGTCCGAAGAAGGTGCAGTTCGGTTAGGAGTTTGGGTTCGGTAGAGAGGCCGCTCAGACTCGGAAGAAGAAGATGATTCGGTAGACGATTGGGATCAGAGACGTTTTGAAGACTCAGAGTAGCCATTGGTGGTTCAGGTTGAGTCAATGTCCAGACCCGGGGTAGCTATCGGGAGCTCATCAACAAACCCTGGGCCATTGATGAGACGAGAAGACGACGACCCTCCAAGAGGAAACCTTATGAACATGGTCAAACAGATGGGCTCTCTCCACGCCGACGTCCAGGCCTGCTAACATCCAGCCTGTCCGTGTCCATTACCTTGAGGGCAAAAAGAGTGTGTCGCAGCCCGCTGTGTTCCGCTGACCACGTGGAGGCAGGACGCCTGAGAGGACCAAAACGCAGACTTCAAAACCTCTATTTTCTAACTGGGACTGGTGAGCATGTTTCTGGCCCCTCATAATCTAATCTAGCTAGATTTAGGGAGTGGGCATTTTAGGGGATAATTAACAATGAGTTGCTGTCCCTCGATGTTCCGTGTGTTTCCCTATTTCATGGTGAAGCTTGTAAAGTATAATATGCCTGTGGATATATTGGTTAGTACTGTATTATGATTTGTTTTTCCCTCCCATGTACCTTATTGGCTTACATTCAATTTTTCCTTTATGCAATAAAATTTCACTTCGTTTCATTAAACTTGGTCTACAGCGTATTCTCTGCATTGTAGTTCCTGCCTCAAAGTCCAGTGTACAGAACCTAAGGGGTGAGTGGGTTGAACCAGTCGGTAAATTACTGTGCAAAAGAGAGAGAGGTCTCACCAGAGAGAGAGACCTAGAAAAAACCCCTTACAGACTTGAGCACAAAAATCTAGGCTGACACTCCAATGCAGTACCGAGGGAGTGCTGCACTGTCAGAGGTGCCATCTTTCGGATGAGACTTTAAACCGAGGCCCAGTCTGCTCTCTCAGGTGGACATAAAAGATCCCATGGCACTATTTCGAAGACGAGCAGGGGAGTTATCCCCGGTGTCCTGGCCAATATTTATCCCTCAACTAACATAACAAAAACAGATTATCTGGTCATTGTCACATTGCTGTTTGTGGGAGCTTGCTGTGTGCAAATTGACTGCTGCGTTTCTTACATTACAGCAGGGACTACACTTCAAAAAAGCACTTCATTGGCTGTAAAGTGCTTTGGGACGTCTGGTGGTCATGAAAGGCGCTATATAAATGCAAGTCTTTCTTTTTTTCCTTCGAATACTTGTCCTCCTTGTTACTGCAGCTGTCTGATAGTGCCCAAGATACATCCTGCACTTAATGTTAATCTTATTCCTGGAAAAACTTGCATAAATTGCCCAGGAGAGGCAAGTGGCAGGATCCTGGACATAATGGAGTTCACCCACTATGAAGAGCAGGCAGTGGAACTGCTGGGAAGGCACTCTGCCTTGATTATCAATGGTGGCATGGTTGATATGTATTTTTCCTCCAAAACATACTGGCCCTGAATTTCCGATCGGAGGCTTCCTGTGGACGGATGCCTCCGATCAGCCAAAAATATATGAACCTACCTGCTGGTCCCAGAGATACGGAGTCTTCCGATCCTGGGTCTCTTCTCTTGGAAATGTGCAGTGGCCCACATATCCCAGGGGCGCATGCAATTCACAAGCGCCCCTGGGATCACGTGGGCCAGCTCAACCAATGGAAGAAGGGAATCCCCCTTCATACTTTTGACAGTTCCGTACGCACAGAACTGGCAAAAGTATGAATGGGGATGACAACAAAAATGCACCAACACACTGAATTAAATAAAGAAAAAACATTACATACAGTATATAAAATTAATTAAAATGGCATTTAATTAAATATGTTAAACAAAAATTTAATTTTTAGAATTTTTTTAGTATGTTTTAACAGGGATTAATATAAACTTACCTTATTGGACAGGGTTTTTAATTTGTAAGTGACTGATAAAATACCTTTTTTCTATATTTTTAAACACTTATGCCAGTAAAAGCAGGTCTTACACTTTTACCAGGCGTAAGAATTCTACGGCCTTTCAGTGGGCGGAGGTTGAGCAAATAGCGCAACTCTCCACCCGCAGAGGCACTTTTCTTGGGCATGCGTTGGATCTGTCAAGAGAATTCTGTCAAGAGCTTTGCATGCCTAAACCCGGAACTTGCGCGGCCCCTACGGGCGCGTACACACCTCGTACGTACCCGTGGGGGTCGGAAAATATGGGCCATTATTTCCATCTTTTCTCCTTGTTGAATCTACCCACACCAATACGTCCGCTGGGACAGCCAATTTTAGTCCTTAATAACAACAGAAAACGCTGGAAAAACTCAGCAGGCCAGGCAACATCCATGGAGAGAGAAACAGAGTCAATGTTTCAGGTTGAAACCCTTCTACAGAACTGAGAAAAAAAGGCAGGAAATGAAAAGATTAAAAGGCAGTTTGGGGGCTGGGAAATGGGGGAGGGGATGAAAGAAGAGACATTAAGAGATATTCAAGGTGAGACGAGATAGTGAAGAAACACACAATGGCTCTAGATGAAGTGTGAAATGCGCTGGCAGAGTGAGAGACAGCTGCCATGTGGGAGAGAGAAAAAACAGGAAAAGGCACAAACCAAAAGTGTGGATACAAAATATAAAAATATAACAGGGGCCGAGGTTATGATCTGAAATTGTTGAACTCGATATTGAGTCCGGAAGGCTGTAAAATGCCTAATCGGAAGACGAGATGCTGTTCCTCGAGTTTACGCTGAGTAAATTTCAGTCCTTTGTCAGTTGCGAAGCTGTGGAGCTGCCATAATTTGCGAGATTGGACTGGGTGCATACTGCAAGGAACCCGGGCCTATACAGACAATGGAGCCTTCCTTTGAGCACAGTAATGGCATACTCAATTCTTACCCTTGTCTTGTGGTTTATTGTAGTGGTCCTCTGCAGCATTGATATTCCTACAAATTCACCCCCATGTTTATCTGAACCATTGGAGTAACAGCTTTCCCTTGTCACTCCGTAGCCACCCTGGCCCTGGACACGGGACTAACAAAGTATGAAAACATCATGAAAGCTGCCAGCATGTCGTCAATTTATGTGCAAGAAGCTGTGCCTGTCATCACAAATGACCTGCATATTTAGGCTCATATAAAGATGGGGGTGAATTTCCCCACCCCCCGAGCAGACTTCAGGTGACTAGCCGAGAGCATGTGTTGGCCGGCCAGCCGCCTGGTAGTCACGGCAGGTGACCCAGTACATTTTGAGGCCAGGTCTCATTTCCATCAGAACAGCAGGCTGTGATCGGATTTCGAGAGCCCTGGGGCAGCCCGCCGGATTCTGCCTGATGCAGTATCAGACAGTCCAGCCAGCCTCTGGGCCAGAAGAAGGTAAATCCATTAGGGGGCCCCTGATATTTGGAGGGTGAGAGCCAGGAAAGAAGGCATTGGCTGATAAAAGCTTGGAAAAGTTCTCTCGCAGTCGACCACTTAGTAACAGAGCATTTAAAGATGCTGAGATCAGAAAAGGTAAACCAGGGTTTACTGGACAATTAAGACACTGGGGTAAAGTTTCTGCTTTGGGCGCAATCGGCAAACCAGGCTCAAAGCGTGTCCATAATTGCAGCAGTTTGAAAGTGTTTTTTTTGGCTCGAGTTTTCGCTAAAACTCATTTACATATCGCTGAATACAAAATCTGCCATGAACTAACACAATTGGGCAGCGTTTAAAAATGTAATTTTAATTTCTTTTAAAGTTGCTTTAAAAAATATTCCTTGATCTATTTAAGAGTGGTAGCTTGGTGCAGTTTGATTAATACAGCTGAAAATGGTTTATCACAAAAACATTTTTAATCAGAGTGTCTGTAAGTAACCCGCGTTTAAATTACTGAATTTACTTAAAAAAAATACACAGAACCATTTGCTAGTTATATTGGGGTACAGTAGTCAGTTTCTTAGTAAATTGAAAAAAAATTACATTCAGAAACTTTTAAAGCATGCCTAATAGTGTCCTTGCACCCAAAAGATCCAGGTTTATTTTTAGAGCCTCGTTGAAGGCCTGTAAATGAATGCAGTTAGCGGAAACCCCCAATGGTGATTAATTCACCCTGGGGGCATAGCCATTTTTGTGGGCGGGGCTGGTTTCAAGCGCAATGTTTTTTAAACTAGCGCAAAAGATCGCGGAAACTCGGTTTGCACTGAACTTAAATTGCACTTAAAATTCTGCTATCCTTTAAGAACATAAGAACATAAGAAGTAGGAGCAGGAGTAGGCCATACGGCCCCTCGGGCCTGCTCCGCCATTCAATAAGATCATGGCTGATCCGAACCTAGACTCACGTCCACTTCCCTGCCCGCTCCCCGTAACCCCTAATTCCCTTATCAGCTAGGAAACTGTCTATCTCCGTTTTAAATTTAATTAATGTCGCAGCTTCCACAGCTCTCTGAGGTAGCAAATTCCATAGATTTACTACCCTCTGAGTGAAGAAGTTTCTCCTCATCTCAGTTTTGAAATGGCAGCCCCTTATTCTAAGATTATGCCCCCTAGTTCTAGTCTCACCCATTAGTGGAAACATCCTCCCTGCATCCACCCGATCAAGCCCCCTCACAATCTTATATGTTTCGATAAGATCGCCTCTCATTCTTCTGAATTCCAATGAGTAGAGACCCAACCTACTCAGCCTTTCCTCATAAGTCAACCCCCTCATCTCCGGAATCAACCGAGTGAACCTTCTCTGAACTGCCTCGAGAGCAAGTATATCTTTTCTTAAATATGGAAACCAAAACTGTACGCAGTATTCCAGGTGTGGCCTCACCAGTACCCTGTATAGCTGAAGCAAGACTTCCCTGCTTTTATACTCCATCCCCCTTGCAATAAAAGCCAAGATTCCATTGGCCTTCCTGATCACCTGCTGTACCTGCATACTAACCTTCTGTATTTCATGCACCAGGACCCCCAGATCCCTTTGCAGTTTCTTTCCATTTAGATAATAACTTGCTCTTTGATTTTTTCTGCCAAAGTGCATAACCTCACACTTTCCAACAGTATATTGCATCTGCCAAATCTCTGCCCACTCACTTAGCCTGTCTATGTCCTTTTGCAGGTTTTTTATGTCCTCCTCACTCACTGCTTTCCCTCCCATCTTTGTATCGTCGGCAAACTTGGATACGTTGCACTTGGTCCCTTCCTCCAAATCGTTAATATAGATTGTAAAGAGTTGGGGTCCCAGCACTGACCCCTGCGGAACACCTCTCGTCACTGATTGCCAACCCGAGAATGAACCATTTATCCCAACTCTCTGTTTTCTGTTAGATAGCCAATCTTCCACCCATGCCAGTATATTACCCCCAATCCCGTGGTTTTTTATCTTGTGCAGTAATCTTTTGTGTGGCACCTTGTCAAATGCCTTTTGGAAGTCCAAATGCACCACATCCACTGGTTCCCCTTTATCCACCCTGTTTGTTACGTCCTCAAAGAATTCGAGCACATTTGTCAAACATGACTTCCCCTTCATAAAACCATGCTGACTCTGTCCGATTAAATTATGCTTATCCAAATGTCCTGTTACTGCTTCCTTAATAATGGACTCCAACATTTTACCAACCACAGATGTTAGGCTAACTGGTCTATAGTTTCCAGCCTTTTGTCTACCTCCCTTTTTAAATAAGGGCATTACATTAGCAGTTTTACAATCTGCTGGGACCTTTCCTGAATCCAGGGAGTTTTGGAAAATTACCACCAATGCATCCACAATCCCTACCGCTACTTCTCTCAAGACCCTAGGATGTAAGCCATCAGGTCCGGGGGATTTATCCGCCTTAAGTCCCATTATCTTACCGAGTACCATCTCCTTAGTGATTTTAATCGTGTTTAGCTCCTCCCCCCCCCCCGGTTATGCCAATTTTGGGCAAATTGCGATGAAAAAAACCAGTGTAACCAAGTGGAAACTCTACCCCCCTTGTATTTGCCACAGAAGATGCCATAAGCGTGATTTACATTTTCTAAATTGAGATTAGTGGACCAATTAACTGAAATACAAAACAAGCAAAAACCAATTAACTGTTAGTCTTCTATTAACAATTTTTTTTAACAAATTGGGCTGGATTTTCCCGGGTCCCACCCGCACGGTGCGGGGGGACCAGGGAGATGGCGGGGAAACCTGAAGTCCAGGTTTCCCGTCATGCTGTGACGTGCGTGAAATGTTTGGAGTGGGTTCCCCACCTGGGTTCCCCACCCGGAAATCAGCCTGATTGTCAGCCAGTCATGCAGGAAATACGGGGAAGGAGGCCACAGGACCAGGTAAGTGCTGGGCCCAGGATGGTAGGGAGTGGGGTCCAAGCCCGGGGGTCTCATGCTTTACCTCGGAGGGGGGAGATTGAGCTTGATCCCTGGGAAGGGTCTGATCCCTGACCCCAGGGGGGGAGGTGAGCTCGATCCCCAGTAGGATTCCCATCCCCGACCCCAGGGCTGAGTCACGATCCGGGGGATCGGGGTCCGATCCCGGGAAGGTCCGAACCCCGACCCCGGGGGGTGGGAGGGAGGCTGATGGTGGGGGAGCTTTGGGGGCCAGGAGGAAGCACTCCTGCTCCTCTTGGCCCACAAGAATTGCTCCCCGAGGCTGAGGCCGCCTCGTTGCAGCCACTGGAAATCCCGGGATCCCAGGCCACCTGCAGTTAAACCTGCAAAGCAGGTTAAAGTAGAGACTTCAGGCCTCATTATAATATTTAAATTGCCAACCGGCCTCTTGGCAGCGGGTTGGCAGCTCACCCGCGCCCGCCCTCCCCCCCACCCCCCACCGCCATCCCTCCTGAGTTAAAGGTGAAAGTGGGTGGGTTGGAGATCAGGGTTCACATTTGATCAACTTTCACTTCGCCCCACGCCTCCAACCCACCCGTTCTTACCTCTGAAAATACCGGCCCTTGATTAAGTAATGGGTCTCTGCTAAATAATACTTATTCCTCCCTGGCTGTTGTTACCATATCTGTGGCATTTAGTTGAATCTAAAATGGTTCATAGTGGATGAAATAATATCCAACAATCCTGCAGTCCACATTTTTGGTCTATACTTTCCAGCACAGGTTAAGTTAATTGGATCTCAATTTAGCTAAGGAGTTTTTCCAAAAGTTATTTATGTTCAGTATTAAAATTTACATCAGAAAAAATTGATTCATTGATTCAACAAAATTAATGCAGAAATTTGAAGTCAAATATATTCACATTGCAATAAACTTTGGTATTTATCTTGAAAGTTTTTGTCTGATTAGTTAGTTACGCTGGATTTATCATTAAAATACAACTCCCAGCAGGCAACCTTTTTTGCTTCTAATAGTTCCAAGAATAGAGATAGGTCAGATTAATAATTTCTGGTTCCTATGGCAACTGTCTGATAGTATTAGCCCATAATTGCTAGAACAGTCAAAGTCCTTTGTAATGTTTGGGAGTTTTTGTGACATAATTCTCCTGCAAAAACATCTAAAATCAATCAAGAAATAGCAACAAGTATCTCAAAATATTCAGGAATATAGATGAAGAACTGTACACAAGCCAAACAAAGCAAGTGCTTCCCTGACATTGAACAAAACTAACTCAATGGTATATTTTTGCGGTTTTCTGTTCCACACAGGTTTCCTTTTTAAACTGAATCCCTCTTTGTGTCACCAGTGTTCTGAGAGGAAATGAATTTTCGGTTCTGTGACGGCCAATTCATAACTATCACCTTTTACAAAGTGATTTTTGAAAAGTAGGGGAAAGAACTCAGTTAATGCACTGGACCCAAAATTCTGCAGGTCATCCATCCCAGTGTAAGTGCCAAAACGTGTCCCATTTGTGACCTACAGTGCTGACTGCACAAAAGTTAGTGGGGTCAGGAGGACATCACCTAATTTGAATAACCAGACTGGAACCACTTCCACCAAGGTCACATCTCGAGTGCCTGCCTGCCCAAAGAGGCTGATAAAAAGTCAACTGTGGCTGTCCTGGGCTGGTGGGGGGCGGGTGGAATACCAGGGCTCCCATTCCCCAAAGAGGCCTGCAGTGCCCCTTTCAACAATTTACCTCTTCGGAAGTCCAGACCATGATCCAGGCCTGGACTCCACAGCCAAACGGTGGGCTGGTATGCCTGGTATTGTAGGAATCAACGGATTCCTATCTAAATCACTGAGGTCGAGGCAGTTCAGTAAATTAACCGAATTTAATTAAACTGGTGAACAAAACAAAAACATGCAGGAGCAACAGCAAACATGTCTACACAGTAACTAGTTCTACGAGGTCTGAACTCAGAACCTCCCACCTCTGACGTCATGACGTCATCACGTTTCCCGCCACTCAGGGCACCACGTGACCAACGTGATGACATCATCGTGTTGTTTCAGGGTTTTTACAGAAAGCTTGTTTACACTCAGCAAACGGACATAGGTGCTGTAACATTGCTTTAAAGACAGTTATTCATTTGTACAGGAGTTCATTGGTGGTTTTACCACATGCGCCCCCCCAGAAGTGTCTTTAATCATCAAAGTCAATCGCCGAGGAGGTCGGACAATCCTGTCGGAGCGACTCCGATATTCCCGGAATCACCAACTGTCATTGTGGAGGCGAAACCGACCTCGGGGCTTCCCTTCCGGTCGCGCAATCGGTGTTGCTGCTTTCTCGGTGCCGGTGGCATGAATTTACACGGGGGTCGGCAGCATCTGGCTTTCTGACCGAAACGGGCATGGTAGTAGCAAAAGCCGGTCTGTAGAGGTGCCGAGGCGGGGTTCTTGGAGGCGGGGCGCGTCGAGGTGGTGCAATACTGTTGCATCACCGCGTAAATGGTGTCGGCTTCGGCCGCGAGCGCCACACCGTCCGTAGCCGTCGACCTGGCCAGGGCTGCTTGTACCTGCTCAGGGAGCTGGCTCAGGAACAGTTCACGAAATATAAAACACTGCGGCTCAGACCCGAGGAGGGTGAGCATGTGGCTCATCAACTCGGAAGGCTTAGCATCGCCTAACCCGGGGAGTGCGAGCAAGCGTCGTGCGCGCTCCGCCTTTGTGAGACCGAATACCTGCAGGAGATGCGCCTTGAGCGTTTTGTACTTGTTCTCTGCGGGCGGGGTCTCCAGCAGGCTGATAATGCGGGAAGCCGTCGAGCTGTCCAGTGCGGAGACCACATACAGGTAGCGGGTCTGATCCAGCACTATGTTTCGCAGTTGGAACTGAGCCTCCGCTTGAACGAACCAGGAGGCTGCCTGTTGTTCCCAAAATTGAGGGAGCTTCAAACTCGCTGCATTTACATCCATCTTGTTCTCGAGCTTGTCTCCGCGAAAATCGTCTGCGAAGCTTCGGGGTCACCAATGTAGGAATCAACGGAGTCCTATCTAAATCACTGAGGTCGAGGCAGTTCAGTAAATTAACCAAATTTAATTAAACTGGTGAACAAAACAAAAACATGCAGGAGCAACAGCAAACAGGTCTACACAGTAACTAGTTCCACGAGGTCTGAACTCAGAACCTCCCACCTCTGACGTCATGACGTCATCACGTTTCCCGCCACTCGGGGCACCACGTGACCAACGTGATGACGTCATCGCGTTGTTTCAGGGTTTTTACAGAAAGCTTGTTTACACTCAGCAAACGGACATAGGTGCTGTAACATTGCTTTAAAGACGGTTATTCATTTGTACAGGAGTTCATTGGTGGTTTTACCACAGTATCACTCAATGTACCAGACTGGGGACAAGGAACTTCCTGGCTTGGATGTTAAATGCCCCTTGATGCCATGTCTTATGCAAGTGGCCTTGTTTGGGGCAGGTGGAGGCTCTGCCCCAAACAAGGCCCAATGAAAACTGGCAGGCAAGACCGGGACCCGGTGTATCTGGATCCCAGCTTAATTCATGGCACCATTACCAGACTGTGAGCGGTGGTGTGCCAGAAATGCTGCGAACCTTTGGTCCCCCTATTCTTTCACATATTGGGCCCACCCTGATGGTATAAACATCTCTTATTCAAGCCATAAGGATCCAAAGTGAACTGAGTTTGGAGATTATGATAACAGTTCCGAAAGGATACAGCTCCACAACACAAAACTGACTACAGTTTGTCACAAGTTGACAATCTGATTCAAAGACAGCATGAGGATTTCTGGTATGGGAAATGGAAATGTCACGCTGGTGCACTGGTGGGAGGGTACACTTCTCAGATTCAAGCTGAAGGATCCATACTGTACCTGACTTCAGGATGCTGAGTACTGGCATAATCCAGCAATAGCATCCCTAACAAATAATTTTTATGGTACTTTTATGCTCACCAAGAATAGCAACAGAAGCGCCTCAGCCCTAAACTATTGCACCCTTCGACAATTTTTAATTTCCAACATCAGACATCATGGGGGAAAAATTCGGTTTTGCCCCTTTTGGGGTGCTAACATCACTAGCGCCCCGAAAAAATTAGCGCCCCAAAAGAATTAGCGCCCCTCCACCTGAAATTCAGTTATAGCACCCCAAGCAGGAGGTAGAGCGCTACTGGAAGTGCTCCACCTCCTTCCTGGGGCACTACAACTGAATATCGCAGCGCTCCGTGCAACAGCACCTCACGCATCGGCACATAGCGCCACGTCATTGCAGGCCTCCTCCCCTGATTAAAGGGGAGGGGCCTAGCGCTGTGCGCACCG
Organism: Somniosus microcephalus; assembly: GCF_052327205.1. NCBI lineage: Eukaryota > Metazoa > Chordata > Chondrichthyes > Squaliformes > Somniosidae > Somniosus > Somniosus microcephalus. The sequence goes on along the minus strand of NC_141000.1, from coordinate 45,821,449 downwards.
GGCCCTACTAGGCCACCGGGGAGTGGGGTGCCGTGAAAACAGCCCGGCATTCAAGAGGAGTGCTGGGCTGAGCGATCGCGGCCGACACCCCAAAGAATAAAGGGGAAGGGGGCAGGTCCTGGCAGTCGGACAAAAAAAATGGCCGCCCGACACCTGCCCTTTAATCAGTGCCGCCGCGGCTGCAAAAGCGCCACCCTGACCATGTCAGACATATCGTCCGGCGATAGGTCAGGGGGCGCAACCCAAGTTTGCGGCCGGGGCGCGAGCGGGGCGATACGCACGGCGATGACATCATCGCCAGCGGGGCAGCGCCGTGGGGTGCTACCGGCTTTTACCGCCATTAATTTCCCGCTGAATTTCTCGGGAGGTATTGGCGATGCCATGCCTGGGCGCTAGGGGATTTGCGTCCCCCGGGGGCACTAGCGAGAGGCTCAAATCAACCCAATTTCCCCCCCCCGCCATGTGCTTACTCTGAGTCAGATTGAGAATTTGTATCAAACTGGAGGCTATTTTGTAGTGTGGGCCCATGCTCATTGGGAACAGGATTGAGATTGGCCAAACTCATTTCACATAGGACTGACAGAAACAGAAGGAGAAAACTTAGCAAAACTGATTAAAGTTAGCACTACCTTCTTCTCTTAGGCAGTCCCTCGGAACCGAGGATGACTTGCTTCCACATTAAAAATGAGTTCGCAGGTGACTGATGAGTCCAATGCGGGACCTACAGTCTCTGCCACAGGTGGGGCAGATGGTGGTTGAAGGGGCGGGTGGGTGGGATGCTTGGGTTGACGTGCGCTCCTTGCGCTGCCTGCGCTTGGCTTCCGCTTGCTCCCGGCGAAGAGACTCGAGGTGTTCGGCTCCTTCCCGGATGCTTCTCCTCCACTTTGTGCGGTCTTGGGCCAGGGATTCCCAGGTGTCGGTGGGGATGTTACACTTTTTCAAGGAGGCTTTGAGGGTGTCCTTGAAGCATTTCCTCTGCCCACCTGGGGCTCTCTTGCCGCGCTGGAGCTCCGAGTAGAGCGCTTGTTTTGGGAGTCTCCTATCGGGCATGCGGATAATGTGACCCGTCCATCGGAGCTGATTGAGCGTGGTCAAAGCTTCGATGCTGGGGATGTTGGCCTGAGCAAGAACACTGACATTGGTGCGCCTATGCTGCCAATAAATTTGCTGGATTTTGCGGAGGCAGCGTTGGTGGTACCTCTCCAGTGCTTTGAGGTGCCTGCTGTACATGGTCCATGTCTCTGAGGCATACAGCAGGGCGGGTATCACTGCTGCTCTGTAGACCATGAGCTTAGGTCCGGGTTTGAGGTCCTGGTCTTCAAACACTCTCTTCCTCAGGTGACCGAAGGCTGCACTGGCACACTGAAGGTGGTGTTGGACTTCGTCGTCATTTTTTAAATTCGTTACCAACACCTGAGCTGGCAGCTCCCTAGGGAGCTCCTTTGCCATCCTTGGCCATCCATTGCCATCCTTTGCTCTTTTTTCCCCACAGCCTCCTCTCTTCTGGTGTTTAGCACTACCAACCTAATTCAGAAACACGACTGTGGGCACCTCTCCAGAGAGAGAAAGACCCTGGCACATCTTCTCCCTGGAGCGGGCTCATTTGGCCGCATTCCACAGCCTCTTTGGGCAGGGGGCACCCAAGATGCCCCCCACTGGTGCAGGTGCTCGTCAGGCAAATAATTTTAGTGGAGACAGTGACATAGGTTACAGGCGATGCATCTCAGCACTGACAACAGAATGGATGGCCTGCAGATTTTCAGGCAAACCTTTTAGTTTTTAGTTTGGGCGTGAATTCATATCCCCGAAGTGAAGGCCAGTGTCCAACCTATTACACCACCTCATAAGTTTAAGTCCTGCTTTCACCTTTCTTTTAAGAAGCTCTATTGCTGTTTTCCAATCGCAAAAGCATACCACAGTCAAATAGCATTAGATTATACACAGAAAGAAAATGCAGAGCATTAAGCATTTCCTCAAAATGATGACAATTATGAATTGCCTCTTTTTTGTAATGGCTTTTACAAGCTATTACCTGACTCGCTATAATGAAACAGATTCAACTAAATCCATAGAAACTAACAGCATTTATAACATTTCATTACAATGTCAATTACAATTGAGTCATAGATTGAATCAGAGACAACGTGAGAGAAGCTACCAAATATGTTGTAAATATCTCGATGTAGGTTTGCATAAAGTAGAAAAGCATAATAGCTGCAGGCTGTGTAGCAAAGTAAAGCATGGATAAACTGGTATGTCGCTAGCCAAGGAGAAAGCCTCGAATCAAGGTACTAACTGGTTACAACTTAAGTCGTTACAGCAGAAGAAATTCAAGGCCAATATTATTTTAAAATGTGTCATTTGGGTATTGTAGTGTCTTGGCCGAATTCACCAAAACCTAAAATATCTGTCGCCATGAATAAGAGAAATACGACACAAGGTTCAATGACCCAAAGGAGGATGGAGCAACTCATGGTGACCCATAACAAAAGGCAGTAAAAGGGTGACTGGCAGAACTGTGTACACTCAAAAGAAGCCTATAATCAACATAAACAGAGGTGAGTCACCCCTATTGAAGCAGGCACCTGCATGCTGGACAAGACTGTATATTATGCTTTTCTACTTCATGCAAACCTACATCTAGATATTTACAACATATAGAAACGTAGAAACATAGAAGATAGGAGCAGGAGTAGGCCATTCGGCCCCTCGAGCCTGTTCCGCCATTTAATGAGATCATGGCTGATCATCCAAATTCAGTACACCGTCCCTGCTTTCTCCCCATATCCCTTGATCCCTTTAGCCTTAAGAAATATATTTAACTCCTTCTTGAATATATTTAATAAGTTGGCCTCAACTGCCTTTTGTGGTAGAGAACTCCACAGGTTCACCACTCTCTGGGTGAAGAAATTCCTCCTCATCTCAGTCCTAAATGGCTTACCCCTTATCCTTAGACTGTGACCCCTGGTTCTGGACTCCCCCGCCATTGGGAACATCCTTCCTGCATCTAGTCTGTCTAGTCCTGTTAGAATTTTATAAGTTTCAATGAGATCTCCTCTCATTCTTCTAAACTCTAGCGAATATAAGGCTAATCGACCCAATCTCTCTTCATACGTTATTCCTGCCATCCCAAGTATGAGTCTGGTGAATCTTTGCTGCACTCCCTCCATGGCAAGAACATCCTTCCTCAGATAAGGTGACCAAAACTGCACACAATACTCAAGATGTGGTCTCACCAAGACCCTGTACAACTGCAGCAAGACATCCTTGCTCCTGTACTTGAATCCTCTCGCTATGAAGGCCAACATACAATTTGCCTTCTTAACCGCCTGCTGCACCTGCATGCTTACCTTCAGCGACTGGTGCACAAGGACACCCAGGTCTCGTTGCACTTCCCCTTTTCCCAATCCATTGCCGTTCAGATAATAATCTGTCTTTCTGTTTTTGCCACCAAAGTGGATAACCTTGCATTTATCCACATTATACTGCATCTGCCCAATCACCCAACCTGTCCAAATCATACTGGAGTTTCTCTGCATCCTGCTCACAGCACACACGCCCACCCAGCTTTGTGTCATCTGCGAACTTGGAGATATTACATCTAGCTCCCTCATCTAGATCATTAATATATATTGTGAATAGCTGGGGTCCTAGCACTGATCCCTGCGGTACCCCACTAGTCACTGCCTGCGACTTGGAAAAAGACCTGTTTATTCCAACTCTTTGCTTCCTGTCTGCCAACCAATTCTCTATCCAAGTCAGTACCTTACCCCCAATCGCATGTGCTTTAACTTTGCACGCCAATCTCTTATGCGGGACCTTATCGAAAGCCTTCTGAAAGTCTAAATACACCACATCCACTGGTTCTCCCTTACCAGTTACATCCTCAAAAAATTCCAGTAGATTAGTCAAGCATGATTTACCTTTTGTAAATCCATGTTGACTTTGTCCGATCCTGTCACTGTTTTCCAAGTGCTCTGCTATTACATCTTTTATAATGGGCTCTAGCATTTTCCCCACTACTGATGGCAGACTTACTGGTCTATAATTCCCCGTTTTCTCTCTACCACCTTTTTTAAATAGTGGGGTTAAATTAGCTACCCTCCAATCCATGGGAACTATTCCAGAGTCTATAGAAGTTTGGAAGATGACCAGCAATGCATCTACTATTTATAGGGCCACTTCCTTAAGTATCCTAGGACATAGATTATCAGGCCCTGGGGATATATCGGCTTTCAATCCCGTCAATTTCCCTAACATCATTTCCCTACAAATATTGATTTTATTCAATTCTTCCCTCTCATTAGACCCTATGTTCCCGACATCTCTGGAAGGTTATTTGTGTCCTCCTTTGTGAAGACAGAAGCAAAGTATGTATTTAATTGGTCTGCCATTTCTTTGTTCCCCATTATAAATTCCCCTGAATCTGACTGCAAGGGGCCTATGCTTGACTTCACCAATCTTTTTCTCTTCACATATCTATAGAAGCTTTTACAGTCAGTTTTTATGTTACCTGCAAGCTTACTCTCATATTCTATTTTCCCTTTCTTAATTAATCCCTTTGTCCTCCTTTGCTGAATCCTAAACTGCACCCAATCCTCAGGTTTGCTGCTTTTTCTGGCCAATTTATATGTCCTCTCCTTGGATCTTATGCTATCCCTAATTTCCCTTGTTAGCCACGGTTGAGTCACCTTTGTGTTTTATTTTTATGCCAAACAGGGATGAACAAATTCTGTAGTTCATCCATGCGATCTTTAAATGTTTGCCATTGCCGATCCACCATCAATCCTTTAAGTAACATTCCCCAATCCATCCTAGCCAACTTGTGCCTCATACCATCGTAGTTTCCTTTATTTAAATTCAGGACCCTAGTCTCTGAGTCAACTACTTCACTCTCCATCTTCTTAATGAAGAATTCTATAATATTATGATCGCTCTTCCCCAAGGGACCTCGCACAACAACATTGCTAATTAATCCTTTCTCATTACATAATACCCAGTCTAAGATGGCCTGATCTCTAGTTGGTTCCTCGACATATTGGTCCAGGAAACCATCCTGTATACACTCTAGGAATTCCTCCTCCACAGTATTGTTACTGATTTGGTTAGCCCAATCAATATGTAGATTAAAGTCACCCATGATAACTGCTGTGCCCTTATTGCACACATCTCTAATTTCCCATTTAATGCCATCCCCAACCTCAGCATTACTGTTTGGGGGTCTGTATACAACTCCCACTAATGTTTTCTGCCCCTTGGTATTTCTCAGCTCCACCCATACAGATTCCACATCTTCAGAGCTAATATCCTTCCTTACTATTGACCCAGAAATTAGGTTCGGGGGCTTGCCGCGCGTGCAAGCCCCCGAGGTGCACTGACCCGGCGCGCCGACAGCTGTAGCCTGGGCCTGCTTGGAATTCCTGTCACTGGCCTGGTTCAGCTGTCGGCGCGCTGTGCTTGCCTGATCCAGCGGCATAGTTAGTTTGATGTGCCAGCTGGGATCAGGTGAGCACTGGGCAGCCAATCAGGGGAGGGAAAACTTCATTCATGAGTTTGATAGTAAGAACTGTCAAACTCATGAAAACTACGGGCGCCCAAAACACCACTTAAACTTTAAATAAAATTTTAAAAAACATCCCACTAATTAAATGAACTATAAATAAGTTTTAAAAACTATTTTAAACAATTAATCAAATTTTTGAAAAAAATAATTTTTTAAGAAATCGGGTCTAAAAATACACTTATCTTACTGTAAAGTCCTTAAAAACAATAAAGCTGTGGAAAAAATTTTATAATTTTAAATAATAGACCACTTACCTTAAAGAATCAAGTCCTTACGTCTCCTTTTTACATTTCTAAAAAGTTGAGGCCCTTACACACGGGCAAACCTGTCAAAAAGAAGGAAGTTCAATGCGCCTCTGAACCCCTTGGAGGAAATGCCGGTTTCCCGCGCATGCTGAAATCCGGCACTTCCAACGGGCCCACGCGTGAGTACCCCGTCCGTACTCATGTGTTGGGACTGGAATTACTGGGTCATTGTGTTAATCTCCTCTTTAACCAGCAATGCTACCGCACCTCCTTTTCCTTTTTGGCTGTCCTTCCTGAATATTGAATACCCCTGGATGTTGAATTCCCAGCCTTGGTCAACCTGGAGCCATGTCTCCATAATTCCAATGACATCATATCCGTTTACATCTATTTGCGCAGCTAATTCATTCACCTTATTACGAATGCTCCTCGCATTAAGACACAAAGCCTTCAGGCTTGTTTTTTTAACACTCTCAGTCCTTTTAGAATTATTATTTGCTGTAGCCCTGTTTGATTTACACCCTTGATTTCTCTGCCTTCCACTTGTGGTTTTCTCCTTCCTGTCTTTTGTTTCTATCCTGGCTTCCCTTTCCTCTGTCTCATTGCACAGGTTCCCAACCCCCTGCCATTTTAGTTTAAACCCTCCCCAACAGCACTAGCAAACACTCCCCCTAGGACATCAGTCCCAGTCTCGCCCAGGTGCAAACTGTCCAATTTGTACGAGAACCGATTCCAATGTCCCAGGTGTGGTGTATGTAACCTGTTCCACCTTAAGAGAACTTAAGCCTGTTCCACCTTAAGAGATGTACTACTTTCTCTGGCTGCTGTATACGTAATACCAGTGGTGACCACCGGTATATAAGTACTGTGTAGTGATATTGTATTTAGTATAGTCCTGACCTCCAACTAGTAAAGACCTGTTGAACTTTATTCTTGTAGTCTGTGTCAGTAATTAATCTTAATACAACTGGAACACACAGACTTAACAGTGGCGACGAGTCCAATTCTTACCCTGTGGCAGTTTATAACCACGGCGGCTTCGTCCACAGAACGGGCGTCGAAGAGAGGCATCCACCCTCATCACCCTGCTGGAAGACACGTCGCGTGGCAGGCATCGAGAACCCGGAGTGCAGAAGACATCCTGAACTCGAAGCCTCCATCAGCGGCAGTCAGCTATCTTCTTTCTACCTCGGTGGTGGGTAAGCCGGTCAGCGACGCGAGCAGAAAGTCGGCCGCGTTGGCTGTACAGACGGGGGGAGGAAGACGGAGGAATAAGGGCGGTGAGATCGATCGCGACCGGAGATAAGGGCCGGGCTGCATTCAGGCCGAAAGGCGCAGCGCGGGGACATCGATCGCGGCTGGTGATAAGGGCCGGGCCGCTTTCAGGCCAAAAAGGCGCAGCATCTGGGGCGACTGAAGGCGCGAGAGCCGCGGTGAAGGCGAACGCAGCCGATGCTAATAACCGGGCTGCAAGAAGGGCTGCGAGGCGCGACATCGGGGAAGCGCGAGTGCCCGAGGGAGCCGCGGTGAAGCGGAGACAGCGTCGGGGGAGTTACTAACCGTTGGGAAAGGGGAGCAGCAGCGGCACGCCAAACGCCATTGCAGCCAGTGGGTGAAGACCGCCAAGTGTGGGAAAACCGCCATTTTGTAGGCGGAGGACGAAGACAAGAGCGGGAAGCCACCATCTTGGGATAAAATAAATTGCAACGATGCCTAAACATGGGATCATTGATACCTTTGATGGCGACATCGAAGATTGGGCCATGTATGTAGAATGCATACAAAATCATTGTAAAGCAAATAAAATCCCAGATGCAGAGAAAGCACTAACTTTATTGAACTTAATGGGTGCGAAGACATACGGGCAATTGAAACACCTTTTATCACCAGATGAACCGGCGGATAAGACGTTCGAGGAGATTGTTACTGTCCTGAAAAATCATCTAAACCCCACGCCGCTGATGCTAGCGGAACGATTTAAATTTTACAGCAGAAGGCAGCTGAAGGATGAAAGCAATGCTGAATATTTAATGGAATTGCGTAAGCTAGCAAAGTACTGTCAGTTTGGAACGGGACTAACAGACGCGCTAAGAGATAAATTTGTGTGTGGATTATTAAAAGAAGATACACAAAAGCGACTGCGCGAGGAGAATGAGCTGACGCTTGAGAAAGCGGTCACTATGGCAGCAGCACACGAAGCCGCAGTGAGAGGCACGGCAGTAATGCAGCTACGGTCACCGGAACACAGTACAAATAAATTGGGTTTGAGTACTGTAAAATGTTATCGTTGTGGAAAGACAACACACGATCAGAACCAGTGTTGGTTTAAAAACCAAGAATGCAGAACGTGTGGCAGGCTTGGCCACATAGCTAAAGTATGCCGGTCAGGAAAGAAGACCAGCAACAAAAAGTCACCGCAAGGAAAATACATAAAGGTGCACAAGGTGACAAAGACCAGTTCGAACGAACAGAAGTCAGATTCAGACGCTAGCAGTAATGAACTGGGTAGCTTAAGAGTACACAACGTTGGTAAGGATGCAGATCTCCAGACAATTTGGGTCACTCTTCAGATAGCAGGAGTCCAAGTAAAGATGGAATTGGACACTGGATCGGCATTGACGGTCATGAATAAGAAAGATTACAAAAGGTTATTCCAACATATTCCCCTACGGGATATGGAGATTATATTGAAAACATACACGGGGCAAAGAGTGTACCCCATCGGAAAGATAGAGGTAAAAGTGGTCCACAAGGGCGAAGAAAGCCAAGTAATGGACTTATATGTGCTACCTGAAGGAGGTCCACCACTACTGGGACGGGGGTGGATTAGGAAAATGAATATGGACTGGCACTCCTTAAAAGCACTAACGGTAGATTCCGGGGAAACAGATGTCAAACCTAAACGATTGTCCAAAATATTGGATGATGCTAAAGAGGTGTTCCAGCAAGGACTGGGAACACTGAAAGGAATTAGGCAAACATCAAGATTGATGAACATGCACAACCAAAATTTTTCAAAGCCAGACCGGTACCCTATGCAATACGACCTACTGTAGAAGCGGAACTGGAAGCGCTAGAACGTTCAGGTGTACTGTCTAAGGTAGATTGGAGTGAGTGGGCTACGCCCATTGTTCCCGTTATGAAACGTCCTTCGAGCAACAAGCCAGGAGAACCAGGGAAGGTTTGCATCTGTGGAGATTTCAAGATCACCGTTAATCCGGTGCTTCACACGGTGCAGTATCCGCTTCCGCGGATTGAGGATATTTTTGCTTCGTTGTCTGGCGGGAAACACTTCACCTAGATAGACCTGGCGCAGGCGTACTTGCAGATGGAGGTTGAAGAAGAGTCATGCCAATACCTCACGATCAACACGCATAGAGGTTTGTACCGGTATAATAGGCTGGTTTTTGGAGTGGCATCGGCTCCGGCAATTTGGCAGAGGGCCATGGAGCAGGTATTACAGGGAATTCCAGGCACACAATGTTACCTGGACGATATTCTGATTACAGGTGATGGTGATGAAGAACACCTCGCAAACTTGGAACTGGTGCTCAACAGAATGAAAGAGTATGGACTTAGAGTTAATCGGCAGAAATGTGAGTTCTTTCAGAAGCGGATCTCGTACTGTGGTCATGTCATTGACCGGGAGGGGCTCCGGATAATGTCGCTCAGTTGAGGTCGTTTCTGGGATTGATTAACTATTACCATAAGTTTCTACCGAATCTATCCACGGTACTGCACCCGCTGAACGCTCTTTTACAGAAGGGGGTACCATGGGAATGGAGCGAAAACTGTAAGAAGGCATTTCGCAAAAGCAAAGAATTGATCACCTCAGAGGAAGTGTTGGCTCACTTCAACCCGACACTGCCTATTCGGTTGGCTTGTGATGCTTCTCCATATGGTATTGGGGCAGTACTCTCACACAAGTTGCCAAATGGCACGGAAAGGCCAGTCGTGTTTGCATCCAGATCATTGACCTCCGCTGAGCGCAACTATGCGCAGATCGATAGGGAGGCTCTCAGCCTTGTATGGGGAGTGAAGAAGTTTAATCATTACCTGCAGGGCCAAAAATTCACACTTCTGACACACCATCAGCCGTTGGTATCCATTTTTAACCCTAAGAAGGGTGTTTCGGTGATGACAGCACAGCGACTCCAGAGATGGTCCCTTTTCCTAGGGGCACATCAATATCAAATATAATTCAAAGGTACAAAGCAGCATGGCAATGCTGATGGGCTGTCACGCCTGCCACTACCTGAAGCAGAAGAGACGACGAAAGTTGACCCTGTTGAGTTATTTCATTCGACCATCATCGAGTGTTTACCAGTCACCAATGCAAGTATTGAAAGAGAAATCAGGAACGACCCGACACTGTCCCGAGTTTACGAGGTGACAGTGAAGGGATGGCCAACACATGGTGATCCTCTGTTACCGGCATTCTCGGCAAGGCGAGACCAGCTGTCCGTCTGCCATGGTACTTTGATGTACGGGACAAGAGTGATTATTCCTCCCAAGTTACGGGAAAGAGTTCTAAAGGAACCGCATGAAGGTCATCTGGGGGGAGTTAAGATGAAAAGTCTTGCTAGGGCTTATGTATGGTGGCCGGGCATTGACCAACAGCTAGAGGAGTTGACAAAAAGCTGCGCTGGGTGCCAAAAAGTGCAAAATGCACCTCCGATCGCACCGCTACACCCATGGGAATGGCCTTCAGCCCCATGGCAACGCATACATATTGACTTTGCTGGTCCATTGATGGACTCCATGTTCCTAATTGCGGTGGACGCACATTCCAAATGGCCAGAAGTGATCAAGATGAATACCACTACTTCAGAAAAGACAATTGCAGTGTTAAGAACAATATTCGCAAGGAACGGATTGCCAGAACAGATATGTTCGGACAACGGACCACAGTTCGTGTCGGAAGAATTCCAAAAATTCTTAAAGAAGAATGGGGTGAAACATTATACCTCTGCCCCATATCATCCGGCGACAAACGGGTTGGCCGAGAGATTTGTCCAAACATTCAAAAAGGCAATTAAGGCCATGAACGATGATCAGATTCCGTTACAACACAAGGTGGACAATTTCCTAATGGCATATCGAAATGCCGCTCATGCAGTGACTAACCAAAGTCCTGCCATGATGTTTTATAACAGGAGGTTGCGGTCCAGGTTGGACTTGTTAAAACCAAATGTGCGGAGGGAAGTGGAAAACAAACAGTTCCGGCATATTAATAACAAGTCCACTCGAAGTTTCGACGTAGGACAACCAGTGTTGGCAAGGGGCTATGGAAACGAAAAATGGCAGTCCGGAACAATTCGGGCCAGACAAGGACCTCTGATGTACACAGTAGATATTGGTAACAATGTGATAAGGCGTCATGCGGATCAACTGGGAGAATCAAGAGCAAGGGTCGAACCCATGGTTGCGACAGAGACAACTGTGGAAGACGTTAATGAACCTGAAGCATCTACCTCGGCAGGGACTGTACCTGATGATGACGTCCAATACATAGGAAACCAACAAGAAGATTCACCTCAGCAACAAGAATCAGAGACCACTGAAAGGCGTTATCCAAACCGAATCAGAAGGCCTCCTGAGAGACTGAACCTTTGAACTGTTTATACCTGAAGTTATATATATGTATATATGTTATGATGTTATGTTAAATGGGGATATGACTGTTAAGCTAAAAAGGGAGGATTGTGGTGTATGTAACCTGTTCCACCTTAAGAGAACTTAAGCCTGTTCCACCTTAAGAGATGTACTACTTTCTCTGGCTGCTGTATACGTAATACCGGTGGTGACCACCGGTATATAAGTACTGTGTAGTGATATTGTATTTAGTATAGTCCTGACCTCCAACTAGTAAAGACCTGTTGAACTTTATTCTTGTAGTCTGTGTCAGTAATTAATCTTAATACAACTGGAACACACAGACGTAACACCAGGAATTTGAATCCCTCCCCCTTGCACCATTCCTCTAGCCACGTATTCATTTGAAATATCCTTCTATTTCTATTCTGACTAGCACGTGGCACTGGTAGCAATCCTGAGATTACTACCTTTGAGGTCCTATTTTTTAATTTACCCCCTAACTCCCTATATTCAGCTTTTAGGACCTCATTCCGTTTTTTACCTATATCGTTGGTACCTATATGCACCACAACAACTGGTTGTTCACCCTCCCCATCCAGAATTCCCTGCAGCCGCCCAAAGGCATCCTTGACCCTTGCACCAGGGAGGCAACATACCATCCTGGAGTCTTGTTTGCGGCCGCAGAAACGCCTATCTATTCCCCTTATAATAGAATCCCTATCACTATAGCTCTCCCAGTCTTTTTCCTCCTGTCCTGTTCAGCAGAACCACCGATGGTGCCAGGAAGCTGGCTGCTGCTGCCTTCCCCCGATAAGCCATCTCCCTCAACAATATCTAAAGTGGTATATCTGTTTGAGAGGGGGATGGCCACAGGGGACCCCTGCACTACCTGCCTGTACCTACTACTCTGCCTGATGGTCACCCATTCCCTTCCTACCTGTGCAGCCTTTAACTGCGGTGTGACCAACTCCCTAAATGTGCTATCCACAATGTCCTCAGCATCGCGAATGCTCCAGTATGTATCCATTCGCAGCTCCAGCGCCACAATGCGGTCTGTCAGTAGCTGCAGCTGGATACACTTCCCGCACACATGTTCGTTAAGGACACAGGAACTGTCCCTGATTTCCCACATAGTGCAGGAGGAGCATGCCGAGCTGTCCTGCCATGAATTACCCTTTACTTAATTTAAATTAAATTAAATCAAATCAATACCACTAATTACACTACAATTAAATGATATACTCAAGGGCCCTTGGTTACTAGCACTCCCCGATACACAACAGTGACCTTAGAAACTATAACCGCAAAAATTAAGACCGTCTAAATTTTATAAACTATTAACCTTAACTGTCAAACTATAGAGTAGTATAAATACCCGCATCACTTTTTAAATTGTGACGTGGCTCCAGAATGCCGCTGCCGGTCTGTGAGATTGGTATACCTCTGAAAGAAAGCCTGCGAAAGTGAGTTGAAGTACTCACTGTACCGCTGCTCTCTGCTCCTCCCGACACTGGCCTCTGTAAAAAAAGCCCGCGAAAGTTAGTTTAAGTACTCACTGTACCGCCGCTCTCTGCTCCTCCCGACACTGGCCTCTGTAAAAAAGCCCGTGAAAGTGTAGCTTCTCTCACGTTGTCTCTGATTCAATCTACAACTCAATTGTAACTGTGTATTATGGGTCACCTTGAGTTGTTCCATCTTCCTTTGGGTCATTGAACCTTGTGCCGTATTTCTCTTATTCATGACGACAGATACTTTAGGTTTTGGTGAATTCGGCCAAGACACTACAATATCCAAATGACACATGTGGGTTTTTAAAATAATATTGCCTCGAATTTCTTCTGCTGTAACTACTTAACCACTCTCCCCCTCACTCCCGTGCCCTTTAATATCCCACCCAGAATGCAAACATATCGAGCTCAATGGGAGAGCAGGATGGCCAGTGCTGCAGCAAGATCAAAGGGAGGACCTACTGGTGGGTGACATTTCTCTGCAAACAATTCAGCCTGGGGCAGGATGGAGCAGAGGCACACCAGGGCAGCAGGGTTAACTGATGACTCTGTAGGGGGTGGCGCTACACATTAATACTGTGTCAAACACCCAGAGGATGTAGCTGCAAGTGATTAAAATTGTCAGCTAAGGCAAGAGTGCCCACTCATAAAAACAGAAAATGCTGGAAATACTCAGCAGATCTGGCAGCATCTGTGGAGAGGGAAACAGAGTTAACGGCCTTGAAATTGGTGGTGTTAGCGCTGGCCGTTAAGGCCCGTTTTGGTAAAAAAAATGGTGGCAGCCCGCTTCCGACGGGTCCTGCAGTGGCCGCCATTTTTGGCAGATCAGCAGCGCTGCCTCCACACAGCAACCATCTGGGTGAAAGATCTGTGGCACTATGGCATCCAGCGAAGGTGGGAGTACCAGGCAGTCTGGCACCCATTTGTGGACCCCACACAAGACTCAGACAAATGTCCGCGATAGTAAAAGGAGAGCCGTGGACAAACAAATGCCTCGTGATGTGCCACAACACACAATGCTCCAACCCTACAAGGACCATCAGTGGACTCGATAGCAAAACCCAGGAGCCGTCACCAAAATGACTCGACACAGCACATTGCCCGAGAACGCCGCACCGATCCTGCAGACGCGACCTTCAGCCTCCTGCTGAGGTTAGCGCTGGAAAGAGAGCGTTGCACAAGAAATTCTCCGCTTCGCTCATGTAAATTAGCAGGCAGCACCAAAATACCAGTGCTGCCTGCGCTCTTTCTGTGGGCGGCTGTTAGTCGCGATCGTGCTGTTGCTGGCAGGTTTCCGGCCAGCTCGAATTTCTAGGCCAACATTTCAGGGTGAGGACCTTTCATCAAAACACCTACTATACTAAACAGTTAGGCAAAGTCTGCATGCCACAATGTGTTTCTGCCCTCTCAAACTCGTCTTAGTTTTTTCAATGCATAGCAATCATGCCCATTCTGCAGTGGGCCACATTTTGTAGCAGCAACTTCTACCTGTAACTCTTCATACCCACTTCACTTATACCTGCCATAGGGGAACTCCTAAAGATACACAAGATTAAGAATTGGAATATGTAAAAGTACCACCAGAGTAAAGTCACTAAGCACATTTGCACTAAGGAATTGAAGAGGAATAACCTGGCTTTAAATTATCTTCACTTTACCCAGAGAGCTTTTTTCTGCCAGTGCAGAATAAGATGCCTGCAAATGCCTTCTGTCATCTTGCAAGTTTCAGCTTGAAATACAGTGATTGGGTTATTTGAGGAAAGCCCCAGCATTCCAACGGTATTTGATGCACTTTGCAGTTGAATGATTGTTGGCGATGTGGGAGCCAATTCAATGATCCTAACACCTTGTTGTGCTGAGCTCTTGGAAAGAGATACTTTTCAGTCAGTTTCTCTGTGATATTGGTAACAATGATTTGACTTCTTGTTAGAACAGAACTGTAGTGTATGTACCTTTAAGGGGAGAACTACTTTTTTACAGCTCCTGTATACTGTACCGGCAGTGACCACACCTATATATAAACCCTGAGTAGGGATCTGTACTTTCAGTTTTAGAGTAACCCTCATCCAGTAAACACCTGTTGATTGTTCCTCTGCAGTCTCTGTCGATTTATTGAAGGACCCCATACATCAAAATTCACGGATTTAACATTGGCGACGAGTCGATTCGAACCTACCTGCAACTCTACAGAAGAAGGCCGATTCCACCAGTGTGGGCGTCGACCATCCAGAGAGGACTTGAGCATCACAGAGGAGGCTGTGGAGAGCTGGGCTTGGTTCTCCAGTCGCGACGATCCAGTGCAGCAGGCTGGCAGCAGGTACGGCGCAGACCCTTCCCAGACGGCGGCGGCTGGAGCCGACCGACGGCACAGAAAAAGGCCGAGCAGCGTCGACAGGGTAAGAGAGAGGGTAAAGCGCACAGGGCGCAGCTGGGGTTGAAGACCGAGTGGCATCAACGAGAGAGGGTAAAGCGCACAGGGCGCAGCCGGGGTTCAGGACCGAGTGGCGTCAATGAGAGAGGCGTGCAGGAAAACGCACAGAGCGCGGCCGGTGTTCAAGGGCTGAGCAGCGTCCGCGGGGGAAGAAAGGAAGCGTGGGAGACGCCATTTTGAGCCACAGTGGAGAAGAAGGGAGAGCGCGGGAAGAAAGGAAAGCGCGGGAGACGCCATTTTGAGCCAGCGGAGAAGAAGGGAGAGTGCGGGAGACGCCATTTTTAGCCAGCCTAACCACACCCAGGGATGCCGAAGAGTGGCAGTGTCACAGCGTTCGACAATGAAGTCGAAGATTGGGCGACATATATAGAACGCATAGAAGTGTACTGCAAGGCGAATGAAGTGCCAGATGCCAGGAAAGCACTGGTATTGTTGAATTCCATGGGTACAAAAACGTACGGCTTACTGCGAAACCTAGTAACCCCAGAGAAGCCAGTGGAAAAGGATTTTGAAAGCATAGTGGCAATCCTACAGGACCACTTAAACCCCACACTGCTGCTGATAGCAGAAAGATTTAAGTTTCACAAAAGGAACCAGCATAAAGACGAAAGTAATGCTGAGAACATAAGAACATAAGAACATAAGAAATAGGAGCAGGAGTAGGCCAATCGGCCCCTCGAGCCTGCTCCGCCATTCAATAAGATCATGGCTGATCTGATCCTAACCGCCAATCCACTATCACGGAACCATCTCCTGAATCTAACAGAATTAGACACACGAAATAGGAGCAGGATCAGGCTACACGGCCCCTGGGCCCGCTCCGCTACCCACAGGGCCATGACCGATCCGAACCTAGAATCATGTCCAAATTCCTGCCCGCTCCCCGTAACCCTTAATTCCCTATACTTCTAGGAAACTGTCTATTTCTGTTTTAAATTTATGTAATGATGTAACTTCTACAGCTTTTTGGGGCAGCATATTCCATGGACCTACCACCCTCTGAGTGAAGTAGTTCCTCCTCATCTCAGTTTTGAAAGAGCAGCCCCTTATTCTAAGATTATGCCCCCTAGTATTTAACGGAACTGCGCAAGCTATCGAAACACTGCCAGTTTGGAACGGGACTAGCAGATACTTTAAGGGACAAGTTTGTGTGTGGGCTTCAAAGTGAAGGAACCCAGAAACGGCTTCTATCAGAAAAGGGTCTTACGCTGAACAAGGCTTTCAGCATGGCAGTATCACACGAAGTAGCCGCACGGGGCGCTGCAGAGATACAACGGAGACTGCAAGAATATGGCACAAATGAAATGTCATATGGAGCAGTGAAGTGTTATCGCTGCGGCAGAACAACACACGACCATAAGGATTGTTGGTTCAAGGACCAAGTGTGCAGACAGTGTGGAAAAGTAGGACACATAGCAAGTGTCTGCAGGTCGGGAAAGAAAACCAGCAGCAAGAAATCTCCACAGGAGAAGTACAAAAAGGTATATAAGGTGACGGAGAGTAGTTCAGACGAACAGAAAAGTGATACAGACTCCGGAAGCAAGGAGCTGGGTTGTCTGAAACTACATAATGTAATCAAAATGGAGGATCACCAAACTATCTGGGCCATGCTCAAGATAGACGGAGTCCAAGTGAAAATGGAATTGGACACAGGATCAGTCCTAACAGTCATAAACCGAAGGGAGTACGAGCGGCTATTCTCACATATACCCTTGAGAGATACAGAGATTGTCTTGAAGATGTACACAGGGCAAAAAGTCTACCCCAAAGGAAAAATAAGGGTGAAAGTGATATACAACGGCAAGGAAACACCAAAAATGGACCTATATGTATTGCCAGACGGAGGACCACCACTACTAGGACGTGAATGGATCCGGAAGATACAGTTAGATTGGCATTCCATACAAGCACTGACGGTAGATGCCAAAAAGGATGACGACGTCACACCTGGACGACTGTCAAAAATGCTAACTGACGCACAAGAAGTGTTCCAGGAGGGACTCGGAACACTAAAAGGCATAACAGCGATGATCAAAATAGAGGAAAATGCAAGGCCAAAGTTTTTTAAGGCCAGACCGGTGCCTTATGCGATCCGCCCAGCTGTCGAAGCAGAGCTGGAAGGGTTGGAACGTTCTGGAGTACTGTCCAAAGTGGACTGGAGCGAGTGGGCTACACCCATCGTTCCTGTAATGAAGAGGTCGTTGAGTAATACGCCTGGGGAACCAAAGAAGGTTCGCATCTGTGGGAACTTTAAGGTGACAGTGAACCCAGTCCTTCACACGGTACAATATCCGCTTCTGCGGATTGAAGATATTTTCGCCTCGCTATCTGGAGGAAAATGCTTCACTAAGGTTGATCTGGCCCAGGCGTACCTGCAAATGGAGGTAGAAGAAGCCTCGAAACAGTACCTCACGATCAACACTCACAAAGGTCTCTACCAATACAACCGGCTGGTGTTCGGGGTAGCATCAGCTCCGGCTATTTGGCAAAGGGCAATGGATCAAGTCCTGCAAGGGATTCCAGGGACCCAGTGCTATTTGGACGACATCCTGGTCATGTGCGAAAATGACAGTGATCACCTCGCCAACCTGGAGCAGGTGCTCACTAGATTGAAGGAATATGGGCTCCGAGCTAATCGCCACAAATGCGAGTTTTTCCAGAAGCAGATCTCGTATTGTGGCCACGTTATTGATGAAGAGGGGTTACATAAGTCCCCTGAAAAGATTGAGGCAGTAGTCAAGGCTCCAGCACCGGAAAATGTGTCACAACTGAGGTCGTTCCTCGGGCTGGTGAACTACTACCATAAGTTCTTGCCGAATTTGTCTACAGTACTACACCCACTGAACACCCTACTGCAAACGGGGGTACCATGGAAGTGGAATGATGAATGTAAACGAGCTTTCCAGAAGTGCAAAGAGTTGATCACATCAAAAGAGGTGTTGGCTCATTTCAACCCAGCACTATCAATTCGGTTGGCGTGTGATGCATCACCCTATAGTATTGGTGCGGTGCTGTCACACAAATTCCCGGACGGCTTGGAGAGGCCAATAGCCTTTGCGTCTCGGTCACTAACCTCAGCTGAGCGTAACTATGCCCAGATTGACAGGGAGGCCCTCAGCCTAGTGTGGGGAGTAAAAAAGTTCAACCACTATCTGCACGGGCAGAAGTTCACCTTGCTGACTGACCACCAACCACTTGTCTCCATCTTTAATCCAAAGAAGGGCGTTCCGGTGATGACTGCGCAACGGCTACAAAGATGGTCCCTTTTTCTAGGGGCGAACCAATATGAAATAGAATATAAGGGCACGAAACAGCATGGAAACGCTGATGGGCTACCACGCCTGCCACTGCCTACTGCGGAGGAAGCACCGGCAGTGGACCCTGTCGAAATATTTTATTCGACTATAATTGAACGCTTGCCAGTAACTAACGCGGATATAGAGAAGGAGACCCGAAATGACCCGACACTGTCTCGGGTATATGATTTGACGGTGAAGGGATGGCCAACTCACTGTTGCCAGCATTCTCATCCAGAAGAGAACAGCTGTCAGTATGCCAGGGGACCTTGATGTGTGGATCCCGAGTGGTAATTCCACCCAAGTTAAGGGAGAGAGTGCTCAATGAGCTTCACGAAGGCCATCTGGGAGGGGTGAAAATGAAAAGCCTTGCTAGGGCTTATGTGTGGTGGCCGGGGATCGATCAGCAAATCGAGGACCTGACAAAGAGCTGCTCAGGATGCCAGAAGGTCCAAAATGCATCACCACATGCCCCTCTACACCCATGGGGGTGGCCCTCATCTCCATGGCAACAGGTGCATATTGATTTTGCTGGTCCATTCATGGACTCAATGTTCTTAATAGCCGTGGATGCGCACTCGAAATGGCCTGAGGTGATCAAAATGTCCACCACCACCACGGAGAAAACGATTGCAGTCCTACGGACCATATTTGCCAGGAACGGCTTGCCAGAGCAGATTTGCTCTGATAACGGACCGCAGTTTGTGTCCGAAGAGTTTCGGAAATTTATGAGAAGGAATGGGTTAAGGCATTACACATCCGCCCCGTATCATCCCGCCACAAATGGATTGGCTGAGAGGTTCGTACAAACCTTTAAAAAGGCAGTAAGGGCCATGTGCGATGACGACATTCCACTGCAGCATAAGGTGGACAATTTCCTGTTAGCCTACAGAAATGCGACACATGCAGTTACCAACCAGACCCCGGCCATGATGTTCTTTAACCGAAGGTTGAGATCTCGTCTGGATTTGCTCAGACCAAATGTACGAAGAAATGTTGAGAATAAGCAATTCCAGCACATGAATGAGAAGCCGAGAAGGAGCTTCAATGTAGGGCAACCAGTCTTGGCCCGCGACTACCGAACAGAGAAATGGCAACCAGGAACGATATGCACACGGCAGGGGCCACTAATGTACACAGTGGATGTTGGGGAGAACATTGTGAGACGCCATGTCGACCAGATCCTAGCATCACAGGAACGAGTCAACCCCATGTCTCACGTACCTGGTGATGAACCCGACATACAGGTAGCATCTACCCCAGAAACAGTAGTATCGGAAGCTGATGAACCAACCGACGACAGGGGGGCAGAATCGCCTCCGCACCAAGAGCAAGACACTCAGGAAAGGCGCTATCCAGAAAGGATCAGGAAGCTGCCCCAAAGACTGAATTTATAAATGGACTATTTTCAGTTAATGTTGTATGTTAAAAGTGTTAACTGTTAAATGAATGTTATGGTACTGTTAATCTAAAAGGGGAGGAATTGTAGTGTATGTACCTTTAAGGGGAGAACTACTTTTTTACAGCTCCTGTATACTGTAGTACCGGCAGTGACCACATCTGTATATAAACCCTGCGTAGGGATCTGTACTTTCAGTTTTAGAGTAACCCTCATCCAGTAAACACCTGTTGATTGTTCCTCTGCAGTCTCTGTCGATTTATTGAAGGACACCATACATCAAAATTCACGGATTTAACAAGAACCATCTCCTCTGTAGTATGATCTGGGGAAACCAAGGGAACATTCTTTTAATTAGCATTAAAAATTCTTCACGAGCATTGCAAACCTACCCCCTTTCTCCCTCCTTATCACTTAATCTGGAATATTGGGGCGTATTTTGCGGCCATCACGGGTGGGTACGAGGTGTGTACGTGCCAGTAAGGGCTGCGCAAATCCCAGGTTTAGGCATATGAAGCGCATGCACTGAAACCCGGCACTTGCGATCTGTCAAGAATCCTCTTGACGGATCCTTCACATCCGCGGGAGATGGGCCTCTGTGGGTGGGGAGTTGCGCTATTTGCATAACTTCCACCCGCTGAATGCCTGTCAAATTCTTACAAAAAGGTATGTTTATTTTTAACCCCGTAAAAACATTTAATTTCTTCTTAAAAATAAATTTTTTGTTCAAAATATTTAATTAAATGCCATTTTAATTAATTTTAAAGATGTAATTAAAAAAAATATTTCCTTTGTTCCGTACGTACAGAACTGTCAAAAGTATGAATGGGGATTATCTTCTTTTATTGGTTGGGCCAGCCTACATGATCCCAGGAGCACCTACGAACCACTTGCGCCCCGGGGATACGTGGGCCTCTGCCCGTGCAGACCCGGAGAGGCCCAGGAGTGCAAGCCTCCATACCTCCCGGACCACCAGGTACTTTCGTAGACATTTTGCAGGTCGGAGGTGTCCGCCCAAGGGAAGCCTCCAATTGCAAATGTTGGCCCATTAAGTTCCCAGTTCTGTCCAAACTTAAGCTGTATCTCTATTATAGCTACTATATTATCCCCCATGCATAATCATTAATGCTTCCAACTGTCCAATTTTGATGTCAATGCTTTGTGCATTCACATAAAAACCATTCCATCCTGACTCTAGATTTTTGTAATATTGACACTTGTACCTTTTCCTGTTTTTCTCATTAAATATTTTGAAGATGCTTGCCCCCCCAGTGCTTTTATGTCTCACTACCTCATAGCCTGTTTTTCCCTTTCGCTTCTGATAGTATGCTCTCAATATTTGCTTCAATTAAACCATCTATGCCAATAACTTTATCAATCCTACGTTCACTCTCTAGTCTGAAACCTAGACTTTCCACATCCCCTGCCATGTCAGTTTAAATTCTCCTCCACTGCTCTATTTATCTATGATGCACCATAAAGCAGGGAGAAACAGCCAGCTGCAATCAGTTGCAGGCCACCTCATGACCCAGAACAAGGAGGTACAGTGCGACCTCCATCGCAAGAGCTTCCCACTGACACCCAACAGCCATCCACCTCACTTACTCCTGGGGAAGGACTTAAAAGGAGCACAAGATTAGAGCATAAAACACACACAACATAATTACCAGGGGAAAGCACTGGGGTAAGAAATACTGAGCACACACGCAATGAGTACATAGAGGGCAATAAAATGCATTTACTTTTACTACCGCTTTATTCTGCAGCAGCAGAAAGAAACTCTCTGAACATAGTGCCAGCAAATGCCTTCTTTGATCTCATACCACTTCCTCAAATACTATCATTGGGCAACTTTCAAAGCAACTCTTGGTATTTCATAGAATCATAGAATGTTACAGCACAGAAGGAGGCCATTTCGGCCAATTGTGTCCGCGCTGGCCAACAAAGAGCTATCCAGCCTAATCCCACTTCCCAGCTCTTGGTCCGTAGCCCTGCAGGTTAGAGCATCCCAAGTGCACATCCAAGTACTTTTTAAATGTGGATAGGGCTTCTGTCTCTACCACCCTTTCAGGCAGTGAATTCCAGACCCCCACAATTCTCTGGGTGAAGACATTTCCCCTCAAATCCCCTCTAAACCTTCCACCAATTACTTTAAATCTGTGCCCCCTGGTTCTTGACCCCTATGCTAAGGGAAATAGGTCCTTTCTATTCACTTTATCTAGGCCCCTCATAATTTTATACACCTCAATAAGGTCTCCTCTCAGCCTCCTCTGTTCCAAGGTAAACAGATCCAGCCTATCCAGTCTTTCCTCATAGCTAAGATTCTCTACTCCCGGCAACATCCTTGTAAATCTCCTCTGTACCCTCTATAGTGCAGTCACATCTTTCCTTTTCTGACGAATGGTCATCGACCTGAAACGTTAACTTTGTTTCTCTCTCCACAGATGCTGCCTGACCTGCTGAGCATTTCCAGTATTTTCCGTTTTTATTTTACATCTTTCCTGTAATGTGGTGACCAGAACTGCACGCAGTACTCTAGCTGAGGCCTAACTAGTGTTTTATACAGTTGAAGCATAACCCCCCTGCTCTTATATTCTATGCCACGGCTAATAAAGGCAAGCATTCTGTATGCCTTCTTAACAACCTTATCTACCTGGCCTTTCAATGAGATCACCTCTCATTCTTCTAAACTCCAGAGAGTATAGGCCCAATCTACTCAACCTTTTTTCATAGGACAACCCTCTTATCCCAGGGATCAATCTAGTAAACCTTCGTTTGCTCTGTCTCTAAGGCAAGTACAGTATGTCCTTTCTCAGATAAGGAGACCAAAACTGTGCACAGTCCTCCAGGTGTAGTCTCACCAAAGCCCTATACAATTGTAGTAAGATTTCCTTACTCTTGTACTCCAACTCCTTGCAATAAAGGCCAACATGCCATTTGCCTTCCTAATTGCTTGCTGTACCTGCATACTAACTTTGCTGACAAGTCAGAATGGTTCAAAAAAACGCTGCAATAGATAAAGGAATGCTATACGAGCATGTTAAGCATTCATCTGCTAATTTTGGCAACAATAACTTGTAAGCGGACATGTCCTCGGTGATCTCCCATGGTACGATGGAGAATATTCAGTTTTACACAGGTATTAAAAATAGAAACTTTATGATTGAAATTCTACAAATCTGTCTATCCATTAGAGTAGCTTTAACCTTTAAAATTGAGAAATCCAAGTGAAAACACAGCATGACTAAGGTGAAAATGGAGAATAGACTCGGTAAATTAAGAAGTGATGAGGTACAGTGTGAGTGTCAC
This sequence comes from Somniosus microcephalus, assembly GCF_052327205.1. Classification (NCBI taxonomy): domain Eukaryota; kingdom Metazoa; phylum Chordata; class Chondrichthyes; order Squaliformes; family Somniosidae; genus Somniosus; species Somniosus microcephalus. The sequence goes on along the minus strand of NC_141000.1, from coordinate 45,798,100 downwards.
ACAAGTCCTAGTGCAACAGTGAGAGTCACTAGATGATTGTCTTCTTAACTCCCTCAACTAAACAGGATTCTGTTAAGGTTCTCACATGACTCCACCCCTGCCAATTTATAGTGTCAGCTGTGGCTCAGTTGGTAGCACTTCTTGCCTCTGAGTCAGAAGGTTGTGGGTCCCACTCCAGGGACTTGAGCACAAAAATCCAGACTGACACTCCAGTGCAGTGCTGAGGGAGTGCTGCACTGTCGGAGGTGCCGTCTTTCAGCTTAGACATTAAACCGAGGCCCCGTCTGCTCTCTCAGGTGGACGTAAAAGATCCCATGGCGCTATTTTGAAGAAGAGCAGGGGAGTTCTCCCCGGTGTCCTGGCCAATAGTTATTCCACAATGAACAGCACTAAGACAGATTACCTGGTCATCGTCACATTACTGTTTGTGGGTGCTCGCTGTGGGCAATTTGGCTGCCGTGTTTCCAACATTACAATGTAGGAAAATTTATTTCACACTGCTTTCAAAATGGCACTGGACTCTAGCTTGCAGCTAGATACCCTGGCGCTGCCTGAGGTGAAGTGAAAGTTAGTATTGTAGAAGCCTCTTTACAGATCCCCTCTTTAAGGATCTGCCCATTCTGCTGGACTCTTTCTTTATGGTTGGTTTCTCTGTGATATTGGAAATGATTCAGCTGCTTGTATAGTAGCATAAACATAACCCTTATGTCAGCTTTGACTCAGTGGAAACATTCTTGCTTAAAAGCCAGACGGTGGTGGGTTCAAGCCACACTCTACAGACTTAGGCATGTAATCTAGGCTGATAATTCAGAGCAGTACTGAAGGAGTGCTGCACTGTTGTAGTTGCCATCTTTCAGATGAGATGTTAAAACCAAGGCTCTGCCTGTCCTCTTAGGTGGATATTGAAGACCCCATAACAATATTTGAAGAAGAGCAGGGGAGGTGACCTGGCCAATGTTTGCCCCTTAACCAATATCAATTAAAACAGATTATTGCTATTTATCTCATTGTTGTTTGTGGGAGCTTGCTGTATCCAATTTGGCTGCCACGCATGTCTACATTCCACTTCAAAAGTACTTTGTTGGCCATGAAGCACTTTGACCTGAGGATGTGAAAGGTGCTACACAAATGCAAGTTCTTTCTTATGTTCTCATCTAAAAATAAAAATAAAAATCCAACAAAGAAACTGTAAAGTCTGTGGGTTGTTTAGTTAATTAATACACAGACTACCAGAGTAACTTAAAACAGGACTTTACTATTCGAAGGTCAGGGCGAATCTGCCCAATAAATCCTGACACAGCACTTATATACCGGTGTGGTCACCGTCGGTATTACAGTATACAGAAGCCAACAAAGTAGTGCAACACCTAAAGTAGTTCTCTTAAAGGTGGACGGTTACATACAATAGTTCTCTTAAAGGTAGACGGGTACATACACTACAATCCTCCCTTTTTAGCTTACAACATACTGATTCCCCATTAAACATACATTATAACATATATACAACTTTATGCAAGACAGTTCACAGATTCAGTCTCTCTGGAGGTTTCCGGACTCTGTCCGGATAACGCCTCGGTGGTGTCGTAACTCCCGGCGGGGTAGTAGGTGCTTCTGGCAAGGTCGATTCGGCTTGAAGGACAGTGTCAGGTTCATCTGATTCCAGTATTACCAGATCGGAGGTAGGTGTTCTGGGTATCTCTGTCTCAACATTAACCGTGTAAGGTGGTGGAGTAGGTTGGCCATTTGTGGCTGACCCTATGATCTGGTCAACATGGCGCCTTATTATACTGTCCCCAATGTCCACCGTATACATCAACGGCCCTAGCCTTTTTCCAATAGTTCCAGGCTGCCATTTCTCGGTACGGTAGTCCCGGGCCAAAACTTGTTGACCTATCTGAAAAGATCTAGTTGGCCTTTCATTCATGCCCTGGAATTGCCGGTTCTCTACGTCCCTTCTGACGTTTGGCTTAAGCAAATCCAGCCGGCATCTTAGTCGTCTATTAAAAAACATCATGGCGGGAGTTTGATTTGTGACCACATGTGTTGCATTCCTGTACGCCAACAAGAAGCTATCCACCTTATGTTGTAAGTTAATGGCTTCATTACCCATGGCCTTTATGGCCTTCTTGAAGGTCTGGACAAACCTTTCAGCCAATCCATTGGAGGCGGGATGGTATGGGGCTGACATGTAGTGCTTAACCCCATTGCTCTTTAAGAATTTCTTGAATTCTTCGGACACAAATTGCGGTCCATTATCAGAACAGATCTGTTCCGGCAGCCCATTCCTAGCAAACATGGTCCTTAACACTGTGATGGGTTTTCCGTGGTGGTGGTGGACATCTTTATTACCTCCGGCCACTTGGAGTGTGCATCCACCGCTATTAGAAACATTGAGTCCATAAATGGACCAGCAAAGTCGATGTGTACCCTTTGCCAAGGAGATGAAGGCCACTCCCATGGATGCAGAGGAGCCTGTGGTGGCGCGTTTTGGACCTTCTGGCATCCTAGACAGCTCTTAGTGATTTCTTCGATGTCCCCATCAATGCCTGGCCACCACACAAACGCTCTTGCTAGGTTCTTCATTTTCACTCCACCCAGATGTCCCTCGTGCAGCTCCTTTAACACCTTCTGTTGAAGTTTGGGTGGAATCACCACTCTAGATCCACACATCAGGGTTCCTCGACACACTGACAGCTGTTCTTTTCTCTGCGAAAATGCTGGCAGCGTTGGTTCGCCCTGTGCTGGCCATCCCTCCACCGTTAAATCATAGACTCGTGAGAGAGTCGGGTCATTTCTTGTTTCGTTTTCGATCATCGAATTTGTTACTGGTAGACATTCCACTATGGATGAGTGGAACATCTCTACCGGGTCCACTGTAGTCGCTTCTTCTACTATCGGCAATGGCAAGCGCGATAACCCATCAGCATTTCCATGCTGTTTGGACCTTTTGTATTCGATGTCATATTGGTGTGCCCCAAGTAACACGGACCACCTCTGTAACCTTTGCGCTGTCATGGTGGAAACGGCCTTGTTAGGGTTGAATATGGACACCAACGGCTGGTGGTCTGTCAGTAATGTGAACTTCTTGCCCTGCAGGTAATGATTGAATTTCTTTACGCCCCACACAAGGCTGAGGGCCTCCCTATCTATTTGAGCATAATTTCGCTCCGCGGAGGTCAATGATCGGGACGCGAATGCCACTGGCCTTTCCGAGCCATTTGGTAACTTGTGTGAAAGTACTGCTCCAATTCCATAGGGGGAAGCATCACAAGCTAGACGAAGAGGTAACGTTGGGTTGAAATGAGCCAACACTTCTTCAGAGGTAATCAACGCCTTGCTTCTGCGAAAGGCCTTTTTACATTCCTCACTCCACTTCCATGGTACTTCTTTCCGCAACAGAGCGTTCAGCGGATGCAGCACCGTGGATAGATTCGGCAGAAACTTGTGATAATAATTAATCAACCCCAAGAATGATCTTAACTGTGATACGTTTTCCGGAGCGGGGGCCTTCACGACAGCTTCTATCTTGTCAGGTGACTTGTGCAGCCCCTCTCGGTCAATGACATGACCGCAGTACGAGATCCATTTTTGGAAGAACTCACATTTCTTGCGCTTAACTCGAAGGCCATATTCCTTCAACCTAGTGAGCACCAGTTTCAAATTTGTGAGGTGTTCTTCCTCGTCTTGTCCCGTAATCAGGATATCGTCTAAGTAACACTGCGTGCTTGGAATTCCTTGTAATACCTGCTCCATGGCCCTCTGCCAAATTGCTGGAGCCGAAGCTACCCCAAAAACCAGTCTATTATAACGATACAAGCCTCTGTGTGTGTTGATGGTGAGGTACTGACGCGACTCTTCCTCGACTTCCATTTGTAAGTATGCCTGTGCCAGGTCTATCTTGGTGAAGTGTTTCCCTCCAGCCAACGAAGCAAAGATGTCTTCAATCCGCGGAAGCGGGTATTGTACCATGTGAAGCACCGGATTCACTGTGATCTTGAAGTCTCCGCAGATGCGGACCTTCCCCGGTCCCCCTGGCTTGTTACTTGGTGAAGACTTCATGACGGGAACAATGGGCGTGGCCCACTCACTCCAGTCCACTTTTGACAGTACCCCTGATCGTTCAAGTTCTTCCAGTTCTGCCTCCACAGCAGGTCGTATCGCGTAAGGTACCGATCTGGCTTTGAAAAATTTTGGGCTTGCATGTTCTGCAATCTTAACCTTTGCTTTAATTCCTCGCAGTGTTCCCAGTCCTTGCTGGGATACCTCTTTAGCTTCGTCCAATATTCTGGACAACCGTTCAGGTTTGACATCTTCCTTTCCGGAATCTACCGTCATGGTGTTTAGTGAATGCCAGCCTATCTTTATTTTCCTGATCCACTCCCATCCCAGAAGTGGTGGACCTCCCTCAGGCAACACATACAGGTCCATCCTTTGGTGATCTTTGTCCTTGTATCTCACCTTGACTTCTATCTTTCCGATGGGGTATACTTTATGCCCCGTGTATGTCTGCAATACTAGTTCCGTATCCCGTAGGGGAATATGCTTGAATAACTTTTTATAATCATGCTTATTCATGACCGTCAACGCCGATCCGGTGTCCACTTCCATTTTCACTTGGACTTTTGCAATCTGTAGTGTGATCCAGATAGCTTGTCGGTCAGCTTCTTTACTCACATTATGACTCCTCAGACTACCCAGTGCCTTGCTGTTGGAGTCTGAGTCCGAATTCTGTTCATCTGGACTCTTCCTAGTCACCTCATGTACCTTCCTGTACCTCTTTTGTGGTGACTCATTATTGTTGGTCTTCTTTCCTGACCGGCATACCTTAGCTATGTGACCGAGCTTGCCACATTTCCTACATTCCTGGTTTTTAAACCAGCATTGGTTCTGGTCGTGTGTTGTCTTCCCACAACGATAGCATTTCGTTGTACCCGAAGTAATTTGCTGCACACTGAGTGCCGCTGCCTTTAGCTGCATTTCCGCCGTTCCTTTCGCTGCGGCTTCGTTCGATGCAGCAATAAACACAGCCTTATCAAGTGTAAGATCGTTCTCTTTGAGCAGTCATTTTTGTGTTTCTTCCTTCGACATTCCGCACACGAATTTGTCTCTGAGTGCCTCTGCCAGATTTTCCCTAAACTGACAGTGTTTCGCTAGCCTACGCAGTTCAATCAGGTACTCCGTGTTGCTTTCCTCTTTCCGTTGCGTTCTCGCGTAAAATTTGGATCGTTCCACTAACATCAGTGGTGCGGGGTTAAAATGATCCTTCAGGACAGCAACAATATCATCGAAAGTCTGATCCGCCGGTTTAGCAGGTGCTAGTAGATGCTTCAAGAGCCCGTATGTCTTCGCACCCATCGAGTTTAGCAAGGTTATAGCTTTGTCATCTTCTTCTATTTTATTGGCCTCACCATAGATCTCAATGCGTTCCACATACGTGGCCCAATCTTCTACCTTGGAATTAAAATCGTTGATGTTACCACGCTTAGGCATCTTCCTCTCTTCCTGATAACACCACGGATTATTTCTTTAAATTTTCTTTTTTTTTTCAAGATGGCGGTTCCCACGAAAATGGCGGTTTCCCGCGCTTATCTTCTCTCCCCGCCCACTTCAATGGCGGTTCCCCGCTTCTGTCTTCTTCTCCACCTAATGGCGGCTTCCTGCGTTTCTTCCCCTGGCGGGAGGGGTACACTTTCCCCACGGGCGACGGCCGCTGGCTTTCAGGTTCACAGCCTGCGCGTCGACTTCAGTGCTTTCCCTTTTCTCAGCAGGGCAACCGGCGCTGGGTACACCCCGTTGACGGCGAACAGTTTCAGCCGCTGGGCTGGCTCTCGCTCAGTTCCCCTTGCTCGGGCTCTGTCTCTCTCCCGCTCGCTCGGCTCTACCGGCGCTGGGTACACCCCGTTGACGGCGAACAGTTTCAGCCACTGGACTGGCTCTCGCTCAGTCTCCCTTGGTCGGCTCTGCCTCTCCCGCTCGCTCGGCTCCCAATCGCGCCTCCCAGCCCTCTCGCAGTCCGGTGCTTCCCTCCCCGGCTGCGGCTGAGTTTTTATATCTTCCCGCGCCTACGCTCCCGGTCGCAGCGCTTCGTGGCTTCGGTCGCTGCCTGGCCTTTTCCGCCGGTCGCGGTCTAGCTGTCTCACGACACCGTTGCATCCCCAGCCTGTCTGTACCGCGGCTTCCTTGCTCCACGCTGCCCCAGTCTCAGCGCCTCTGGGCCCGACTTCTGTCCGGCTCCTTTCCCCCTCGACCGTGGTCGAGTGCACCGCCTTTATCCTCTGGTTATTCTTTTTACTTTTCCCTTACTCACAGTCACCGTGGCCGGCTTGCTTCTCGTGCTGATCGGCTCACTCCTCACCGTGGCAGAAGGGACAGTCAGTGCCTGTTGCTGATGGAAGTCTTTGTCTCTGAATTCTTCCTCCTTTCCAGCTCTGCAGACTCGAGTTTTCTCCCAGCAGAATGACGAGGGCGGTTGCCTCTTCTCGACGCTCGTTAACTGCTTCGGAAGTATTGTTGCCGCAGGGTACGATTGGACTCGTTGCCACTGTAAAGTCTGTGGGTTGTTTAGTTAATTAATACACAGACTACCAGAGTAACTTAAAACAGGACTTTACTATTCGAAGGTCAGGGCGAATCTGCCCAATAAATCCTGACACAGCACTTATATACCGGTGTGGTCACCGTCGGTATTACAGTATACAGAAGCCAACAAAGTAGTGCAACACCTAAAGTAGTTCTCTTAAAGGTGGACGGTTACATACAATAGTTCTCTTAAAGGTAGACGGGTACATACACTACAGAAACCACTGAATGAGCAAGTATAATTCCAACCAAAAAAAACTAAATAAAAGCACCCGAGGCATTTTGACTGCTGCCTTCTGCATGAAGCTTACCATCAATACCTGCAGTGAATAAGTGGAACTAATGCTGGGCACTATTTGCGTCTACAGAATATACACATTGGGCTCCGATGACATTACGGGGCCTGACTGCTATCTTAAACGGAGGCCAGTGTGCTGGCGCCGTTATACCTTTCGCACCAGGCCAACCAAGCAGAAAGAGGAGTGAGAGGCAGCAGAGGCCCAAAGAGGCAAGTTCTTCTATCTTTTTTTGATTTTTGTTGTAGGGCTGCTCCACGTCCCACAAGGAAACTTTAGGCCTCCCCTGCCTCGAGCTTCCCCCTCTCTGATCGTGAGGCCCTCCCAAACTCCCTCCCTGCGACTTACCCATGTGCCGGGGACCATTCCTTCGGTGCCCGGTGGCCTCCTGCTGTCTGACATTCCGCTCTTGCCCGTTGCCGGCTATTGCTTCCCATCGGTTTCGGTCAGGACACCGACTGAGGCTATGCAGGTGAGGACTGGGAGTTGCAATCTCCTGGGTCTCACGCAGCTGAGGATAGGACAGTGTGCCGCCTGCCTCGGCCCTCGTCCGCTTCCAGTTAAAATCAGTGCTTTCAGCTCACGGCCTCACTTAAATGGGCTCTAAACTCACGGGGGAAGAAATTTTTTCTGCTGTGCTGAATTCCGAGCAGCACATCCTTCTCTGCCTCTTTGCCTAATGGCAGGTCAATCAAACTCTCTCGCGCGATTGCACACAACGAATGATTGGCAGCAAAGCTGACCAACCATGTGGCCCTCAAAAAACAGTTGCCAAACTTTGCACCAATCACATTTAAAGGAGGGCGATGCTTCGACTGGGTTGAATCTGCATAAGGGGGAAAATCTTTGGGGGAGAAATTCGGTTGGTAGCGCCAGCGATTAGCGCCTAAAGAGGCTGAGAAGTGGGGCGCTAACCAACTAGCGCCCGGGCGCAGTGAACCCTGCGCCTCTTCCCATATTGAGTGGACTTTTAGCGCCGGCGCTAATCTTAGCGCCCGCTCATGGGCACAGGCAGATCATGACGTCATTTCAGTGTGCAACGCCTTTATGGCGCCCTGGACCGGAAATTCAGTGGCGCCTGGCGCTAATAAGGACAGCTTACCTGGAACGTTCCCCAGTCGCTCTTGGGCTGGTGGGGGGGCGTTCTTTAAAGGGGACTGCACTGGTATAAAAGCGGCAGCCATTTTGGGAGCACAACTTCTTCGAGAGTTTCACAGAGTTGCTGAGCTGCACTCTGAGAGCCATTTCACCAGTGAGCCAGCGCTGGCAGAGGAACTTCAGCCTTCTGACCATCACCTTGCTGCTGGTGAGCATTTACAATGGGAAAACTTTCCTGTGCGCTATTATTATGGGGGCTGCATTGGAGGGGAACGTCCTGCTGCTGAACCATCTGGAAAGGGCACAGAGACGGAGGAGGGCCAACAGACGTCGCCACATCAGACCTTACGCTGCCAGGGTTTTCCGACAGCAGTTCTCTTACTTGAACATGTCAGAGGAGCAGTGTCTCAGAAGGTTGCGCTTCAGAAAGGAGGTGGTGACTGAGCTGTGCCACCTGCTTCAGCCAGATCTGCAGACTCAGATAAGGTGCAGGACCTCTCTGTTGTTGGCTGTCAAGATGACTGTTGCCCTGAACTTCTACGCGAGCGGTCCTTTCAGGCCGCAACTGGGGACATAACCAACATATCGCAGTTTGTGGTGCATTGCTACATCCGTCAAGTAACTGATGCCCTGTTTAAAAGGAGGTGGCAGTACATCTCCTTCCCTATGACACTGGACAAGCAGCGGGAGCGCGCAGAAGGCTTCGCAGCAATAGCAGACTTCCCCATGGTGCAGGGCGCCATTAACTGCACGCACGTGGCTTTGCGGGCACCTGTATTGAATCCGGAGGAGTTCCGCAACCGCAAGGGGTTCCATTCCTTGAATGTGCAGCTGGTCTGTGACCACCGACAGCTGATCCTCGCAGTCAATGCGCAGTTCCAAGGCAGCAGCCACGACGCCTTCATCCTGCGCCAGACTTCAGTTGCAGACCTTTTCGAGGCCCCGGCTCACCCAGGAGGCTGGCTTCTCGGTGACAAGGGCTATCCTCTGTGCCCATGGCTGATGACCCCGCTCCATTCGCCCAGCACCCCTGCTGAAGAGTGCTACAATGTGAGCCATCAGGCGACGAGGAACATTGTGCAGCACACAATCGGCGTGCTGAAGCAGTGGTTCCGCTGTCTGGACCATTCCGGAGGCGCCCTGCAGTACTCACCTGAGCGAGTCTCCCACTTCGTGGTTGTATGTTGCATGCTGCATAACCTCGCTATCCTACGCACCCAGCCAATGCCACCAGACATTGAAGCACCAGCAGAGGAGGAGGAGGAGGAGGACCAAGATGGGAGGGAGGCACAAACTGGAAGGGCCGTCTGACAGAGGCTGATCAGAAGTCACTTCTAGGCCCCTCTCACGGAATGCTTGGTGCCATTCGAAGAGCAGGAATGGAACCGTTCTGATAACCCAAAGCCTATGAAGGGCAATATGAATGTAAATAGAAGACATGGCCAATGTAAATAAAAACATTTGTTTATTTTGCAAAATGTGCTTCCTTCCAACATGACAAGGCAATGGCAATAGAAAGCAAAACTAGCACTCTAACACATAAGTGCCTCGCACACCCGGGAGACTATCCAAAACGTAACTAACATTCAGGCCAGGTGACTCGCACACCTGGGAGACTATCCAAAACATTATTAACATTCAGACCAGCATCCACGGCCTTGATTTCTACAAATAAGATGTCTCAGCAGCACCTTCTACTCTTTTCCCCTTGATGGTGATCTGTTTCTCTTGCGAGGTCGGCCCCTTCCCTCCCTGCAACTCCTTTGTAATGGGACCCCAGTGGCTGCATCAAGGCTGGGGGAGGCCTGCTGACTGTCCGAAAGCGCAGATGCCCCTGAGGGACAGTCTGGACGAACTCTGGGCTTGGAGGGCCCAGATGCTGACTGCTCCAACTGTGCATGGTGCAGGTGGTGGCAGCTGCAGTGGAGACGTGCCAGTGGTGGCATGAGGAATGCTGTCATCCTGAGAGTGGACACCTGCTCTGTGGTTGGCCGACACACTGGCACTCTGACAGGGCAGCACCGCAGCATACGCACCAATCGGCTGGTCCACAGATTGCTGGCCTGCTGTGGTGCTGCAAGGGCCCCGGGTAATCCTGCCTGATCCAGCGAGGGTGGCAGCAGTCAGTGGTCGCGTGGCCTCAATCTGCATCTGCATGAGACCAGCGAGTGACTGCGTGGCAGCACTCAGCACTTGCGTGGCAGGTGCCAGTGCTTCGGTGAAGCCCGGGACAGTCCTTTCCAGTGATGTCCCGATGCCCTGGACAGTCCTTTCCAGTGCTGCCCCGAAGTCCTGGACAGTCCTTTCCAGTGCTGCCCCGAAGTCCTGGACAGTCCTTTCCTGTGCTGCCCCGAAGCCCTGCACACTCCTTGCCTGTGCTGCGCCAAAGTCTTGGACACTCCTTGCCAGTGTCTCGATGGATTCAGGCATCCTTGCCACTGCAGCCATGAGCTCAGTGTGCCTGAGCCGAGCCTGGGCGCTCATTTCTGCGAGGGCACGCACCTCTTCTGCGCTCTGTGCAGCAGTACTCGTGGCCTGACTCGCCCTCTGGGGAGACGGCCCCCGAGCTTCCCTACCACCCTTGCGTTGCTGCAGCCCGCTGGGTCCTGGAGCTGGTTCCCCCCCGTTCCTCTCCAGGGAAGTACTATCCCCAGTCTGCAGATGGGTTGGCTCGCCTGAGGGTGGTACGGATGGTCCAGCTTCCTCCTGCTCGTCGCCTCTGGAGTCAGTGGCAGTGGCAGCTTGAGGGCCTGGCTCCCGAGCTGGTGATGTACCATCTGAAAGCAGGGAGGTTGAAAAGTGGCTTTAGCAAAAGGACAGGGTGGCAGCAAGGGATGCATGAGTGCTGCAATGTTCTGACTTGGGTCCAGAGTGAAAAAGCATGCTGGTGGGGGGAACAAGTGGAAGGAGAGAGTTCAAAAAGGTGATGTTACCATCGCTGTGCACAATGGGGTCGGCAGCTCCAGTGGTGACAGGACCAATCATCCGGCTTCCAACAATCTGGTGGACTCGTTCCTCCAGGTCCGTGAGTGTCTGCAGGTGAGGCCGACCTCCTCCGGTATGAAGCTGCTCCCTCCGGTTCCTGGCCAGCTTGGCCTGCAGGAGAAAGGACGGGAAGTGATGATACATTATGCCCTGAGCTGACATCACATGCCCCCCATGGTAGAATAGCCCTTACATTATGCTCTGAGCTGAATGTGCGTGTGTGTTTCCAGAAAGGGCCATGTGTGCTGACTGGCAGATGGCCATTGGGGCTTCGCGCACCCTCTGGCCATAAAGTCAGGTGCAGATGGAGGGATGAAGATGATTGCGAAAAAGGCACTCACCCTAACGACCCAAGTGAGGTCGTTGAACTTCTTCCTGCATTGCACAGGAGTCCTGGGCACGATGCTGCTGGAGGCGACTCTTTGACAAACTTCCCTCCAAGCTCTGCGGTACTTGCTCTGATGAGGCCTCCTGCCATTGTCGGGGTACAGCACAGCTCGCCGGCGCTCCACTGCGCCAACCAAAGCATCCAATGCCCCATCGGTAAAGCGTCCGCTCTCTGCCTCACCCTCTCCATCTGTTGAAAGTTTGGAACGCCACAGAATGCACAGCGCCGATTTTAAGGCCTACAAGGCACAGAGTGTGGCAGCTGATCCTAGTTGACCCGCCCCTTTAAGAGCTGGCCGGCGCCAGCATGTCTCGGGGAAATCGATTATTGACAGCACCTGCGCTGCGCCCGGCCACCAAGAAATTGAGTAGCGCCGCCAGGTTAGCGCCTTAAGAGTCCCGTGCAGCGCCTGATTTTATGCCGTAATCATCTTGAGGGGCACAGCAACCCAATATCACTCGAGGTGGTGATAAGTTGCGCCTGGCGATAAAATTTGCGCAGCACCAATTCTAGCGCCCCAAATGGGGCTATACCGAATTTCTCCCCCTTTGTGTTTCCAGGGGTTGTGGTCCCCTACAGTGCTTCAGCGTGCACCATTTGTTTTTTTTAAACTAATATCTTAAAAGGTGTTTGAAATTGGGTATAATAATCTACAGAACAAACGGGAAACTGTTCAACCTCCGTCACCTCCAGTCCAGATCCAAGGTTGTCCCATCCTCTGTCGTCGAATTACAGTATGCAGATGGCGCTTGCCTCTGCGCTCACTCTGCGACCGAACTCCAAACCATCGTCAACACCTTCACCGAAGCGTACGAGAGCATGGGCCTTACACTAAACATCTGTAAGATAAAGGTCCTCTACCAACCTGCCCCCGACACACGGTATTGCTCCCCGATTATCAAAATCCATGATGAGGCCTTGGGCAACGTGGACCACTTTCCATATCTTGGGAGTCTACAAGGGCAGACGTCGATGACGAAGTCCAACACCGCCTTCAGTGTGCCAGTGCAGCCTTCGGTCGCCTGAGGAATAGAGTGTTTGAAGACCAGGACCTCAAACCCAGCAACAAGCTCATGGTCTACAGAGCAGTAGTGATACCCACCCTCCTGTATGCTTCAGAGACATGGACCATGTACAGCAGGCACCTCAAAGCACTGGCGAGGTACCACCAACGCTGCCTCCGCATGATCCTGCAAATCCATAGGATTCCAAGTATAGGAATAGGAAGATAGAACAGATGAATGCGTGGCTAAAGGAATGGTGCAGGGGGGAGGGCTTTAGTTTCCTGGATCACTGGGTCTGCTTCTGGGAAAGGTGGGACTTGTACAAGTCGGACGGTTTACACCTGAACCAGAGGGGAACCAATATCCTTGCGGGGAGGTTTGCTAGCACTGCTGGGGGGGGTTTAAACTAACTTGGCAGGGGGATGGGGTACAGAGTGGAGCTATAGTAGGGGGTGATTTACAGCCAAATACAGAGGGAAAAACAAGTCAGCTGGGAAGGCAAAGCAAATATGTGAAGGCAAAAGAGAATATGGCAGGGCTGGAAGGCATTTATTTTAATGCAAGGAGTCTTGCAAATAAGGTGGATGAACTGAAGTTGTTGTTGAACACATGGGAGTACGATATTGTTGCTATCACGGAGACATGGTTGAGGGAGGGTCAGGACTGGCAGCTCAATATTCCGGGGTATAGAATCTTCAGGCGAGACAGAGGGGGGTGTAAAAGGGGAGGGGGTGTTGCAATATTAATTAAGGAGTCAATTACTGCTGTAAGGAGGGATGATATATTAGCGGGTTCCTCTAATGAGGCCATATGGGTAGAACTTACAAACAAAAAGGGGGCAAGCACTTTGCTGGGAGTGTACTATAGGCCCCCAAACAGTCAGGGGGAGATAGAGGAACAGATATGTAGGCAAATCTCAGAAAAGTGCGAAAATAATAGGGTAATAATAGTGGGGGATTTCAACTTCCCCAATATAAATTGGGATAGTCAGAGTGTGAAAGGCTTAGAGGGTGCAGAATTCTTAAAGTGCATCCAGGAGGGCTTTTTGAGCCAACATGTAGAAAGTCCTACAAGAGAGGGGGCGGTACTGGACCTAATTCTGGGGAATGTAGCCGGGCAAGTGGTGGAAGTGTCAGTAGCAGAGCATTTTGGCGACAGTGACCACAATTCGGTGAGATTTAAGGTGGTCATGGAAAAAGACAAAGACGGCCCGGAAATAAGGGTTCTAAATTGGGGGAAGGCCGATTTTAATATGATAAGGCAGGATCTGGCCAAATTGGACTGGGAGCAGCTACTTCTAGGAAAATCCGCATCAAAACAGTGGGAGACTTTCAGAAGGGAAATAGAGAGAGTACAACGCCAACATGTTCCTGTAAAGGTCAAGGGTGGGACCAACAAGCAAAGGGAACCTTGGATGACAAGGGATATACAAAAATGCATTAGAAATAAAAGGGGGGCTTTTGGCAGTTACAAAAGACTAAAGACGGAAGAAGCCCTAGAGGAGTATAAAAAATGCAGGGGCATACTTAAAAAAGAAATTAGGAGGGCGAGGAGCGGCCATGAAATAACACTGGCGAGCAAAATAAAGGAAAATCCTAAGATGTTTTATAAGTATATTAAGGGCAAGAGGATAACCAGGGAAAGGGTAGGGCCCATTAGGGATCAAAGTGGCAATCTGTGTGTAGAGCCAGATGATGTAGGCGGGGTTTTAAATGAATTTTTTGCATCTGTGTTCACTATGGAGAAAGACGATGCAGACATAGAAATCGGGCAAGGGGGCTGTGACATACTTGAACATATTAGCATCGAGAGGGAGGAGGTGCTAGCGGTTTTAGCAGGCCAAAAAGTGGATAAATCCCCAGGCCCAGACAAGATGTATCCCAGGCTGCTGTGGGAGGCAAAGGAGGAGATTGCAGGGGCTCTGACACAAATTTTCAGAACCTCTCTGGCCACAGGGGATGTACCAGAGGACTGGAGAACAGCTAACGTAGTACCATTATTCAAGAAGGGTAGCAGGGATAAACCAGGGAATTACAGGCCAGTGAGCCTAACATCTGTGGTAGGGAAATTATTGGAAAAAATTCTGAGGGACAAAATTAGTCTCCACTTGGAGAGGCAAGGATTAATCGGGGATAGTCAGCATGGTTTTGTCAAGGGTAAATCATGTCTGACAAATCTGATTGAATTTTTCGAGGGGGTGACTAGGTGTGTGGATGAGGGAAATGCTGTGGATGTGGTTTACATGGGCTTCAGTAAAGCTTTTGACAAAGTCCCGCATAGGAGACTGGTCAAGAAGGTAAGAGCCCATGGGATCCAGGGTGCCTTGGCGCGTTGGATCCTAAACTGGCTGAGTGGCAGGAGGCAGAGGGTGATGGTCGAAGGTTGCTTTTGTGACTGGAAGCCTGTGTCCAGTGGGGTACCTCAGGGATTGGTGCTGGGTCCCTTGTTGTTTGTGATCTACATAAATGATTTGGATGAGAATGTAAAAGGTATGATCAGTAAGTTCGCAGATGACACGAAAATTGGTGGGGTGGTAAATTGTGAGGAGGAAAGCCTCAGGCTACAGGACGATATAAACGGGTTGGTCAGATGGGCGGAAAAGTGGCAAATGGAATTTAACCCTGAAAAGTGCGAGGTGATGCATTTTGGACGGACAAATAAGGCAAGGGAATACACAATGAGTGGTAGGACCCTAGGAAGTACAGAGGGTCAGAGGGACCTTGGTGTACATGTACATAGATCCCTGAAGGCAGCGGAACAGGTAGATAAGGTGGTTAAAAAGGCATATGGGATACTTGCCTTCATTAGCCGAGGCATAGAATATAAGAGCAGGGAGGTTATGATGGAGCTGTACAAAACGCTGGTGAGGCCACAGCTGGAGTACTGTGTGCAGTTCTGGTCGCCTCACTATAGGAAGGATGTGATTGCTTTGGAGAGGGTGCAGAGAAGATTCACCAGGATGTTACCTGGGATGGAGTGCCTCAGCTATGAAGAGAGGCTGGACAGGCTGGGGTTGTTTTCCTTGGAGCAAAGAAGGTTGAGGGGGGACCTGATTGAGGTGTACAAAATGATGAGGGGCATAGATAGGGTAGATAAAGTGGAACTTTTCCCCTTAGTAGGGGGGTCAATAACAAGGGGACATAGATTCAGGGTAAGGGGCAGGAGATTTAGAGGGGATTTGAGGAGGAACTTTTTCACCCAGAGGGTGGTTGGAATGTGGAACTCAATGCCTGAAAGGGTGGTAGAGGCAGGAACCCTCACAACATTCAAGAAGCATTTGGATGAGCACTTGAAATGCCACTGCATACAAGGCTATGGACCAAATGCTGGAAAATGGGATTAGACTGGACAGGGATGGATGGGCGGCGCAGACACGATGGGCCGAAGGGCCTCTTTCTGTGCTGTAAAACTCTATGACTCTATGACTCTATTGTAAGGGGTCGGGGCCGTTTTAACGAGCTTATGGTGTGCTAAATCGGTTTTGATTTTCGCACTACTCGTGAGCGGTTTCGAAGTGCTCCCCCCTCACGGTTCTAGACACTGGGCTTATTGCCAGACAACCTTTGTGTGTTGGCCCAACTCGTGACTCGGAAGACAAATGGTCAGATGAGACAGATTGAGTTTTAAATCAAAACGATCTTTATTTTTGAAAGAGAATGTACACAGAGAAAAATGGCAAGAATAAATGCGGATGAAAAATAACGTTTCTCACAGAGGACTAAATTATGCACTGAGAAAAATAACTTTAAAGCATATAAACAGTTCTAAAAATAGCGATAAGCTAAAAGTGGGGGTGAGGGAAGCGCACGGACACATCGAGGGATAAATCACACTCCTGACTTACAAATACCCTTAACGTTACAAACCCTCCCGTTACTGAATATACCTCAATTATGTCAGTTAGGTAGAGTTGGGCCTTTATGCTCACCAGAATTTCAAAACCCTTCTGGACCTTGGTACTTCTTGTTACGTCTGGAATTTCCGATCTTCCTTATGGGACCGGCTCCTGGACCCTGTTACTTGGTGTCATCCGGGACCTCCAACCTTCCTTATGGGACCGGCTCCTGGACTCGCTCTCCTGTACAAACTTTGGAAGTCCTCCGAAATCCTCGAGCCGTTTTCTGTTCCGCACGGTCCTCGAACTCCTGATGGTAACTGGACTTGGACTTCACGGTGTGAACCGTCTCCGGAGGAGTCTTCCTTACTCTGGTCGAATCTTAGACTGGCTTGCTGACGATTTACCTGAACGGTTATACTCTTTTCTGGCCCTAATCTTGGCGCCAAATCAACCGTTTTCCTTTGTTAAGGTTGCTTTAACAAAAGCAAGCACATTAATTTTAACTGCTCGCAAATCGAACTAATGGGAATCCGATTAGTGTCCCTTTGTTTGTGTGTGCTCAGCAGTTTCTGAGATCGGTTACCGCTCTGCCAGCGATTAGCGCACCTCCAGGTGCTAATAGTTTTGTTTACTGCTGTAACCACATTACAATATCAAAAACAGTAAGGTTCTGGATTCTTCTAATCGATGATGACTCAGACTGCTTTTAGGTACTGTGTGTGTGTCCTTTTGAACTGGGCCATGAGAACTGCCAACTCCATTCTGTGTTCTCACAATGTGGCCACTTCAGGGGCCCTACCCGTATACTGTATTTCATGGATTTTTACGAATCCTACAGGATAAGCGCACCAACGTCAGTGTTCTCGCTCAGGCCAACATCCCCAGCATCGAAGCTTTGACCACGATCGATCAGCTCCAATGGACGGGCCACATCGTCTGCATGCCCGATACGAGACTCCCAAAACAAGCGCGCTACTCGGAGCTCTGACACGGCAAGAGAGCCCTAGGTGGGCAAAGGAAGCGCTTCAAGGACACCCTCAAAGCCTCCTTGAAAAAGTGCAACATCCCCACTGACACCTGGGAATCCCTGGCCTAAGACCACACAAAGTGGAGAAGAAGCATCCAGGAAGGCGCTGAACACCTCGAATCTCTTTGCCGGGAGCAAGTCGAAGCCAAGCGCAAACAGCAGAAGGAGCGCATGTCAACCCAAGCACCCCACCCACCCGTCCCTTCAACCACCATCTGCCCCACCTGTGACAGAGACTGTAGGTCCCGCATTGGACTCATCAGTCACCTGAGAACTCATTTTTGGTGTGGAAGCAAGTCATCCTCCGTTCCGAGGGACTGCCTAAGAAGGAGAAGATATTAGTGATCTACTAGATATCGATTTTGTGTAGGATTTATTGCCCGATGAATGAGTTTAGACAAGTGATTTCATTTGAGGGAATTCAATTTGTGTCAGCTCAATTTAAATACCAAGATCTTGAACATTTGTCAATAAATTTATAAATGAATTCTCATTTGAAATGAAGAATATAAAAAAAAATGCACCCCCACCCCCACCATTTTAATTTTGAATTATAATTTTTTGTAGTTGTCCGGTACCTTGCAGTGGAAAGACATTGCAATGAGCCTATTCTTGGATTCCTATTTCGTATGTTCAATGAGTTAGCTGATGTATCTTTTGCTGCTCAATCTAGAGTAATGCCCTACTTGCATTCCATCTTTAAAGATACTTTCATCCAGAGAAGCAGCAATGTCTTAGAAGGATGGCCATCCTTTTGCCTCCAAATATGCTTGAAATCCAAGAACAGCCAGGGCTTCGCTGACAGAAACCACAGAGGCCCTCGGGCATGCACCTGACCCCCTGCAAATTTTGGAGAGGCTATATCACTGGTTTCAATACTATTTAAGGTTGACATCTCAGCATTATGAAAAATTAGTTCTGCAGTTATGGATTGAACAATGTTACACCAGGGACAGGATAATAATGCAGGTATGTTGGAGGAACAGGTTGGGGATGGATTCATCTCCAATCTTTCGTCATAATTATATGGAGGACAAGAGTTTGCTGGCAAAATAACGGTGTGTTTAATGCGCTCGCCGTTATCAGTGTGTAAATCATCCAGCAATTGGTGGCGAGGAAGACATACCCAGTGAGTTACGAATCACCACAAGTTGCTGGACGATTTGCGCCGCTCCCCCTATTAGCCTCGCAAAAACGGCAGCTCAACCTCTCTGTGAGTTTCAAGAAATTGCTGCATTTAAGCATTAATTACCCAGTAAAATTGCTGCAGAAAGTTAGCGCTAGTACTTAACAGCTTAAGGACCCTTTTTAATAATGAGATTTATGTTCCTGCAATGCCACTCAACCTCTCCGGCCCAGAAAGGGAACAATTGAAACTGTGGAGTCTCATTCCTGCAGGTATTAAATTGTTCTTTGAGATTTTTAAAATGTAAAATTTTAATGTTTTTTCTTGCTTTTCCTTTCTGTCTCTTTTCTTTCTCTCTCTCTCTCAATCCAATCTTTCCCTCTCTTATTTTTCTTTCTGTACCTGATTTGACTCTAATTCACCCTATTTTCTTTTCTGTAATTTCTCTGTTTCTCTCTCAATTCTTAAATCTCATTGGTTAAGGAGATAGACTGTTGGTCCCGTCATTCACCAAGGTCCCAGATGCCTGGTTTCCCTCGCTTGCACTTCCAGCTATTTTCAGCGCAAAAGATTTTTGAGCTGAAGGGTGAGGGAAAACGCCTAACTAACTCCGAGATGCATAGTTCCAGCAAATTCTGTGCCATTTTTTGTTAATTTCTTAATAAACACAACTCTAAATATTTATGTGTATTTGTATTGCTGTGGTGCCATCATGTGGTGTAATTCAGTATAACCCGTTGAAAATTGGAGCAACATTTCTGTACTAAATAAAATGTAGTAATAAGGCTTTTAAGTGGAAAAAGGTGTTTCACTTCCAGTTTTAAGGTTCTTTGTCACATACTCTTAGATACACAAGAGGTGTGGAATTGGCCTCTGTGGAGGCCTCCAATCCTACTCTTGAACTGGCCATTAGGATGTGCAAGTGCTCTTCTGTCATTATTCTTTCCTACTTCTTGGGAAGTAAATTAAGTTCACTCAGATCCTCCTTCAAACTCCTTAAGTGAGATTGGAAGCTTGTGAGGCAAATTGCAGAAGAATTCACATTCTGCACAGCATATTGTGTTGGAGCACTAATGAACTGTACCACTAATGAACCTTTCTCCCTTTTTCAAACTTTCCTTCCCCCATTGATCATCCTACACTGAAACCATTTTCTAGGAAAAAGAGCAGGCAGGCTTCCTGCTTTGTGCCAAAGCCAGACCCGAGTGTGAATGTGATGGTTGTCAAAGTGGTCCGGGGTAATTTAATCTCCAGTTTTCCCTCCCACCATGAGTGGAGGTGCCTGGTATCTGCCTGAAGCTGGTCTGTAATTGTCTTGTAGAGTTCATTAATTCACTATCTCAGGAGTTACGGGGGAAAACCTGAATCTCACGGTGTGTGGCGCAGCACACTGGGCAATGGCACATTGTAAATTTATCACCTTATTCAGAAAATATTTTGAACTAAAATAAATTCTAAGGTCCACATTTATTTTGTAATGTTGAACACTATAAGCAAGTTTCTTTGGAGAAGTTGTATTGCATGAAATGCTCAATTTAAAAAGCATTCAGTCATTCAGTACTGAAAATGCTTAACAAAACTATGCTATTCTTAAAGTCAGAATGTGAAGAATAAGGTAAACACCGGTGATATTGCCATATTGGATTTTTATTCAGAAAGAGGAAACTATTCCTACCTGCTGTTATTATGAACCAACTTCTCCAAAATAAAATATTAAGGCCTAGAAACTGTGTTGGGGCGCCAAAGTGGCGCAAAAGTCACCTGAGCGCAGGATTTGGCGCAGCGATCGGAGTGATACCGATCGCCAGAAATTCAGTTTCAGTGCCCCTCGAGGGAGACGGGGCGAGGCTCGAGGCGCTCCGCGTCCCTCTTAGGGCGCTGAAACTGATTATCGCAGCGCAACGTGCCGCAGCGCCACATGCTGCGGCACGGCACGCTGCGGTACTGCAGGCCTTCCTCCCACTGTTAAGGGGGAGGTGCCTGCAACAGCGCGATCCCCGCTCGCGAGTGCCGGCAAATGAGCCCGGCACCAAGGAGAAGTGCCGGGCTCTTGGGAAACAGCCGGAAATGCCGCGGGGGGGGGGGGGGGGGCGGTTAGGAGGCCGGGGACGGAGGTGCTGGCAGGCGGCCGCCGAAAAAGCGGCCGCCCCGCACCTCCACCTTAACTTGCGCTGCTGCCGGCACAGTAAGGCCCCGTGAACCGGGCGCGGGTAGCGAGCGGCGCAACTGCGGCGTTCGCTACCAAATATCGCGAACGGGGCACGAATGGGGCGCTGCGCACACCGATGGCGTCATCGCTGGCGGCGCAGCGCAAATGCCTAACGCCACCATTAGCGCCCCTACTGAATATCGCCGGAGACGCAGCCAGTGGCGCTACAGCCACTGACTGCCTCTTTAGGCGCTAACAGGTGGCGCTACTCACCCAATTTCTCCCCCTAAGATTTAACAGAGTGGAATTTTTTTAATGCAAAACACAAAAGCTTATTTAATTCTAAGTCTTGTTTTGAACTTAATAATTGCAATCAATGTTCCTGTTTCTGTTTTAATAGTTTAGTCCCATGATCTTTTCCTGTGTGATATGTAGACAGGTTTTTTTTGTTCGACGCTGTGAGAAAATGTTTTAGATTTTAACATTAAATCTGGATACAAATTTAAAAGATTGAAAAGCTTGTAATGAACATTCAAAAATTAATAAGAATACAACTCACTGGCTCTAGGCTGACAGGAGCAGGATCTGGGGCTATTGGTAGACATCTCACACTTTAAATATATACTTTTTCTTACAACTCTGGCTACCATAATGATTTTCTTCCCCACCCAAAGTAAATGCCCCGGCAACAGCGTAAATGTGCCGGGAGACTGATACAAAAAAAAATCACCCTTGAAGATCTGCTAAGATTGAAAAATTCTCACCGCTGCTCCGCCAGAGTTACTTTGTTGGAAGTATGGGGGAAACCCTGTTTATGATTGAGAATTTGCCAGCTTGTGAAATTACAGGCATGAAAATGTGTCCCTGAAATCTTGGCCCAGATATAAGTCAGATATGATAATGTGACAATGACCTGGATTTTCCGACGGGAGAGCATCTCCAGCGGGGTGAGTTTTCTGCTTGCCATGGCAATGCTTCTCCCGACCCCATCCACATTTCCCACCCTGGGATCATCCTCGTATGGGAGGTGGGCTCCCTGATCTCTGCGGAGGTGTCATGCCAGATCGATGGAAGTGATAGACCGAGCTAGCAAGCAGCCTGAACAACCGGCCAAGTTTTCAACAGATATTTTGGTGGTGGCTCCTTTTCCAAAGGCCCCCTCCACCGAACAGGCAGCTCCAGGGTTCAACTGTGACAAGTGCCAGGAGAGTTGACGGAGGCTCACTTTACCAGTTAAGCTGGTTCAGCTTTTTAAAATGTAGGTAACTTACCGCTGCTGCTTCAGTTTGAGAGGGGGCGGGAGAGGGAGCGAATACTGTCACCTGCCTCTACTCTCTGAGATTGGGGGCTGTCAATCATAGTTACTGGCCTGAGTGGAGCACGAGGCTCCCACACATTAGGCATGGCACAATGCCAGGTATGTTCCCACCCATATAATACAGATGTCGAAATTGGGAGGCGCTGCTGAAAAGGCAGCAGTGAATGAGCTTTGGAAGATATATTTTTTAGAATCCTTATTTCTCAATCAATTTTGAAGACTTTTTTGTTTTTGTTTAACTATTGCCAAATACTTCATCTCCTGCCTTTAAACCATTTGCTCTGCAGTTACCAGTCCCCGCCCTTTATTTTCAGATAGGACGCAATGGGTTTCCCATTGGAAGTCCACTGTACATTTACTTTTTGGAGGAAGACGAGGAGGACCAACTGAGAAAGGCCAGGCAGCACTGTGTAAGGGGTTTTAGATCAGAGAGGTTTCTCTCTCTAGAGGCCTCTCTCTCTTGCACAGTAAAACCTTGAGTGGTTTGACCCACTCGCCCCTTAGATTCTATACTCTGGACTTTGGGGCAGGAACTACAATGTAGAGAAAACTCTTGTAGACCAAGTTTGATGAAACGAAATGAAATTTTATTGCATAAGGAAAAATAAATCAAATGCAAGCAGATAAGAGAGTACATGGGAAGGAAAAACACAAACAAATCATAACGACACAATACTAACTAAGGCAAATACAGGCATCTTATACTCTCCAAAGATCATCATGAAATAAGGAAACACACGGAACATCGAGGGACAACAACTCATGTTAATTGTACCCTTAAGTCCACCCCCTTAAACCTATCTAGATCTGATTGTGAAGGGCCAGAAACATGCTCACCAATCCAACTAGGAAGTACCAGGTTTTGAAAACAAGTCTGGGTTTTGATCCCTTCAGGCGTCCCGTCTCCTCGTGGATCGTGGAACCCCAGCGAGCTGCGCCACACCTCTCTCCTGAGGTGGGGGTCGGGGGCAGCTGGACACCGGCTGCTTCTGTCATTTGTTTTTGTCTCTTCTCCCGAGCCGGGAGAGGGCCTCTCGTTTTCGTCAACGGCCCGGGGTTGGTCGATGATCTCCCGATGTTTGACCCCGGGGCGGGACGCCGAACGGTCTTCTTGATGGCGGCTTAGTCTTCTTCTTCTTCCTCCGATGGTGGAGAGGAGTTCGTTGATCTTCTCCCAAACCAGCTCCTCTTTACCCAGCTCAAAAGCTGGACCGGCTGCCAACGCTCCAAGACTGAGCTCGAAAGGCTGAGGCTCACCCCACTGCTCTGAAGAAGCACCGACTCAACTCCAACTTAACTTCACTGCTCAACTCCACTCAACTCAACTGCCGAATTCCTACCCCAGTCTTCCAATTATACTTTTCCTTCAGAAGCTTCCACTTCCCGCCCAAAATCAGGTTAGTCTTTGTTTAACTTTTGGCGGGCTGGGAGCACAGCGGGGTAGTTATTATATTTTAAAATATTTTAGATGGCCGGTAAAGGCCCATCTCTGGTCTGGAATGACCTTCATTGTTTTTAATGTCCTGCTGATCTCGTTATCTAGTCCTTGGTGCTGTTCTCATGAATATGAAATTGTCCCCTTTTGTCTGGGTCAACATTTAGATGGCCTCTGTCTCCAGGCCGATCTTGACTGGATCTGCATCCAATCCATATGCATAGGCGGGTGTCTGGTTTCGTTCTCTCAGAAACGGCTTCCAGAACTTACTGTGGGTTGAATCCACAAAGCCGTCTGAGGATTCGCAGGAACCATTTTAAAATGTCCCAATAAGCTGGTCATGTGGTATGGTGGCCATTTTGTATGCCCCTTTTTTTGGGCTCCTTTTAAAACAGTCTTTAAAAATCATGGCCTCTTCTGCCATTTGACCCTTTATAATATAAAGTTCAATTTTGCGAATCCTACAACTGGAAGCACATTCCATGCACGCACCAGTAACCCCATAGCACAATGTATCGGGAGAGGTACACCCTATACTTAGGTACTCCCTATACTCCCATACTTGTAGGAGGAGCAGTGCCTGTGAGGCTTCACTTTACAAAGGAAGCTGTCGTTAAATTATGCCAAATGCTGCAGCTCAATCCACAGCTACAGCCCAACTCCAACACAGGCACAGCCAGGGGCTGTTCGCAAACACCCAGAACTGTTATGCTCGAGCTATTTCAGACTGCCAGTGGGGGCATCATAAGCATTAGCCAATCAGCTGCACACAGATACATTAAGTAAGTCACAGATGCATTTTTTGCTCCAGCTAGCAATTTTATCCACTTCCCCATGCATAACCGACAGCAGCATAACAGGGCACTCCAATGTTACAAAATGGCAGGTGTATTGAAGGTCCCACACTGTCACATGTGTCCCTTGCTCAATGCCACCACCTATGTCAACAAGAAATGATTCCACTCTCTCAATGTGCAGCTCATTTGTGACCAGTAGTACCACAGCATGCAAGTGAAAACTCACTTCTCTGGTAGCTGCCACAATGTATTCATTTTAAAGCAAGCATGCCATCACTGTTCCACGCTGAAAGGAGAGTCTGTCGATGGCTTCAGGGAGATCAAGGCAATCCTCCTCAGCCACAACTATTGACAACTGTGCAGTCTCCCAGATAAGCTGAGCATCCATACAATCAGATCTATGCAGCTATTACTCATAACTGCGTGCACCACTAATATGTTGAGGGCGAGCTTCAGATGCCTGAATCGATCTGGGGGCATTCGGCAATACAGTCCAGCTAGGGTGACAAGGATTGTTGTTTTGTGTTACAGCCTGCACAACCTTACCTTACTAAGAGGCCTCACCATGGAAGCCGCAGAGGAGGCAGAGGAGGATTGTCCCCATGGCAACAGGGGGATCAGCCAAAGGATCAGCAGCAGTTTGAAAGGATGCAGAGAACAATCTGTTGCCAGCTGCAAGAGACATTTGTGACAGAACTGTTAATGTATTAGCCAAATTTAATTGTCAAGAGGTTTCCGCTCATACAGGGGATTTCTTGACTACTATATCCAGGCAATTAACAATACTGTCTACATCTTCCCTCTTCCCACAACAAAATTACCATTATCTACAGCCCCTTCTCTGTGCTCAACAACTCTCAGAGCTCCCATTCAAGCAACCTAATGATGGCAACATTCACACCTTTTCTAAAACAAAATCTGTACTCATAATTTTGGCACCATAATTTTACTGTATGTATGTGTTTTTGTGCATGTGTGTGTGTGTGTGTGTTACCAGGGGTGCTCTCCTGTGGTGCCATTGTGTGAAACTCTTAAGCCTTATTTAGTGACTTGCCTAGATGCTACCCAAGTGCCAGGATTGTGTAAGGTGGCTGTGTGTCAAGAGCAGAATGGACCTGCTACAGGATGCATCTCTTGGGCTACTTCTTGGGAAATCTGGATCTGCCTCCTTTCTGCCATATGTGCAGGCATCAGAGGCGTTGAAAAAAAGGCAATCATATGCTGCTATCATGAGAGATGGAACTATTATTTGCACACCTGGTACTGAGCACTGGCTTTGCATAAGAACATAAGAAATAGGAGCAGGAATAGGCCATAAGGCCCCTCGAGCCTGCTCTGCTGTTCAATAAGATCATGGCTGATCTTCTACAGCAACTCCATTTTCCTGCCCTATCCCCATATCCCTTGATTCCCTTACTGCCCAAAAATCTATCGATCTCAGTCTTGAATATACTCATTGACTGAGCATCCACAGCTCTCTGGGGTAGAGAATTCCAAAGATTCACAACCCTCTGAGTGAAGAAGTTTCTCCTCATCTCAGTCCTAAATGGCCGACCCCTTATGCTGAGACTGTGACCCCTAGTCCTAGCCAGGAAAAGCAGCCCCTCAGCACCTACCCTGTCAAGCCCTTTAAGAGTTCTATATGTTTCAATGAGATCACCTCTCATTCTTCTAAACTCCAGAGAATATAGGCCCATTCTACTTAATCTCTCCTCATAGGACTGTAAGGCTCGCAAAATTACACAATTTCCCCCAAGGTAAGAAAGAAGAGATATTGGACTGTTTGAATTAATATTGGGCCAAAGGGGCTTAAAATCAAAACCCCAGGAAGATTTGGCTAGTTTTAAAAGGCATGTTCAGGCCTGCGAAAACTGTGACAAAGGGGAGGTGGGATGGGCCCCCAAAACACAGACAGTTTGAGTATTGGGCCATCTGGGAATGTTCTGGGCCACCCCAGCCTTTACATAAGGACAATGAAAACTGTTCCCGCCGAAACTCACAGAGCCACCAAGAACATGAATAAAACAATACATGCCAACAGTCAACAAAAGAAAGAACATGGCCCCAGCAGGAAACAACAATCAAACAGCAGTTTAAAACCAGTCAGAGAGGTTTCCAAAACGTTTTACACATCTTAAACTGGTTTCAAGGCAATCCTGAAACCAGTTACAAGCCCATTAAAATAGATGGACCATCCCCGAAGCTCGTTAAAGATTTAAAACATATTAAAGATAACGAGCCCACCAAAATTAACAAAGGAACCAGAGATTTGGCAGTCAGATAAGCCAGGCCTCAAACCAGTATAATTGAGGCCTGCTTATTCAGTGAGTCAGTAACAGCAGAGCACGAGTTCAGTACAGGAGAGACCAACATCACCGTTGCGACAGCATGGGAGAACCGGAGACTTGAAGAAAGAGGAAGAAACAGAAGAAAAGGAAAGTCGCGGCAACCAAAGGCTTCAAGAAACCAACATCTACCAATATTACCACCAACCAGGTAATATTGGGCCACTGCAACCAACAAGAAACCAACCCCCGAAAATTCAAAAATCAAAAACTTGTTTCCACTCTACAGGCTTGTCTGACTTACCCCTGGGTAAGATTTGACACAAAAGACCCTAACAACTTTACTTAACCAAAGAAAATTGGGTGCTTACCCGATACATCCAACTACGCAGCTAACCGCATCAGCAGGCACACCCAAACTGAAGACCCAACGCAGATGCAGTCTTCTACCACGTCCGGGGTACGGCAGACCCCAACTGTCACAACTAAGGAGAACCCCAAAATCGGGAACCTTTACAATCTGTCAAGAAAGTCGTTTTGGTGAGCATTTCCTGGTCCTCTGGATTTCAACCTAGTTAGGATAGTGGGGTTGGGAGGGCAAGGGATTTTTGTCCATTGTAATTCTCCCTTGCATATTCTGAGTGTTCCCCACCCTTTTAGAGTATAAGATTTTATTGTATTGTATATTTTCCTGTCTCAAAATAAAGATCTCAATTCTTTTGACCAACCCAGGTGTCTGTTGCAATTTCATTATGACCCCCAAATAAGTCCAAAGTCTAGAACCAAAGGAGTGGGAGCGATTCGAACCACTCAGGGAGTCAGAGGTGAAGCTGACCACACACACCACCCCTTACAGGACAACCCTCTCATCCCAGGAATGGATGGAAACTGATTTGCAGAAACAGTCCCAATATGATAAGTGAAGGTCTGTAATACGCTTGATGTACCCTGACCAGCTGCTCCTGTCACCAGGGGCTCTGTAGTCGCAGCAAAACCTCAACACTTCCATCCCCTTCTCGCATGATAACCATAGCTACATTCAAGGAATGTGGACTGATGTTTTAGCTGTATTATTTAAACTCTTTGCATTTTTGATGCAGCACCTTTCCATGTTACTGCCAAATACAAGATGTATCTTCATGCTATTACTATGATTTGAGAAAGGAGCTACGTACTTTTTCAAAAGATCTGAGTATGGGGAAATCAATTTGCTCCACATTAGTAAATATGAGGCTAAGAGGAAACAAAATCGACAATTTTAAAAGAGTTGCTAAACTTCAGTTTGACTGAATGTCATGGGAATTTGATAAAATGTGATCTACTGGTCATGAAGTGAGGTGAAAGAAGCTTACTTGCATATGACATACTTAAGAATGCCCTTGAATAAAGGGATTCTGGGATAACTTTGTTTAACCTTAAGTAGTCTTTTAAACAGAAGAATTATTAATACCGCCACCTTATAATTATTGGGGCCAATGTGTGGACCAAGTATAATATGTGATTATGCCTCACAGAACTTTACTACTTAAGAAAATAACACTTCAGTGTTAGAAAAGTATTTCAAAAAGACTGCTCTCCCTGGCAATTGTCCAAGGCTGAACCAGAATGTTGGTGTGTATTTGACCCCGAGATGATCTTCCGACCACGTATCCACGTCATCACTAAGACAGCATATTTCCACCTCTGTAACATCACTTGACTCCACCCCTGCCTCAGCTCATCTGCTGCTGAAACCCTCATCCATGTCTTTGTTACCTCTAGACTTGACTATTCCAACGCACTCCAGGCCAGCCTTTCATTTTCTACCCTCCATAAACTTGAGCTCATCCAAAATTCTGCTGCCCCGTGTCCTAACTCACACCAAGTCCCATTCACCCATCACCCCTGTGCTCGCTGACCTACATTGGCTCCCGGTTATAAAACGCCTTGATTTAAAAATTCTCATCCTTGTTTTCAAATCCCTCCATGGCCTCGCCACTCCCTATCTCTGTAATCTCCTCTAGCCCTACAACCCTCCGAGATATCTGCGCTCCTCCAGTACTGGCCTCTTGAGCACCCTCGATTTTAATCGCTCCACTATTGGCAGCCGTGCCTTCAGCTGCCAAGGCCCTAAGCTCTAGAATTCCCTCCCTAACCTCTCCGTCTCTCTGCCTCTCTTTCCACCTTTAAGATGCTCCTTAAAACCTACCTCGATCTGCCCTAATATCTCCTTATATGGCTTGGTGTCAAATTTTGTTTGCTAATGCTCCTGTGAAGCGCCTTGGGATGTTTTACTGTGTTAAAGGCGCTATTGTAGCTGTTCGTGTAGATCGCCACTAAATAAGAGAGTTTGACTTCGACAAACTATAAATAAGTTGTTTATTTACAGGAACAGGCTAATTACATCAGGTAAGATAGCAGGTAAGATGGCTGACTGTAGGAGCACCGTGGTGTAGGTCTTGTCCCAGTGGGGACTCCATGAGGACTGAATTCGCAGTCCTGTGGGGAGCGTGATGACGTCATCACGCTCTGCTGTGTGTTCCCGCGCTTTGGGCGTCACGTGACCGCGTCGTGACGTCAGCACGTTCGCGTGCGCTTAGGCGGTCACGTGACCTGCGCCGTTGCATCAGTGCATCTCCCCGGTACGGAGGCTGGCCGTTGAGGCCGAGGTCGCGAGGCCAGGCTGTGCCGGTGCTTGCCGCAGGAGCGGGAGATCGCGTCGCTCCCGTCGGCTGGCCGATGCGGCCGAAGTCGCGGTAGGCCGGGCTGTGCCGGCGGCCGTCTTGGAAAGCCGAGTCGGGCCGGCGGCCGGCGCGCGTGCGTCACGTGATGCGTGACGTCAGCGCGTTAGGTCGCCTCTTAAAGGGGCAACGGCCGAACAGGTAAGTTAAAGGGAATTATGTATATATCTATATGTAAGGGACAACCAGTGGTGCCGCCACACTATATAAATGTAAGTTTTGTTGTTACATTGGAACATAGGAACAGCAGTAGGCCATTCAGCCCCTTGAGCCTGTTACAACATTCAGTGGCTGATCTGTATCCTAACTCCATCCACCTGCCTTGCCTCCATATCCCTTTATACCCTTGGCTAGCAAAAATCTATCGATCTCAGATTTAAAATTATTAATTGAGGTAGCATCTATTGTTTTTTGTGGGAGAGATTTCCACACTTCTACCACCCTTCGCGTGAAGAAGTGTTTCCTAACTTCTCTCGTGAATGACCTGCCTCTGATTTTAAGGTTATGTCCCTTTGTCCTAGGCCCCCATCAGCGGAAAAAGTTTCTCTCTATCTACCCTATCAATTCCTTTCAAAATCCTAAAAACCTCAATCAAATCACCCTCTAACTTTCTATAGTCCAGGGAATACAAGCCTAGTTTATATAACCTCTCCTCATAATCTAACCATTGGAGCCCTGGTAACATTCTGGCGAACCTGGGCTGCACTCGTTCTAAGGCCTCTCTGCAATATGGTGCCCAGAACTGTACACAGTACTCCAGATGTGGTTAATGAACAGCTCAGTCTAACCAGGGCTTTGTATAGCTGTAGCAAAATTTCCTTCCTTTTATATTCTAGCCCTCCATTTATAAAGGCTAACATTCCATTAGCTTTTTTGATTAATTTTTGTACCAGTATATTCAGATTCCAACTCCCTGCTGTTAAAACGGCCCCATTTACAGTGAGAGTAGAACAGTCAAAAATAAAATGACAGTTGCCTTCCCCCTATACAAATAGTCTCACTCCCTCTCTGGTGTACAGATGTTCCCAGTGATTTGGGAGGTCACTGAAGGAGAAAAAAAATTAACTCAAATTTATTTTTAAATAACTCTAAGTGCGCAAGCAACAATTGCCTGCAGGTGCACAGTTGCCTCAGAAAAGATTTGTTTTGCTCCAATTACTTCCCCAATTATACCATAGCAAAAAAAATGGCATTGAAAACAGTTAATGAACTGTACAGGAGGGAGCACTGTCTGTCCTTTGTATGAAACATTGAGAAGGTAGCACATAAGAGACGTACAGCAAAAATAATTAAGGGGAATGTGTCGACATGGATAGAGAGATAGCTTGAGGGCAAAAAGAATTAGGTTAAAAGGAAGTTTTTCGGACTGGGAAGATGTAGCGGGTGGTCTGTATTGGGCCACTTCCTCCCAGTCACGCGTTGAGCTACAGGTTACACCTATTACTGGCAGCTACAATATCAAACCAGCAGACAGCATGGAAAATAGGCATTTGCTCAGGAAATAAAAAGTCACGGATATTACAACAACAACTTGTATTTATATAGCGCATTTAACATAATAAAACACCCCAAGGCACTTCACAGGAACATTATCAAACAAGAATTTACACACAAGATAAAACTCTGCAGTCATCTGCACTATAGAAACAGTGAGATTTAAGGTAGTCATGGAAAAGGACAAAGATGGACCGGAAATAAAGGTTCTAAATTGGGGGAAGGCCAATTTTAATCTGATAAAGCAGGATCTGGCCAAAATGGACTGGGATCAGTTACTTGTAGGAAAATCCACACCAGAGCAATGGGAGTCTTTCAGAAAGGAAATAGAGAGAGTACAACGCCAACATGTTCCAGTAAAGGTCAAGGTTGGGACCAACAAGCCCAGGGAACCATGGATGTCAAGGGATATACAAGAATGGATTAGGAAAAAAAGGGAGGATTTTGGCAGATACAAAGGACTAAAAACAGTAGAAGCCCCAGAGGAGTATAGTAAGTGCAGGGGGTACTTAAAAAAGAAATTAGCAGAGCGAAGAGGGGGCATGAAAAACCACTGGTGGGCAAAATAAAGGAAAATCCCAAGGTGTTTTACAAGTATATTAAGGGCAAGAGGATAACCAGGGAAAGAGTAGGGCCCATTAGGGACATGAGTGGCAATCTGTGTGTAGAGCCGGAAGATGTAGGTGAGGTTTTAAATGAATATTTTGCATCTGTGTTCACTATGGAGAAGAGTGATGTTGGCATAGAAATCAGGCAGGGGGATTGTGATATACTTGAACAAATTACTAATGAGAGGGAGGAGGTACTAGCGGTTTTAGCGGGCATAAAAGTGGATAAATACCCAGGCCCTGACGGGACGCATCCCAGGCTGCTGTGTGAGGCAAGGGAGGAGATTGCAGGGGCTCTGACACAAATTTTCAGAACCTCTCTGGCCACAGGAGAGGTGCCAGAGGACTGGAGAACAGCGAACATAGTACCATTGTTCAAGAAGGGTAGTAGGGATAAACCAGGGAATTACAGGCCAGTGAGCCTAACATCAGTGATAGGGAAATTATTGGAAAAAATTCTGAGGGACGGAATTAGTCTCCACTTGGAGAGGCAGGAATTAATCAGGGATAGTCAGCATGGCTTTGTCAGGGGGAGCGATTTAGCATGAAGATTATGGCCTCGTTCTGGAATCCGCATCTGACCAATTTGATTGAATTTTTCAAGGGGGTGACTAGGTGTGTGGATGAGGGTAGTGCAGTTGATGTAGTCTACATGGACTTCAGTAAGGCTTTTGACAAAGCCCCACATGGGAGACTGGTCAAGAAGGTAAGAGCCCATGGGATCCAGGGCAATTTGGCACATTGGATCCAAAATTGGCATCGTGGCAGGAGGCAGAGGGTGATGGTCGAAGGTTGTTTTCGTGACTGAAAGCCTGTGTCCAGTGGGGTACCGCAGGGATCGGTGCTGGGTCCTTTGCTGCTTGTAGTGTACATTAATGATTCAGATATGAATATAGGAGGCATGATCAGTAAGTTCGCAGATGACACGAAAATTGGTGGAGTGGTAAATAGCAAGGAGGAAAGCCTCAGGCTACAGGACGATATAGACGGGATGGTTAGATGGGCAGAACAGTGGCAAAAGGAATTTAACCCTGAAATGTGTGAGGTGATGCATTTTGGGAGGACTAACAAGGCAAGGGAATACACACTGAATGGTAGGATCCTAGGAAGGACAGAGGATCAGAGGGACCTTGGTGTGCATGTACATAGATCCCTGAAGGCAGCAGGACAGGTAGATAGGGTGGTTAAAAAGGCATATGGGATACTTGCCTTCATTAGCCGAGGCATAGAATATAAGAACAGGGACGTTATGATGGAGCTGTGCAAAACGCTAGTTAGGCCACAGCTGGAATATTGTGTGCAGTTCTGTTCACCATACTATAGGAGGGATGTGATTGCATTGGAGAGGGTGCAGAGGAGATTCACCAGGTTGTTACCTGGGCTGGAGCTCTTCAGCTATGAAGAGAGACTGGACAGGCTGGGGTTGTTTTCCTTAGAGCAGAGAAGGTTGAGAGGGGACCTGATTGAGGTGTACAAAATTATGAGGGGCATAGATAGCATAGATAGAAAGGAACTTTTCCCCTTAGTAGAGGGGTCAATAACCAGGGGGCATAGTTTCAAGGTAAGAGGCAGGAGGTTTAGAGGGGATTTCAGGAAAAACTTTTTCACCCAGAGGGTGGTTGGAATCTGGAACTCACTGCCTGAAAGGGTGGTAAAGGCAGGAACCGTCACAACATTCAAGAAGCATTTAGAAGACCACTTGAAACGCCATAGCATACAAGGCTACGGACCAAGTGCTGGAAAATGGGATTCGAATAGACAGGGCTTGATGGCCGGCGTGGACACGATGGGCCGAAGGGCCTCTTTCTGTGCTGTATAACTCTATGACTCTTTGACTACAACATGATCGAGTTCAATGTAGCATTTGAAAGGGAGAAACGCGAAATAGCTACAAAGACCGCGATTTTGCCTACCTCAGCGGGTCCGTGCCGGGCGACGTCAGTAGTGGGTCTCAGTTCCACTGCTGGCTGCATCTCGGCCTCTGACATGACTTTCCCCTGATTGGGCTTGTTAAGCCCGCCCAGCGAGTTTTCCGGCCAATTGAAGGAAGCGGGTCGGATGACATCATTTGATGACGCATCATCAGCCGGTTTCCTTAAAGGGACCATGAGCAAATTTACTTTGACATGTGTGCTGTCAGTGTTCTAGCATTGAGGTGCTGCAAACACTGACAAGCACTGCACAGAGGTGCATGGCTGCACCCAGGCTCTCCCATGACTCCATGCTTATGGAAGGAGTCACAGCACGCAGGGAAGTTCTCTTCCCTTCCAATGGGCAGAAGAGACCTCCCCAGGAGACCAACGCGGCCTGGTTGCACATTGCACAGGAGGGCACAAGCAGGTATTGTCTTGTTTTGCACACTTCGTACAAAAATAATAAATTGCAGGACAACGGAGTATTGCAGTTTAAACTCTTTAATGAAGCATCAGGTCTGATCTGACTCACAGCAGTACAGCACCGTATGGACAAGATGGAGTCAGGACCCCTGGGTCTTCTAAACAATAGCAGTCCTTACAGATGCCTGCAGGCCAATGACAACTCAGCATGTGATCACATGTGAATATAATAGGTATTCCTTACAGATGTCTGCGGGCCAATGATAATTCAGTATGCAAATGTTACATCCCCTTTCTTTTAAAAGAAAAATGTTATGCATTACTTTTGAACCTTTCTTCTACATAATGTTCTCAGTAGCATCAACATATAAGTAAACTCAACATTTAACTAGCACTGAAAACATCTCAACGTTTCAATAACGATGCACAGTTTTTTTAGGGCAGCGATCCACCTACACCCTTTGGCAGTTCACAAGCCAAAGATAACTCTAGGCTTGACCACTCATCCCGACCTTGTGTGGTATGGAACTGAGCATGCTCCTGAATCGGTCAACAGTTCAGGTTCAGGTTTAGGTTCAGGTAAGTATCATGTGTTTTGTGTATTGCTCTGTTCATCATACACTGTTGCACTGATCCTCTCGTCGGAATTACAGTGTTGTTCCTTGGTGTTCAGGAGGTGCCTGCGATTGCGGCGGTACACCTGTCCTTCTGGGGTGCGGACGTGATACGATCACTCAGTGTCAGCTGGCTGGATGACGACTGCTGGCTTCCAGTAGTCATGCTCCTGGATTCTGATGGATTCGCCATTGTGCAGCGGCGGCAGTAGTCTAGCTGACCTGTCACAGTATCTCTTTTGGTGTTGCTGTCTCTGTACACGTTTTGCATGCACTTGCTTGCAGCTGACATTGTTCCATGTGAACAGATCCATCGCCACGACCTGCCAGGGCCTGTCTGGGATACGGTGAGGTATCATGGGCTCTTTGACATTTGATGGGCGGCGTTTTAGACAAATGGAACATTTTCCGACAATGTCCTCAATGTGTTTGCACATTCCGGGCCAAAACATAATGTCACGTGCTCTTTGTTTGCATTTTTCCATGCCCATATTTCCAGCATGAATTTTTGTCAACATCTCTTCTCTGAGACTGGTAAGAATGATGATTTTCTCCCCTTTGAAGATGATTCCGTTGATTTGTGACAGTTCGTCTCTGTGGTTCCAGAATTCAGATATGCTCTGAGGGCATTTCCTCCTTTCCTCAGGCCATCCTTCATGTATGACTTTGCTTAGCAATGTGAGTTGTGCATCTTTCTCTGTTTCTGCTTGGATCTCCTTCAGTTTTGAGTCACTCACAGATAAGCTGTTGTACACCATGTGCACCTGCACATCCATGCCTTCACTGAGGCTGCTGCCCTGGTAGCTAAGAGACTTTCTGGAGAGCATGTCTGCAACAGGAATGTCTTTGCCTGGACGGTGAATGATTGTGAAGTCATACTTCTGTAGCTGAAGGATCGTTCTCTGTAGCCTTGGTGGGGCTGCAGCTAGTGGTTTCCTCATGATTGACTCGAGGGGCTTGTGGTCGGATTCCACAATGACTTGTCGGCCATAGACGTATTGGTGGAAACGCTTACATCCAAACAGAATTGCATATAGCTCTTTCTCGATTTGAGCATAGTTGATTTCACTGTCTGTGAGAGATCTGGAAGCGTAGCCGATGGGCTTTCCTTCTTGCAGTAATACTGCGCCTAGTCCGTACTTTGATGCATCCACTTGTTGGGGTCGAAGTAGGCAAGAACTGGTCCTGGTTCTCTGGTGATTAGGTCTTTCATTTTCTGAAATGTTGTGTCATGTTGTTTGTCCCATAGGAACCCATTGGATTGTTTGAGCAACTGGTGCATGTGTGCGTTGATTTCGGAGAGGCTCGGGGCAAACTTGGCTAAGTAGTTAACCATGCCTAGTACTGTCTCTAGCTCTGCACAGTTCTTTGGCGGCTCCATCTTCTTGATGGCGGAGATTTTCTCTGGATCCGGCTTAATGCCATCAGTTGAGAGGCGATGCCCGAAATAACTGACCTCGGTGGATCCGATTATGCTTTTCTCGGGGTTGAGCCAGATACCTTTCTCCCGTGATCTTTGTAGCATCACACGGAGGTTCCTGTCATGTTCCTCTCTATTCCTGCCATAGATGAGGATGTCGTCTACAATTGCGACTACTCCGTCGAGGCCTTCATAGGTTTCGTCGATCTTCCGCTGGAATTCATCCTGAGCTGAGATAAGACCAAGTGGTAAACACAGAAATCGGTAGCGTCCAAATGGTGTGTTGAACGTTGTTAGCTTAGATGACTCTTCCGTGAGCTTGATAGTCCAGTATCCTGATTGTGCTTCCATTACACTGAAGTAACATGCTCCCACTAGCTTGGGTGTGATGTCATCTAGCGTTGGTAGAGGGTAGTGAGGGCATTTGATAGCCTTGTTCAAATATTTGGGGTTGAGACAGACTCTGAGCTTGCCTGTATGTGGTTTCTCAACCACTACTAACACGTTGACCCACTCTGTCGGTTCTGTTTCCCGGACGATGATTTCTGTATTCGCCATGCTCTGCAGCTCCTCCTTCAGGCGACTACATAGAGCAAGGGGTATCCTTCTTGGTGGGCAAACCACAGGGGTTGCTGCTGGGTCAAGGTGAATAGTGCAATCACCTGGGAATAGTCCGATTCCTTTGAAAACATCAGCAAACTCCTCCATGACTGTCTGCTTCTCAACTGGTGCTGTCAATGATAGCACTAGCTTGATGAGGTCCATGTCTAAACATGCCTTTAGACCT
Organism: Somniosus microcephalus; assembly: GCF_052327205.1. Classification (NCBI taxonomy): domain Eukaryota; kingdom Metazoa; phylum Chordata; class Chondrichthyes; order Squaliformes; family Somniosidae; genus Somniosus; species Somniosus microcephalus. The sequence continues at coordinate 45,761,796 of NC_141000.1, read as the reverse complement.
AGCACTGGAGGTGCTTGAGTGTCAATAATGTAAAAGTCCAACATCATGTCGCTTTCTTTGTACTTGCATTTCATCATGCATGTGCCTTTTGCATTGAGCTGCTCACCCCCATAGCCGGTCAGTCTGCGTGAGGTGGGCTGTAGCTCACACTCATCCTTCAAGCTGTGATACTCACTCAGAGGAATTACATTAACCTGAGATCCAGTGTCTAGTTTAAACTTAAGCTCTTTGCCCTGTTTTCCTATCTCAATATCGGCAAAAGCTTGCTCAGTCTCTGAAATCTGTTTTTTCTGTGACACAGAATCAATAAACAATTCCTCTGCATTTGGCTCTCTATCTGGCATTTGGCTGTCACTCTCTGTGTGTACTGTTTTTCCAAAAGCAGTCCTGCAAACTTTAGCAAAGTGGCTCCATTAACCACATTTAGTACATTGCCTTCCTTTGGCAGGGCAGTACTCCTTTTCTCCATGCCAGTTGTTTCCACAATATCCACAGTTTTTGAAGCATTTTATGTCTGTGTCGCCCATTTTTAGAACTCTCGCTGTTCTTTCGGTTCTGAAACATGCTCTCTGGGCAGTGTTCTTTGGTGTGTGTCTATTAACTACGTGCACTGTCTGTTCACTCGAGCTGCTCGTGGCGCCAGTTATGATTTTCAACTGTGCTTGGGCTATCTCGTGCGATCTAGCTATGTCCATAGCTTTGTCCAGCGTTAGCCCGGACCCAACATTCAAAAGTTTCTCTCTCACTTTAGCTAAATGTATTCCAAACACGATGCGGTCTCTGACCATCTCATCTTTATTTGCATATACAGTCTTTTACCAACAGTTTTAACTCAGTCACGAACTGTTCAAATGACTCACTAGCTCCTTGTACTTTCTCCTGAAACTTGTACCTAGCGAATATTGTATTTGTCTTGGGCATCACCTATGCTTCAAAACGGTCAAAATAACGTTTCAGTACCTTTGCTTCATTCGCGGTGAGAGACCATGTGTTAAAAATGTTTCTCCCTTTTTCTTCGATCCACAGGAGTAGGTAGCTGCATCTTTCTTCCTCCCATTTGCTTTTCAGTGGACCCGAAAACATTAACTCCACGTGTTGCTTGAACTTGCGCCATTCTCTATGTAAGTTCAAAGATTCCCAACTCATTCAAGGTAAGGGAGCTCCAACGATGTCCATTTCAAATCCCTGTTCTGACACCATGTCTTGTTTTGCACACTTTGTACAAAAATAATAAATTGCAGGACAACGGAGTATTACAGTTTAAACTCTTTAATGAAGCATCAGGTCTGATCTGACTCACAGCAGTGTGGACAAGATGGAGTCAGGACCCCTAGGTCTTCTAAACAATAGCAGTCCGTACAGATGCCTGCAGGTCAATGACAACTCAGCATGTGATCACATGTGAATATAATAGGTATTCCTTACAGATGCCTGCGGGCCAATGATAATTCAGTATGCAAATGTTACAGGTATGTCGTCAGGAGGCCCAGGCTGCAGTGGCGCAAACCTTTCAATGATCTCAGTAGATCACAAAACGCTACTGCAAAGCCACACTCAACCTCATCCCGCTGTGCCACTCATCACATCCCCATCACTCTGCCTTCCCTACCCTTCTCCTACACATCCTTACTCACACCAACTTACCTTGGACCTCCACCCATCCCTCTCTATCTACATTATCACTTCCCCATCTCACTGGGCACCCCTCACACTCACCCTCTTCCCATTCCAATCATACTAACTAACAACACACAAGGGTAGGCACTTGTGTGTTTTAGCCAATGTTCATGTGAAGTTTCTGTTAATGTGCTGTCAAAATTTGAAATCTTTATTTTCAACTTTTTGCATTCTTGGACAGATTTGTGTGCACCTTTGGAAGTGACTTAGCGAGTTGCAGTGAATTGTGAGACATAACAGCACCACCCGCAATGGTGATGAGTGTGAAAGGAATAGCTTTGGCATTGCAGGGATGCTTTATGCTGTCGGTGTGGGATGGTGCCAACCTGGTGCATCACGTAGCAGCCAGGGTGTGCAGTGTCAAGTGAAGTAAATGTGGCCATGGTGAAGCCATCCCTGGCGTCCCGGACAGCAATATGGTCGGGTGCTGATGTCCTCTGTACTATGCAGCATCAGGTGATTGCAAAGAAGGTTGCTCTCGTTGTTGGTGCTGCTGGTGTGCCTGGTGATGCTGGTGTTGGGACTGATCATGGTCAGATTCTGAGGAGCAAGGTGAGAGAGTATTAAGTGCACCTATGCTGATGGAATAGATGGCAGGTGAAGTAGAGATGCCAGAAGTGATCTGTCAATGGTGGGAACTGTAATGAGGTCAGATTGCATGGAGACTTGTGTAAAGACTTGCAGCATCCTGAATCTGTAGTGGGAATGCAGTTTAGAGGTACTAGTGCTTAAGGGAAGATATCTGAATCAACTGGGAGCTTTGAGTTGTGTAGGATTCGCAAAATTTCCACATTTCCCCAAAGGTTACTATTAATAAAAGGGACCCTGCCAAAGATGGCATCCGCACCTCGCGGCCAAAAGCCTGCAAGATTTAAAAGCTTGGACTCTGTGGCACAAGCAGCTTTTGGGGAAATCGAAACCTAAAATGCAGTTTCTGTGAAGAAGGAATTTTGTATTTTGAAAAGCAGACAGCAGGACTTTGAATATGTATTAAGCCAAATCATAGACAGACCAAAACCAGTTAGGCCTATACTTGAGGCCATCAAGTTGTTTGCATCTATAATCGGAAACAGCTTAAGGAAGCCATCGAGGCTGGACAGGCCGATTAAGATGCATTAATAACAATACAGCTCAGACATCAGGCCATTAGGTGCAATCAACGGCCATCTAAAAACAATTAGTTTAGATTGCTACAATTATTTAAACTAGCCCGCCAAGATTGGGACAATGAACTAACCTGATTTGGCGCGCAGATAAGGGCCATCTGAAGGAGTATAATTGTAGGCCCACCAGCGACCGACGCTCTCTTGCTCCTTGCCCTCGTGGCTGCTGTTCCTTTTCCCCTCCCGTGCTTGTCGCCTGGCCACTGCCCGTGTCTTTCCCCACTCCATCAGGGACGCCCGGCATTGCACCAGGCGAACACGGGAAAACCAGGCCAGGCGAGGCGGGATGAGACGTGGTGAGGTGAGGTGAGATGAGATGAGACGAGACGAATTGGGAGAAGACTGAAGAACGCTTCGAATAATCGGGCCTTCAATTCAGCCGACCTACGACTATCTTCATGCAAACTCCAACTGCCGCCCGAGGAAGAGGAACCATCATCCCTGCGAAGTAAAGTACCCAAGCAAAGACTTTAACCTTGGGGTACTTTTACCTGGATGATGCCCTTGTAGCGCCCCAAGACCACGTGATGACAGCAGGCCCTAGAGAGCACAAAGAGTGAAGCCCAAGCCCCACTGTAGGGGGTTTCTCTTGCTTGCTCTGGTCTCCTGCCAGGCTTCTTGCAATAATTACCCTTGAGTGGTTCGACCCACTCTTCCCTACGGTTCTAGACCTTGGACTTAGGTGCAGGGAACTGTAGTGCAGAGAAAACTCAATAGACCAGGTTGAATAGCACGAAATGGATGCTTTTATTAAACAGTTTGCAGCATTATAAAATACATGTCATAAGCACAGATTAAAGCTACTACAAGCATGCACACATCTATGAACTTAACTCTATGGAAATGGGGAACACACGGCACATCGTAAAAGGGGTAACACATTACAACTACCCTTAACCCCCTCCCCTAGACCTAACTAAGTTTTGACTTGAGGAACTCGGGATCATGCTCACCACTTTCAGAATTGCGAAAAGGGGTTCGCAGCCTTTTTGGCACAGCTTTCCGTCATCACGTGGATTTGGAAACTTCTGGCACAGCTTGTTTTCCTCTTGGTTCTCCCGCGATGAGGCTGCCGATACAGCCTTGGTGAGCGCTCGCCACGGATGAATCCGTTACCGACGTGATGTTGAAGCACTGAATGCACCTGTGAGAATCCGTTACCGATGGGATGTTGAGGCACTGGAGTGCTGGGCCCGGAGTGTCCTTTTTCTCCGGCCTGGATCGTCGTTTTTCCCGAGGGTGTCTTCTCCTTCGGCCTGGGTCGTCGATGATCTCCCGACAAAAGTACCCGGGCCACCCTCGTCGTCTTCCCGTCGTGGCCGAGCCTTGCCTGGCCGAACACCGACCACGTTCCGAAACCGAAGTGCTGCCTTAACCGAAGAGTCTGTCCCGAAGCGTTGAAGAAATGAAAACCGAAGTGAAGCTACTGATGGACCTTTCAATCCACAGTTATACCTTTTTGGGACATTCTTATCTCCCGCCAAATCATAGTCCTGTCTTTGTAATATTTTTGGCGGGCAGAATTCTCTGCAGGGGCGTTTTGTCTTCGTAACGGGAGCCGGTGATAGCTTAACTGGCCTTCCTGGGCCGATAATGTCTTTGCTTTGTCACCGTAACTTGGTTTGTATATTGATCGGTCTGGAGATTGCCCTTGATGGCTGTTAAACGGCTTTTCTTTGTACAGTAAATGGGTTTAAGTGTTTGTTCAATTGTCCGCCCATTTCTTGATGGGCCTCATCCTGCTACCCAAAACTGTCCTGTACTTATAATCTAATCAATATGTATGCTCAGTTACCTGAGTTTCGGTTTCCCGAAACTGGTTTTCGCGGGCTTGATGTCCTCAATCCACAAGCCTGTCTGACTTGCAGTAACAGAAATTCAAATGGTCCCAGAAGCTGGTCACGAGGTCCGGCGGCCATTTTGTGTGCCCTTTTATCAAAGGTTTCTCCGTACAAGCTTCTTTTGGTCAATAAAACTGTCTTATTAACCCTATTTTACTGCGTGATTATTAATGAAAATTTCGAATCTTACAGTGTTGTTTGAGCTCAGCAGATTTTGACTCGGTGAGCATGAATTCTGGCCCCTCATAGCTTAATCTAGTTAGGTATAGGGGGTGGGATAAGGATAAGGGGATTGTTAAGATATTTGTTTTCCCTCGATGTGCCGTGTGTTCCCCATTCCTTGTATAAGTATAGTTATTTTGTATTTGCCTGTAATTTTATACTGGTAACTTCTCGTAAGACTGTGTTATTTTCTGTTTAATAAAATCTTGGTTTTCTTACATCCAAACCACCTGTTTACTCAAGTTTTTCTGTATCGCCACCTGTACCTAAGTCCAGTGTCTAGAACCCAGTGGTGTGGGAGCGATTCGAACTGCTCGCAAACAGTCAGGGGCAAAACTGACTGGGCGCACGCGCCAACCACACCACCCCCCTACAGAAATGGCGACCATGGCAGGACACCGGCAACAGGGTTGCGATACAGTAGACAATGGTTCAGATGAGCAAACCATGATGGAGGAAAGGATTTCTGATTATGTGTTTTGCAAGATGAATATCACAAAGAACTGGATCACCACTCTGTTAAAGGCTGGGCGTCCAGTAGATGCAGCAGCTAAGTGGACAGAGGGAAAGGAACACAAGAAGTCCTTAGAGAAGGCAGTTTGGCTGATGTGTTTTAAAAAGCAGGTCCAGCTTTTGGACAGGCTCGTTGCATCACAGGCAGCCGAGTTAAGGGAGTCAGCCCTGGAGATCCAGGATAAGGCTCTAGCAGGGGAGAAGTTATTAGTAGCTTTGCAGGCCCTGAATCAGGAGAGAGTGCATTTAATGGGAGAACACAAGGCCCAGTTGGAGTACCTATGGTGCCAAGTCACCGAGGCCAAGGGAAATGAGTTAAGGTTGTGGGAGAAGAACGCCCGCTTGGCAAGGCAGATTAGGGAACAGGAAGAGAAAGTACAGGAGGTAAAGGCAGCGTACAAGCTAGCGAGCGAACAGGGGTTTGAGGAGGCAGACCACGGCCCCTGTAAAGAGAGGATAGAAAATCTGAGCCGGGCCCTCCGGAAGGCCAAAGGCAGGCCAGGCAGAGTTTATGAGGAACGAGGGGAGGACAGTTCCAATGTCACCGGTAGTGCCTAGGGACGACCTGGTTGAGAGAGAGGCGATCTCACGACCACCACCCGTAGCGCCAAGTTTCAGCAAGGTTTGGCAACAAGGGGGGGTGGAGCCAGAGGTGGAAGCGGAGGTAGAGCAACCCCCACCCGAGAGGTCGGAGCCGGGACCGATGTGCCCAGCACGGCATCGGAGGCTCGGCCTACCCGTCGATGGCGATGATGAGGGACCCCTCCAAAACCAGTTCGTAATACCCTTTAGCACCCAACAGCTTAGGGCCATGGTCAACCATATCCCGAGGCTCTCCGAAAAGGGAGACCCCTCGATCCACTTCAGGGAAGTAGAGCAGGCAGCCAGCGTCAACGACTGCGATGACGCTGAGAAGGCCAAGATGCTGCTATTCTCCCTGGAGAGTAGTCTCCTCCAATCCCTCTCTGACGAGTGCAAAAGTGGGCAGAGCGGGTACGAGGAGCTTAGAGATGCGGTTCTGGAGGCCATGGGGATGAATGAGGGAAGTCCTTTCTCCTGTGTGGAGAAGACGATTCAGCTCCCAGGGGAACCCCGCAGGCTTTTGCGGACCGGCTGTGGCCGGTGTACCAGAGGGCCTGTCCAGGGACGCCGGTCCGAGTGTTCCTGGTGGCGAACAGCTTGCCACAGGTCCGGGCCAAGGCAGAAGCCTGGTCCGACCCCAAAAATCCCCAGACCACCGAACTTACGGTGATTAGGCAGCTCACTCTGGTCTATAAAAATGGTAGGGGAGCCGATGCACACCCACCCAAGGGAAAGGTGCATGAGGTAAAACCCGGACCGGGTAGGAAATAGTGGCACCAGGAAGGGAGTAGCCCCCCCAACACCAAGATGAATTGTTACGGATACGGGAAGGATGGTCACTGGCGGAAGGAGTGCAAAAACCCTTGGAAAGATAACAAGGGAAAGAATTCCACAGCCCCAGCCCAAAAGGCGGAGGCAGGAATCACTCCCGCCACGGTCGAGTCATTTTTGGACGCCATGAGATCCATATTGACTGGCCAAGGGAGAGTAGCAGCCGCTACCGGTGCTCTGACCACGTCAGCCCCATCCAACCCACAGCCCTGACTAGAACCAGCGCAGCCTGTTGACCTGTGTCCCCTTGAAAACAACGAGGGGAACAGGCCCTGTGTTGAGATGCGGGTGGAGACGGTGCAGGGGAGATATTCGGTGGACACTGGAGCTTCCAGCACGGTGGTCCTTTCGGAAGACCCGACCAATCCACCCGGGTCTAACGAGGTTCCATTTAGCCCAATGGGAGTCACAGGGAACGAGCAGGCTGGGGAAATGGTCAAACTTTTGGCCGTAGTATTAGGATCCCTCCCTACCACGTGGGAGGGTAACCAAAGGACCAACGAGGTAGCCGAGCAGGGGGCCAGGGAAGGAGAGTTCTGGGATCCCTGTAGAGCAAGCCCGGTAGCCGCAGTCCGGGACAAGGGAGGCACACAGGGGGTAGCTTTGGCCCTGGACCTAAAGCAGGTCCAAGCCCAAGATCCCGCCTTTAAGGCCGTCCCGGTAAGGAAAGAGAACGGGGAGTCCCTAGACGGTCCGTTCGGGGCAGCAGGCGAACCTTTAGGACAGACTCTGAAACAGGCTGCTGGTTATATCAAGACCTGAAAGGGGAAAATAGCCAGTTGGGGTAGGGTCTGAGGATAAAGATCCTCAGCCTGCAGCAGGAGCGCGTTCACAGACTGCACAGGCTGGCGCTGTGGCTTGCTTGAATGGAGGGGCCATCCCGCCCATCGATTGGGACACTCCCCCACTCTTCTGGGATCCAGACGAGGGGGAGGGACCTGAGGGCGAAAACCCCGTCCCTAACCCAGGTGTAGAGAGGGAGGAACCTGAGGTCGAAGACCCCGCTCCGGACCCAGCCATGGGACCTGGGGGCGGAGACTCTCAGCTCGCAGCAGCGGGCTGCGAAGAGTTACCTGCCCCTAGCCCAGGTTCGGGAGAGGTCAAGCCTGAGGGAGCAGCGGTTTGGGTTAAAGGCCCAGCGGCCAAGAAAGCCCCACCCGTCAAGACCCCTAGAAGGTCCCCACGGACGCCCCAGCCGAGAAAGCCATGGTCACCAGCCCTCCAGTTACCAAGGGCCGCCCCTCGAGTCAGGGAGAGGTCCAAGGACAGAGGTCCTCAGCCAGCAGCCACGGGCTGCGAGGGACCAACAGTGCAGGATGGTGCAGCCACGCCGGAGGTAACGGTGAGCCGCAGTCCAACCAGGAATTAGCCTGGCCGCCTGGAGACGGGCGGCGGATGTATATAGTTTTAGTTTAAGTGTTGGTTATTGTTAAGTTTGATTATTTAGCTTAAGTTTGGGTGTTTTAGTTTAAGTTAAATAAGGTGATGTGTAGTTTTAAGTAAGGAATCTGCTAAGAGTGTGTATATTTGGGTCGAGGTCGCGGGACCCGACCATGCTTCACCAAGCCAGAGAATCTCTTGGGGACCTGGCTGCATGTTTTGTATCTTTTTGCAGAAAGACTTTCAGGATGAAGGGGATCGTGATCCTACTCGCCCTGATGGGACTGAGCCTGGGAAGGCGGGACGATGTACAGGATTCCCACATCTACGGGTGCTCGGGAGACAGGGCACCTATAGCGACCGACGGAAGCGGTGAACGGGATGCGGAGGAGACCGCCATCTACGTCCACGAGGGAAGGTGGGCAGGATGGCTGGGGTCCAATTCGTCTCAGTACTCCAGCCAAACCGGATTCACGTACAGGGAGACCTCCCTCCTGTGCCCCAGGGTACGAGTCGTTACCACGAGGGTCAGCGTCACCGTTGGAAAGCGAATATGTTTAACGTGTAAAGGACACATTCCTCTGGATAGGTGGTGGTGGCTCAGAAAGCTGAACAAAGATATGAGGAACCCCGAAGTCGAGTGGGAACAGTTGGGGAACAACACCCACTGGACGATTACAGGGACTCATGGAGGATTAAGTGTGTGTTGGGACAAGTGGTGGGAACCGGACCAAGGGGTTTATATTTGTATGTGGGGGTCAGAGGGGGTCTGCCCCGCAGGCATATCCATCATTTTCCACCGGCAGTGGCACGACACCGGGAAGGGGATGAGGTGGGATGCCAGCCAGAAGGTGTGCGCAGTCCCATTCTCCCCGATCCCAGTCAATGCCACTGAGCTTGTAACCCGCCCCCATAAGCTCCTGCCCACGGCGCAGGTGGCGAGGTTACCCAGGGAAGGTTGCCCCACCACCACCAAGGGACCAGGGAATGGGTTGGTACTAGTCCCCACGATCAGATGCTGTACCAGGGGGTACACTACGCGGTAGCCTCCGTGGTTTTAAATCTCACTGAGGTACATTTACCGGAGTGGTGTCCCAAAGAAACAGAGCAGCTATACCAGGCTCTACTAAAGGACATGTTCAAGAAGTTTTATGAGTTCGATTTCGCCCACGTGGACAAAACCGAACTCTACACCACATGCCAAGAGTTTTTGGGTAATGCAGGGAGGCAAAGAAGGGGAGTATGGAATGAAGTTTTTACTGCATTTAACACTGGGTCCTCCGTCATCAACAGTTTAGGTGACATAGAGCTGCAGACCCAGATAAACGACTTAAAAACACAGTTAAAGAAAATATTAATGGATGAGAACAAGGTAGTGGGCTCGGAGTTGCATGAGGACCAGGCCATGACGGTCCATTTAAAGGAAATCACAGCCGAGTTGGAAAAGCACGCAAAGACGGTAAATGCTCTGATAAGGGAGGACAGAAATGCTTCTGACCAGGCTGCGCAGAATGAAGTGTGCGTGCTATACGGGGTGTGGTTACTGGGCGAGGGCCGCAGTAATCTGGAGGATTTAAAACAGGGTTTAGTCCCCTCCTGGATTAGCAACAAGCACCTCGCAGCCCTCCACCCGTTTGAGAATGCATTAAGCCCGTGCCAACTCCGGCTAGCCTCCGAAGCCTACCCAGTCCCCGTGGATTGTGGGCGGTCCAACAACACGATCATGGGAGTAGTAGTTAGGATGCCAGTCATGGGTAGGACAGCCCGACCCGCGCCGGTATACAGGGTTGAGAACATTGGAGTCATTCAAGGGGGTGCACACATTTGTTTCACAGCGGTCCCGCCTTACGTCATAAAGTGGGAGCACGCTATGACAGGTACTGACCTCTCAGGGTGCCGGAGCCGGGGAGCACACATAATCCTGTGTCCCCAGCACTTGAATGCCTATTCAAAACTGCAGTGTGAGTTCAGAGCTGCTGGCGCGAAACCTATAAATTGTACCATGGAGGCAATGGCACAAGGCCATGTTCCCCCGCAGGTAGCATATATAGGAGGTGGGACATATTGTGTCACCACTGGTGCGTCCCACGACCAGCATGGACAGCATAGCTGGTGTCCGGTTAGTGACAACAGTTTCTGTTTTAAACCCGAGGCAGAAGTTCAAGTGGCCCAGGAGCGAATTGTCCCCATTCCTGAACCCTCCACTGTTTACCTCGCTGTGAAGGAGAATTTTACGAATTTGCAGAAGTACGTAGCGCACTTTGGCTACGAAATTCCTCCTCTCCTTGAACACCTTACCAAAATACTGAAAGCCGTTATAGTTTTGCAGAAACATTTTTACACTCTAGAGCAGAAAACAGTAGAGATAGGGATTAAGATATTGAATATTGTGATTCCACCCTGGTGGGACATTTTCAATAACATAGAGGTCCCTTCGTGGATCAGACTGGCTTCCCACATTCTCGTGGTTTGTCAGTTAGGGATAGTGTTGTATCTAGTTTGCATTCAATGTAAGGGAAAAGGTCAGTTGTTAGACTTCCAAAACCAGAAGATCTAGAAGGAACATTATGTGAAGGTGGAGGGAGATACGTCTTTTCCTTGTATTCTGATTAAAGATTGTTGTTTTTTTGTGTTTGTTGTTTTTAATAAAGGTTTTTCTTTTCTTTTTTGTGATGCGTTTAATAAAGATGTATGTGTACCAAGTGGTGCAGGGGCGTCGGGCCCCCTCCGTGCTTGGATGTGTGTAAAAGTCTGTGATTTACTCTCTGTATGCTTATATACACTAGATTTTCGCGGAATGGGAAGTGTATGTGTCGTGGGTGTATTAGATAGGTAATTACAGGGGAAGGTTGACTATGGAGGGTCAGAAAATTTTGCTCACCTCGTAAGAATGATACTTCAAGCAAGTTTTAGTATCACAGGGGGGAGTGTAGGATTTGCAAAATTTCCACATTTCCCCAAAGGTTACTATTAATAAAAGGGACCCTGCGTGGACATTTTAAAAGGGGTACCCAAAGATGGCGTCCGCACCTCGCGGCCGAAAGCCTGCAAGATTTAAAAGCTTGGACTCTGTGGCACAAGCAGCTTTTGGGGAATCGAAACCTAAAATGCAGTTTCTGTGAAGAAGGACTTTTGTATTTTGAAAAGCAGACAGCAGGACTTGAATATGCATTCAGCCAAATCATAGACAGACCAAAACCAGTTAATCCTATACTTGAGGCCATCAAGTTGTTTGCATCTATAATCGGAAACAGCTTAAGGAAGCCATCGAGGCTGGACAGGCCGATTAAGATGCATTAATAACAATACAGTGCAGACATCAGGCCATTAGGTGCGATCACCGGCCATCTAAAAACAGTTAGTTTAGATTGCTACAATTATTTAAACTAGCCCGCCAAGATTGGGACAATGAACTAACCTGATTTGGCGCACAGGTAAGGGCCACCCGAAGGAGTATAATTGTAGGCCCACTGGCGACCGACGCTCTCTTGCTCCTTGTCCTCATGGCTGCTGCTCCTTTTCCCCTCCTGCACTTGCCGCCTGGCCACTGCCCGTGTCTTTCCCCACTCCATCAGGGATGCCCGGCATTGCACCAGGCAAACACGGGCAAACCAGGCCAGGCGAGGCAGGACGAGACGAGGCGAGGTGAGGTGAGATGAGATGAGATGAGCCGAATTGGGAGAAGACTGAAGAATGCTTCGAATAATCGGGCCTTCAATTCAGCCGACCTACGACTATCTTCATGCAAACTCCAACTGCCGCCCGAGGAAGAGGAACCATCATCTCTGCGAGGTAAAGTACCCAAGCAAAGACTTTAACCTTGGGGTACTTTTACCTGGATGATGCCCTTGTAGCGCCCCGAGACCACGTTACGACGGCAGGCCCCAGAGAGCACAAAGAGCGAACCCCAAGCCCCACCGTTGTTTGAGCTCAGCAGATTTTGACTCGGTGAGCATGAATTCTGGCCCCTCATAGCTTAATCTAGTTAGGTATAGGGGGTGGGATAAGGATAAGGGGATTGTTAAGATAGTTGTTTTCCCTCGATGTGCCGTGTGTTCCCCATTCCCTGTATAAGTATAGTTATTTTGTATTTGCCTGTAACTTTATACTAGTAATTTCTCATAAGACTGTGTTATTTTCTGTTTAATAAAATCTTGGTTTTCTTACATCCAAACTGTAGTGTATGTGCCTTTAAGAGCCCCAGGTGTGCTGTAATGCCGGTAATGGCCACTCGGGCTATATAAGCCTGTATATTGTGTATATCCGTTAGAACCCCCCCCAGACTTTGCTTAGTAAACACCTATGAACCAACTCCTGTCTTCAGTGTCTTTGTCAACACACGGACACTACAGTGGCGACGAAGTGGAAACGGACTTACCTGCAATTCGGCAGCACCTCCAGGACATCGATTCCTCGGGCGTCCAGAAGACTCAAGAAAGTGAGAGAAGCTGTGGTTTCACCAGCTGGCCAAGCTGGTGGCAGGTACTGCGCTAATCCTTCCTGGGCGTCAGGCTGGGGCTCCAGTGGCTGGCTCTACAGCTGAGACGGGCAGCGAAATCGGAGGTAAGCAATAACGAACTGGGAGGGAGCACTCGGGAGACGGCCGGCGCGGCAAGCAGGTCAGCATTCAGACCTGCAGAGAAAGTCCGGCGGGAACGAGTCTCCAACTGTAAACAAGTAAAATAAAAAAATAAAAAAACAAAGAACGGAAACCGCGGGAAACAGCGTTGTCATCGGCAGCAGCGGCGGGAAAGCGCGGGAAGCGCCATATCTTTGCTGCTGAAAAGAAAGAAAAGCGTGGGAAGCGCCATATCTTTTCTGAAATGCCTAAGTCTGGCAATATTGATGCTTTTGATAGCGAAATAGAGGATTGGACCACATACGTGGAAAGAGTAGAGGTATATTACACTGCAAATGGAATAGAAGATGAAAAAAAAGCTTCAGTACTGCTGAACCTAATGGGCGCAAAGGCATACGGGCTGTTACAAAATTTAATCACTCCAGCCAAACCAAAGGACAAGAATTTTAAAGAAATTGTTGATACCCTGCAGGAGCACTTAAACCCAACACCGCTGCTGATAGCGGAACGATTCAAATTCTTCAAGAGAAATCAACACAAGAATGAAAGTAACGCTGATTACCTAACCGAATTAAGAAAGCTATCAAAGTACTGCCAATTCGGGGCAGGACTAGCAGATTATCTTCGAGACAAATTCGTTTGCGGTCTCTTAAGTGAAGGAACACAAAAAAGGCTGCTTTCTGAAAAAGATTTAACATTGGACAAGGCTTTCAGTATGGCTGTATCATACGAAGCAGCAGCAAGAGGAGCTGCAGAGATACAACAAAAGACACAGGACTTCGGCACCCATTAAATGACACAGGGTTTCGAAAGATGTTCCCATAACCAGAAGGACTGCTGGTTCAAGGACAAAGCATGTACATTGGACACATTGCACGGGTATGCCGATCTGGACAAAATAAATACACAGACAGAAAAAAAAAAATCAATAAAGGAAAGTACAGGAAGGTACAAATGATGACGGACAGTAGCTCCGAAGACCAGAAGAGCGATAGCGACTCCGAAAACAAGAGACTAAGCTGTCTCAAATTACATAATGTACTTGCCAAAGATGATTACCAAACCATTTGGGTTACCCTCACGATAGCAGGGTCCCCTGTTAAAATGGAGCTAGATACAGGATTAGCTCTAACCGTAATAAATCGATGGGATTACGAGAGGCTATTTTCGCATATACCTCTAAAAGACACATCCATTATCTTAAAAACATATACGGGGCAGAAAGTATACCCCAAAGGAAAAATAAGGGTGCCTGTTGTATACAACGGCAAAGAAATACAAAAGTTGTATTTATATATTCTACAAGATGGTGGTCCACCGTTGTTGGGACGTGAATGGATCAGAAAGATACGTTTAGACTGGCACTCCATTCAGGCACTGACGGTGACCAGTAAGAAAATAAACAATGATGACATCATACCTGAATGATTAAAAGACATCTTGGCCAACGCCAAAGAAGTGTTTCAAGAGAAACTAGGAACCTTGAAAGGCATCACCGCCTCAATAAAAGTGGAAGATGCAGCAATTCCCAAATTTTTTAAGACCGGTGCCATACGCAATTCGTCCAGCAGTCGAGGCAGAGCTGGAGAATTTGGAAAAGGCAGGCGTATTATCCAAAATAGATTGGAGCGAGTGGAAAAAAGCATTGAATAATGATAAATCTGAAGAACAGAGAAAAATTCGCATCTGTGGAGACTTCAAGGTGACTGTAAACCCGGTCCTTCACACAGTACAGTATCTTCTTCCGAGGATAGAAGATATTTTCGCCTCACTATCCAGAGGGAAACGTTTCACCAAAATTGACTTGGCACAGGCATATCTACAGATGGAGGTTGAGGAGGCCTCTAAAAAGTATCTCACGATAAACACACACAAAGGCCTGTACCAGTACAATCGACTGGTTTTTGGAGTAGCATCAGCTCCAGCTATCTGACAAAGAGCTATGGAGCAAGTCCTGCAAGGGATTCCGGGGACTCAATGCTACCTAGACGACATCCTTGTAACAGGAGAAAACGACAACGAGCACCTTGCCAATTTGGAGTAGGTGCTCACTAGGCTGAAAGAACGGGCCTACGAGCAAATCGCCCCAAGTGCGAATTTTTCCAAAATCAGATATCACATTGTGACCACATAATTAATAAGGAAGGGTTGCATAAGTCACCTGAAAAAATTGAAGCGGTCATAAAATCCCCAGCACCTGAAAATTTTTCACAATTAAGGTCGTTCCTGGGATTAATAAATTACTATCATAAACTTATCAACTCTTCTACACCCTCTTAATGAACTTCTACAAACAGGAGTGATTTGGAAATGGAACGAAGACTGTAAACGTGCCTTCCATAAATGCAAAGACTTAATCACATCCGAAGAAGTTTTGGCTCATTACAACCCATCACTGCCAATCAGACTGGCGTGTGATGCATCCCCTTACGGCATAGGAGCAGTATTATCCCATAAATTCCCTGATGGCTCAGAACGGCCGATAGCTTTTGCGTCACGCTCATTAAACTCAGCTGAGCGTAACTATGCCCAAATCAACAGGGAAGCACTCAGCCTGGTATGGGGAGTGAAGAAATTCAACCATTACCTACACGGACAAAAATTTACCTTGTTGACTGACCATCAACCCCTCATCTCCATATTCAACCCTAAAAAGGGTGTTCCCATTATGACAGCGCAAAGGCTACAGAGGTGGTCCCTTTTTCTAGGGGCACACCAATACAACATAGAATACAAAGGATCAAAACAGCATGGGAATGCTGACGGTTTATCGCGCCTACCGTTGCCAACGGTAGAAGAGGCACCTACAGTAGACCCAGTAGAGATGTTCCACTCTACCATAGTGGAATGTCTACCAGTAACAAATTCTGCCATTGAAAGGGAGACGAGAAATGACCCGACTCTCTCACGGGTCTACGATTTAAGAGTGAAGGGATGGCCAGCACATGGCGAACCACTGTTGCCAGCATTCTCGCAAAGAAGAGAACAGCTGTCAGTGTGCCGAGGAACCTTGATGTGTGGATCCAGAGTGGTGATTCCACCCAAACTCCAGGATAAAGTGCTAAAGGAGCTTCACGAGGGGCATCTGGGTGGAGTGAAAATGAAGAACCTAGCTAGGGCGTTTGTATGGTGGCCAGGTATCGATGGAGACATCGAAGAAATGACCAAGAGCTGCCTAGGATGCCAGAAGGTCCAAAACGCTCCACCACAAGCCCCTCTACATCCATGGGAGTGGCCCTCATCGCCCTGGCAAAGGGTGCACATTGACTTTGCTGGTCCATTTATGGACTCAATGTTCTTAATCGCGGTTGATGCACACTCCAAGTGGCCGGAGGTAATAAAGATGTCCTCCACCACCACGGAAAAAACCATCACAGTATTAAGGACCATATTTGCCAGGAATGGGCTGCCGGAACAGATCTGTTCTGATAATGGACCGCAATTTGTGTCCGAAGAATTCAGAAAGTTCTTAAAAAACAATGGGGTTAAGCACTACACTTCCGCCCCATACCATCCCGCCACCAATGGATTGGCTGAAAGGTCATAAAAGCCATGGGTAATGAAGACATAAAACTTCAGCACAAGGTGGGTAACTTCTTATTCGCATACAGGAATGCAACACATATGGTTACCAACCAAACTCCCGCCATGATGTTCTTCAATAGAAACCTAAGATGCCGGCTGGATTTGGTCAAGCCCAACATCAGAAGGGATGTGGAGAACCGGCAGTTTCAAGGCATGAATGAAAGGCCAACTAGAACCTTCCAGATGGGTCAACAAGTTTTGGCCCGGGACTACCGTACCGAGAAATGGCAGCCTGGAACTATCTGCACACGACTAGGACCACTGATGTATACCGTAGACATCGGAGAAAGCATAATAAGGCACCATGCTGACCAAATCATAAAGTCATCCGAAAAGGGACAACCTACACCACAACTCTATACATCTAACGATGAAGTAGAGATACCCATATCTACCTCCGATCCGGTGATACTGGAACCCGATGAACCCGACACTGGCATTCAAGCCGAATCAGCCTTGCCAAAAGAACCTACTACACCACCAGAAACTACTGCACCCCTGAGGCGTTATCCGGACCGAGTCAGGAAGCCTCCTGAGAGACTGACTTTTCATTAATTAACTACAGCAATGTGTATATTATTTTTCTTATAACATGTAATTAATAATTACTTAAACTATGATGTACTGGTTAGCTAAAAGGGGAGGAATTGTAGTGTATGTGCCTTTAAGAGCCCCAGGTGTGCTGTAATGCCGGTAATGGCCACTCGGGCTATATAAGCCTGTATATTGTGTATATCCGTTAGAACCCCCCCCAGACTTTGCTTAGTAAACACCTATGAACCAACTCCTGTCTTCAGTGTCTTTATCAACACACGGACACTACACAAACCACCTGTCTACTCGAGTCTTTTCTGTATCGCCACCTGTACCTAAGTCCGGTGTCTCGAACCCAGGGGCGTGGGAGCGATTCGAACCGCTCGCAAACAGTCAGGGGCATAACTGACTGGGCGCATGCGCCAACAACACCACCCCCCTACAGTTGTCATTTGAAGCTGTCAACTCATCAGCTGATTCAATGGCCAGTGCCCTCCCATCTCAGCTTTGCAGATGAGGTCTAGGTGCAGTGGGAACCCAGTGGGAGACCTGTGAAAGTTAAAAACCTGGGGAAAAAAAGCTTTGTTTTTTAAAATTTGTTTATGGGATATGGGCGTCACTGGCAAGACCAGCATTTATTGCCCATCCCTAATTGCCCTTGAGAAGGTGGTGGTGAACCGTTTTCTTGAACCGCTGCAGTCCGTGTGGTGAAGGTACTCCCACAGTGCTGTTAGGGAGTTCGTTCCAGGACTTTGACACAGCGACAATGAAGGATCGGCGATATACTTCTAAGTCAGGATGGTGTGTAACTTGGAGGGGAACTTGGAGGTGGTGGTGTTCCCATGTGCCTGCTGCCCTTGTCCTTCCACGTGGAAGAGGTCGCGGATTTGGGAGGCAATATTTCGAAGAAGAACAGGGGAGTTCTCCCCAGTATCCTCGCCAATATTTATCCCTTAACTAAAAAACAGATTAGCAGGTCACTATCAATTTGCTGTTTGTGGGATCTTGCTGTGAACATAAGAGCATAAGAATTAGGAGCACGAGTAGGGCATACGGCCCCTCACGCCTGCTCCGCCATTCAATAAGATCATAGCTGATCTTTGACCTCAACTCCACTTTCCCGCCCGATCTCCCTATCCCTTGATTCCCCATGTGTCCAAAAATCAATCGATCTCAGCCTTGAATATACTCAACGACTGAGCATCCACAGTCATTAGGGGTAGAGAATGCCAAAGATTCACACAAATGTGCACAAATTCGCTGCCGCATTTCCTAAATTACAACAGTAGCTACACTTCAAAAGTACTTAATTGACTGTAAAGTGCTTTGAAACATCCAGAGGTTGTAAAAGGTGCTATATAAATGCAAGTCTTTTTTTCTTTAACCTCACATCATTGGCTGAAGTCAGCTTTTTACCTACAGCATGCATGCAGCGTCTAATATGCATCCAATTTGCATGGGTAGTCCTGTGCTACTGTGCTGTGGACCACTTCATCATCCCTCCGCTGGCAAGAGTGCATTGATGCCTGCCAAGGACATACTGGGTCGTGTTCCCGGGGAGCCCAGGAACATATTTACATATCTCACAGACAGACTCACTTCATGTGGGTGCAAGGTTTCTACCCTTCCAGAATTTTGAAGGCTTTGCTTAACAGGGTGGAATCTTCATGGAACAGGAATGTGCCCCATTTCCCACTTCCCCATTGGGCGATCCATCTGATTTCTACCAGCGCCAAATCAGAATTTTGGGCCCTTAGTGCTCTGCTTAATACACCTATGTGGCAGTGGGCAGAAAACTAGCCCCAAAAATTCTTATGGTGATTTAATATAGGATGGAAACATCTGAAAAATTATATTCCATGAAAATACTGTGAAAGTGTAACCACTAGATGGCACTGTAAGCTTTCTGTCACCAAAATGTAAACATACAGATAATCCAGTTTTGCAACAGTAGATTCTACCAATTTAGGTATGATATTTTTAATAAGCAGTTCGTAAATATATTACTGACGTACATAAGTAATGTGACTGAATTTATGCTAATAGCATTACCCATGGGTAGTCTGGGACCTGGCGCTATGTGCCGAGACAGTGGACAGAGGAACGTTACATGAATGTATTTGCCATCATTCAAAGATTTAATTAAACTTTAGAATATTTTCATCTGACTCTCGGGTAGATTTTCCTCTGTGGGCACTCATTGGACACCCGACAGGTGCAACACACGGCAGGTGCATTGTGCCTGGGAGAAGGCAATTGCCTACATTGTTTTCTTCATTGAGCTATTTGCATGGCTGGGGGAACTCTTGGTAGTAGCCAGCCCCCTGGCTAGGCTGTGTGCCTGTATCTCTGGGAGGAAACAAAAGTATAACTGCAGGCCTAAAAGACTGCCAGCTGTGCTCCTATCTATTGGGGCCTTCCGGCTGCTCCTGGAGGCCTTGTGGCATTTAAATTGTCCTGAGGGGGTCTTTGTAAAAAAAATTGTTGCTCACTTGCTCTTCTTCAGCCCACCCTGGGGTTCCCGCAGATTGCTAGTTTCCAATGAGTGTATAAATCTGAACACCCCTCGTGTCTCATTACAATAGGGTGACTGAATCCGGGGGCACACAGGGTGGGAGCTCAGCAAAGTAGCCAGGACGCATTTCTAGAAAACCGGCATGATGACTTTGTTGCTTCTGCTAGTGGAATACGCATAGAGACAACACTATTTTCACTTTACACCGAATCTCGAATCCTATGTGTGTTCTGGCACTGTAGGAATTAACGAATTCCTACGAATAACTGAGATCGACACAGGAGAGCAATTAAACAGGTCTTTACTCAAAGGAGATGCCACAGGGGCTGCCTGGGCAGCCCCGTGGTTTGCAACATGACGTCATCGCGTTTGCCCGCGTTTTCCCGCGCTCTTAAAGGGGCCACGCCCCGTACATGCAAACTCTATATACAAAACACAGTAATGCCTAACGCAATGGTATAGGTTTAGGCCGGTGTTAGAACATCGTTAAAGGGAATTATATACAGTTATCCAGAGTCATTCAGTGGTTCTGCCACATGCGCCCCCCCAGAATTCGCTTTAACGGACAAAGTCAAACGGTGAGGGGGTCTGACAAGCCTGTCAGAACGACTCCTGTACTTCGAGGCGGAGGCTGCTGGGCGGCTGGCGGTTTGGTGGGTGGTCGCACTTGATCTGCCATAACGACGATGGGTGGTCGACCCCGTCTCGGCTGTTGTGCTGTCTCGACGGGGCGGTCGAGATCTAAATGCGCTGGCTTTAAGCGGTCGACCGAAATGTCATCTGGTTTACCACCGACATCTACCGTGAAGGTTTTGTCCCCTGCTTCCAACACGTGGACGGGACCGGGATATGGGGCCTTGAGCGGATCTCTATGTGCATCATGGCGAATAAAAACGTATTCCGCCTTGTGAAGCTCCGTGGGAACGTGTGACCTCTGCGGCCCGCGGTGCGAAGTGGGCACCAGTGCGAAACATCTGGCCGCCTCTTGGTGACTAGCAAGCTGGGCAGACGCGGACCATGGCTCTGTCGATGTTGGTAGGAACTCCCCTGGGACTCGCAGCGGCTGACCATAGGCAAGCTCCGCTGATGAAGAGTGAAGGTCTTCTTTGGGGGCCGTGCGAAGGCCCAAAAGGACCCATGGTAGCTTGTCTGCCCATCCAGCATCCTGGAGGCTGGCCCTCAGAGTGGCTTTCATTGAACGGTGGAAGCGTTCGCAGAGGCCATTTGCCTGTGGGTGGTAGGCTGCGGTGCGCTGTAATTTGACACCGAGTCCTTGGGCCACTGCATTCCAGAGTTCGGAGGAGAACTGCGGTCCCCTGTCCGACGAAACATCTGTGGGCACTCCGAAACGGGTGATCCAGGAGGAAATGAACGCCCTGGCCACGTCCGCCGAAGTAGTGGGTGACAGGGGGACCGCCTCTGGCCATCTGGTGGTGCGGTCAACCATGGTCAAGATGTGTGAAAAACCATGGGAGGGTGGGAGTGGTCCTACCAGGTCCACGTTGACATGGTCAAAACGTCGCTCCGGAACTGTGAAGGCGGCCAACGGATTTTTGATGTGGCGCTGTACCATAGCCCTTTGGCAGGCCACGCAGGTGTTGGCCCAGTCGCGGACATCTTTGTGCATGCCATGCCATACGAATTTCACTGACATCAGTTTCTGAGAGGCCTTCATTCCAGGGTGTGACAACCCATGTATGGCGTCGAACAGTTTGCGGCGCCAGACGACTGGCACGACAGGGTGAGGATCCTGTACGGAGACGTCACACAACAGCATGGTACCTGCCGAATGGAACTTGACGTCGGCCAACTGGAGGCCAGTGATGACTGTTCTGTAAGCCTGGACTTCCGGGTCTGAGGTGTAGTGTATGTACTTTGAAGAAGGAACTATATTCTGCAGCCCCTGTATACTGCAGTACCAGTAGTGACCACCCCTGTATATAAGCCTGTGTAGTAACTTTGTATAGTAGTTCCAGTTTTGTCTCCATTCAGTAAACACCTGTTATAACCAACTCCTGCAGTCCGTGTCTCAATTACACACGGACGTAACACTGGCGATGAACAGATCCGAACTTACCTACAGTTCTGCACCGCCTCACGGGGATCCATCCCTGAAGCGAAGTTGTTAGAGGTCGAGGCCAGAAGGAAGAAATCCAAAAAGAAAAAAAAACAAACAGAGAAACGGGCGTCGACCGGGGGCAACCGCCTCTGATTCATCGAATTCGAAGATTGCAGGAGAGGCTGTCGAGAACGGGGCTTGGTTATCCTGTCTACGGTGTTCCAGCTAATCGGGCTGGTGGCAGGTAGTACACTGATCCTTCCTGGGCTGCGGCGGGCTAGAGCTCGATCGGGTGGCTTTTCAACGGGGCCGAGCAGCGTTGTCGGGAAGAGGAGAGAGAGAGAGAGAGGGTGGAGCACACAGGGCGCGGCCGGTGCTACGAAGCCGGGCAGCGTACAGACCCGAGAAGAGGGAGGAAAGTGTCCCATAGGGTCTGCTCTGACGATGGGAACAGTAATTAAAATAAAAGAAATTAGAAGCGCAGAAAGCCACGAGGAGCTGCAGTTTGCCACGGGGACCGCGGAGAGCGGCGTTAGCAGCAGCGCGGGGGGGAAGTGCGCGAAGACCATAGGGCATCACCATCAAGGCATAAAAATGCCAGCAACAGCGCTAGCAGCAGCGGAGAAGACAGAAAGCGCGGGAGGCGCCATCTTAATCCAGCGGGGAAGAAGGCAAAGCGCGGGAGGCACCATTTTGTTCAATCGGGGAAGAAGGCAAAGCGCGGGAGGCACCATCTTAGATCTCCAAGATGCCGAAGACTGGCATATCACTGCCTTCGATAATGCAATGGAAGACTAGACCACGTATGTGGAAAGAGTCGAAGTATATTGCAAGGCAAATGAAGTAGCCGATGAGAAAAAGGCATCGGTACTACTAAACTTAATGGGTGCAAGAACGTACGGCCTATTGCGGAATCTGATCACTCCAGTCAAACCGATGGCGAAGAGTTTTAACAAAATTGTTGATATCCTACAGGAACACCTAAATCCTACACCGCTGCTGAGAAAGATTTAAATTCCACAAGAGAAATCAGCATAAAGATGAGGGCAATGCTGATTACCTTACGGAACTACGCAAGCTATCAAAGCACTGCCAGTTCGGAGCAGGACTGGCAGATACCCTACGGGACAAATTTGTCTGTGGACTCCTGAGTGAAGGAACCCAGAAGAGGTTACTCTCAGAGAAAGAGCTGACGCTAGATAAGGCTTTCAGTGTGGCAGTATCGTACGAAGCAGCAGCAAGGGGAGTTGCAGAAATACAGCAAAAGCCACAGGAATACGGCACCCATGAAATGACACGGGGATTTGAAAAATGTTATCGCTGCGGCAGAACAACCCATGACCAGAAGGACTGCTGGTCTAAGGACAAAATATGCAGGCAATGCGGAAAGATGGGACACATTGCACGAGTTTGTAGGTCCGGGAAGAAGACTAACGACAACAAAAAGGCTACTAAGGAACAGTACAGGAAAGTACAAAAGATGACGGACAGTAGTTCCGAAGACCAGAAGACGATAGTGAATCCGGGAACAAGAGACTAAGCTGTCTCAAACTACGCAACGTAATCGTAAAAGAGGATCACCGAACCATTTGGGTCACCCTCACGATAGCAGGGTCCCAAGTCAAAATGGAATTGGATACAGGATCAGCCCTGACCATCATGAATCGACGAGACTACGAGCGGCTATTCTAACACATACCCTTGAAAGACACATCCATTGTCTTGAAGACGTATATGGGGCAGAAAGTATACCCCAGAGGGAAAATAAGGGTGCCTGTCGAATACAACGGCAAGGAAATACAGAAATTGTATCTGTACATACTGCAAGATGGTGGACCACCGTTATTGGGACGTGAATGGATCAGAAAGATAAGTTTAGACTGGCACTCCATTCAGGCACTGACTGTGGCTGGTAAAAAGGATGACGACGTCACACCTGGACGATTGTCAAAAATCTTAGCTAACGCCAAAGAGGTATTTCAACAAGAACTGGGAACTCTTAAAGGCGTAACCGCCTCGATAAAAATAGAAGAGAATGCAATTCCCAAGTTTTTCACAGCAAGACTGGTACCGTATGCAATTCGCCCAGCCGTCGAGGCAGAGCTGGAGAATCTGAAGAATGCAGGCGTGTTATCTAAGGTAGACTGGAGTGAGTGGGCGACACCCATCATTCCTGTCATGAAGAAAACATTAAACAATAAGTCTGAGGAGCCAAGGAAGGTTCGCATCTGTGGGGACTTCAAGGTGACGGTGAACCCAGTCCTTCACACAGTACAGTATCCTCTCCCGAGGATAGAAGATATTTTCACCACACTATCTGGAGGGAAGCGTTTTACAAAAATTGACCTAGCACAAGCATATTTGCAGATGGAGGTTGAAGAATCCTCTAGGAAGTATCTCACGATAAACACTCACAAAGGTCTTTACCAGTATAATCGACTGGTATTCGGAGTAGCATCAGCTCCGGCGATATGGCAAAGAGCGATGGAACAAGTCCTGCAAGGGATTCCGGGGACTCTGTTACTTGGATGACATCCTAGTGACAGGTGAAGATGACAGTGAACACCTTGCCAACCTAGAGCAGGTGCTCACTAGACTTAGAGAACATGGGCTACGAGCCAATCGCCCCAAGTGCGAGTTTTTTAAGAAACAGATATCGTATTGTGGCCACGTGATTGATGAAGAGGGGTTACATAAGTCCCCTGACAAAATTGAAGCGGTAGTTAAGGCTCCAGCGCCTGAAAATGTGTCGCAACTGAGGTCATTCCTCGGATTGGTGAATTACTACCATAAGTTTTTGCCGAATTTGTCCACAATTCTGCACCCACTGAACGCCCTACTACAAACTGGAGTAGCATGGAAATGGAGCGATGAATGTAAGCGGGCCTTTCAGAAGTGTAAAGACCTAATCACTTCAAGAGAAGTATTGGCTCACTACAACCCATCACTACCGATAAGACTGGCGTGTGATGCGTCTCCCTACGGCATTGGAGCGGTACTGTCACATAAATTCCTTGATGGTTCAGAGAGGCCGATAGCTTTCGCGTCACGCTCGTTAACTTCAGCCGAGCGTAACTACGCCCAGATTGACAGAGAGGCCCTCAGCCTGGTGTGGGGGGTGAAGAAGTTCAATCACTACCTGCACGGTCAGAAATTTACTCTACTAACTGATCATCAACCTCTTGTCTCCATTTTCAACCCTCAGAAGGGCGTCCCGATAATGACAGCACAACGGCTACAGAGGTGGTCCCTTTTCCTAGGGGCACACCAATATGACATCGAGTACAAAGGAACTTAACAGCATGGGAATGCTGATGGATTGTCGCGCCTACCGTTGCCGATGGTGGAAGAAGCACCTGCAGTGGATCCTGTGGAGGTATTCCACTCGACCATAGTCGAATGTCTACCTGTGACAAATGCAAACATAAAAAAGGAAACACAAAATGACCCGACACTCTCCAGGGTCTATGATGTAACGGTGAAGGGATGGCCAGCACATGGCGAACCACTGTTGCCAGCATTCTCGCCGAGAAGAGAACAGCTGTCAGTGTGCAGAGGAACCTTGATGTGTGGAGCCAGAGTAGTAATTCCACCCAAATTGAAAGATAGAGTGCTCAATGAGCTTCATGAGGGTCATCTGGGAGGGGTAAAAATGAAGAACTTAGCCAGAGCGTTTGTGTGGTGGCCGGGAATCGATAGAGAAATCGAAGAGATGACCAAGAGCTGTACAGGATGCCAGAAGGTCCAAAACGCCCCACCACAAGCCCCTCTACATCCATGGGAGTGGCCCTCATCTGGTTAGTGGTTAGTGGTTAGCACTGTTGCCTCACAGCGCCAGGGACCCGGGTTCGAATCCGGCCTCGGGCGACTGTCTGTGTGGAGTTTGCACATTCTCCCCGTGTTTGCGTGGGTTTCCTCCGGGTGCTCCGGTTTCCTCCCACAGTCCAAAGATGTGCGGGTTAGGTTGATTGGCTATGATAAATTGACCCTTAGTGTTAGGGGGATTAAATACGTGGGGTTACGGGGATAGGGTGGGATATGTGTTGGTGTAGGGGTTACGGGGATCGGGTGGAATATGTGTCGGCGCAGGCTCGATGGGCCGAAATGGCCTCTATCTGCACTGTGGGGTTTCTGTGATTTCTGTGATTTCTGTGATCTCCATGGCAAAGGGTGCACATTGATTTTGCTGGTCCATTTATGGACTCGATGTTTTTAATTGCGGTGGATGCACATTCAAAGTGGCCAGAGGTAATAAAAATATCCTCAACCACCACAGAAAAAACTATCACAGTCTTACGAACCATATTCGCCAGAAATGGGCTGCCTGAACAGGTTTGCTCCGACAATGGACCACAGTTTGTGTCTGAAGAGTTCCGGCGGTTCTTCAAGAACAATGGTGTTAAGCATTACACATCCGCCCCATATCATCCAGCCACCAATGGATTGGCTGAGAGGTTCGTTCAAACATTCAAGAAGGCTATCAAGGCAATGTGTAATGAAGACATACCCCTACAACACAAGGTGGATAACTTCTTGTTTGCCTACCGGAATGCGACACATGCGGTTACCAACCAAACTCCAGCCATGATGTTCTTCAATCGAAGACTAAGATGCCGCTTGGATTTGGTTAAGCCAAACATCAGAAGAGATGTGGAGAACAGGCAGTTTCAGAATATGAATGAAAGACCGACCAGGAGTTTTAAGATAGGTCAACCAGTTTTGGCCCGGGACTACCGCACAGAGAAATGGCTGCCAGGAACGATCTGCACACGGCAAGGACCTCTAATGTATACCGTGGACGTTGGAGAGAGCATTGTAAGACGCTATGCTGACCAGATTCTAGAGTCACTGGAAAACGTCAAATCCACACCACAATCCGATACACCTGGTGATGAAACCAAAGTACCAATTGCATCTACCTCAGAATCGGTCATATTGGAAGCAGACGAACCAAACAACGACGTTGATCCCGAATCAACTTGGCCAGAAGAACCTGATACCCCAAAGAGGCGTTATCCAGACAGAATCGGGAAGCCTCCGCAAAGACTGAATTTATAATTGCTTAACTTCAGCTAATGTATATAGCAACTGTAATTGTAAATATGTTATTTAATTATTAATCGAATGTTATGTACTGTTTAGCTAAAAGGGGAGGAATTGTAGTGTATGTACTTTGAAGAAGGAACTATATTCTGCAGCCCCTGTATACTGCACTACCAGTAGTGACCACCCCTGTATATAAGCCTGTGCAGTAACTTTGTATAGTAGTTCCAGTTTTGTCTCCATTCAGTAAACACCTGTTGTAACCAACTCCTGCAGCCCGTGTCTCAATTACACACGGACGTAACATGAGGCTTGGTCCGCTGCCATGAGGGCGTAGTCGATGCCCAAATGAACCGTATTGACGATCGCGCGGGAGAGGCAGTCTGCCACCAGGTTGTCCTTACCGGCCACGTGCCGTATATCCGTGGTGAATTCGGATATGTAGGTCAGTTGACGCTGCTGTCGGGCTGACCACGGTTCGGCGGTCTTGGACATGGCAAAGGTCAGCGGCTTATCGTCCACAAAGGCGGTGAAAGGACGTCCTTCCAGAAGGAACCGAAAATGGCGGATGGCCAGATAAAGGGCGAGCAACTCCCAGTCGAACGTGCTGTATGCTCTCTCGTTCTGTCGTAGTTGACGGCTGAAGAATGCCAGCGGCTGCCACGTCCCATTCACCTACTGCTGTTGCACGGCACCGACTGCGTAGTCCGACACGTCGGTGGTGAGGGCGATGGTGGCTCCTGGCAGCGGGTGCGCCAGCATGGTGGCGTTGGCTAAGGCGCTTTTGGTGTCGGCGAATGCTCAGGCCATGTCCACCGTCCAGTCTACCGGATTCTTGCCAGTCTTGCCCTTGAGGGCCTCGTACAGGGGCTGCATGAGTAGTGCCGCCTTAGGCACGAAACGGTGGTGAAAGTTTACCATGCTTAGGAATTCCTGCAGGGCCTTTATGTTCAGCGGGCATGGAAAAGATGTCACCGCCTCTACCTTCGAAGGTAAAGGAACCGTTCCCTCTGAGGTGATGCGATGCCCCAGGAAATCAATTTGGTGCAGGCCAAACTGACACTTGGCCGGGTTGATAATCAGGCCATGTTGGCTGAGGTGTCGAAAAAGGGTGCGTAGGTGACAGGTATGTTCTTCCTTGGTAGGACTGGCAATTAGAATATCGTCCAGGTAGACGAAGAGGAACCTGAGGTCCCGCAGCACGGAGTCCATCAGGCGTTGGAAAGCCTGGGCTGCGTTCTTTAACCCAAACGGCATCCGTAAAAACTCGAAGAGGCCGAATGGGGTGATGACTGCGGTCTTCTGGATGAACTGGGACCTGGTGTTAGCCCCGGGCGAGGTCGTCTTTTGAGAACACGGTGCTCCCTGCCAAATGGGCAGAGAAATCCTGGATATGGGGGATCGGGTACCGACCAGGAGTGGTGGCATCATTTAGCCATCGATAGTCGCCGCATGGCCGCCATCCGCCACCAGGCTTCAGGACGATATGGAGGGGCGAAGACCAGGGACTATTCGACCGGCGAATAATCCCTAACCTTTCCATGGTTGCGAACTCCGCCTTTGCGACCGCCAGCTTGCCAGGCTCTAGGCGCCGGGCCCGCGCGTAGACCGGGGGGGCCGTTGGTGGTGATGTGGTGCTCCACACCATGCTTCGTGGCTGTGAAGGAGAACGTGGGTCTTGTCAGGTCGGGGAATTCATTGAGCAGGCGAGTGAGCTCATCAGGAGTCGGGAACGCACAGGAGACGGTGCGTGACGTAGTGTTACTGCGGTAACACAGAAGAGAATTAAAAGTTGCTGCGTTGATCAGCCGCCGGTTCCTAACATCGACCAGGAGGCTGTTGGCGCACAGGAAATCCGCGCCG
This sequence comes from Somniosus microcephalus, assembly GCF_052327205.1. NCBI lineage: Eukaryota > Metazoa > Chordata > Chondrichthyes > Squaliformes > Somniosidae > Somniosus > Somniosus microcephalus. The sequence continues at coordinate 45,733,409 of NC_141000.1, read as the reverse complement.
AGGAGGGGCTGGGAAACTTTGGCCGCAACAAACTCCCAGTGAAAACGTTGCTCCCCGAGGCACAACTCCACTCGCCGTCTGCCGAAGGTCCGAATAGTTCCGCCATTGGCCGCTTCAAGGGTGGGGCCGTGATTCCCCGTCTGCACATCGAGGGCAGACGTGGGTAAAATGCTGCACTGCGCTCCGGTGTCGCACAGAAAACGACGAGCGGAGAGAGTATCAGTGATGACCAGCAATTTTCCCGCGTTGCCGACCGCCATTGCGGCCGCGGGGGTGTCCGTTAGACCCGTTCCTCGGTGGTCGCAGTGTAAGTTGTTTTTTTGGGGGAAAACTGCAGGGTGGGCGGCAACGCTTCACCTTCGCGCTGAACTGCGCATGGTAGAAACACAGCCCAGCAGGCTGACGAGCTGGGGCGGTGTCTGCGGGGGATGGGTGCCTCATGGCGGTGCAGTACTGCCGAGTTACAGCGAAAATTTTGTCAGCCTCCGCAGCGAGTGTTGCGCAGTCTTCAACTTCAGATCTGGCCAGGGCAGTTTGTACCTGTTCAGGCAGTTGGCTGAGGAAAATCTCGCGGAAGAGGAAACATTCCCGTTCTGAGCCCAGGAGTGTGAGCATTTGGCTCATCAACTCTGAAGGCTTGGAGTCCCCGAGCCCGGGCATAACGAGTAATCGACGGGCACGCTCCGATTTTGTGAGCCCGAAAACCTGCAGTAACCGCGCTTTGAGGGTTTCATACCTGTGCTCCGTTGGGGTGTTTTCGAGGAGACTGATGATCCGAGAGGCGGTAGTGCTGTCGAGTGCGGAGACCAAATAAAGATATTTGGTCTGATCTGCATCGATATTCCTCAGGGCGAACTGGGCCTCGACCTGAATAAACCACGAGGGCGCTTGCTGCTCCCAGAACTGCGGTAGCTTTAGTGAAACGGCGTTTGCTTCCATGCTGTGCTCTTCTTCTGTGAAAACGTTCACAAAAACGGGGTCACCATTGTAGGAATTAACGAATTCCTATGAATAACTGAGATCGACACAGGAGAGCAATTAAACAGGTCTTTACTCAAAGGAGATGCCACAGGGACTGCCTGGGCAGCCCCGTGGTTTGCGACTTGACGTCATCGCGTTTGCCCGCATTTTACCGCGCTCTTAAAGGGGCCACGCCCCGTACATGCAAACTCTATATACAAAACACAGTAATGCCTAACACAATGGTACAGGTTTAGGCTGGTGTTAGAACATCGTTAAAGGGAATTATATACAGTTATCCAGAGTCATTCAGTGGTTCTGCCACAGTACCATCTATACTCGTCCCCAAATCCCCTAACTTTTAGTTTCTCAATTTCAAATCTGTTCCAAACAGACTGAGACCAGCAGCTGTGGTCTCAGAAGGTTTCAGAAACCTCTTCCCGGTGGGAGAATTTAGAGCTTGCCTTTTTCAGTAATAAAAACACAATGCACCATACTAATCTGATGTCAAGTAAATCCACTCACCCACCAGCTCTCACTGCGCCCTCGGCTTGTCCTGTGCATTTTAAAGGTCCGTTCTCCGGCCAGTCACAATTGGCCGAAACACAGGGTCAGGTGACTCAATCCCCCAGAGTGCTGTGTGGCCGAAGCTATTGATGGTCTTTTCTCCGCCGCAATGCATTGTGGGAAGGCGGGGCCGCCATCGTCGCCTCCAGCTCCTGGAATCTGTTCCTGAGCTCAAACTGGGTGGGAACGGGCCAAGAATCTCCTCCCAGGGTTTCTGTACATTAGTGTTTAAAAAAACAAAGACGATACGGGGACGATTTTTCTGAACCGGAGACTCTTCCGGGGACATTGTTTGCCCAGGGACATTGTTTGACAGTCCTAATCCAGGGACTGTCCCCGCAAAATGGAGGTATATGATCAGCCTACATTACAACAGCAATGCTGGGTCAGGTCCAGTTACGTTGACAGGGAAAATCCTAGGGAATCATACAGTAGTGCAGGGGCACAGATGCCTGACATGTCATTCTTCACCCCTTTTTCCTCTTCGCTGCACATGGGGTGCACCAGTTTCCCAGGTACAGTGAGGAGCAAAATCTGCTCCAGTATTTCTTACACTGTCTGATCATTTATAAGACTTTTGGAGAAAAGCAGTGTTGCTCAGATTTTCCCAATGTGTTGATTGTATGTGAGTGAAATAGTTTTGTTGTCCACTGCATGGAGACCAAGCATCAACTTCAGAAACTGAAACAGACTGAATTTAACTCAAGATATTGAACACTGAACTAAACATAATGGCCCAGAAATTAGGGTCTCCACGGGTGAGTATGCACGGGGTACTCACCCGTAAGGCCGATGGGAGTGCTGGTTTCCCGCATGCGCTGCGCATGCGCGGGAAACCGGCACTTCCGTTCCCCTGAACGAAGGGGTTAAGAGGTCGATCGCGTGCGACGTATGATGTAGCGCGTGCGCATGGAACTTAGGAGTTTTTCTCAATTGGTGCAGTGCGGGTAAGTCCCCAGCATTTGCACATGTAAAAAGCAGGAGAAAAGCCCTGGTAGAAGCTCCGTAACGATCAGGAAGAAGAACTCTTTCAGCAGTGGGGCTACTAAACGGAACATTTTTAATTGTGAAAGGGAGCAAAGTTATTTTAACAAAGTCTGAGGTAAGTTTCCAACTTTAAATTTTTTTTTTAAACGGGTTTTGAGTACTGTAGTTATAAGGAGCAACTCTTGCTGTGTGCAAGGCCTAATTGAATTTGATTTTTTAATTAAATGTGAAAGTGACTGTTTAAAAATGAATAATTTAACATCTACAAAAGTTTTGAAAAAGAAAATTATCATCAGTAATATATAAGTATGTATGTATTCCTTTAAGTATGTGTATGTATGTATGTATGTATGAATGTATGACTTTCAGAAAATGTTAGTTATTGGAAAATCATCTCGGGCTGTGATATTCATCAGGCGGGTTTGACCTGTTCCCAAGCCGATAACGCACGTTTCCTGCCATAGCCCGAGGTGATTTTCTAGCCACTCACTTTATTAAAATTACTTTAACAACTCTTTCCATTTTTTCCTTACAAGGACTTCTGTTTAAAGAGGAAGCCTGTGAGGGAGAAACATGCTCTTTATAAATGCTGTCCTGATCCTTTTGTGCGATTTTGCTTCAGAGAATTCGAAACGCCAGGGAACAACATAGAAGAGTGAGGAACCATAACCGCCTCCTGATCAGGAGGAACTACTACCCACCCCAGAGAGTGTACAGGGAGAGGCGATCATTTGAGATGCTGTCGGAGGAGTTGTGTGTGAGGAGGCTGCGCTTCAGTAAAGAGGCAATCGGCCGACTATGTGACAAGTTGAAGGAGGACCTTCAAACACGCTCGAAGATCCGCACTGCCTTGTCAGTGAACATGAAGGTAACCACAGCATTGAACTTCTTTGCAAGTGGGTCATTTCAAGCAAGCACTGGTGACATAAGCAACATCTCCAAGAATGCTGCGAGGGTCTGCATTCACCAGGTCACAGATGCCATTTTCTGTAGGCTTTCAGAGTTCATTAAGTTTGACTTGTCCACTGGACATCAAAAGGAGATGGCCCCTGCATTTCATCGCACTGCTGGGTTCCCCAAAGTGATTGGGGCCATTGATAGAACCCATATTGCATTGAAGGGACCAGTGGATGCACCTGTGATGTACATCAACAGGAAGGGGTATCATTCATTGAATGTAATGATAGTATGTGATGCGCACCTCAGGATCCTAAACGTGAATGCAGCGCACCGGGGAAGTAATCATGACTCCTTTGTCCTCCGTAACTCGAACTTATATGACGCCCTCAGCAAATTGCCTCCAGGATCCACATGGATATTGGGCGACAAGGGCTACCCGCCAAGACCATGGCTGATGACTCCCTACCGCAAGACCAATAATGAGGCTCAGGAGAGATACAACCAGGCACACGTGTCCACACGTCAAGTGGTGGAGAGGACAATCGTAGTTCTGAAATCACGCTTCCGGTGTCTGGATAGGTCAGGGGGGACCTTGCAGTATTCTCACCAGAAAGTGGCAAGGATTGTGATGGCCTGTTGTGCTTTGCATAACTTTGCCCTGCAGGAAGGACTGACCCTTAACACTGCAGAGGAGCTCCCTGCTGAAATGGAGGACATAAGCGCTGCCAATGTGCCTGTGGCCAGGCCTGATGGGGAGGAGCCAAGTGCTGCCGAAAGTAAGGCTGCTCGGGAACTGCTAGAAGCCAACACCTTCACGAGGTAGTGTCGCCTTGTGCCTCCCCCTCCCCCAGTAAGGCAAAGAAAGGAGCAGACACATTTTAAAGTGAAACAGTGAACTTTTATTGCAGCATCAAAGACTTTTGAGGTTCAGTTTTGTTGTAGATAGTTTATAACTTTTAAATGTTAGCTAGCTATTTTCTACTTTTCAAAGATTCGTAAACATGAATAGTTTGGAAAAAACTTTGTAAACAGTTTAAAGTAACTTTTTTTGGTTTCTTAGTGCAATAAAGACATTCAAGATGGAAACTAGCTATTTTCTAAATTTCAAACAGTTGTAAAAATATTTTTCCTAAAATAAAAGTTGAAATTTTTTTCAAACTGACTACAGGCTGTACTTTTTAAACGAAAAGGTTACATATACTTTCAGTCACAAATATAATTTGCTAATTAAATAAAATGAATGAAAAAAATGCTTTCAGGGATTTTAAAACTCTTTAAATTGCTTCAAATCTCTTTAAAACTATTTAAGATTCTTCCAATTCATATAAAAGTATTTAAAAGTTTATAAAAGTTACCAAAAGATTCATAAAAATACAAAGAACCAACTTACCAGGCTGTTTCTGCATGTACCAAGGCTTTGGAGCTTGTGAAAAAGATTGGGGGCGTGTCCTATGCTAATGCGACCTCACAGGGCGGGTCTCCCTTACACTCTGCGCTGGACGCTCCGCGCAGGCTGCACTCATGGGCGGCGTGACGTCAGACGCTGCCCGGGAGTTTTCCTCAATAAAACGGAATTCCACGCACGCCAAGAGCACAACGGCCGGCGCGCTAGGTAAGTGCAGATCGGGGGCTTGCACCCGCGGCAAGCCCCCGACCCTAATTTCTGGGCCATTGAGAAAAATTGCAGTATACATCACAGTCCAAAAAGCTTCTGAATAGGGACCAATCAATCAATCAAATTCAAAGCCACAATGGTGCATAGAATCATTTAACAAGTAACAGTTCACACTTGATGCGCTATCAATTACTCATAAAAGACTGAGAGTTAAGAGAGTAACTAAAGGCTTTTATTAACAAAAGAATGAAGGTCTGCCTCGAGTGGTCGACCGGTCCAGAAATACAAAGGGCTGGGGAGCAGTCACCTTTATACTAGGACTTGTGGAAGGAGTCAGCCGAGGCATGGCCAGGCATGTACACAGTGGAATACAAACAGTGGTTTACCACAACACTATGTCCTGCTCTTGCATATTTATTAATAATTTGGCCAAATATAATTAGATTAGCATCCAGAGAAAAGCTGCTACATCCTGGGTCAGCTACAGAACAAAAAACCTTTCTGTGTTCTTGTAAATGGCTTGCCTCTCATGCAGACTGGATCTGCTCAGGACAGTTTTGTGTATTGGCTGTGTCCCTGACACAAAGCCAAAAATTTCAGGCAAAGCATGAGAACAGGAAGTTGCAAAAGGACATAGGCAGATTAAGTGAGTGGACAAAACTGTGGCAGATGGAGTTCAATATGGGGAAGCGTGAGGTCCACTTTGGATCCGAGAAAGACAAATCAGAATATTCTCTTAATGGTGAGAGACTAGGAATGCTGGAGGAGCAAAAAGATTCAGGTGTTCATATACACAAATCACTAAAAGCTAGTGCACAGGTACAAAAGATAACCTAAATGAATAATGGAATATTGGCCTTTATCTTGAGGGTGCTGGAATTCAAAAGTTCCCTTTCCTCCCTCACTGCCTTCCTGGCCTACCTATCTCTGATCACTTTCTTGCATCTCTCACCACACACATGCCCCTTCTCCCTTCCAACCCCATTTCCTTCGGCGTCCACCCCTGGAAAAATTCTCCCCAAGACACTCATAACACTTTCAAACTCTCTAGTCTCGAGCCTGCTGTTCGCCACGATAATTTTGCAGCTGTCGATCTGCTCAATCACTCCTTTAGCTCTGACTTTCTCTCGCCCTGTTCTTCCCCCCACCCCCCATCTTCACTCTCTTAAGTCTAGTGGGCACAGATTTGAAAGTATATGGCGCACAACTGATTTAGCCATTCATCGCCAGGTCAAGCGCTACCGGGCCCTGCTCTCTGCTACCAAAACTGCTCACTACACCAGGATCATCCTGTAATGCAAAGATAACCCCAGGTAACTTTTCTTTACTATCATCTCCTTAAGCCCATCTCCCTTGCCCCCTCCACCCTCTGGCCACATGCATTCAGCACTCACTTTGCCCCACCATTGGCAGCCGTGCCTAGGTCATAATCCCCTCCCTAAATCATTCTGCCTCTTCACCTCTCTCTCTTCCTTTAAGACCCTCTTTAAAACCTACCCCTTCGACCAAGCTTTTAGTCATCCCTCCTAATATCTACTTCTTTGGCTCGATGTCAATTTTCATCTAGTACACTCCTGTGAAGCACTTAGAGATGTTTTCCTATATTAATGGCACTATATAAATACAAGCTGTTGTTGTTTTGTAGAATTAGAAATGACTGGCAAAAGGGAGTAAACAGAATTCAGATTAAGAATTTCCATGTGATGAGTTCCGCCGCCTTTATGCCAATGGAAAAAGACTTGCACCTGGTGGTCTGGAGAGGTATTTACACGAGAGTTACCTGGGTCAGCTCATTTGTATAATCATTGGAGTAGTGATTGGCTTAAGTCCCTTGTAATATGGGCTGAAATACATGGAAATTAGACTGCTGCCTTAAAAAATTTCTGGCTGAACACCACAGCAATCACCTGGAGGAGCAGCAGGTAAAGAAGGAACAAAGCTCGGCTCGCTCACTTCACTCTCAGCTGCCTTCACTGCATGTCTCATCAATCTGTTACTGATCCTCTGCAAGAATGTCTCTACTGCAGGAGCAGCTGGCACACGGAACCAAACAAGGCAGCAGGGCATAGCACACACAGGCACAGAAGAAGATACCACAATTTCACAGACACTGATCTGCTATCCTCCTCGAGAAAATGAATATCAGGAGACACAGACTGTTGCACATGGCAGTAGCAAACCTGCCAGACATGTCACTCGTGCCACCTGGAGGGAGGTGTCAATGGCACTGAGTGCTAACTCTCCCACCTGCAGGACAGCAGACCTGTGCTGAAAGAATTTCAACAACCTCATCAGGGCAGGAAAGGTAACTCACATTCCACTTTCTTTTTTCTTCCTTGTCTACCATCAGCACACTCTTCACTCTCGACAAACAACTAATATAAGCAACTGTATAACTAATCCCTCACGATGCATTCTGGTTAGGGGGAGCTCTATTTTGGCATCTTGCACTATGGTTACCCATCTCTCCATACAGCAATTACTTACATGCGCAATCTTAAAATCCCTTCCTCCACTTTAACAGCTTCAGACCCCCACATCTCTTACTTTAGCTCCCCCCACCCTACTTGGCATACACCACTCAACTGCTAACCTTCACCTATTTACTCAATCTTATTGCAGGAGAAGTTGGTGCACAGTGCCCACAAGAATCATGTCACTGGAAGGGGCATCCTCATCTTTAAACAGCTTGCACCCTACGAAAAGACGGCCATAAAACTCATAGGGAAGCACTCTGCTCTTTTCATGAGAGACGATGAGGTCAGGGCATCTTACCAGTGCCAGGTTAGTAATTGAACACTAGCGTTGTCACCTTGGCATCCATGTGAAGTACTACACAAGTTTCCACCCCCTTGTCTGTCCCCTTAATCCCAACCCATTCTTAGCTTCAACCCTTCTTTCCTGCAGATCCACCACAGCAACGAGGGGTAGAGGAGGCGAAAGATTATGATGATGAAGAGAAAGAAGAACAGAGACAGAACTACCTCCTTGTGAACTATGCTGATGATGAAGAGAAAGAGAAGAGAAAGACGATGATAATGAAGAGGGAGTTGAAGTAGGATTCAAGCCTGCCCATGAGCTCCTGCATGACCTCCTACCCCATGTTCCTCTGCCCTGCCCCCTCCAATTCATTCCCTGAATTATGTGTTTCTCTACTCCCATGCGCCAGTTTAGATACTTTCAGCCAGGGGGAAATTAGACAATATGGTTATAAAGGTGACCACTGTCCACAATTCTTATGGCACAGGGTAATTTCAAGCAGCTGCATTGGATCTCTTCAACATCAGCCACCATGCAGTACAGGTATGCATTCGTCAGCCACTGATGTCCTTTACAGGAGAGCAGCCCAATTCATCACCTTTGGCATTACAGCAAGGCAGCAGTGAAATAGGGGCATACAGCTTTATGGGGTTGCTGGCTTCCCCAGGGTGCAATCAATAGCACCCACCTTGTTTTGTGGGCACCCACAAAACGCCCCCTCAATAACCTTAACAGGAAGGGCTTCCACTCCCTTAGTGTACAGATTGTGTGAGATCACAATCAGGATTCTGCACGTCGGTGCCCAATAACCAGGAAGTTGGCATGATGCCTTCATCCTTACATAATTCGCCCTCCCTGACCTCTTCAGGAAAGAGAATCAATTCAACGGGTGGCTTCTAAGTGAAAAATCCTACCCCCTGTTCTCATTGATAATGGTAAGAGTGGCCCGAGTAGCAACAGAGGAGCACTACATTGATGTACATGCCTCTACTAGACTGGCTATCAAGGGGACCATTGGGTGTTCAAGGCACCTTTTTGTGCCTGGACAAGTCGGAAGGGCCATTGTAGAATGCTCCACATCAGGTGTCAAGAATAGTTATAGCTTTATGTGCCCTTCACAACTTTGCACTTCAGCTACAGTTGCACTTCCACATGGCTGAGGAGAAAGCCCTTGTTCCATTGGATTCAGAACTAAATGGAGCAGGCCATCAGGATGACCAGCACTCAAAGAAGTTCTCAGTGACTGCTGCACGTGCATCAGTACACAGATCCTCTCTGAAGTCTTCTCTTCTATGCAACAGTGCCCACCTTTGGCATCACATCCTGGCCTCTTTCTCCTCCACTTGCAAATAAAGGGACATTCCCTCAAACTGATACCCAAGTAACCTGATGGTAGCTCCCTCTACAGGCCAGAGGCAGGTGGGCACTTTTTTTTGAAAAGGTGCAACAGTAGCGTAACTCACTTTGAGGAAATTTCTCCCCTGTCCCTTCCAACCAAGCCCATAATATTAAATACACAGAAACTGCAGGACAATTCCTCAACATCCAGGATAGATTTCCAAGCTGGGTGGGTATGCTGCTTATTTCAAGGAATGTTTTCCCTGAAGTCAGAATCGTTGTAACTGAGTTGGAACTATGTGGAATGGGCCCTGTGCTTTGAGCTGTGGACCACCCGAGTTAACTCTTCCCAATCAGAGCCTGCTTTTCTTCTGCAGAGCTCTACTTTCAAAATGTATTTCCCATAGAACATGGTGCTGGGGAATACCGACAATTCACTGTGTCTTGTCCTGCCGACTGTGATATGACATTGCATGCTTAATCCCATTTGACCTGTTGACCCTACCTTTGGGCTGCTCTGTAAATCTGAAAAATCAATGTTTTTTAAATGAGCTACATATGTCGAGTGTAATGACGTGTGCATAGAAGAATTGTGCCCGCTGCAGCAACAATTAAGTATCATCAAAGTCCTTTCATTGATTGAGGTAAATAAAAGAGATTTAATTAATAATTCTGAGCTAAATATCAACAAGGAAACATGACTCACATGTTTTACAAATACCACATGTTATGGATTTAGCTGGATACCTAAGACTCTTTAAAACATTGTGATTTTATATCTCATTTTTTTCAAATGCTCTTTTGAGCATGTGTCCATAAAACTTAATTTTAATTTTAATTTTGCGCACCAATGGTAAAAGATTATAGTTAAAGATGTTATTAATGATTACTACTAACAATATTCATTGTCGGTGATTTTTTTTTTAACTGTACCATGGATCAAACTTAATAGCCCTTCTGTGGTAATAGTGTCATTCCTCCAATGGTTCAGCTGCTTAGGTCAGTGCCATACAGACCAGGAAGATCCTAGGTTCAATTCCCAATTTGTGCAGAATTAACTGATCTTATCCAGGGCAGCAAGCAGGGGGCTACAATTTATCTCAGGGCCCCTCAGTTAGGGAAGAGGAAAGTGGCAAGATTCACACTAGAATTCGGCATGTGTGGATGAGGCAGGATGTGCTGTGGTTAGCCTGGGTCAAAATTCTCTGTGTAGGCTCAGACATGGAAAACAGCAACTTAAGGGCGATACTGGAGGACTCCTGGCTCCTGTGGGTGAATCATTTAGTCAATAAATCAATGCCTTTAGGATAGGAGAGAGGGAGAAATTGGTGGGGGGAAAAAATTGGGATTGGCTCTCATGATCATACCAGAGAGCTGCCAGCATCAAACGGCTTCCTATAGAACTGTTCCTTCATTGGTCTAAATCCATCTGTAAGTGAACAGCCTTTCATAATTCTCCAAGCCCAGGAATTTTAAAACAGCTGAGGCTGAAAGTCTGGCACAAATGTGCAAAGAAGAAAGGAACCACAGGCCAAGTTAAAGGAGCCTGGGGGCCAGGTCTTGGATATCACAATCATGGAGCATCATGAGCAGACTCCAGAAGGCAGACTGCCTGTTTGGCCTCTCAGAATCTAAACAATACATTGCATGAGAGTGTAATGGTCAAAAAAAGTGTAAACTTCAAGATTATGAAAAGTTGGTTATTTCAAAATGATAATATTCTAAAGGTTAGCCTCCTTTACTCTAGAATCTGAGCTTTCTTTTTCTCTTAAACTATTACTAAGTATTAATGTTACCTGGTATATGTAGCTACAGTAACAACGTAGTACATCTGACAGTAACTTAAGTCATACTGTATGAAACAAAAGTATTTATTTCATTAAAATTACCTTGCTTAACTGTATAAAGCCATCTGATTGTGTGTAATTGCACAAAGTGAAAATCTACCGTTATTATGAATTAATAAATTTGCTTTTAATTGAACTGTATCAAGCATTCCATATGACGCGGGTGGCAAAAATGGGTTTAGGGCCTTCTACACTGAAGGTGTAGCAGTGTCTGAGTGGACCCTGGTTACAAAAGGACCTGAGAAAGTGAAATGAGGAGGTTGTGGCGGAGCCACTGAATGACTCTGGGCAACTGTATATAATTCCCTTTAACGATGTTCTAACACCAGCCTAAGCCAGTACCATTGTGTTAGACATTACTGTGTTTTGTATATAGTGTTTGTATGTACGGGGCATGGCCCCTTTAAGAGCGCGGGAAAACGTGGGCAAACGCGATAACGTCACGTCGCAAACCACGTGACTGTCCAGGCAGTCCTCGTGGAATCTCCATCTTGTTAAGATCTGTTTTCGTGGTTCTCCTGTATCGATGTCAACAAACTGTTTGAACTCGTTTAATTCAGTAAATAATAATTCTAATAGGTCTAAGAGCGTTAAAAAAACAAGCCTGAAGGCTTTGTGTCTTAATGCGAGGAGCATTTGTAATAAGTTGGATGAATTGGCTGCGCAAATAGAAGTAAACAAATACGATTTGGTTGGGATTACGGAAACGTGGCTCAAGGAAGGCCAGGACTGGGAACTCAACATCCAGGGGCATTCGATATTCAGGAAAGATAGACAAAAAGGAAAGGGAGGTGGGGTAGCATTACTGGTTAAAGAAGGGATTAACACAATTGTAATGAAGGATATTAGCTCTGATGAGGTGGAATCTGTATGGGTAGAATTGAGAAATACTAAGGGGAAAAAAACGTTAGTGGGAGTGGTTTATAGACCTCCAAACAGTAAGGCGGAGGTTGGGGATGGCATTAAAAGAGAAATAAAGAAGCGTGCAATAAGGGCACAGCAGTCATCATGGGTGACTTTAATCTACATATAGATTGGGCCAACCAAATGAGTAACAATACTGTGGAGGAGGAATTCCTGGAGTGTTTACGGGATGGTTTCCTGGACCAATATGTCGAGGAACCAACCAGAGATCAGGCCATCTTAGACTGGGTATTATGTAACGAGAAAGGATTAATTGGAATCTTGTTGTACGAGGCCCCTTGGGTCGGAGCGATCATAATATGATCGAATTCTTCCTTAAGATGGAGAATGAAATAGTTGACTCGGAGACTAGGGTCCTCAATTTAAATAAAGGAAACTACGATGGTCTGAGGAGCGAGTTGGGTAGGATTGATTGGGGAATGGCACTCAAAGGGTTGACGGTGGATAGGCAATGGCAAACATTCAAAGACCAAATGGATGAACTACAGAATTTGTTCATCCCAGTTTGGCATAAAAATAAAACAAAAAAGGTGACCCAACCATGGCTAACAAGGGAAATTAGGGACAGCATAAGGTCCAAGGAGAGGGCATATAAATTGGCCAGAAAAAGCAATAATCCTGAGGATTGGGAGCAGTTTAGGATTCAACAAAGGAGGACAAAGGGATTAATTAAGAAAGGGAAAATAGAATATGAGAGTAAGCTCGCAGGGAACATAAAAACTGACTGTAAAAACTTTTATAGATATGTGAAAAGAAAAAGATTGGTGAAGTCAAGCGTAGGTCCCTTGCAGTCAGAATCGGGGGAATTTATAATGGGGAACAAAGAAATATCAGACCAACTAAATACATATTTTGGTTCTGTCTTCACAAAGGAGGACACAAATAACCTCCCAGAGATGCCGGCGAATATAGGGTCTGATGAAAGGGTGGAACTGAAAGAAATCAGTATTTGTAGGGAAATGGTGTTAGGAAAATTGATGGGACAGAAGGCCGATAAATCCCCAGGGCCTGATAATCTACATCCCAGGGTACTTAAGGAAGTGGCCCTAGAAATAGTAGATGCATTGCTGGTCATCTTCCAGAACTCGATAGACTCTGGAACGGTACCCATGGATTGGCGGGTAGCTAATGTTACCCCACTATTCAAAAAAGGTGGTAGAGAGAAGGCGGTGAATTATAGACCGGTAAGCTTGACATCAGTAGTGGGGAAAATGCTAGAGTCCATTATAAATGATGTAATAGCAGAGCACTTGGAAAGCAGTGACTGGATCGGACAAAGTCAACATGGATTTACAAAAGGTAAATCATTCTTGACTAATCTACGGGAATTTTTTGAGGATGTAACTGGTAAAGGAGAACCAGTGGATGTGGTGTATTTGGACTTTCAGAAGGCTTTTGATAAGGTCCCGCATAAGAGATTAGCATGCAAAATTAAGGCACATGGGATTGGGGGCAAGGTATTGACTTGGATAGAGAACTGGTTGGCGGACAGAAAGCAAAGAGTTGGAATAAACGGGTCATTTTCCGAGTGGCAGGCAGTGACTAGTGGGATACCGCAAGGATCGGTCCTAGGACCCCAGCTGTTCACAATATATATTAATGATCTGGACGAGGGAATTGGATGTAATATCTCCAAATTTGCAGACGACACAAAGCTGGGTGGGAGGGTATGCTGTGAGGAGGATGTTGTGAAACTCCAGCATGATTTGGACAGGTTGGGTGATTGGGCAGAAACATGGCAAATGCACTATAATGTGGATAAATGTGAGGTTATCCACTTTGGTGGCAAAAACAGGAAGGCAGATTATTATTTGAATGGCAATAAATTGGGAGAAGGGGAAGTGCAAAGAGACCTGGGTGTTCTTGTACACCAGTCGCTGAAGGTAAGCATGCAGGTGCAGCAGGTGGTTAAGAAGGCAAATGGTATGTTGGCCTTCGTAGCAAGAGGGTTCTAGTACAAGAACAAGGATGTCTTGCTGCAGTTGTACAGGGCCTTGGTGGGACCACACCTTTAGTATTGTGCACAGTTTTGGTCGCCTTACCTGAGGAAGGATGTTCTTGTCATGGAAGGAGTGCAGCAAAGATTCACCAGGCTGATACCTGGGATGGCAGGAATGACGTATGAGGAGAGATTGTGTTGATTGGGCTTATACTCACCGGAGTTTAGAAGATTGAGAGGGGATCTCATCGAAACCTATAAAATTCTGTCAGGCCTGGACAGACTAGATGCAGGAAGGATGTTTCTGATGGCCGGGGAGTACAGAACTAGGGGTCATAGTCTAAGGATAAGGGGTAAGCCATTTAGGACTGAAATGAGGAGGAATTTCTTCACCCAGAGAGTGGTGAACCTGTGGAATTCTCTGCCACAGAGGGCGGTGGAGGCCAGTTCATTAAGTATATTCAAGAAAGAGTTGGATATATTTCTTAAGGCTAAAGGGATCAAGGGATATGGGGAGAAGGCAGGGACAGGGTACTGAATTTGGATGATCAGCCATGATCTCATTGAATGGCGGAGCAGGCTCGAAGGGCCGAATGGCCTACTCCTGCTCCTATCTTCTATGTTTCTATGTTTCTATGTCTTACATTAAAGACCTGTTTGATTGATCTCCTGAGTCGACCTCAGTTATTGGTTAGGAATTCGTCAATTCCTACAAGATAATCCATTTTTCTGACTGAATTTGGATTAATGTTTTAATTGAATAAGCAAATACAATGATAATGTTCCTGGTTGAATTTTACAGGTAAACTTATTTTAACTATTCAAGTAGTTATAAGCAAATGTACAATCATCATCAGAGCGTGGAGACAGCTTGAGGCAAATGATTAATAAAAATGAGAAAAAGTAATGAATGAATCCCGAGGATGAAATAGCTGGTGTAGATGTACTGTCGAATATATGAAAAACATGGATTGAACCATGCACGATAATTAGAACAGTGACAATATTTGTGGGACAAATTCACACTATTTATAATTGTATATCAGCTGAAAGGTCACTTGCCATTAAGCCAAGTTTTTGTTTTGTGCGCAAAAGCCGCTGGTTGTATGATTGCATGTAGATCACAGTTTTGAGTACAGTTTATTAATACTTTAAGTTTTTTCAACAATATTGCATACCTCATGATATTAAAAAAATGTATGAATGCTTGTGCAGTATAAAATACCGTGAATTAGATTTTGTGAACTTTAACTTTTGATGATTATCTAATGTATTGCTAGAGACTGCAGTCAGTCCATAGGTTTATTCCAATTCCCAATAACTAGGCATTTTTATTGCTTGTGTTGAGAAATAGCTTGTGCACCAGGGGCTTGATTCTAATCATCAGTGAAGCACTTGATATTTGTTGCATCTCATTAAACCTGGGGCACTATAAATTAACTGCATTTAGTAAGTGATTCAAATCATTGTTTCGATGTGCAATCCCAGCGGCTACAAAACAAAAATCCTGTTATAGTTCTAGTACAATTATTGATCCTGCTCACAGATTGAAAAGGAATACAATTTGTTATATTATCATAGAATCATAGAATCATAGAATGGTTACAGCACGGAAGAAGGCATTCGGCCCATCGAGCCCATGCCGGCTCTCTGCAAGAGCACTTCAGCTAGTCCCACTCCCCTGCCCTTTCCCCGTAGCCCTGCAAATTTCTTTCCTTCAGATACTTATCCAACTCTCTTTTGAAAGCCATGATTGAATCTGCCTCCACCGCCCTTTCAGGCAGTGCATAGAAGATAGGAGCAGGAGCAGGAGTAGGCCATTCGGCCCCTCGAGCCTGTTCTGCCATTTAATGAGATCATGGCTGATCATCCAAATTCAGTACACTGTCCCTGCTTTCTCCCGATATCCTTTGGTCCCTTTAGCCTTAAGAAATGTATCTAACTCCTTCTTGAATATATTTAATGAATTGGCCTCAACTGTCTTCTCTGGTAGAGAATTCCACAGGTTCACCACTCTCCGGGTGAAGAAATTTCTCCTAATCTCAGTCCTAAATGGCTTACCCCTTATCCTTAGACTGTGACCCCTGGTTCTGGACTCCCCTGCCATCGG
This sequence comes from Somniosus microcephalus, assembly GCF_052327205.1. Classification (NCBI taxonomy): domain Eukaryota; kingdom Metazoa; phylum Chordata; class Chondrichthyes; order Squaliformes; family Somniosidae; genus Somniosus; species Somniosus microcephalus. The sequence continues at coordinate 45,717,462 of NC_141000.1, read as the reverse complement.
GAACATCCTTCCTGCATCTAGTCTGTCTAGTCCTATTAGAATTTGATAAGTTTCAATAAGATCCCCTCTCATTCTTCTAAACTCTAGCGAATATAAGCCTAATCGACCCAATCTCTCCTCATACATCATTCCTGCCATCCCAAGTATTAGTCTGCTGAATCTTCGCTGCACTCTCTCCATGGCAAGAACATCCTTCCTCAGATATGGCGACCAAAACTGCACACAATACTCAAGGTGTGGTCTCACCAAGGCCCTGTACAACTGCAGCAAGACATCCTTGCCTCTGTACTCGAATCCTCTCGCTATGAAGGCCAACATACCATTTGGCTTCTTAACCGCCTGCTGCACCTGCATGCTTACCTTCAGTGACTGGTGCACAAGGACACCCAGGTCTCATTGCACTTCCCCTTTTCCCAATCTATTGTCGTTCAGATAATAATCTGTCTTCCTGTTTTTGCCACTGAAGTGGATAACCTTACATTTATCCACATCATACTGCATCTGCCATGCATCTGCCTAATCACTGTAAGATTCTCAAAATTCAGCAGATCCCCAAAACCAAGAAGATTACCCTAAAGGAGGGATTTTTGGACTGTTAATAAACCATGTCAGAATGGTATAAGAATATTGGGCCTAAGGGAGATTTAAAATCAAAGACCCCAGGATTTTGGTTTTATTTTTTAAAATCATGTTCGAGCCTGTGGAAGGAAAATGGCTGCAACAAAAGAATTGGGATTGGCCTCTGTAAATGGACAGTTTTGGGTATTGGCATTAACCGAGCTGTCTGGGGACTATCTAGACTGTCTCAGTCATTTTACATACTGACAATAGACCTACGGAAGAGCAGTTCCCACCCAAATTACAGAACCAACCAAAAACATGCATAATACAAAACATGCCACCAACCAACAAAAAACCTCAAGGCCCCACAGGAAACTCAAAGATTAAAGGCAAAACTGACAATTAAACAAGAGTTTAAACAATCGATGGGACCATCCCGAAACCACTTCACACGTTCTTAAACAACTTAAGCAAGCGATGGAACCATCCCGAAACCAATTAAACAATTGAACAGATCAATATTAATGAGCCCGCCCAAAATCTAACAATAAGCCAGGACTGATTAGCAGGCCTCGTTTAGTATAATTGGAGGCCTGTTTTTCAAGAAAGCAGTTAGTTCATCGAGTGGAGTTCATCAAGGAAATCATCAAGAAGCAGTTCAAGCAGTTCTCTCTCTCTATAGAGTTCAGCAGTCAGTTCAGAAAGGCAGCTCTGTCTTTCTCTACACAGTTCGCTCTCGAGTTCGACACAGGAGTTCTCTCTCTCTGGAAGCAACCGTTCACAGTCTCTCTTTCTGGAAGCACCAGTTCTCCACAGAAGTTCTCAACAGTGTCCGCGATCCAGAACATCACCAGACACACAGTCGAAGTCCTCTACCGCGTCTGGGGTACGGCAGGCACCAACCAACACATCCAGCGAACCCCGAAACCACGAACCAGCTCAACTGTCAAGGATTTGTTTGGTGAGCATTATCCCTGGTCCTTTGGAGCCCAACTTAGCTAGTAAAGTGGGATTGGGAGGGGTGAAGTATTTGTCTACTGTAGTTTTCCCTCATATGTACCGAAGTGTTCCCCATTTTTAGAGTGTTAAGATTATTGTGTTGTATTTTCTTTCTCAAATAAAGATAAAAGTTCTTGCACCAAAATCAGTTGTCTGCTGCACTTTTCATCACAACCCCCAAATAAGTCCAAGGTCTAGAACCAAGGGAGTGGGAGCAATTCGAACCACTCATAAGTTAGAGGCGAAGCTGACCCAAACACCACCCCTTACATCACCCAACCTGTCCAAATCATACTGGAGTTTCTTTGCATCCTCCTCACAGCACACACGCCCATCCAGCTTTGTGACGTCTACAAACTTGGAGATATTACAAATCATTGAAGGTGGCAGGACAGGTTGAGAAAGCAGTTCCAGATACTAACCACTCGCTGCGTAAAAAAGTTTTTTCTTACGTCGCATTTGGTTCTTTTGCCAATCACTCTAAATCTGTGTCCTCTGGTTCTCCACCCTTCTGCTAAAGGGAACAATTTCTCTCTATCTACTTTGTCCTGACCCCTCATGATTTTGCATACCTCTATCAAATCTCCCCTCAATCTTCTCTGCTCCAAGGAGAACAACCCTAGCTTCTCCAGTCTATCAATGTAACTGAAGTCCCTCATTCCTGGAATAATTCTTGTAAATCTTTTCTGCACCCTCTCTAAGGCCTTCACATCCTTCCTAAAGTGTGGTGCCCAGAATTGGACACAGTACTCCAGTTGGGGCCAAACCAGTGATTTTATACAGGTTCATCATAATTTCCAAATGTTTGTACTCTAAACCTCTATTTATGAAGTCCAGGATCCCATAAGCCTTTTTAACTGCTTTCTCAACCTGCCCTGCCACCTTCAAAGATTTGTGCACACATACCCCCAGGTCTCTCTGTTCATGCACCCACTTCAGGATTGTAACATTTAGTTTATATGTCCTGTCCTCCATTCTTTCTACCAAAATGTATCACTTCACACTTTTCCGCATTAAATTTCATCTGCCATGTGTCCGCCCATTTCACCAGCTTGTCTATGTCTTCCTGAAGTCTATCACTCTCCTCCTCACTGTTCACTATACTCCCAAGTTTTGTGTCATCTGCAAATTTTGAAATTGTGCCCTGTACACCCACATCCAAGTCATTAATATATATCAAGAAAAGCAGTGGTCCTAGAACCAACCTCTGGGAAACACCACTGTATACCTTCCTCCAGTCAGAAAAACAACCGTTCACCAATATTCTCTGTTTCCTACCACTTAGCCAATTTCGTATCCATGCTGACACTGTCCCTTTTATTCCATGGGCTTCAACTTTGCTTGCAAGCCTATTATGTGGCATTTTGTCGAACGCCTTTTAGAAATCCATGTACACTATGTCAACCCTCATCAACCCTCTCTGTTACCTCATCAAAGAACTCAATCAAATTAGTTAAACACGATTTGCCTTTAACAAATCCATGCTGGCTTTCCTTAATTAATCCACACTTGTCCAAGTGACTGTTAATTTTGTCCCTGATTACTGTTTCTAAAAGCTTCCCCACTACCAAGGTCAAACTGACTGGCCTGTAGTTGCTGGGTTTATCCTTACACCCTTTTTTGAACAAGGGTGTAACATTTGCAATTCTCCAGTCCTCTGGCACCATCCCCGTATCTATGGAGGATTGGAATATTATGGCCAGTACCTCCACGATTTCCTCCCTCAATTCCCTCAGCATCCTAGGATGCATCCCATCCTGGTGATTTATTTACTTTAAGTACAGCCAGCCTTTCTAATACCTCCTCTTTATCAATTTTTGTCCTATCAAGTATCTCCACTACCTCCTCCTTTACTAAGTCTATGGCAGCATCCTTTTCCTTGGTGAGGACAGATGCAAAGTACTCATTTAGTACCTCAGCCATACCCTCTGCCTCCATGCATAGGTCTCCTTTTTGGTCCCTAATCAGCCCCACCCCTCCTCTTACTACCTTTTTACTATTTATATGCCTATAGAAGACTTTTGGATTACCTTTTATGTTGGCTGCCATTCCATTCTCATACCCTCTCTTTGCCCCTCTAATTTTCTTTTTCACTTCTCCTCTGATCTTTCTATATATAGCCTGATTCTCAGATGTATTTGCAACCTGACATCTGTCATACGCACTCTTTTTCTGCTTCATCATATTCTCTATCTCGTTGTCATCCAGGGAGCCCTGCCTTTCCCCCCTAGTGGGAATGTACCTCAACTGTACCTGAACTATTTCCTCTATAAAGGCAGCCCATTGTTTCATTACAGTTTTGCCTGCCAATCTTTGATTCCAGTTTACCTGGGCCAGATCCGCTCTCATCCCACTGAAATAGGCCTTCCCCCCAGTTAAACATTTTTACTCGAGATTGCTCCCTGTCCTTTTCCATAGCTAATCTAAACCTTATGATACTATGATCACTGTTCCCTAAATGTTCACCTACTGACACTTGTTCCACTTGACACACCTCATTCCCCAGAACCAGATCCAACAATACCTCCTCCCTCGTTGGGCCGGAAACATACCGATCAAGAAAGTTCTCCTGAACACACTTAAGAAATTTTTCTCCTTCTCTGCCCTTAACACTATTATGATCCCAGTCTATATTAGGATAACTGAAGTCCCCATTATTACTACAGTTCTTGCACCACTCTAATTTCTCTGCAAATTTGCTCCTACATATCTTTCCCACTATTTGGTCATAGTGTGGAGATGCCGGAGTTGGACTGGGGTGGACAAATGTAAGAAGTCACACAACACCAGGTTATAGTCCAACAGTTTTATTTGAAATTACAAGCTTTCAGAGTGCTGCTCCTTTGTCAGGTGAAGTGGAGAGATGCATAAAGACACAGCTTATATAGTCAGAGAATAATGCCAGATGATTACAGGTAATCTTTCTAACTGCCATTTATCACACCTCGGCAGAGAGATAATCACAGCGATCAAAGGTGTGAATGTTGTCCAAACAGGTTAGTCAGGAAAACATTACATCAAAGAACAATGAGGTGGGGTCACAAGGAGTCAAATGTTGCAGATGCTGGGGTCTGTGTGAAAAACAAAAAACAGACAAAAAAACATTTTTTTTTTGCTGGAAATCACAGCAGGTCCGGCCGCATCAGTGTAGAGAGAACAAGCCAACGACGACTCGAGTCTGGGTGACCCTACATCAGGTGGGGTTACATGTAGCGTGACATGAACCCAAGATCGCGGTTGAGGCCGTCCTCATGAGTGCGGAACTTGGCTATCAGTTTCTGCTCGACGATTTTGCGTTGTCGTGTGTCTCGAAGGCCGCCTTGGAGAATGCTTACCCGAAGATCGGAGGCTGAATGTCCTTGACTGCTGAAGTGTTCCCCGACTGGGAGGGAACACTCCTGCCTGGCGATTGTTGCGTGGTGTCCGTTCATCCGTTGTCGCAGTGTCTGCATGGTCTCGCCGAAGTACCATGCTCCGGGGCATCCTTTCCTGCAACGTATGAGGTAGACAACGTTGGCCGAGTCACATGAGTATGTACCATATACCTGGTGGGTGGTGTCCTCATGTGTGATGATGGTATCTGTGTTGATGATCTGGCATGTCTTGCAGAGGTTGCCGTGGCAGGGTTGTGTGGTGTCGTGGTCGCTGTTCTCCTGAAAGCTGGATAATTTGCTGTGAACGATGGTCTGTTTCAGGTTAGGCAGCTGTTTGAAGGCGAGTAGTGGAGGCATGGGGATGGCCTTAGCGAGGTGTTCATCATCATCGATGACATGTTGAAGGCTGCGAAGAACATGGCGTAGTTTCTCCGCTCCGGGGAAGTACTGGACAACGAAGGGTACTCTGTTGGTTGTGTCCCGTGTTTGTTTTCTGAGGAGGTCTATGCGATTTTTTGCTGTGGCCCATCGGAACTGTCGATCGACGAGGCGAGCGTCATATCCCGTTCTTACGAGGGCGTCTTTCAGCATCTGTAGGTGTCCATCGCGTTCCTCCTCGTCTGAGCAGATCCTGTGTATTCGCAGGGCTTGTCCGTGGGGATGGCTTCTTTAACGTGATTAGGGTGGAAGCTGGATAAGTGGAGCATCCTGAGGTTGTCCGTGGGCTTGCGGTAGAGTGAAGTGCTGAGGTGTCCATCTTTGATGGAGATTAGTGTGTCCAAGAATGAAACCAATTCTGAGGAGTAGTCCATGGTGAATTTGATGGTGGGATGGAACTTGTTGATGTTATTGTGTAGTCTTTTCAGTGATTCTTCACCGTGGGTCCATAGGAAGAAAATGTCGTCGATGTATCTGGTGTATAGCGTTGGTTGGAGGTCCTGTGCAGCGAAGAAGTCTTGCTCGAACTTGTGCATAAAGATGTTGGCGTATTGGGGTGCGAATTTGGTCCCCATGGCTGTTCCGTGTGTTTGGGTGAAGAACTGGTTGTCGAAGGTGAAGACATTGTGGTCAAGGATGAAGCAGATGAGTTGTAGGATGGCGTCTGGAGATTGGCTGTTGTTGGTGTTGAGTACTGAGGCTGTTGCAGCGATGCCGTCATCGTGGGGGATACTGGTGTAGAGTGCCGAGACGTCCATCGTGGCGAGGAGTGTTCCTGGTTCAATTGGTCCGTGGGTGCTGAGTTTCTGTAAGAAGTCTGTAGTGTCGCGACAGAAGCTGGGGGTTCCCTGTACGATGGGTTTCAGGATGCCCTCGATGTATCCAGAGAGGTTCTCACACAGGGTTCTGTTGCCTGATACGATAGGGCGGCCTCAACCGCGATCTTGGGTTCATGTCACGCTACATGTAACCCCACCTGACGTAGGGTCACCCAGACTCGAGTCGTCATTGGCTTGTTCTCTCTACACAGATGCGGCCGGACCTGCTGTGATTTCCAGCAAAAAATAAATAAATGTTTTTTTGTCTGTTTTTTGTTTTTCATACAGACCCCAGCATCTGCAACATTTGACCCCTTGTGACCCCACCTCATTGTTCTTTGATGTAATGTTTTCCTGACTAACCTGTAACCTGACACCATTCACACCTTTGATCGCTGTGATTATCTCTCTGCCGAGGTGTGATAAATGGCAGTTAGAAAGATTACCTGTAATCATCTGGCATTATTCTCTGACTATATAAGCTGTGTTTTTATGCATCTCTCCACTTCACCTGACGGAGGGGCAGCGCTCCGAAAGCTTGTGATTTCAAATAAAACTGTTGGACTATAACCTGGTGTTGTGTGGCTTCTTACATTTGTCCACTATTTGGTGGTCTATAGAATACACCTAGTAGTGTAATGGCACCTCTATTATTTCTTAACTCTAGCCATATAGATTCTGCCCTTGACCCCTCAAGGACATCCTCCCTCTCCAGCACTGTAACATTCTCCTTGACCACACCACCTCCTATCTTTTCTTCCCTATCTTTCCTGAACACTTTATAACCAGGAATATTTGATACCGAATCCTGCCCTTTTTTGAGCCAGGTCTCAGTTATTGCCACAACATCATATTCCCATGTGGCTATTTGTGCCTGCAGCTCACTTACCTTGTTTACTACACTTTGTGTGTTCACATACATACACTGTAAACCCATTTTAGACCATCCTGTATTTTTTCTTAGTTTGACCCCACCTAATACCTTACTACAGGTAGACTATCCTTTATCTGAACTTCCGAAAACCTCTGAAAACCGAAAGTTTTTTCGTTCAGCGTAAGTCGTGCGCACGACATGACCCGAGTGGTGCAAAACATGACAGGAGTGGTCCTCCGGGGCCCAGAACAAGAATTCCTACAGATTGTCGACACGCTGGCCTTCGCTCTCGATGTTAAGTGTGACTGAGGGAGCTCTGCCTTTCCCTGTGAGCAGGGCAGAGGGTCACAGAGTTCCCTCCTGGGTAGGAGATTGCA